>NC_052068.1:30859473-31552473 GCF_015852505.1 Tachyglossus aculeatus | reverse complement strand
GATGGAGATGTCCTGAAAGCAGGAGGAGATACAAGCCTGGAGGGAGGGAGAGAGAGCAGGGGCAGAGATGTAGATTTTGGTGTCATCAGCGTAGAGATGATAGTTGAATCCATGGGAATGAATGAGTTGACCAAGGGAGTGAGTGTAGATTGAGAACAAAAGGGGACCAAAAACTGAACCTTGAGGAACCCCTACGGTAAGGGGATGGGAGGGGGAGGAGGAGACCACAAAGGAGACTGAGAATGGACAACCAGAGAGATAAGAGGAGAACCGGGAGAGGACGGAGTCTGTGAAGCCAAGGTTGGATAGTGTGTTGAGGAGACGGGAGTGATCCACAATGTTGAAGGCAGCTGAGAGGTCAAGGAGGATTAGAATAGGGTAGGAGCCATTGGATTTGTCAAGGAGAAGGTCATTGGTGACCTTTGAGAGGGCAGTTTCGGTGGAGTGTAGGGGACAGAAGCCAGATTGGAGCGGGTCAAGCAGAGAGTTGGCATTGAGGAATTCAAGGCAGCGAGTGTAGATGACTCATTCTAGGAGTTTGGAAAGGAAGAGTAGGAGGAAGATAGGGCAATAACTAGAAGGGGAGGTGGGGTCAAGAGAGGGTTTTTTAGGATGGGGGAGATGTGGGTGTGTTTGAAGGCAGAGGGGATGGAACCAGTGGAGAGCAAACATTGGAGACTTTTGAGGAGAGGGAAAATATGACCTGAATGTTTTTTTTAGGAAAATGATCCAGGCAGCAGAGTGAAGTAAGGAATGGAGTAGGGAGAGACAGAAGGCAGGGAGGTCAGCAAGAAGCTGATGTCTAAGTCAAGGCAGGATAGGATAAGCACTTGGATCATCAAGGTCCAGTTTGGATGGAGAGGAAAGGGCAGATTTTAGCAACATTGTGAAGGTAGAACTGACAAGATTTGGTGACAGACTGAATATGTGGATGGAATGAGAGAGATGAGTCGAGGACAACAGATGATGGGGAGGACAGTGCTGTTGTCTACACTGTCACACTTCCACCCCCTTCAAAGCCCTATTGAAGGCTCACTTCCTCCAAGAGGCCTTACAGACTAAGGCCCCCTTTCCCTCACCTCCCCCTCCCCTCCCATCACCCCAACTCACTCCCTTTGCTCTCCCACCCCACAGCACTTGTGTATATATGTACATATCTAAAATTCTATTTATTTATATTGATGCTATTAATCCATTTCCTTGTTTTTATGTTTATATATCCATAATTCTATTTATATTGATGCTATTGATGCCTGTTTACTTGTTTTGATTTCTGTCTCCCTGCTTCTAGACTGTAAGCCCATTGTGAGCGAGATCGTCTCTCTTTATTGCTGAATTGTACTTTCCAAGCACTTAGTACAGTGCTCTGCACACAGTAAGAGCTCAATAAACAGGATTGAATAAATGAATGAATGAATAATAGGAAAGATAAGAGGAGGGCAGAATTTGGGTAGGAAGATGAGAGTTCTGTTTTGGACATGTTAAGTTTGAGGTGTCCGTGGGACACCCAAGTAGAGATGTCCTGAAGGCAGGAAGAAATGTGAGGTTGTGGAGGAGAGAGGTCAGAGCTGGAGAGGTAGATTTGGGGATCATACACATAGAGGTGATACTAAAGTCGTGGGTCAGAATGATTTCTCCAAGGGACTGGGTGTATAGGGAGACTAAAAGGAACCCAGAACTGAGCCTCCAGGGACTCCCACAGTTAAATGGTGGGAGGCAGAGGAGGAGCCTGTAAAAGGTACTGAGAATGAGCAGCCAGAGAACTAGGAGGAGAACCAGGAGAAGACAATGGCATTGAAGCAAAAGTTAGAGAATGTTTTCAAGAGAAGGGAGTGATCGACAATGTTGAAGGCAGCTGAGAGGTCAAGAATGATTAGGATGAAGAAGTCATTGGATTTGGCAAAAAGAGGACATTGGTGACCTTTAAGAGGGCAGTTTCTGTGGAGCGAAGGGGGCAGAAGCCATATTGAAGGGGCTTACTGAAAGAACTGGAGGAGAGGAAGTGGAGGCAGCAGGTGTAGACACCTCATTCAAGGAATTTGGAGAGGAATGGTAGAAGGGAGTTAGGGCAATAACTGAAGGGAGACATGGGGTCAAGGAAGGGGTTTTTTCTTTAGGTTAGAGGGTACAAGAGCATGTTTGAAAGCAGTGGGAAAGAAACCATTGGAAAGTAGATTGTTGTAGATGGTGGTAAGGAAGGACTTGGCACCTGTTCACATGTTTTGTTTTGTTGTCTGTCTCCCCCTTCTAGACTGTGAGCCCGCTATTGGATAGGGACCATCTCTATATGTTGCCAACTTGTACTTCCCAAGAGCTTAGTACAGTGCTCTGCACACAGTAAGCACTTAATAGATACGATTGAATGAATGAATGAGAAAAGGGAGGGGGCAAGTGTTTTGATAAGGGACAAAGGGATGGGGTAGGAGGGGCTGGTGGAGGGCGTAGATTTTGAGAGAAGACAGGAGATCTGCTCTCAAGATACTGCTGAGAATGTTGGGAGAGTCGAAGGAAGGTTCTCCCCACACCACACAAACACACACACACACAAACACACACACACACACCCCTTGATTCCTCCATCTCCATCACTAATGTTAAGAAGAGACCCTACCTCTAACTAACCCGAGTCAAATCAATTTTTGCCAGACTGCACTGTAGCCCACAAGGGCTTGTGTTTTAGGAATTATAGGAGGCTTATTAATTAACCAGAATGGGATATATTAATTTTGAATGGAGAACTGCGCAAAGCTGGCATAGATGTGTAAAGAGATAATAATAATGATATTGGTATTTGTTCGACACTGTGGACCACCCCCTTCTCCTCAACACGTTATCTGACCTTGGCTTCACAGACTCCGTCCTCTCCTGGTTCTCCTCTTATCTCTCCGGTCGTTCTTTCTCAGTCTCTTTTGCAGGCTCCTCCTCCCCCTCCCATCCTCTTACTGTGGGGGTTCCCCAAGGTTCAGTGCTTGGTCCCCTTCTGTTCTCAATATACACTCACTCCCTTGGTGACCTCATTCGCTCCCACGGCTTCAACTATCATCTCTACGCTGATGGCACCCAGATCTACATCTCTGCCCCTGCTCTCTCCCCCTCCCTCCAGGCTCGCATCTCCTCCTGCCTTCAGGACATCTCCATCTGGATGTCCGCCCGCCACCTAAAGCTCAACATGTCGAAGACTGAGCTCCTTGTCTTCCCTCCCAAACCTTGTCCTCTCCCTGACTTTCCCATCTCTGTTGACGGCACTACCATCCTTCCCGTCTCACAAGCCCGCAACCTTGGTGTCATCCTCGACTCCGCTCTCTCATTCACCCCTCACAGCCAAGCCGTCACCAAAACCTGCCGGTCTCAGCTCCGCAACATTGCCAAGATCCGCCCTTTCCTCTCCATCCAAACCGCTACCCTGCTAATTCAAGCTCTCATCCTATCCCGTCTGGACTACTGCACTAGCCTTCTCTCTGATCTCCCATCCTCGGGTCTCTCTCCACTTCAATCCATACTTCATGCTGCTGCCCGGATTATCTTTGTCCAGAAACGCTCTGGACATATTACTCCCCTCCTCAAAAACCTCCAATGGCTACCGATCAATCTGCGCATCAAGCAGAAACTCCTCACCCTGGGCTTCAAGGCTCTCCATCACCTCGCCCCCTCCTACCTCACCTCCCTTCTCTCCTTCTACTGCCCAGCCCGCACCCTCCGCTCCTCCACCACTAATCTCCTCACTGTACCTCGCTCTCGCCTGTCCCGCCATCGACCCCCGGCCCACGTCATCCCCCGGGCCTGGAATGCCCTCCCTCTGCCCATCCGCCAAGCTAGCTCTCTTCCTCCCTTCAAGGCCCTGCTGAGAGCTCACCTCCTCCAGGAGGCCTTCCCAGACTGAGCCCCTTCTTTCCTCTCCCCCTCGTCCCCCTCTCCATCCCCCCGTCTTACCTCCTTCCCTTCCCCACAGCACCTGTATATATGTATATATGGTTGTACATATTTATTACTCTATTTATTTATTTATTTATTTATTTTACTTGTACATTTCTATCCTACTTATTTTATTTTGTTGGTATGTTTGGTTCTGTTCTCTGTCTTCCCCTTTTAGACTGTGAGCCCACTGTTGGGTAGGGACTGTCTCTATGTGATGCCAATTTGTACTTCCCAAGCGCTTAGTACAGTGCTCTGCACATAGTAAGCGCTCAATAAATACGATTGATTGATTGATTGATTGATTGATTAAGCGCTTACTATGTGCCAGGCACTCTACTAAGTGCTGGAGTAGATACAAGAAAATTGGGTTGGACACAGTCCCTGTCCCACATGGGGCTCATTTGAGATGAAAGAAGCTCAAGTCGACTTAGATTAATTCTAAAGGTCTAATTTCATCCCTCCTGAACATTCATATGGTGTCCATTGGCTTCAAATATAATAATAATAATTGTGGTTTTCATTAAGCACTTACTATGTGCCAAGCACTGTAATTGACACTGGGGTAGACACAAGATAATCAGGTCCCACATGGGCTCACAATCTAAGTAGGAGGGAGAACAGGTAGCAAATCCCCATTTTGCAGATGAAAGAATAATAATGATGGAATTTGTTAAGTGCTTACTATGTGCCAAGCAATGTTCTAAGCGCTTGGGGCGGGGGGGATGCAAGGTAATCAAGGTTGTCCCATCTGGGGCTCATAGTCTTAATCCCCATTTACAGATGAGGGAACTGAGGCATAGAGAAGTTAAGTGACTTGCCCAAAGCCACACAGCTGATAAGTGGTGGAGGCAGGATTAGAACCCATGACCTCTGACTCCCAAGCCCATGCTCTTTCCTCTGAGCCACACTGCTGAGGCAGATTGGTTAAGTGACTTGTTCAAGGTCACACAGCAGACAAGTAACGAATCTGGGATTCAGAACTTGAGCCTTCTGACCTCAGGCCAGTGCTCTTCCAACTAGGCCACACCTCCGCTAGAAGAACAGATTCGAACCCCAGAATATTATTATTCTATTATTAGTTTTATTTATTATTATTTATTTATTTATTTATTTATTTATTTATTGTTATTATTTATTTATTAGTTTTATTTAGAATTATTAGTAGAGAACAAAAATATTTGGCTTTAGAACAAGGGTTCCTCCACCATTGTAATTGTCCATTTGAAACATTTGCTACACAGCTATGAATTATAGTGAGGATTACTTTGATGGAGAAGCAGCGTGGCTCAGTTAAAAGAGCACGGGCTTTGGAATCAGAGGTCAGATGTTCAAATCCCCGCCCTGCCAATTGTCAACTGTGTGACTTTGGGCAAGTCACTTAACTTCTCTGTGCCTCAGTTACCTCATCTGTAAAATGGGGATTAAGACTGTGAGCCCCCCGTGGGACAACCTGATCACCTTGTAACCTCCCCAGTGCTTAGAACAGTGCTTTGCACATAGTAAGCACTTAATAAATGCCATCATTATTATTATTATAATGCCTGCAAAGTGCTTTGAGCTTTTAAATAATAATAATGATGGTATTTATTAAGCCCTTACTATGTGCACAGCACTGTTCTAAGCGCTGGGAGGATACAAGGTGATCAGGTTGTCCCACGTGGGGCTCACAAGGGACTAAACAACAGAAAGCCATAGAAATAAAAGGGGCTGCTATCAATGTTTGACAATGAGTCTGCGGACTTTGAATGAATGTATTTGTAAGAATAAATACAAATTATTATTATTTTATTATTATATTATAATACATTATTATTTTATTGTTATATTATAATAATGTAATTCATTATATTAATAATACTATTGTTAATGTTAATGATATTGTTAATTATTAGTATTATTGATGATGCATGGCATTAAGTATTTATAACAGGTAATTTATTTATTTGTGATAAGTACTTATTTAAAAATATTAATAAATGAATACATCAGTAGCCCAAGCTCTGGTTTATGAGTCCAGTGAGATTCTTATCTCTCAGAGTATTTGTCTCCCTAAACCAAAGAGCAATCAATCAATCATATTTATGGAGCAGTTACTGTATGCAGAGCACTGTATTAAGCGGTTGGGAGGTGCAATATAACAGAGTTGGTAGGCATGGCTCCTGCCCACAACGAGCTTACAGTCTGGAGGGGCTGCAGCAGCAGAATCAGCAGACCCGGGGGTCAGGGGGAGGGTAGGAGCTGGAGAGAGATCATTTAGTGTCTGTTGGAGAACTGGATTCACCGAGAGAGATTTCCATGCATTTGTGAGATTCATTAGCCACAGCAGAATTACGAGGGAAAGCAGTCAAGTGTGTAGGAGACGCCGCAACAGCTCCGGGGTTGACCAAACTCTGTAACCGGCCTGGGATTCAGAAGGTGGTGGGCTCTAATCCCGGCTCCACCACGTGTCTGCTGGGTGACCCTGGGCAAGTCAGTTCATTTCTCTGTGCCTCAGTTCCCTCATCTGGAAATTGGGGATTGAGAATTGAGCCCCACGTGAGACAGGGACTGTGTCCTACACTATTTGCTTGTATTCACCCCTGTGCTTAGTACAGTACCCAGTACATAGTAAGTGCTTAACAAATACCATCATTATTACAACAAGAGGGATAGGGCATTGAGGATGACACACAAATTCGTGAAGCGTTCCATATTTTTCAAGGCCCTACTGAGAGCTCACCTCCTCCAGGAAGCCTTCCCAGACTGAGCCCCTTCCTTCCTCTCTCCCTCGTCCCCCTCTCCATCCCCCCATCTTACCTCCTTCCCTTCCCCACAGCACCTGTATATATGTGTATATGTTTGTACATATTTATTACTCTATTTATTTATTTATTTTACTTGTACATATCTATTCTATTCATTTTATTTTGTTAGTATGTTTGGTTTTGTTCTCTGTCTCCCCCTTTTAGACTGTGAGCCCACTGTTGGGTAGGGACTGTCTCTATATGTTGCCAATTTGTACTTCCCAAGCGCTTAGTACAGTGCTATGCACATAGTAAGCGCTCAAAAAATACGATTGATGATGATTGAGGTGGGAGGAGAAGTGTTCCGGGTTCCTGGAGGGTAAGAGTCCAGCGGTCTCGGCCGTGGATACAGCCCCAGCTGGAATTCCCAATGTTCCGAGTGTTGAGGCAGCCCCAATCTGGCCCTGCCCCTCAGCCTCCCCAATCAGGAATGAAGGGGTGGGAGTGCTGGAGGAGTGGAGTGGGCAAGGTGGAGTTACAGACTCTCTCTTCTCTTCTTGTCTTATGCTGTTGAGTCGTCTCCAACCCATGGCGACTCCACGGACATATCTTTCCAAAACGCCCCACCTCCATCTGCAATCGTTCTGGTAGTGTATCCATAGAGTTTTCTTGGTAAAAATATAGGCGTGGTTTACCACACAATAAACTTGAGTCTCTGGCCCTGACTCTCCCATGCCGCTGCTGCCCAGCACAGGTGAGTTTTGACTTGTAGCAGATGGCCTTCCGCTCGCTAGCCACTGCCCAAGCTAGGAATGGAATGGGTATGCCTCTGCTTGACTCTCCCTCCAGTAGCTGAGACTGGTAGAGTACTGGAAACTCTCCAGGTGTGATCCTGAGAGCGGAGACTCTCTCTAATAATAATAATAATGGCATTTATTAAGCGCTTACTATGTGCAAAGCACTGTTCTAAGCGCTGAGCACTGTTCTAACCTGAGCACTGTTCTAAGCGCTGAGTACTTTGTAAAGAGCTAAATCTGTATGGGGGCTGTCTGCCCTTCTTTTTCCCCTTCCCTTCTAGGACCCTCAGGTCTTTCATTCCTCTTCACATTAATCCTCTCCCTCTTTCTCCTCTCCCTCTTTCCTTTCACTGGCAGCAATTGTTTTTAATGATATATTTCCTTTAGACTGGGGCATTTGGGACCGAGAGGGCATTTGCCACTGTGTACATTTTAATTTGTTTTTTGGATGGTATTTGTCAAGGGCTTACTATGTGTCAAACACCGTTCTAAGCACTGGGGAAGGTACAACAGATGCAGTCCCTGTCTCACCTGGGGCTCACAGTCTAAGTAGAAGAGAGAACAAATACCCTTATTTTGCAATTGAGGAAACTGAGGCACAGAGAAGTGAAGTGCTTGCCCAAGGTCACACAGCAAGCAATCGGCAGAGCCGGAATAAGAACCCGGATCCTTTTGACTGCCAGGCCTGTGCTCTATCCATTAGGCCATGCTGCTGTTCAGATTAAATGAGACTAAAGACCAAAGCATTGTTTGTCTGTTCTTTGATTCAGAAATGCATACTTTCATTTCTGTCAGAGAAACCTGGCTCAAGAGATGAAATTAATCCTACCCCTCTCAGCCTGAGCGATAGATGGTATTATTAACCTCCTTCACAGGAGTGGAAAAAATAACAAGAACAACTTGATCTCTTACAGCCGGGTCCCTGAAAAGATCCTTCTAGAGCACAGAATGGGATTTTTGTCAAAAGCCTGGCAAGGCCTGGCAAAGAGGTTCAAAAATCTACCACTGCATCCCGCCGTCGACCCCCGGCCCACGTCCTACCTCTGGCCTGGAATGCCCTCCCTTCCCACATCTGCCGGATTAGCCCACTTCCCCCTTCAAAGCCCTACTGAGAGCTCACCTCCTCCAGGAGGCCTTCCCAGACTGAGCCCCCCTTTTCCTCTGCTCCGCCTCCCCTCCCCAACGCCCTGACTCCCTCCCTCTGCTCTATTCCCCTCCCCGCCCCACAGCACTTGTGTAGGCATGTACATATTTATTATTCTGCTTATTTTATTAATGATATGCACGTATAAATAAACCTATTTATTTATACTGATAATAATAATAATGATGACATTTATTAAGTTCTTACTATGTGCAGAGCACTGTTCTAAACGCTGGGGAGGTTACAAGGTGATCAGGTTGTCCAACGGGGGGCTCACAGTCTTAACCCCCATTTTACAGATGAGGTAACTGAGGCACAGAGAAGTGAAGCGACTTGCCCAAAGTCACACAGCTGGCAATTGGTGGAGTTGGAATTTGAACCCATGACCTCTGACTCCAAAGCCCTTGTTGATGCCTGTCTATTTGTTTTGTTTTGATGGCATCTTCCCTCTACAATGTGATTCCAATTTGCACTGGGTCCGATGTTCTTTGGAAACCATTGGCCCAGACCTCGGTTCTGTGGTTGATTGGGAGAAAGGCGGGTAGGACTAGGGTGAGATAATAATAACGATGGCATTTATTAAGCACTTACTATGTGCAAAGCACTGTTCTAAGTACAGGAGAGGTTGCAAGGTGATCAGGTTGTCCCACGGGGGGCTCACAGTCTTCATCCCAATTTTACAGATGAGATAACTGAGGCACAGAGAAGTGAAGTGACTTGCCCAAAGTCACACAGCTGACAATTGGCGGGGCCGAGATTTGAACCCATGACCTCTGACTCCAAAGCCCGGGCTCTTTCTACTGAGCCACTGAGATCTCACCAACCCCTCCCTCCTCTGTTCACTGAGTTCTGATCCAGGCCCAACACAGAACCTGCCGGCAGCCCAAAGGATTCCAAATCCCAGAATAAAATAAAGGGGTTTTTGGGGGGTTTTTTCAAGCAAGAAGAAAAGGCGAGTCCAAAGGTAACTGGATAAGGATTTTAAATGTGTCTGCTCCTGAAGGAAACTGCTTCATTAATACCCATCGGAATCCATCCATATGGACAGCAGAAGGGTTCCTGCTGTTCTTTTGCTCATAAAAACTGTTGTGATTATATTTCCAATCCTACTGGAATGAAGCCTCCATGAGGCTTGGTGAACTGGGCATGTGCCTGCCATGCAGACAGAACATCACTTCTCTCCTGAGGTGCTTCGACCACAAAGGGTTGAGGGGATGGGATGCAAAAGGGCTGGGAAAAGGCTACCCAGCTGGCAGGGAAAGGAGATGATCTAAAAACCCTATACATGTATTTCCCACAGCGTCTTGGTGTCCAAAACCACAGCAGACACCGCTACCGCCATGCTGGGACAATGGGGTGAAGGAAACCCACACATCTCTGTCTGAAAGCCACCAGACACCCACTTCAGGAGGTCCACTCTGCTACTCACTCCTGCTCTTTTTCAATAATAATAATAATATTTTAACGAACTTAATATTTTCCAAAACTCCCTTGTGCTGGGCAGCAGTGGCCTGGGAGAGAGTCGAGGGCAAAGACTCAAGTTTACTCTATGGAAGAGGCCAAGGTAAATAACTTCTGTATTTTCACCAAGAAAACTTTATGGATACACTACCAGAACCATTGCAGATGGAGGTGGAGCATTCTGGGAGAGATAATAATAATAATAATAATTAAGTACTTACTATATGTCAGGCACTGTACTAAGCCCTGTGGTGGACACAAGCAAATTGGGTTGGACATAGTCTCTGTCCTGCATAGGGCTCACAGTGTTAATCCCCATTTTCCAGATGAGGTAACTGAGGCCCAGAGAAGTGAGGTGACTTGCTCAAGGCCTCACAGCAGACAAGTGGCTCTATAAACTACGCCATGCTGCGCTGTGTCCGTGGCGTCTCTAAGGGTAGGTGATGACAACAGCAGATGACAATGTTTTCCAAACATTCATTCAATCGTATTTATTGAGCGCTTACTGTGTGCAGAGCACTGTACTAAGCACTTGGGAAGTACAAGTTGGCAACATATAGAGACGGTCCCTACCCAACAGCGGGCTCACAGTCTAGAACCAACCTAACCTCTGAGGTAAATACCATATAAGTGGTCGGGACGCAGTCTCTGTTCCACATGGAGCCCCACAGTCTAAGTAGGAGGGAGAGCAGGTATTGAATCCCCATTTTACAGATAAGGAAACTGAGGTACGGAACAATTAAGTGATCTTGCTTAAGGTCACACAGCAGACAAATCCAAGTTCTCTGACTCCCAAGCCAGTGCTCTAACCACCAGGCCATGCTGCTTCCCGAGCACACTATATTACACAGGGTCAATGCTCAATTAATATAATTAACTGATTAGTGTTATCGACAGGAGGAGGAGTGGATTTAGAAGTTCAGTTGTAGGAACAATGAGTTTGAAATAGAGAGGAATATCTAAGTATAAATTGTGGTATTTGTTCAGTGCTTACTATGTGCCAGGCACTGAGTTAAGCACTTAGTACAGTGCTCTGCACACAGTAAGTGCTCAATAAATATGATTAATGAATGAATGGGGTGGATTGTATTTGCACACAGCAAGCGCTCAATAAATATGATTAATGAATGAATGGGGTGCACTGTATTTGCACACAGCAAGTGCTCAATAAATATGATTAATGAATGAATGGGGTGGATTGTAGCAAATCGGGTTGGTTATCGTCCCTGTCCCACATGGGGATCCCTATTTTACAGATGAGGTAATTGAGGTACAAGGAAGAGAAGTGGCACAGCAGGCAAGTGGCAGAGCCGGCTTTAGAACCCAGATCCTTTTGACTCCCAGTCCCATGCTCTATCCACTGGGCCACCCTGCTTCTCTAGATGCCCTAGAGGTGGGAAGAAATGTGGGGTTGTACATTGGGAATGGTGGATCCTAGAGAGGTAGTTGAAGTTATAGGGAGAGATTCATTCCTCAAGAGACTGAGTGCAGAGCCTTGGGGAACACCCGCAAGGAGGGGCTGAGAGCCAAAGGGTCGTCAGCAGACGTGTCTAAGAAGGAGAGGTCAGTGAGATAGAAAGAGAATCAAAAGAGTACAGTATTGGTAAGACATAGGCCTGATAGGGTCTCGAGGAGGAGGAAATGGCATCTCAGTGTCTAAGACAGGAGAGTCAGAAAGAGTAGAGCATGTTGGACTTAGCTAGCGAGGGGTCAACGGTGAGTGGGTCAAAGAGGGAGCTAGACGTATGCAACCTAGTCAAGGAGTTTGCACAGATGGGGGAACGGGAAGAAGGGTTGATTGCTAGAAGGGACAGTAAGGATGCAGAAAAGGGCAGAGTTGATTATGTTTGAAGGCAAAGGGGAAGAAGTCATTGGGAAGAGAGGTTGAAGATCAATAAATCAATCAATCAATCAATCGTATTTATTGAGCGCTTACTATGTGCAGAGCACTGTACTAAGCGCTTGGGAAGCACAAATTGGCATCACATAGAGACAGTCCCTACCCAACAGTGGGCTCACAGTCTAAAAGGGGGGGGGGGGGAGGGGGGTAAGGATTGAAGATAGTGGTAAGGGAGAGAAGAGTGGAGCAAGCGTTGTTTAGTGGTGGGAGGGATGGGGTCTGAGGCCCAGGTAGAGGATGTAGATTTAGAGAGCAGCAGGGAGATTTCCTCCCGAGCAACAGTATGTAGTGGAAAAAACCCCAGGCCTGGGGGTGTCAGAGGACTTGGGTTTTAATCCCAGCTCTCCCACTTTCCTCCTTTGTGACCTTGAGAAAGTCATTCTAGACTGAGCCCACTGTTGGGTAGGGACCGTCTCTATATGTTGCCAACTTGTACTTCCCAAGTGCTTAGTACAGTGCTCTGCACACAGTAAGCGCTCAATAAATACGATTGATTGATTGATTAACTTCTCTATACCTCAGTTTCCCCATCTTCAAAATGGGGATCAAATACTTGTTCTCCCTTCCCATTAAACTGTGACTGATGTGGGACAACAGTGGCTTAGTGGAAAGAGCACGGGCTAAGGAGTCAGAGGTCGTGTGTTCTGATCCTGGCTCTGCCACTTGTGAGCAAGTCACTTAACTTCTCTGTGCCTCAGTTACCTCATCTTTAAAATGGGGATTGACTGTGAGTCCCATGTGGGACAACCTGATTACCTTGCATCTACCCCAGCGCTTAGAACAGTGCTTAGCACATAGTAAGTGCTTAACAAATGCCATCATTATTATTATTATCTTGCTTATTGAGAAGCAGCATGGCTCACTGTAAAGAGCACGGGCTTGGGAGCCAGAGGTCGTGGGTTCTAATCCCGGCTCCACCACTTATCAGCTGTGAGACTTTGGGCAAGTCACTTCACTTCTCTGGGCCTCAGTTACCTCATCTGTCAAATGGGGATTAAGACTGTGAGCCCCACATGGGACAACCTGATCACCTTGTATCCCCCCAGCACTTAGAACAGTGCTTCGCACGTGGTAAGCATTTAACAAATGCCATTATTATTATTATTATTATTATTATTATTATTATTATCTACCCCTAAGCTCAGTACAGTGCATGACACAGCTTTGGAGTCAGAGGCTCCTCTCCACCAGTTGCCAGCTATGTGGCTTTGGGCAAGTCACTGAACTTCTCTGGGCCTCAGTGACCTCATCTGTAAAATGGGGATGAAGACTGTGAGCCCCACGTGGGACAACCTGATCACCTTATATCCTCCTCAACGCTTAGAACAGTGCTTTGCACAGAATAAGCACTTAACAAATGCCATTATCATTATTATTATTCTCTGTGTCTCAGTTACCTCCTAAGTAAAATGGGGATTGAGACTGTGAGCCCCACATGGGATAGGGACTATGTCCAGCCTGATTTACTTGTATCCACCCCAGTGCTTAATACAGTGCCTGGCACAAAGTAAGAACTTAACAAATACCACAGTTGGTAGTAGCAGTAGTAGTAGCAGTAGTAGTAGTAGTAGTAGTAGTAGTAGTAGTAGTAGTAGTAGTAGTAGTAGTCATCATGAGTAGTAGTAGTAGTAGTAGTAGTAGTAGTCTGAGAGTTTCCCTCAGTCAGCCCCAGGAAGGGGATAATAGGCTAATCCCCAGTGACCTCTACAACTCTGGGGAGGTGACTGGGCTTCAGCCATAGAGTGACAGCCCCAAAAAGGGGTGCAGGGACTTGGGGAGTGGTGAGGTATTTAGGACCCAATAGAGATTGACCAGTGAGTGGACACCCCTAAAGTAACTCAGGGGGATTTTTTTGGTCCAGATTTAGGGCTGAAAATTCCAGTAACATTACAGGCAGTTACCAGGGAATGTGTCTTTTTATTGTTGTATCGTACTCTCCCAGGCACTTACTGCAGTGCTCCACACACAGTAAGTACTCAATTAATATGATTGAATGAGATGACAGAAAACTGAATCAAGGAGGCGGGTCCTCAGAAAGCCTGACAGACGAAGTGAGCATCGAGACTCAGAGCAAACTAGAGCAACTGAAATGTTCCACTACAGTCACCAACAGCCCGTCAATTAAAACGATTGAGAACTGACCGCGTCCGAGAGGCCCTTAAAACTAATTCAGTGTTCTTCCTTGGGACGGCGGCCAGATCCTTTTGGTATTTATTAAAGTGCTTACTCAGTGCTAAGCCCTGGGCTACACAGAAAATAATCAGATCAAACCCTGTCCCTTACCCAAGCTGTGCTAACAATCCAAGAGCTAAATTAGACCATTTTACAGGTTAGAAGATTGACTGAAAGCTCACTGTGGGCAGGGAATGTGTCTGTTCAGTCGTTCATTTGATCATGTTTATTAAGTGTTTATTGTGTGCAGAGCACTGGACTAAGCGCTTGGGTAAGTAGAATACAACAAAAAAGAGTGACAATCCCCGGGCATAAAAGCTCACAGTCTAGAGACAAGCATATTGTTAAATTGTACATCACCAAGCACTTTGAACAGTTCTCTGCACACAGTAAACACTCAATAAATGTGATTGACTGACTGAGGCACAGAGAAGGTTTGTGACTTGTCCAAGGTCAAACAGCAGATCAGAATGGATCTGACGCTAGAACGTGAGTCTTTCATTCATTCATTCATTCATTCAGTCGTATTTATTGAGCGCTTACTGTGTGCAAAGTACAATTTGGCAACAGATAGAGACAATCCCTACCCAACAACATGCTCACAGTCTAGAAGAGGGAGACAGACAACAAAACAGTCCCATATTCTATTGTCTCACTCAGCTAGACTGATATACCCCAACGCAGCCACTGAGGGAAAACTGGTTTACAAGCCTAAAATTCATTCATTCATTCATTCAATCATATTTATTGAGTGCTTACTGTGTGCAGAGCACTGTACTAAGCACTTGGGAAGTACAAGTTGGCAACATATAGAGATGGTCCCTACCCAACAGCGGGCTCACAGTCTAGAAGTAGGCTCAATAAAACTGAGCTTCAGGAAAAAGGATTTGCATTAAAAACTGTATCTAGACAGTCATACCATATATCATCTCAATCTTATTTATTGAGCGGTTAGCATTTGCAGAGCACGGTACTAAGCACTGGGGAGAATCATAATAATAATGATTGTATTTGTTAAGCACTCACTATGTGCCAGGCAATGTACTAAGCACTGGGGCCGATGCAAGCAAATAGACCCAGTCCCTGTCCCATGTTGGGCTTACAGTCTCAATCCCCATTTTACAGATGAGGTCACTGAGGCACAGAAAAGTGAAGTCACTTGCCCAAGTTCACCCAGCAGATGAGAATACAATATAACAGAGTGGGTAGGTGGGTTCCCTACCCTAAATGAGCTTACGTTCATCCCTGAGATTGTATTTCAGAGATTTTTCTTTCCCCATGAACCAGGGTAGGGGGCATTTTGCAGGCCAGTGGAGATTCTTGCCGATAAACGTGTGAAGTCGCTTCCTCCCCGCTAAATGATTTTTCTATTATCGGGTCCTCTTCAAATTACCCTGGACATTTGAAGGGACCAAAGGCGGGTTTCCTTCCTAGAGGAATTGTCCCCCCATCACAACCCTCTGAATTCTTCACATCTCCCAGGCCTTAAATTGCGGGAGCCTCCTCTGCAGTTCCAGATTTTGTTTGCCCATCTAAGTGCTTTGCCTTGATTTGGGCCAGCAAAAGGAGTTTTGCACATTGACGGCTGCTGTTGCTAAGAAACGGGTCCTTTGAATGTGATAAAAAAGAGATGCTTGAACATCTGGTTATCTTCCATAGCTGTCTCTGGTGACTATGAAAATGAGATAAATAAATTCTGAGATGGAAGCTGGCACTATTGCAACCCATTTTACAACTTCCTTTAGAGCTAATATTTCAGATTGAAGTTTGCTTTTTCCTTGTTGATACCTACACAGTCTTGAAAAACCATGGTCACCGAGGCCTTCTAGAGGCTCACGGGAAATGCCGGCAGAGCCCACTCCCTCCATCTTGGCTCGCTTCTATCGCAATTCAGGGAGCCTGGGAGAGGGCTGAGTTCAAGGGGCTTATACACCAGAGTAATGATGATGTTTTAGGGTTTTTTAGGGTATTTGTTAAGCGCTTACTGTGTGCCAGGCACTGTTCTAAGCTTTGGGGTAGATAGAAGGTAATCAGATTGGACACTGTCCATGTCCCACATGGGGCTCACAGTCTTAATCCCTATTTTAACGAGGAAGTAACTGAGGCACAGAGAGGTTAAGGGACTTGCCCATGGTCACACAGCAGAAGAGCCAGGATTAGAACCCAGTTCTCTCTGAACTCCAAGGTCCTTGTTCTATCCACTAGGCCACTCTGTTATTTAGTTTAACAGTCTTCTGTTTATCAATCTTCTGCCAGTGTGTTGGGGAAGGGGGGGTAGAGGGGGTAGGAGGAGGAGGGGCAGGAGGGAGGTGTGAGAGCACTAGAACTCAGGGAAGGGTGGGGCATCCTTATTTAGGCCCTTTTCCAGTTCTAATAATAATAAATAAACAATTGTGGAATTTGTATGTGCTATGTGTCAAGCACTGTACGAAGCAATGGAGTAATAATAATAATAATAATAATAATAATAATGGCATTTGTTAAGTGCTTACTATGTGCAAAGCACTGTTCTAAGTGCTGGGGGGGGATACAGGTGATTACGTTGTCCCACGTGGGGCCCACAGTCTTAATCCCCATTTTACAGATGAGGTAACTGAGGCTCAGAGAAGTTAAGTGACTTGCCCAAGGTCACACAACAGACATGTGGTGGAGCGGGAATTCAAACCCATGACCTCTGACTCCAAAGCCTGTGCTCTTTCCACTGAGCCAAGCAATAATACTAATAATAATAATTCCATTTGTTAAGCACTGTACTAAGAGCTGGGGTGGATATAAGCAAATCGAGTCAGACACAATCCCTGTCCCATGTGGGGCTCAGAGTCTCAATCCCCATTTAACAGATGAGGAAACTGAGGCACAGAGAAGTGAATTGACCTGCCCAAGGTCACACAGCAGACAAGTGGCAGAGCCAGAATTAGAACCCATGACCTCCTGACTCCCAGTCCCGTGCTGTACACACTACACCACGGATACAAGATGATCAAGACCCTTATGGGGCTCACACTGTAAGTACAAGGGAGAACCTACTGAATCCCCATTTTACATATGAAGCAGCTTGCCCAAGGTCACACACAGACAAGTGGCAGAGGTGGAATTAGAACCCAGGCTCCTTCCACCAGGCCATGCTTCTTTTCTAATTCTCCTACTGAATCTAGCTCATCTGCTTCAATCTCTGAATCAAAGCAGGAACGCAGATGCCTGAGCAGGTGACCAGAGGGAGGGCCGGAGCCCGGAGGCAGTTGGAGAGCCCTGGGTCTGCCCAGAATTCAGGGGCAATTTCTGGAGGCCTGCTCCGGCCCGGAGGAGTCTTTCCGAGTGACTCCGGCTTTGTTCGAATGCTTTCCAGAAAGGGGGTTTGCCGCTCTGCCCATCCTGGGCCTGTTCTCAATCAATCAATCAATCAATCGTATTTATTGAGCACTTACTTACTGTGTGCAGAGCACTGTACCAAGCGCTTGGGAAGTACAAGTTGGCAACATATAGAGACAGTCCCTACCCAACAGTGGGCTCACTTCTCCTAGGGGCTATGTAAGCAGAGCATCCCTATGCAAAAGGAGAACTGATTTTCCCTCTCTCTCTCCTCCCCACAAACCCTCTGAGGGCACTCGCCATGGACTGCCTCTTCATGGCTCAGTGGAAAGAGCACAGGTTTTGGAGTCAAAGGTCATGGATTCGAATCCCGGCTCCGCCACATGTCTGCTGCCTGACCTTGGGTAAGTCACTTAACTTCTCTGAGCCTCAGTTACCTCAACTGTAAAATGGGGACAATTTGATCACCTTGTATCCCCCCCCCAGAGCTTAGAACAGTGCTCTGCACATAGTAAGTGCTTAACAAATGCCATCATTATTATTATTATAATTATTATTAAGGCTCAGGGCTGGTTTTCCCACCAACGCTAAGGCAAACTTCTCCAACTCCTCCCACCCCACTGTAGCTATAATTCTATTTATTCTGACGATTTTGACACCTGTCTACATGTTTTGTTTTGTTGTCTGTCTCCCTGTTCTAGACTGTGAGCCCGGTGTTGGGTAGGGACCGTCTCTATACGTTGCCGACTTGAACTTCCCAACCGCTTAGTACAGTGCTCTGCACACAGTGAGCGCTCAATAAATACAATTGAATGAATGAATAGTAGGCCTTGTGGGTAGAGCACAGACCTGGGATTCAGAAGGATCTGGGTTCTAATCCCAGCTCTGCCACTCAATAATAATAATAATAATAATAATAATGGCATTTGTTAAGCGCTTACTATGTGCAAAGCACTGTTCTAAGCACTGGGGAAGATACAAGGTGATCAGGTTGTTCCACAAGGGACTCATGCCTTAATCCCCAACTTACAGATGAGGAAACTGAGGCACAGAGAAGTTAAGTGACTTGCCCAGAGTCACACAGCTGACAATTGGCAGAGCCGGGATTAGAACCCATGACCTTTGACTCCCAAGCCTGTGCTCTTTCCATTGAGCCATGCTGCTTCTCATTTGTCTTCTGTGTGACCTTGGGAGAATCACGTAACTTCTCAGGGATTCAGTTACTTCACCTGTAAAATGGGGATGAAGACTGTGAGCCCCATGTGGGACACGGATTGGGTCCAACTCAATTACCTTGCATAATAATCATGGTATTACTAAAACGCTTACTATGTGCCAGGCACTGTACTAAGTATCTAACCCCAGCACTTAGTACAGTGCCTGGCATATAGTAAGTGCTTAACAAATACCATGATTATTATCCATACTCCACAACGGATCCCTGACATGAGTGCAAATTGCCTAAAGAGGTTCAATTTGATTATGGGAGTTTCTGGATGGCCCTATCTAATCATCCTCTACTCAATTCAAGGGGTTTATTTATTTATGACCCACGAATACGCCATATCCTCTGATCAATCACTCAATCAATCATATTTATTGAGCGCTTACTGTGTGCAGAGCACTGTACTAAGCACTTGGGAAGTACAAGTCAGCAACACATAGAGACAGTCCTTACCCAACAGCGGGCTCACAGTCTAGAAGGGGGAGACAGAGAACAAAACCAGACATACTAACAAAATAAAATGAATAGAATAGATATGTACAAGTAAGAAATAGAGTAATAAACATGTACAAACATATATACACATATACAGGTGCTGTGGGGGAGGGAAGGAGGTAAGATGGGGGGGAAGGAAGGGGGACGAGGGGGAGAGGAAGGAAGGGGCTGATTGGTTCCTACAGACCTAATCCAATCGTTTGAATCATCTGTCAATCATATGATGCTAACTGACTTGCAGGCAATTTCTGTTATTAATATATGCATGTCTGCTCCATCTTATCAGATCGGGCTGAGTTGAGGGAACTTGAGTCAGGTGTCCGCGTCAAACAGAAACTCCTCACCCTTGGCTTTAAAGCCCTCAATCTCCTCGCCCCCTCCTACCTCACCTCACCACTCTCTTACTGTAACCCAGCCCACACTCTTCTCTCTTCTAACACCAACCTCCTCACTGTACCTCTATCTCATCTATCTCTCCACCAACCTCTCACCCACATTCTGCCTCTCTGGCCTGGAATGCCCTCCCTCCTTATATCCCACAGATATTCCCCCCATTCAAAGCCTCACTGAAGGTACATCTCCTCCAGAAAGACTTCCCTGACTAAGACCTCTTTTCCTTTTCTTAAACTCCTTTCTGAGTCACCCTGACTTATAATAATAATAATAATAACAATAATAATAATAATAATAATGGCATTTATTAAGCGCTTACTATGTGCAAAACACTGTTCCAAGTGCTGGGGAGCTTACAAAGTGATCAAGTTGTCCCATGGGGGGCTCACAGTCTTAATCCCCCTTTTACAGATGAGGAAACTGAGGCCAAGAGAAGTGACTTGCCCAAAGTCACACAGCTCCCTTTATTCATCCTCCCCCTCCCAGCACTTATGTACGTACCTCTAATTTATTTATATTAATGTTTGTCTGCCCCTCTAGACTGACAGCTCGTTGTGGGCAGGGAATGTGTCTCGTCTCTTCTTATATTGTACTCTCTCAAGTGCTCTGCACACAGTAAGTGTGGAGTGAGAAACAAGAAGCAGCATGGCTTAGTGGGAGTCAGAGGACGTGGGTTCTAATCCTGGATCTGTCACTTATCAGCTGTGTGGCCTAGGAAAGCCACTTAACTTTTCTGTGCCTCAGTTACCTCATCTGTAAAATGGGGATTAATAATAAATAATGATGGCAATTTTTAAGCGCTTACTATATGAAAAGCACTGTTCTAAGCGCTGGGGGGGATACAAGGTGATCACGCTGTCCCACGTGGGGCTCACAGTCTTAATCCCCATTTTACAGGTGAGGTAACTGAGGCTCAGAGAAGTTAAGTGACTTGCCCAAGGTCACACAGCGGACACGTAGGGGAGCTGGGATTAGAACCCATGACCTCTGACTCCCAAGCCCGGGCTCTTTCCACGGAGCCACACTGCTGATTAAGATTGTGAGCCCTACCTGGGACAACCTGATTACCTCGTATTTACCCCAGTGTTTAGAACAGTGCTTGGCACATAGTAAGTGCTTAACAAATACCATAATTATTAGTAATAATAGTAAGTATCCAATAAATACCATTGACTGACTGACAGACGTGGGCAGTCGACCTATCCTACTGCAGATCAGTGCTATTATAAAATCAATTCAAATTCTAGAGTCACATCCTGTAATTCCTTATAGCCTTTCTTCACAGCCACTTTCCCATTTCTCTTCCAAACATCCCTGGGAGAAATGGTCGGGGGCTGGGGGAATTATTTCCATTTGCAGAAATTGCAGCACAAAAAGGTTAGATGGTAAATTCCTTGAGGGCAAAGACCACCCCTTTTACTTCTATTGTGTGGGTCAAGGGAGCTAGCAGCGTATTCAGCACACAATAGGTGCTCAATAAATGCCACTGCTGCTGCCACTGATGATGCTCTATCCTAGGTCACACGGTACCCCAGGGCAAAGCCAAAACCCAACCCAATTTCCATGATTTTAAGTTCTTTCCCCCCACCCCACCCCCACAGGACAGTATCCCCCTCATCTAATATTTGATAATAAAAACCAGATCTAGGAAACCAATTTAGAATGGGGGCATTTGAGGGAGGAGGAGAATTCATTGGTGAAAATAAGTAGTAAAATCAAATTTGTGACCCATTCGCCTGTATTTCATTTTCCCAAGTCTGCAGAGGTTTTGTTTAACGTCTGGGGGAGAGCAGCATAAATGTTGTGCTATAGCAATCCTTGACTCCAGTGAGTTACCGCCTTGATAACTATGATATTTCAAAGTGTTCGCTTCTCCAGTGACTTGTTTAGGTGTGATTATTTATCTCCTGCAGTCTCTGCAGACAGGGCTCTCACTGCTCAAGGCTCCGGTGATGGAGGACGAATAGCTCTGATGGTTTGGAGTCAGCGCTGCCACCCTCTTCCCCTGGCGTCTGCAGAAGCCCCCATCCTTCCAAATAGCCCCCATTCCCCCTCTGGAACAGAAAAGCTTCTTCCCAGGTCCCAGGGATCCTTAGCCTCCTGATTTGGGGCTTTCTCCACTTGGGAAACATCAGCTAATTAGCTCTGGGTCTTAACTCTCCTGTAGCGACACAGAAAGGAGAGGGAATGATTTGGCATCCTGTTTTGGATTGGACCAGGAAAAAAAGAGTTGGGAAAGTCATCCTCATTTGCTATGTGAGAAGAAGGGGATATTGGGACTGTATGATGAAGACATATGAGGGGTTCAGTGATTTAGCATTTACCCGTATGCCTGGATTCCTCATTCCTCATATTCCTCATTCGGTTTGTCTTTTATATCTCCCCCACCCACCCACCCTCGCTTTTCCCTCCAGATTCCTCCTCCCTTCCTTCCTTCTTGCGTCTTCTTTGTAATTACAGCAAAAGTATATGTATTTTTATGTCCCACCACATTACCTTGTAATGTCAGCCATTATTCTACTTCTCTTGTGTTCTCAGATGAGAGGTCTAAGATTAATGAAGCATTTATCCTCAATCAAGAACCTATTTAAGGCTCTGCTTTTAAGTCCAGTGAGTTGTGCAGATGAATTAATACCGTTTGACCTTTTTATTTTCTGTGTTATGATTTGGGGCTATGATTTTTTTTTCTAGCTGAATAACATCCCATTTCAAGCAGCTTCTTGTCCAGCAACACAGAGGTACATAAGGCTGGTGTTAGGTTGATAACCTTAGTGTTGTATGTCAGGTAATGCCGTGGTTGCCATGGTAAAGACCCATCATTATCGCAATGAACTATAGGGTAGGGTTGGTGGGAAGGGGAGATGAATATACAGTACTAATTCACTCATTCATTCATTCAATCGTATTTACTGAGTGCTTACTGTGTACAGAACACTGTACTAAGCGCTTGGGATGTACAAGTCGACAACATATAGAGATGGTCCCTACCTCAACAATGGGCTCACAGTCTAGAAGGGGGAGACAGACAACAAAACAAGAGTGGGGCTGCCCCTAAACACTAGATGTAGCAGATTTCTCTCCCAACCGTGTCCCTTTAAATTCAGGAGCCGAGGGCAGAGTCAAGGGAAGGAGAAAGGGCAAGAGGCTGATAGGCCTGCAAGGTAGAAATCAATCCATCACTGGTATTTATCGAGTGCTTATTGTGTTCCGAGAGCAGCATGGCTCAGTGGAAAGAGCACGTGCTTTGGAATCAGAGGTCACGGGTTCAAATCCCAGCTCCGCCAACTGTCAGCTGTGTGACTTTGGGCAAGTCACTTAACTTCTCTGTGCCTCAGTTGCCTCACCTGTAAAATGGGGATTAAAACTGTGAGCCCCCCGTGGGACAACCTGATCACCTTGTAACCTCCCCAGTGCTTAGAACAGTGCCTTGCACATAGTAAGCGCTTAACAAATACCATCATTATTATTATTCCCAGTACTGTTCTCACTGCTTGGGAGGGTACAACAGAGTCAGTAGATACAATCCCTACTCATAGGGAGCTTATGTCTAGAAGGAGAGACAGATATAGTAATAATTAGTGGTATTTCTTAAGTGCTTAGTATGTGCCAGGCACTGTACTAAACGCCGGGATGGACACAAGCAAATCTGTTTGGACACTATCCCTGTCCCACATGGGGCTCACATTCTTAATCCCCATTTTACAGCTGAGGTACCAGAGGCACCCAAAGAAGTGAAGTCACATGTCCCGATTTTCCTCCCCTCCTCATCACCCCTCTCGCCCCCTCCCCACCACACAGCATTTGTGTATATATGTACATATTTATTATTCTATTTATTTTATTAATGATGTGTATATACCTATAATTATATTTATTTATATTGATGCTATTGATGCCTGTTTACTTGTACCTGTTTTGCTTTGTTGTCTGTCTCCACCCCTTCTAGACTGTGAACCCTATTATCCCTATTGCTGAATTGTACTTTCCAAGCACTTAGTCCAGTGCTCTGAGCACAGTAAGCGCTCAAAACTACGATTGAATGAATGACTGAATATAGCATTCATTCATTCATTCAATCATATTTATTGAGCACTTACTGTGCGCAGAGCACTGTACTAAGCACTTGGGAAGTGCAAACTGGCAACATATAGAGATGGTCCCTACCCAACAACGGACTCAGTCTAGAAGGGGGAGACAGACAAGAAAATAAAACAAGTAGGCAGGTGTCAATACCATCAGAAAAAATAGGATTATAGCTATATACCCATCATTAATAAATACAGTAATAAATATGTACAAATAAAATAAATAGAGTAATAAATATGTACAAATATACAGAAGACAAGTGAAGAAGCTGGGTTTAGAACCCAGATTCTTCTAACTCCTAGACCAGTGCTCTATCCACTAAGCTGTGCTGCTTCATTGACATGAATATAAAGAAAGAAATTATAGATATGGACATATAAGTGCTGTGGGCCTGAGGGTGGGGTGGCATTTTTAAGACTGGGACATGAAGAAAGGGTGAGCCAGACTGAGGAAGGACCAGCTCTGAATAAGATTTCAGGGGGAGGTTTGTGTTTGGAATTCTGATTTTCAAAATCTACTTGACTCCTGGATCTCTCTCCCTGGGGTTGTGCAGATTTCTTGCTAAATCTGCCGCCAGCTTTGTGCACTCTGACTCTTCTGCAGTAATAATGTTAACAATGACTCAGATTTATATATTGCCTTTGCTCCAGAGAGTACAATGTGCTCTGCATAAATTATCCCAGGTAAGAAAGGATAGAGTAAAGGAGGGGATGGGAGTTGGGGGGGGGGGGCGGTGAGGAGGAGTTGGGGAATAGGCTTGATTCTCTCTGGTTTATAGATAAACATACTGAAGCTCAAAAAGGTCCAGTGACTTTCTCAATCTCACCAGGTGGCAAAGTCAGTAGGAGAACCCAGATCTCTTGACCGTGATGCCTCTCCAAAAGTCCACAGCTCTCCTATTTTAAGGCCTGAGTTTGGGGCTCTCACAGAGTGTAGGCTAATAAAGGCATGAAGGCAGAATGACCAAAGCACCATGCATCTCAGTCTTCATCCCCATTTTACAGATGAGGGAACTGAGGCCCAGAGAAGTGAAGTGACTTGCCCGAAGTCACACAGCTGACAAGTGGCAGAGCCGGAATTTGAACCCATGCTCTGACTCCAAAGCCTGGGCTCTTTCCACTGAGCCATTTTACTTCTCCAGTACAGTACTTTGCGCACAGTAAGCGCTCAATAAATACGTTGAATGAATGAGGGTGATCCCCTCATTCATCCCCCTGGCCTGGAATGCCCTCCCTCCAGACATCCACCAAGCTAGCTCTCTTCCTCCCTTCAAGGCCCTACTGAGAGCTCACCTCCTCCAGGAGGCCTTCCCACACTCAGCCCCCTCCTTCCTCTCCCCCTCCTCCCCCTCTCCATCCCCCCCAACCTTACCTCCTTCCCCTCCCCACAGGAACTGTATATATGTATATATGCTTGTACGGATTTATTACTCTATTTTATTTGTACATATTTATTCTATTTATTTTATTTTGTTAATATGTTTTGTTTTGTTCTCTGTCTCCCCCTTCTAGACTGTGAGCCCAGTGTTGGTTAGGGACCATCTCCATATGATGCCAACTTGTACTTCCCAAGCGCTTAGTACAGTGCTCTGCACACAGTAAGCGCTCAATAAATACAATTGAATGAATGAATGAGTCTCACCTCTTTGGCAGAGTCCAAGAAAAGGACTTTTCTTGGAGGATTTTGCCAGGGCTCTTTTCTTGGACTCTGCCAAAGAGGTGAGATTCATTCATTCATTCATTTTGCCCTGGCAAAATCCTCCAGAACAAACAGTTCTGACTTCACGCACCTCATTCTCCCCAACGGGTAAAGCACAGGCCACCATCACCACAACATTCAGAAGCTCAAAGCACTAAGTTGTCACTGTTCCGGATTTGACCGCCTTCCAGATCTGGATTTAGGCTTTGGGTTTGTAGAGCAGGGTATCAGAATGGGGCCGAAACAGCACTCCTGGGTTGAGGCCATCCGAAGCCGCAAAGGAATACTAATGATGGTATTTGTTAAGTACTTACTACATGCCAAATACTGTTCTAAGCGCTGAGGTAGATCAGGTAATCAGGTTGTCCCATTTGGGGCTCCCAGTCTTAATCCCCATTTTACAGGTGAGGTAACTGAGGCACAGAGAAGTTACGTGGCTTGCCCAAAGTCACACAGATAGATAAGTGGCAAAGCTGGGATTAGAAGCCACGACCTCTGCCTCCCAAGCCCATGCTCTTTCCACTAAACTATGCTGCATCTCTAAGGAAAGGAACTGGTGATCTTTCCTTTCCCTTGTATCTTGGCCCATTTCCTCTCTAAGATCATGGCCTAATAGAAAGAGCACAGGCCAGGGAATCAGAAGGACCTGGGTTCTAATTCCAGCTCCATCACTTATCTGCTGTGTGATCTACCCATCAACCTACGGCTACCAATCAGCCTACGCATCAGGCAAAAACTCCTCACTCTCAGCTTCAAGGCTGTCCATCACCTCACTCCCTCCTACCTCACCTCCCTTTTTTCCTTCTCCAGCCCAGCCCGCACCCTCCACTCCTCTGCCGCTAACCTCTTCAAAGTGCCTCGTTCTCACCTGTCCCGCTGTCGACCCCTGGCCCACGTCCTCCCCCTGGCCTGGAATGGCCTCCCTCCACACATCCGCCAAGCTAGCTCTCTTCCTCCCTTCAAAGCCCTACTGAAAGCTCACCTCCTCCAGAAGGCCTTCCCAGACTGAGCCCCCCCCTTCCTCTCCCTCTCCTCCCCCTCCCCATCCCCCCGCCTTACCTCCTTCCCCTCCACACAGCACCTGTATGTATGTTTGTATGTATTTATTACTCTATTTATTTTACTTGTATATATTTACTATCATATTTATTTTATTTTGTTAATATATTTTGTTTTGTTGTCTGTCTCCCCCTTCTAGACTGTGAGCCCGTTGTTGGGTAGGGACCGTCTCTATATGTTGTCAACTTGTACTTCCCAAGCACTTAGTACAGTGCTCTGCACACAGTAAGCGCTCAATAAATATGATTGAATGAATGAATGTATGAATGATCTTGGGCAAGTCACTTCACTTCTCTGTGCCTCCATTTCCTCATCTGTAAAATGAGGGTGAAGACTGTGAACCCCATGTGTGACAGGGACTGTGTCTAACCTGATTGCCTTGTATCTAGTCCAGAACTTAGTACAGTGCCTGGCACCTAGTAAATGCTTAATAAACACCAATAAAAAAGCCTCTAGTAGGATGAAGAAGATGAATTGACTTATCATTCTAAAGCTGAGTGTCCCTCGACGATTCAGAGCCCCTGTATCCATTAAACCAATGACCTCGGTAGGCACATTTCTCAAACGAAAGACCATTAAGCTCTTTAAGCCTTCATCCAGGTATCATCTGACTTTGTACACTTTGTCAGCTGTGTGACTTCGGGCAAGCCACATAGCATCTCCATTTCCCCAAGAAACTCTTGCCCCAGAATTTGTTTTTCCCAGGCAGCAAGTTACTCTGCATATTGCACTCTTCCAAGTGCTTGGTAGAGTGCTCTGCACACAGTAAGCACTCAATAAACATGATTGTTTGGTCCCATAGCTCATTTCCCACCAGCATTTATGCTTTTTCTCTTTTTTATGGTATTTGTTAAGTGCTTTCTATGTGTCGAGCCCTCTTCTAAGCACCACTGAAGATGCAAGAAACTTAGGTTGGACCCAGTCCTACATAGGGCTCAGAATCTAAGAAGGAGGGAGAACCAATATTGAATTCTCATTTTACAGATGAGAAAACTGAGGCACAAAGGAGTGAAGTGACTTTCCCAAGGTCACACAGCAGAGAAGTGGTGGGGCCAGGATTAGAACCCAGGTCTTCTGGTTCCCAGGCCCAAGCCCTTTCAGTAAGCCATGGCACTTCTCCTAGCTATAACTCTATTCTGATGGTATTGACACCTGTCTACTTGTTTTATTGTCTGTCTCTCCCTTCTAGACTGTGAGTCTGTTGTTGGGTAGGGACCATCTCTATATGTTGCTGGTTTATACTTCCCAAGCGCTTAGTACGGTGCTTTGCACACAGTAGGTGATCAAAAAAAGATTGAATGAATGAATTGCTTTTTTTTTTCCATCTCTTTTCCTTCTCCTTTGGACCCTGGATCATTTTCTAACCACTCATCTAGAATTCTTCTCCAACCAATTCTTCATTTTTGACCTTTGCTCTTTTACCCTTAAAAGTGGAGAGTTAAATTATAAAAACAAAAGACCAAATAACCTTCACCCTTACCTCCTCCAGAATTTAAAGAATTAAAACTTTGCTTTGCCCCTTGGGTCCAAATTGGCCAAAGTTTCCAAAAACAGGTGGATCTTTCTGCTGTTTCAGGGTCTAGTTCCATTTGAGCTGGGAAGACAACCAAGTGTTTTCAAATCCGCTTCAAATGTTTCCATCTACTGTTTTCAATATAAGGGTAAAATGTGGCCAGGGTCTTCCATGAAAACGTTTGCAAAGAATATTTCGGCTGTTAAAATGGGGCAAACCTTTGGGAAACATTTCCTTTCCACAAAATCACCTTTTAATATTTTCTGCATAAACATGATATGTGATCTCACATAATTGTTTTGATTTCACAATATTTAGTCTCTTGAAAAAGACTGAGCTCTGGGTATTTTTCCAAAGAGACCCATGTTCATTTAGATTGGCAGTAGGAAAAGATTTTTAAATCACATTGGTGCCCTCCCACCTATGGTAAGCTGCTTGTTTTGCACCAGAATAGGGCTAAATTGGGGGAGCAGAGTGTAAAATATAATTGAACTCATTAATTTTATTATGTGGGGAAGTCTAGAGGTCCATGATCATGTATGTATGTTACTAAATTTATGAAAGTCCAAACGAAATCCTGAAAAAAAGCCACCAAATCTGCCCACAAAATAGATTTAGATTCTCTTGGACCACACACTCTGAGCCCCCAGAATAAGGCAGGCATGAAGGACCATCTGTTATTTTTATCTGGAAAGAAGAGACTGCCCCCTGATTAATTTCTAACAGGAGCCAAGCTACAGGAAAGCCTGTGGTGGGAGAAAGGCCTCCAGTCTGCCAGGGGCCTCCATCGGCTAGACTAGGCTGGGCCCCTCACCCCCCTATCCCCTACCTCCCCCAACCCCCGCCCCCCCATCTCACTCCTCCTCCTGCCTGCTCCAAAACATCCAGAAATGGGCCAGTACCACCAGTCGCCAAACCACAACCACATTTTTAGTATTCACAGCCAAATCTTCCTTTACTATGCCTTCATTTAAATGACAGAAAATGAAGGGAAATGTCAGGGAGCAAGTAAGGGGAGAAAAGAAAGAGAGCAAATCTGAGAGGGAGGAAGCCCTAAGGGAGATGTCCTCTCGCAGTCCCTGAGAGGGACTCATTTTCTGGCCCATTTGTCAGGAGCTACTTAAAGGGTCTCTAGTCTCTCTCTATCTCTCACTCTCCCTTTCTTTCTCTTCCTCTCTCTCCCTTTTACTTTCTTTCTCTTCCTCTCTCTCCCTTTCACTTTCTCTCTCTTCCTCTCTCTCCCTTTCACTTTCTTTCTCTTCCTCTCTCTCCCTTTCACTTTCTCTCTCTTCCTCTCTCTCCCTTTCACTTTCTCTCTTTTCCTCTCCCTCACCTGTTCCCTTTCTCTCCCCCTCCCTCCCTCTCTCTCTCCTTTCACCCCACTCTCCCCCTCCTTTCACCCCACTCTCCCCCTCCTTTTTCCTCTCTGCCCTGTTTCTTTCCCCTCTTCCCCTTCTCTCCCCTCCTCTCTCCCCTTACCCTCTCTCTGTCCCCCCTCCCTTTCTCTCCCCCCATTTCTTTCCCCTCCCCTTTCTCTCCCCCCACGTTTCTTTCCCCTCCCCTTTCTCTCTTTATCTTCCCCCTTCTCCCCCCACTCCCTCTCCCCTCTCTCTCCCTTCCTCTTTTCCCTCTCCCCAATCTTTCCTCTCTCCTCTCCTGCTCATGCTTTTTCTCTTTTCTCTCCCCTTTCCTCTTCTCTCTTCTGTCCACTTATAGAATCTGTGTCTGATCTTCTGGAAGAATGCAAACGAAATTATCGATGATGATACATTCAACGACTGAGTGAATGAACGAATGAAGGAAACAAACTCCCACCGTTTTCCTCCTTAAAGCCTACTCCTGGCAGGAGGTTGGCATTGTTCGAACAAGATTCCAGGGCTAGGGCCAGGGGCTAGGAAAGCCCAACTCCTCTATTCACCCTCAAGGGCTCCTAGCCAGGTTGGCCAATTAAGTGGTTGGCCTCCTCCCTGCCTAACGGCTGTGGGTTTATGCCAGGCACAGTGGAGCATTCTAAGAAGCAGCAAGAAGAAGCAGTGTGACCTAGTGGAAAGTGTACAGGTCTGAGAGTTAGAGGACATGGGTGCTAATCCCCGTTCCACCACTTACCTGCTGTGTAACCTTAAACAAGTCATTTAGCTTCTCTGTGCCTCAGTTCCCTCATCTGTAAAATGATGATTGACTGTGAGCCCCGTGTGGGACATGGGCTGTGTCCAACCTGTTTATCTTGTATATGCCCCAGTGCTCAGTACAGTGCCTGGCACATAGTAAGTACTTAACAAAAAACATTTAAAAAATAATGTCCGGCGAGAACAAGTAGAGGAGATCCCTAGTCTGGACAGAGCACTTGGGAATCAATCGATCAGTAGTATCTGGTGAGAGCTTACTCTGTGCAGTGTATTCCATGGAAGCAGCATGACCTAGTGGGCAAGAGCATGGGCTTGGGAATCAGAGGTCATGGGTTCTCAACCCGCCTCCACCGCTTGTCTGCTGTGTGACCTTGGACAAGTCATTTAACTTCTCTGTGTCTCAGTTACCTCATCTGTAAAATGGGGATTGAGACTGTGAGCCCCTTGGGGCACAACCTGATCACCTTGTATCTACCCCAGCACTTGGGACAGTGCTTGGCACATAGTAAGCGCTTAACAAATACCATAATAATTAATGAGTACCAGAGAGTAACTAGACATGATTCCTGCCTTCAAGGAGCTTACCTTGGGGACAGGACACTTATGTGCTATAGGGGAGCCGTGAGGAGATGGTGAGTAGGTAGGAGTGCCACATCAGTGGGGAGAATTGCATAAAAGGCATTTGGTTGGCTTATGAAGTTGTCTGGGCATCCTATCGATCTTAGCTATCTGGAGGGAAAGAGGTTGAACTATGGTCCATCACTTATTTCTAACTCTGGCCTGGGCCCACCTCCCATGTGCAGCCCCTCTTGTGGCAGGCAGTAAGTCAGTCTATCGTATTTATTGAGAGCTTACTGTGCACAGAGCACTGTACTAAGCACTTGGGAAAGCACCACAATAAGCAGACACATTCCCTTCCTACAACGTTCTAGAGGGGGAGACTTTAACATAAATAAATAAATAAATTACAGATATGTACATAAGTGCTGTGGGGCTGGGAGGGGGGATGAATAAAGGGAGGGGGTTAGGGCAACACAGAAGGGAGTGGAAGAAGAGGAAAAGAGGGCTTAGTCAGGGAAGGCTTCTTGGAGGAGTCTCTGAATGAGGGAAGAGTAATTGTCTTTCGGATACGAGGAAGGAGGGTGTTCCAGGCCAGAGGCAGGAGGTGGGTGAGAGGTCGGTGGCGAGATAAATGAGGTCGACATACAGTGAGAAAGTTGGCATTGGAGCAGCGAAGTATGCAGGCTGGGCTCCAGGTGGGCACCGCCCCTCCCAGCTAGCCGGTCTTCTCCACAGACCAGGGAGGACCGGTGCCAGGGGATTTATTTCTTATTTAATTTTAAATAAAAAGAAAACAAACACAAGGCTCCCTGCAGGCGCAGACAGCGGTTGCAGCAGCTCGGCAGCAATGTCCTCTCCCCTCCTGCAGCCCCGAGAGGATGAGTGGCATCAGTGGCAGTGGTCACATTGGCTCCCCACTGCTGTGGGGGCCAGATCCAGTTCACCTGCACACCCTTCAGTTTCAGAGAAAATCACACAGGCTCCTGCATTCGGCCTGGGTTCCCTCCTCGCAACCTTCACATAAAATCCCTCCTCCCTTTTCTCCAATTTCTCCCCCTGCTCACCAGATCTAGCGACCTAATCATTCAAACTGGGAGGCAGAACTCTCTCAGGAACCAACAAAAAGTTGGGGATTGCCATATCACCGTGAAGGATTTTGCCTGAATAACGTGCCAAAGCACAAAATGTGTTGGCCTGTCGTGGAACCTACCCAGGTGCTTAGGAGACTCGGGAGTGCTGAAGTGACAGTACTGGGAAGAATAGATGAGTGATTAATTAGGGAAGACCTCCTGCAGGAGATGTGATTTTAAAAAGGCTTTGAAGGTAGCACGAGAGCAGCCGCACAAAGTGATGGCATCCACTTTCCCCTTTAGACTATAAGTTTGTTATGAACAAGGAACATATCTGCTAGTTCTGTTGTACTGTGCTCTCCCAAGTGCTTAGTACAGTGCTCTGCACACAGCAAGTGCTCAATAAATACAATTGATTGAGTGATACAAGCTAATCAGGTTGGTTATAATCCATGTCCTTCATGGAGTGCACAATGTTATTCCTATTTTAATAATAATGATAATAATTATGGTATTTGTTAAGTGCTTACTATGTGCCTGGCACTGTACTAAGGGCTGGGGTGGATACAAGCAAATTGAGTTGGACACAGTCCCGGTCCCTCATGGGGCTCACAGTCTCGATCCCCATTATACAGATGAGGTAACTGAAGCCTAAATGAGGTAACTGAGGTACAGAGAAGTTCAGTGACTTTCCCAAGGTCACACAGCAGACAAGAGGAAGAACAGGGATTTGAACGCAAGTCCTTCTGACTCCTAGGCTCATGCTCTATCCATTAGACCATGCTGTTTCTCAATCCATAACCTCCCCAGGCCGAGCCCAACTGTGGGGGGCAATCCCTAACCCCAAATCTCAACTCATTTAGGGCATCTTTATTTTTTTTAATGGTTCCAGTTAAGCACTTACTACAGACTAGGCATTGTACTGGCTTGCCTTTCTGTCCTGAGAGATGGCTTTCCCAATCTATCCTAGGAGGTGCAGTCCTTCATCCAATGCTTATCTGCTTCTCCAAATCAGATGTAATAATGATGGCATTTATTAAGCACTTATTAAGGGCTGGGGAGGTTACAAGGTGATCAGGTTGTCCCTCGGGGGGCTCACAGTCTTAATCCCCATTTTACAGATGAGGTAACTGAGGCACAGAGAAGTTGAGTGACCTGCCCAAAGTCACACAGCCGACAATTGGTGGAGCTGGGATTTGAACCCATGACCTCTGACTCCAAAGCCCGTGCTCTTTCCACTGAGCCATGCTGTGTGTTGAGGGGTGTAGCGTCCCTGTAATCTCTCTCTTTTATTTTTTCAAATGGCATTTGTTAGGCACTCACTGCGGGCCAGGCACTGTACCAAATTCTAGGGGAGGTGCAAAATAATCTCTTGAGGGCCAGATTCATGTCTACCAACTCTACTATATTTTGTCCTCCTGAACCCTTCGTACAGTGCTTTGCACACAGTAAGTGCTAAATAAGTATCACTGATTGAATGATTGATTGATACTGATTGGCTGAATTTGAAGACATTGCAACTTACATTATTGGCTGCCAAAACCTTGCCTGTCTGCCTGCCCACACTTGCTGTGTGACCTTGGGCAAGTCACTTAACTTCTCGGAGCCTCAGTTCCCTCATCTCTAAAATGAGGATGAAGACTGTGAGCCCCACGCGGGACAACCTGATCACCTTGTATCCCCTCAGGCTTAGAACAGTGCTTTGCACATAGTAAGTGCTTAACAAATGCATCATCATCATTATTATTATTATTTAGAAAGAGCCAGATGGTTTACCTTAAACTGACAATAGATGGCAAATTCTACACTCCTGAAAATGCAATTATTTCTCTGCTTTAAATGAGGGTGGCTATGATGGAAACTTTTTCACCTCAGAAATGTTACTGGGAATGTAACGTCATCCTCAATTAATTAAAGGGGGTGAATGAAATACCCAATTCCCATGCCTATCTCCACTTTCAGTTCTCAAGTTCTAGACATGTATCTCTTCTTTTCTCAATCAGTCAGTCGCATTTATTGATGATGGTGGTATTTGTTAAGCACTTACTATGTGCCGAGCACTGTTCTAAGCACTGGAGTAGATGCAAGGTAATCAGGTTGTCCCACGTGGGGCTCACAGTCTTACAGCGTGGCTCAGTGGAAAAAGCCCGGACTTTGGAGTCAGAGGTCATGGGTTCTAATTCTGCTTCCCCACATGTCTGCTGTGTGACCTTGGGCAAGTCACTTAACTTCTCTGAGCCTCAGTTAACTCATCTGTAAAATGGGGATGAAGGCTGTGAGCCCCATGTGGCACAACCTGATCACCTTGTATCCCCCCAGCACTTAGAACAGTACTTTGCACATAGTAAGCACTTAACAAATGCCATTATTATTATTATTATTATTATTATTATTATTAATCCCCATTTTACAGATGAGGTAACTGAGGCACAGAAAAGTGAAGTGACTTGCCCAAAATCACACAGCTCATAAGTGGAGGAGCTGGGATTAGAACCCACAACCTCTGACTTCCAAGTCCGGGCTCTTTCCACAGAGCCATTTATTGAACACTTACTTTGTGCAGAGCACTGTACAAAGTGCTTGGGAGAGTATAATACAATTAGGATAGGACTGTTGACTTTTATACTACTGTCTGATGTGTTAGTCTCTAGACTGTAAGCTCACTGTGGGCAGGACATGTGTCTGTTATGTTGTTATACTGTACTCTCCCAAGTGTTTAGAACAGTTTTCTGCTCACAGTAAGTGCTCAATGAATATGATTGCCTGACTGACTGAGGTTCCATCAAAAAAGTCCCCCAGTACAGGGAGACCCTCTAAAGAAGAGGACCCAGAGTTTCTGGCAATTATTATTCATTCATTTATTCAATTGTATTTATTGAGAGCTTTCTGTGTGCAGAGCACTGTACTAAGCATTTGAGAGAGTACGCTATAACAATAAACAGACAGATTCCCTGCCCACAACGAGCTTGAAGTCTAGAGGGGGAGGCAAACTAATATAAATAAATTACAGCTGTGTACAGAAGTACAAATTACATATTGCATACTACATAGTACATATTAATAAATATGATTGAATGAATGAATGAAGTGCTGTGGGGCTGGGAAAAACAAAGAGCAAGTCAGGGTGACACAGAAGGGAGTGGGAGAAGAGGAAAGCAGGATCTAGAAAGGGAAGGTGTCTTGGAGGAAATGTGCCTTCAATAAGGTGGGAAAGGTAATTGACTGTCAGATTTGAGGTGGGAGAGCGTGCCAAGCCAGAGGCAGGAGGTGGGCAAGGGGTGGGCGGTGAGACATGAAATTGAGGTACAGTGAGAGGGTTAGAATTAATAAGAATAACTGTGGTATTTGTTAAGCACTTGCTGTATGCCAAGCACTGTACTAAACACTGGAGTGGATACAAGCAAATCAGGTTGGACAGAGTTTCTGTCCTGCATGCAGCTCACAGTCCTAATCCCCATTCTACAGATGAGGTAACTGGGCCACAGAGAAGTGAAATGATTTGCCCAAGGTCACACAACAAACAAGTGGTGGAGGCAGGAATAGAACCCAGGTCCTTCCGACTCCCAAGCCCATGTTCTAGCCACTAAGCCATGTTGCTTCTCCAACCTTCTAACTCTACTTCTCTTCCTCTATAGGGAAGTGAAGTGACTTGCCTAAGGCCACACAGCAGACAAGGGACAGAGCCAGGATTAGAACCCATGACCTTCTGACTCCCGGGCCCAGGCTCTAACCACTATACCACAGTTAGAGGAGTGACGTGTGCAGGCTGGATTGTAGTAGGAGAGTAGTGAGGTAAGGTAGAAGGGGGCAAGGTGATTGAGTGATTTGAGGCCAGTGGTCAGTAGTTTTTGTTTGATGTGGAGGTGGATGGGCAGCCACTGGCTTTTCTTGAGGAGTGGGGAAACATTTCCTGAACGTTTCTGTAAAAAAATGAGCCAGGCAGCGGAGCGAAGTATGGACTGGAGTGGGGAGAGGCAGGAGGCTGAAAAAGTAATCAAGGCAGGCTAGGATAAGTGACTGTATTAACGTGGTTGCTGTTTGGATAGAGAGGAAAAGGTGGATTTTAGCGGTGTTGTGAAGGTGGGATCGGGAGTCTAGCAGTTTGGGGAACAGGAGTGTTTCTTTATTCCCCACTAACATTCTGGTCCTCCGACACTCACAAGTGTCCTCCCTACGCAGTGCCACTGATAGCAGGCTACTGCTCCGATGGTGACAGGATAATTCTATTTGTTCTGATGATTTTGACACCTGTCTCCATGTTTTGTTTTGTTGTCTGTCTCCCCCTTCTAGACTGTGAGCCCGTTGTTGGGTAGGGACCGTCTCTATATGTTGCCAACTTGTACTTCCCAAGTGCTTAGTACAGTGCTCTGCACACAGTAAGCTCTCAATAAATATGATTGAATGAATAAATGCTAGCAACAGAGGAATCTGATAGACTGTGGGCCCCAGGTGGGACAAGGACTGTGGCCCACCTGATGATCTTGCTTCTGCCTCAGTGCTCAGTACAGTGCCTGGCACATAATAAGCACTTAAACCGCACCACGATTATTATTATCCCACCCTCTCAACTATCCAAGACAGCTAGACGTAACTTTTCTTTTTCTGGGTGCCCAGACTTTGAACTCACATCACCAGTTTGGACTCACCAACCTCTGTACCCCCTTAGCAAGATTGAGCTCTAAACAACTATGGTATCAGGAAAGCGCTTACTCTGTGCCAAGCATTGTGTTAAACTCCGGGATTGATGCATTCCATTAATGATGTGCATCTAGCTTTATTTGGTCTGACAATTTGACACGTGTCCACATGTTTTGTTTTGTTTTGTTGTCTGTCTCCCTTTTCTAGACTGTGAGCCCATTGTTGGGTAGGGACCATATCTTTATGTTGCCAACTTGTACTTCCCAAGCGCTTAGTACAGTGCTCTGCACACAGTAAGCACTCAATAAATACGATTGAATGAATGAATGAATGAATCAGACACGGTCTAAAATACTTGTAATTAAGCAATTGAGAACTCAGGTCAAAAAAAACCCAAAACACTATGGCTAGACATTCACCTGGTGTGTTGCTCATTCATTCATTCATTCAATTGTATTTATTGAGTGCTTACTGTGTTCAGAGCACTGTACTAAGCTCTTGGGAAGTCCAAGTCGGCAACATATAGAGACAGTCCCTACCCAACAGCAGGCTCACAGTCTACAAGGGGGAGACAGACAACAAAAACAAAACATATTAACAAAATAAAATAAATAGAATAAATATGTACAAGTAAAATAAATAAATAAATAAATAGAGTAATAAATCTGTACAAACATATATACAGGTGCCGTGGGGAGGGGATGGAGGTATACTAGGGGGGTTTGCTGCTATTATTGGTCCTTGTCCTTTGAAGTCCCAGAAGCATTCTGTTGGAGTGGACTTTTGTTTAGTTCCTGTCCATGGTTTGCTTAGACCAGGAGATGGGAGAGAGAAAGCATCCGTATCCCCACGATCCTCTGAGTGTACAAAAGTCATCCAGTCATTCAGAGGGGAAAGAAGGCCAGCTGGGGAAAAAAAGCAGGTGGAAACCCACGTTGCGGTATGTGTGGTATGTGTCTTTCAGAGCCCGGGGCCCATCTATTACCATGATGGATTTGAAGCCCGGAGGCATGTTGGAAAGGGAAAAGGTCAATTGGAAAGGCTTACCTTACTGCTTGTCTTCCCCCGCTGCTCAAAACACATCAACTGGGAACCCAAGAAAGCCAAAGACTCGGCAGCTTGGGTGCCAGGGTAAATTTAAATTAGTTTGTACTGCATCAGAAATCATCAAGGCAAGCACCAGTTATAAAAATGGCAGTACAATTTGGGGTACTTTACCTCTTCACTTGGGCTATTAAATCATTTTTCTCTCCAAAGGTACACATGTTGCGGCATAAGGAGCAAACTGTTGACAGATGGCGTAGAAACTTCACAGACCCATAATTGAGGCTTATTTTCCTACATCCGTGCCAGTTTGAAATCTAATTGCCAATAAAACAATACTGCGATACTGCCACATCTAATACCTTCTCACTTTTCCGAAGTTACACTTGAATCCACTAGTAAATTCCAATCTCCCAGAGAAAAATATTTCCCCCATCTCCATCTGAAAAAAACCCATAAATCCACGATCGGTAGTTCATTTCCAAATGCAACTTACTCCCGAAGTCCCCAAAGAGCATTCTCTTGGTTACTGTTAGTGCCTGTCAGAGAGCAGTAGATAGTCTTTGTTTACTTAGTTGCAACACAGATGTGTTAGAGATCTCCTCGTATTTGGGGCTTTTGAGAAAAACAACTTTCGCAGGATCTCGCCTTAGCAGGTTGATTCAAATCAGGGTCGATTGGAACTCGCTACAATATTAACTCTTTCAGAACTGTAAGGGATAGAATTGGGTTTTTTAATTCCATTGTGATCAGGGAACGGGTCGGTTAATTCATTCATTCATTCATTCAATCGTATTAATTCATTCATTCAATCATATTTATTGAGCGCTTACTGCGTGCAGAGCACCGTACTAAGCGCTTGGGAAGTACAAGTTGACAACACATAGAGACGGTCCCTACCCAACAGCGGGCTCACAGTCTAGAACGGGGAGACAGAGAACAAAACAAAACATATTAACAAAATAAAATAAATAGAATAAATATGTACAAATAAAATAAATAAATAGAGTAATAAATACGTACAAACATATATACAAATATACAGGTGCTGTGGGGAGGGGAAGAAGGTAAGGCGGGGGAATGAGAAGGGGGAGGATTCTGTTGCATTATACTCTCCCGAGTCCTCTGCCCACCTTAAGAGCTCAAAAATACCACTGCTTGATTTTGCTTTTTTGTCAATTGTACTTGGCAATTTTTTTTTCCATTAGTAAACAGCTCTTCTGAAGAGGTTGTTTGGGGGCCAAGCAGGTGACTCACAATCTGTCAAAGGCCATAAGTGAAAACGGGCCCTTATTTTTCAGGTGCTTCCAACTTCTGTTTCCCAAAGAAAGCAAGAGATCATCTTAACTCTGGTTTTGATTCGGCCTGCTTCCTTAGCCCCTCCTATTTCTGCCCACTAAGTTAATTAATAATATTTGCCTTCTTCCTTCACATCCCAGAACCTGCAGCAGTTTTGTTCTCTGTCTCCCCCTTTTAGACTGTGAGCCCACTGTTGGGTAGGGACTGTCTCTATATGTTGCCAACTTGGAGGTCCCAAGCACTTAGTACAGTGCTCTGCACACAGTAAGCGCTCAATAAATACAATTGATTGATTGATTGATTGATTGATTGATTGATGAATACAGATAAGCCCAGTGAGAAAAGAAAACAAAGTCTGGCAAGCTTTTTGAAACGGTGGGTCGCGTCAGTCATTCGGGCCCTGTAGACTGTAAGCTCCTCTGGACTGTAAGCTCGTTTTGGGCCGGGAATGTGTCTGTTTATTGTTGTATTGTTTTCTCCCAAGCACTTAGTACAGTGTCCTGCACACAGTAAGCGCTCAATAAATATGATTGAATGAATGAACGAACTTTTTAAGTTGTTACGTGGTTGAACTGTCCAACTAAACCTGCCGACTCCACCGGTTTCCTAACAGACTATTGTCTCATTTCTCAATGCCCAATAAGGGTATTTGCTATCCATTCATTTTTTCACAATTCCTTGCAAATAGTCAAAAAAAAAGGGAAAGCAGCTTGGCCTGATGGAAAGAGCATGGGCCCGGGAGTAATTAGACCTCAGTTCTGATCCCGGCTCTGTGTGACCTTGGGTAAGTCATTCAACTTCTCTGTGCCTCAGTTTCCTCAACTAGCAAATGGCTGTGTGACCTTGGGTAAGTCACTCAACTTCTCTGTGCCTCAGTTTCCTCAACTAGCAAATGGCTGTATGACCTTGGGTAAGTCACTCAACTTCTCTGTGCCTCAGTTTCCTCAACCAGCAAATGGGAATTAAATCCTACTCCCTTCCACTTAGACTGTGAGCCCCATGTGGGATGCAGTACATCCAATCTGATTATCTTGTCTCTACCCCAGGGCTTGGTACAGTGCTTGGCACATAGTAAACACTTAACAAATATAATTTTATTATTAATAATAATAATATTAATTTTCATTGCTGTTTACTAGTGGGAAAAATTGCTATTGCTGAATTGTACTTTCCAAGCACTTAGTACAGAGCTCTGCACACAGTAAGTGCTCAATAAATACGATTGAATGAATGAATGTTTATTGGTGAAAAACAAATTATTATTGTTATTGTTGTGATTATGATGTGAATTATCGTCATTATTATTGCTGGGTTGTGTTCAGGCCAACAGCTTTTTGAGGGGAAGATTTGGGCTTTCATGTATGTCTCCTGATTGGCAGCACAGAATGGCTCAGTGGAAAGAGCCCGGGCTTGGGAGTCAGAGGTCATGGGTTTATACATGGTAAACACTCCATAAATACGATTGAATGAATGAATTAATCTAGCATTTCTACTGTCAGCAATACCCAGCTAGCTGCCCATCAGCAACATTCCTCAAGAACACATCAATTAAGCATGTCTCAAGCACATGTTAACAACAGGCTCCTTGTTTAAATTTCACAAGTTCCATCTCCACATCCATAGGGCAGAAGAGGCACGAACAGGTGGAGCAGCAGTCAATCAATCGCATTTATTGAGCACTTACTGTGTGCAGTAAGGACCGTACTGAGTGCTTGGGAGGGTTTCACACAAAAATATTACAGACACATTCCCTGCCCATAATGAGTTTACAATCTAGACGGGGGAGAAATGAAATAGGCTTCAGGAAGTGACCAGGAGATTTAAAATGATCCCTGGAGCCTAGAAGAGATAAGTGCCCTGTTTAGATCTTCTAAACGCTAGGAGTTAGATCCCTATTTCCAGACTGAGGTGATCGTGATGTCCTGACTCTCTTTTTAAGTAGGTTTGTTTTTTTGTTTTTATGTCTCAATCCACTGAGGAACCTGAAAATTCTCCTAAGCCTGGTCAATTTTAGTCCATTCTCCGGTCAGTCCCAAAAAAGTTAGAGGTCAGGAGGTTTCTGGCTTCTTCACTTATATTGAGTTCACTGTTCCTACAGAGAGCTTTCTGTTTGAGGGATGTGCGAATCACTGAGGGTAACAGCTGCTTTTAATGGCTTTGGGGCCCAAGCAAAACAGTCTCTTTACAATCAATCAATCATATTTATTGAGCACTTACTGTGTGCACAGCACACAGAGTACAGTGTACAGTACAGTGCTCTGCACACAGTAATTGCTCAATAAATACGAATGAATGAGTGAAGCTCCTCATAAATGGGATGAATGACATAGGCCATATCAGAACTGGGCTTCTGTATTACTGGGAATCATAAGAATAGGAGGCAAAATGGGGTTTTACAAGGCTAGAGCCTGGAGATGGCTAGACCCCTGGGGTCACCTCTGCCTGTTTTTCCCCCTCAGTGATGCTAGATCCAATTTCTGCTCTCAGCTACTCACTCACAATCTCAGCTCCTATTTCCTTGGCTCTTTAGATCTCCAAGGGCTCAGTCAAGAAACCTTCGCCACAGTTACCCCCTTGCCAAAGGGGAAGAATTGAGGTGTAAAGGGAGCCCCTTCCTTCCTCTCCCCCTCGTCCCCCTCTCCATACCCCCATCTTACCTCCTTCCCTTCCCCACAGCACCTGTATATATGTTTGTACATATTTGTTACTCTATTTATTTATTTAACTTGTGCATATCTATTCTACTTATTTTATTTTGCTAGTATGTTTGGTTTTGTTCTCTGTCTCCCCCTTTTAGACTGTGAGCCCACTGTTGGGTAGGGACTGTCTCTATATGTTGCCAACTTGTACTTCCCAAACGCTTAGTACAGTGCTCTGCACACAGTAAGCGCTCAATAAATACGATTGATGATGATAATGATGATGAAGAGAGATTCTGGCTCAGGATCCCAGATCCAGTGTCAGGGAGCCAGCACTAGAGCTCGAGATTCCAACCCAATCCCTTCCTTAGGGGGTTTCACAGGGACCACCATCTTGGCCTCCCTTTAGCTTTGTCACTCCGAGGTCAACGGTCATCAGAAAATTAGAGAGAAATTCAGGCTACTTGGTCAGTGCTTAACGATTCAGTTAAAACACATAGGTAACAGCTATTTAACATTTACTGAGCTCCCCAGTTTACTAGATCTGAAACAGAACACATACGGCCAGTACTTCATCTGTTCCCCTTTGGAGAAGCAGCGTGGCTCAGTGGAAAGAGCCCGGGCTTTGGAGTCAGAGGTCATGGGTTCAAATTCAGACTCCACTAGATTCAAACACCAAGCTATGTGACTTTGGGCAAGTCACTTCACTTCTCTGTGCCTCAGTTACCTCATCTGTAAAATGAGGATTAAGACTGTCCCACATGGGACAAACTGATCACCTTGTAATCTCCCCAGTGCTTAGAACAGTGCTTTGCACATAGTAAGCACTTAATAAATGTCATTATTATTATTATTATTAATAATAATAATAATAATAATAATAATAATAATAATAATAAATCACAACAGATCGAGAAGCAGCAAGACCTAGTGGAACGAGCATGGACCTGAGAGTCAGAGGACCTGGGTTCATTCATTCATTCATTCAATCGTATTTATTGAGCGCTTACTGTGTGCAGAGCACTGTACTAAGCGCTTGGGAAGTACAAGTTGGCAACATATAGAGGCGGTCCCTACCCAACAGCGGGCTCACAGTCTAGAAGGGGGAGACGGACAACAAAACAAAACATGTTAACAAAATAAAATAAATAGAATAGTAATGTGCTCTAATATCATCATCAATTGTATTTATTGAGCGCTTACTGTGTGCAGAGCACTGTACTAAGCGCTTGGGAAGTACAAGTTGGCAACATATAGAGATAGTCCCTACCCAACAGTGGGCTCACAGTCTAAAAGACTAGAATAGAATAGAATGGGTTCTAATCCCAGCCTCCCCACTTGTCTGCTGTGTGACATTGGGCAAGTCACTTCACTTCTCTGTGCCTCTGTTACCTCATCCATAAAACAGAGATTAAGACTGTGAGCCCCATGTGGGACAGGGACTGTGTCCAACCCGATTATCTTGTATCTCCCCCAGGACTTACTAGAGTGACGACCATGTAGTAAGCACTTAACAAATACCATTTTGAAAAAGTAGTCCCTTTCAATCTTTCTTTCCTTCTCTCTTTCTCATTCTCATTCTTTCTTGCTTGCTTACTCCATCTCTCTGTCTTTCACTGCATGTGGATAAATAGTATTATTTTCTTCACTCATACAGGCTTGTGTGTTTTACTTAGTGGAATTGATGCTAATTTTTATAACAGAAGAGCTCTGTAGTTAGTAGCATCATTTACACTCTGCTCAGTGTGACTGATGAACCATAAACTAATTAATTCGTGGAGTAAGTGTAACCCTATCAGGTTTTTCCTGAATAGTAATGAATCATTATCAGCAAAAACCTCAACATCTGCTTATTCAATCAATTCAATGCCAGTCACATGCTATTAATGTTGTCTGTATTGTTTTCCCAAGTTTGGATTCCAGGGAAGTCTTCCTCGCCTTTAAATATAGGTCATTCCCCATAGCTTAATTAGTTTTCCAGGCCTGAATTCCTAAACTCAGTTTGTAAATTCCCGATGGAATTGCACAGGAGCTTGCACTGTGCATTAGTTGAATAAGTTAGTTTCTGATGACTTTGCGTGAGTATGGCCTAGCACCTGAATGGCATAAATTCTTCCAGCAGGAACAATACCTCAAAGACTCCTAATGATCTTCTCCAGTGGTCTCTGCTTCTGGGTAGGAGGGTTCTGATTTGAGAAGTATGTTGCCAATTTGTACTTCCCAAGCGCTTAGTACAGTGCTCTGCACATAGTAAGCGCTCAATAAATACGATTGATGATGATGATGATGATGATGAAGTAGAAAGGGTTTCCAACTGTTGGATTGTCATTGGAGAGGCTGGACAGTCAAAGCTACTAGCTTTGGTTTGAGGGAAATGTTTTCAAGCAAAAATAAAAATCCTTCCCCAGGATTCTGGGAAAAGATTAGTGTTAATAATAACAATAATAATAATAACTGTGGTACTTGTTAAGCGTTCATTAGGTGCCAGGCACTGTACTAACTGTTGGAATAGATATAAGCAGCGTGGCTCGGTGGAAAGAGCATTCTATTTATTTTATTTTGTTAGTATGCTTGGTTTTGTTCTCTGTCTCCCCCTTCTAGACTGTGAGCCCACTGTTGGGTAGGGACTGTCTCTATATGTTGCCAACTTGTACTTCCCAAGCGCTTAGTACAGTGCTCTGCACACAGTAAGTGCTCAATAAATACGATTGATTGATTGATTGAGTCAGAGATCATGGGTTCAAATCCCAACTCCACCAATTGCCAGCTGTGTGACTTTGGGCAAGTCACTTCACTTCTCTGTGCCTCAATTACCTCATCTGTAAAATGGGGATTAAGACAGCGAGCCCCCGTGGGACAACCTGATCACCTTGTAACCTCCCCAGCGCTTAGAACAGTGCTTTGCACAGAGTAAGGACTTAATAAATGTCATTACTATTATTGTTATATAGGCTAATCAGGTTAGACACAGTCCCCATCCCACAGAGGGCTCACAATCTTAATCTCCATTTTACAGATGAGGTAAATGAGGCACAGAGTAAAGTGACTTGCCCACGGTCACACAGTAGACAAATGATAGAGCCAGGATTAGAACTCATCATCATCATCATCATCAATCATATTTATTGAGTGTTTACTGTGTGCAGAACACTGTACTAAGCACTTGGGAAGTACAAGTTGGCAACATATAGAGACAGTCCCTACCCAACAGTGGGCTCACAGTCCAATCAATCTGCGCATCAGGCAGAAACTCCTCCCCCTGGGCTTCAAGGCTGTCCATCCCCTCGCCCCCTCCTACCTCACCTCCCTTCTCTCCTTCTCCAGCCCAGCCCGCACCCTCTGCTCCTCCGCCGCTAATCTCCTCACCGTGCCTCGTTCTCGCCTGTCCCGCCATCGACCCCCGGCCCACGTCATCCCCCAGGCCTGGAATGCCCTCCCTCTGCCCATCTCCTCCAAGCTCACTCTCTTCCTCCCTTCAAGGCCCTATTGAGAGCTCACCTCCTCCAGGAGGCCTTCCCAAACTGAGCCCCTTCCTTCCTCTCCCCCTCGTCCCCCTCTCCGTCCCCCACGTCTTACCTCCTTCCCTTCCCCACAGCACCTGTATATATGTATATATGTTTGTACATATTTATTACTCTATTTATTTATTTATTTATTTTACTTGTACATATCTATTCTATTTATTTTATTTTGTTGGTCTGTTTGGTTTTGTTCTCTGTCTCCCCCTTTTAGACTGTGAGCCCACTGTTGGGTAGGGACTGTCTCTATATGTTGCCAATTTGTACTTCCCAAGCACTTAGTACAGTGCTCTGTACATAGTAAGCGCTCAATAAATACGATTGATGATAAAAGGGGAAGACAGAGAACAAAACCAAACATACTAACAAAATAAAATAAATAGAATAGATATGTACAAATAAAATAAATAAATAAATATGTACAAACATGTATACATATATACAGGTGCGGTGGGGAAGGGAAGGAGGTAAGATGGGGGGATGGAGAGGGGGATGAGGGGGAGAGGAAGGAAGGGGCTCAGTCTGGGAAGGCCTCCTGGAGGAGGTGAGCTCTCAGTAGGGTCTTGAACTCAGGTCCTTCTGACTCCCGGGCCTGTGCTCTGTCCACTAGGCCACGCTGCTTCTCATTTGTGTTCATTTGTGCTTGGAGGTGTTTCCCCCGTCACTCACTATTTTATCGTATTTGTTCTCTAAAAAACTCTCTGGATCCATTACCAGAACGATTGCAGATGGAGGTGGGGCCTTCTGGGAGAGATGTGTCCATGGTGTCACTATGGGTCAGACGCGACAGCATAAGAAGCAGCGTGGCTTAGTGCCAAGAGCACAGGCTTGAGAGTCAGAGGTTGTGGGTTCTAATCCCGCTGCGCCACTTGTCTGCTGTGTGATCTTGGGCAAGTCACTTAACTTCTCTGTGCCTCGGTTACCTCATCTGTAAAACAGGGATGAAGACTGTGAACCCTCCGTGGGACAATCGGATCACCTTGTAACCTCCCCAGCGCTTAGAACAGTGCTTTGCACATAGTAAGCACTTAATAAATGCCATCATCATCATTATTATTATTATTAGTCACTTAACTTCTCTGTGCCTCAGTCACCTCATCTGTAAAATGGGGATTAAGACTGTGAGCCCCACATGGGACAACCTGATCACCTTGTATCCTCCCCAGCTCTTAGAACAGTGCCTTGCACATAGTAAGCACTTAACAAATAATAATAATAATAATAGTAATGGCATTTATTAAGCACTTACTATGTGCAAAGCACTGTTCTAAGCCATCATTATTATAAGCAGGACCCTTGGTGTTCAGTTTTCAGTACTTAGCCTCAAATCATTCAATCGATCTGTGATTTACTGAGCGCTGACTGTACTAAGCACTTTGGAGAATACAATGCAACGGTTGGTAGACCCGTTGCCTGTTTACAATGAGCTTATAGTCTAGAGAAATCAAATCCCTGAAAATATCAATTTTAAAAACGAGAACCAATTTTAGGAAAGTGGGTCCATAATAATAATAATAATAGTATTTGTTAAGCACTTACTATGTGCCAAGCATTGTTCTAAGAACTGGGGGAGATACAAGTTTATCAAGTTGTCCCAAGTGGGGCTCACAATCTTAATCCCCATTTTACAGATGAGGTAACTGAGGCAGAGAGAAGTGAAGTGACTTGTCCAAGGTCACACAGCTGACAAGTGGCAGAGCTGGGATTAGAACCCACAACCTCTGACTCTAAAGCCCACGCTCTTTCCACTAAGCCACGCTGCTTCTCTAAAACTCCCCAGAATATTTTAATCTCTCTCAAAATATGTGCCCTCTTTTTTCTCTCCACCTCTTCTTCCTCTCCACATACATATTTGATAATAATAATAATGATGACATTTGTTAAGCGCTTACTATGTGCCAAGCACTGTTCTAAGCACTGGGGAGGATACAAGGTGATCAGGTTATCCCACATGAGGCTCACAGTCTTCACCCCCATTTTACAGATGAGGGAACTGAGGCCCAGAGAAGTGAAGTGACTTGACCAAAGTCACACAGCTGACAAGGAGCTAGAGAAGCAGCGTGGCTCAGTGGAAAAGAGCTTGGGCTTTGGAGTCAGAGGTCATGGGTTCAAATCCCGGCTCCACCAATTGTCAGCTGTGTGACTTTGGGCAAGTCACTTAACTTCTCTGTGCCTCAGTTACCTCATCTGTAAAATGGGAATGAAGACTGTGAGCCCCCCGTGGGACAACCTGATCACCTTGTAACTTCCCCAGTGCTTAGAACAGTGCTTTGCACATAGTAAGCGCTTAATAAATGCCATTATTATTATTATTATTATTAAGTGGGGGAGGCGGGATTTGAACCCTTGCCCTCTGACTCCCAAGCCCGTGCTCTTTCCACTGAGTGGCGTCTTTTCTCTGTGATTCTGGGAAACAAAGCATTTTTTTCCTGAGGTCATCAGGTAAGCCTCCTTTAAAGTACAAATTCTATTTCAGGCAGCAATTCTGCCACTGAATCTAAATAAATAATAAGGCAGAGACTCTTCCCATTTTTCACTGGTCTTCATCAGGCTCCTGATTTGCAAATTTGATCAAATGGGGGAGGGACCTGCAGGGTTGGCCTTAAGCTGCCTGATGTATCGAAACTATTTGTTTATTTTACTTGTACATATCTATTCTATTTATTTTATTTTGTTAGTATGTTTGGTTTTGTTCTCTGTCTCCCCCTTTTAGACTGTGAGCCCACTGTTGTGTAGGGACCGTCTCTATATGTTGCCAACTTGTACTTCCCAAGCGCTTAGTACACTGCTCTGCACATAGTAAGCGCTCAATAAATATGATTGATGATGAAACTGGGGAAATAGGGAAGCAGTCTAGTGTAGTGGAAAGAGCCTGGGGCTGGGAGTTAAATTGTCCGCTGTGTGACCTTGGGCAAGTCACTTAACTTCTTTGTGTTTCAGCTACCTCATCTGTAAAATGGAGATTCATTCCTTCAATCGTATTTATTCTAGACTGTGAGCCCACTGTTGGGTAGGGACCGTCTGTATATGTTGCCAACTTGTACTTCCCAAGCGCTTAGTACACACAGTAAGTGCTCAATAAATATGATTGAATGAATGAAGGAATGAATGAATTTATGAGAGCTTACTCTGTGTAGAGCACTGTACTAAGCGCTTGGGAAGTACAAGTCGGCAGCATATAGAGACGGTCCCTACCCAACTGCGGGCTCACAATCTAGAAGGGGGAGACAGACAACAAAACAAAACAAGTAGACAGGTGTCAAAATCGTCAGAACAAATAGAATTGTAGCTATATGCACATCATTAACAAAATAAATAGAATAGTAAATATGTACAAGTAAAATAAATAGAGCAATAAATCTGTACAAACATATATACAGGTGCTATGGGGAGGGGAAGGAGGAGGGCGGGTGGGTCGTGGACTGTGACCAACCTGTTTGGTTTCTGTTTATTTATTTACTGATTTATTTATTTATATTAATATCCATTCATGCATTCATTCATTCAATCGTATTTATTGAGCGCTTACTGTGTGCAGAGCACTGTACTAAGCGCTTGGGAAGTACAAGTCGGCAACATATAGAGACGGTCCCTACCCAGCAACAGGCTCACAGTCTAGAAGGGGGAGACAGACAACAAAACAAAACAAGTAGACAAGTGTCAACACCGTCAGAATAAATAGAATTATAGCTATATGCACATAATTAATAAAATAAATAGAATAGTAAATATGTACAAGTAAAATAAATAGAGCAATAAATCTGTACAAACATACATACAGGTGCTATGGGGAGGGGAAGGTGGTAGGGTGGGTGGGTCGTGGACTGTGACCAACCTGATTGGTTTCTGTTTATTTATTTATTTTTTTAAATTTATATTAATATCCATTCATTCATTCATTCATTCAATCGTATTTATTGAGCGCTTACTGTGTGCAGAGCACTGTACTAAGCGCTTGGGAAGTACAAGTCGGCAACATATAGAGAGGGTCCCTACCCAGCAATGGGCTCACAGTCTAAAAGGAGGAGACAGGCAACAGAACAAAACGTGTAGACAGGTGTCAAAATTGTCAGAACAAAGAGAATTATAGCTATATGCACATCATTAGCAAAATAAATAGAATAGCAAATATGCACAAGTAAAATAAATAGAGTAATAAATCTGTACAAATTTATACAAGTGATGTGGGGAGGAGAAGGAGGTGGCGGGGGGGGGCGGGGGGGAGGATCTCTCCCTCTAGACTGTGAGCTCACTGTGAGCAGGATTATGTCTGTTTGTTGTTACAGTGTACTCTCCCAAGTGCTTAGTACAGTGCTTTGCACACAGTAAGTACTCAGTAAATATGATTAAATGAATGAATGAATGAATATCTACCCCAACACTTAGAACAATGCCTGGCCCAGAGTAAGCGCTTAACAAAAACCATAAAAAGAAACAATTCCTACCCACCTAAGGCTAGCAGCCCTCCATTCTAGGTTCGGCTCTGGTACTGCGAATCCCATGTGGGACAGTGACTGTGTCCAACATAATAATAATAATAATAATAATAATAATAATAATAATAATAATAATAATAATAATAAATAGTATTTGTTAAGCGCTTACTATGTGCCAAGAACTGTTCTAAGCACTGGGGGGATACAAGGTGATCAGGTTGCCCCACTTGGGGCTCACAGTCTTAATCCCCATTTTATAGATGAGGTAAGTGAGGCACAGAGAAGTGAAGTGACTTGCCCAAAGTCACATGACATGATTAACTTGTATCTACCCGAGCGCTTAGAACGGTGCTTGACACATCGTAAGCACTGAACAAATACCACAATAATAATAACATTAATAGTGACATACAGGGAAACCTTGGATGAAGTGTTTGTCCTTTGACTTCCACTTCCCTATCTATCAATCAATCAATCATTGGTTTTTATTGAGCACTTACTATTTGTAGAGCACTTCACTAGGTGCTCATTTGTTCAGGGAACACATCTAACCCCTGACATTGTACTCTCCCAAGAACTTAGTACAGTCCTCTGCCCACAGTAAGCACTCAGTATATAATAATAATTGTACTTGTTAAGCACTTACTATGTTCAAGGCACTGTACTAAGCACTGGGTGTATACAAGTCAATCAGCTTGAACACAGTCCCTGTCCCACATGGGGCTCACACTCTCAATCCCCATTTTATAGATGAAGCAACTGAGGTGAAGCGAAGCTCTGAGTGGGCAGGGAATATGTTCATTTACTGTTATACTGTACTGTCCCAAGCACTTAGTACAGTGCTTTGCCCACAATAAGTGTTAAGTAAATTCACTTGAATGAGTCCCAGACTGAGCCCCCTTTTTCCTCTCCTCCTCCCCATCCCCCCCACCCTACCTCCTTCCCCTTCCCACAGCATTCATTCATTCAATCATATTTATTTAGCACTTACTGTGTGCAGAGCACTGTACTAAGCGCTTGGGAAGTACAAGTTGGCAACATATACAGACGGTCCCTACCACCTGTATATATGTTTGTACAGATTTATTACTCTATTTATTTTACTTGTACATATTTACTATTCTATTTTGTTAATGATTCATTCATTCAATCGTTTTTATTGAGCGCTTACTGTGTGCAGAGCACTGTACTAAGCGCTAAGTACTAAGTACTAAGTGCATCTAGCCTTACTTCTATTTATTCTGATGACTTGACGCCTGTCCACATGTTTGTTTTGTTGTCTGTCTCCCCCTTCTAATAATAAAAAAAAAAAATGATGGCATTTGTTAAGCACTTACTATGTGCAAAGCACTGTTCTAAGCACTGGGGGGTTATAATGTGATCGAGTTGTCCCACGGGGGGCTCACAGTCTTAACCCCCGTTTTTACAGATGAGGGAACTGAGGCTCAGAGAAGTTAAGTGACTTGCCCAAGGTCACACAGCAGACTTGCGGTGGAGTCGGTATTCGAACCCACGACCTCTGACTCCAAAGCCCGGGCTCTTTCCACTGAGCCACGCTGCTTCTCTAGACTTCTAGACTGTGATCCCGTTGTTGGGTAGGGATCGTCTCTATATGTTGCCGACTTGTACTTCCCAAGCGCTTAGTACAGTGTTCTGCACACAGTAAGCGCTCAATCAATACGATTGAATGAATGAATGAATGAACAAATATGATTGATTGATTGATTGAGTGGGAGAGTTCGATACAAATGAGTGAGTAGACATGTTCCCTGCCCAAATCAAGCACAGTCTGGCGGGAGCTTACACTGAGCAGAGCAACACCCAACTAAACCGTTGTTCTCTTTGATTTTTCTTCTTCCATGATGCAAGCGGTCGGCTCTCCGCCACCCCAGGTTTCGGAGTGGGCCGAAGGGCTTGTCACCTTTGGGGAGGGAAGGAGGGAAAAGGCAGGAGGACCGTCTGGAAGCCCGGCTCTTGTTACAGAAAGAAATGCTACACAAAATGTTGGCCAGGCCTCTGGGAGCCGGCTCCGTGACAACAGTGAGGCACAAAGAGACAATGCAAATGAAAGAAGATGAGGGAAAATTAAAGGACATCAGGTAGCCTGGTCTCTTCCAGCTAGCTCCTGCAGCTACAGCTCCGTCTCCATTGTCATCCTATTCCCTAGATGATCCCTAAACCTAGATGATCAGATAATAAGAGGTGGAGTGGTACGCATAACATCGAGTTGATTAAATTTGTTTACTGATCATTCTTTCAGGTTCCCATGAATATCGTGTAATTTCCGAGGTTTGTTTCGAACAGATTTCGTGTAATGTATTATTGACAACCTCCTCACAGACCATTTCTACAATGTCATTCAGGATAATTATTTCACAACAGATTTCCCGATCGCCTGATTCCTGTTGGGATTCGCTTTTGCATAAATTACGGAACCGAATACCTAATGGGGTCCCCGTTAGGACCCCGTGCCTTGTTTTTAGGAATAAAGAAGGGGAGAGGATGTGGGAAAGATGGGGAAGAGCGTATTTGTATTATTACAGCATGAATAAATCTCTTCTGTTCCGTTTCCTAAAGCACAGCCAAGCCGAATGCCACCCTGAAGCATCTTTGCCTTTTTTAGAAATAAACACAGGCATTAATCTTTTGACTGCATTAAATTAAATATTAATGTAAACGGATCACATAATGTGAAGTTAAAAAAGCGATTAACATTTAAACTGCATTCCCTCCATGATTGTTCCATTAAACAAATTAGTCCCTCTTTTAACTAATAATGTCTGAACAAGAGCAAATCGTAAGATTGTGACTATGAGGGGGGAAGTGTCACCTTTGTAAGCGTGAACAGCTTTCTTCTTATCGAGTCTGATCGACCTTTGTGTGAAAAGGAAATGGAGGGGACCAGAGAGAGCAGTACAGTTCACCTTTTGTGTCCCTTAGAACGCGGTCTTTCATCGGGCATTTGGGCTACTAAAGAAGTCGTTTTGTTGCCAAAATCCTCCGTGCCATCATTAGCAATTCATTCATTCATTCAATCGCATTTATTGGGTGCTTACTGTGTGCAGAGCACTATACTAAGCACTTGGGAGAGTACAATGCAACAATAACAGACACATTCCCTGCCCACAGCGAGCTCATAGTCTAGAGGACGGGTTTATAGTCTCAATATGGTTCCACACTTGTGCCGTGCATTTAATACTACTACTACTAATAATAATAATGGTATTTGTTAAGCGCTTACTATGTGTGAGGCACTGTTCTAAGAACTAAGAGGATACAAGATGATCAGGTTGTCTCATGTGGGGCTCAAAGTCTTAATCCCCATTTTACAGATGAGGTAACTGAGGCACAGAGAAGTTAAGTGAGTTGCCCAAAGTCACACAGCTGGTCAGTGGTGGAGCCAGATTAGAACCCATGACCTCTGACTCCCAAGCCCGTGCTCTTTCCACTGAACCATGCTGCTTCTCTTACTGATGATAATGATGATGGTACTTTTTTTTTGTATTTGTTAAGTGCTTACTATGTGCAAAGCACTGTTCTAAGCGCCGGGGGGAATACAAGGAGATGAGATTGTCCCATGTGGGGCTCAGATGAGGGAACTGAGGCACAGAGAAGTGAAGTGACTTGCCCAAGGTCACACAGCAGACATGTGGGGGAGGCGGGATAAGTGCTTACCATGTTCCAAGCACAGTTCTAAGTGTGGGGTAGATACAGGTTAATCAGGTTGGACACAGTTCCTGCCCCACATGGGGCTCACGCCCTTAATCCCCATTTTACAGATGAGGTAACTGTGGCACAGAGAAATGAAGTGACTTGCCCAAGGTTGCACAGCAGACTTATGGCGGAGCCAGGATTAGAACCCAGGTAATTTTGACACCCAGGCCTGTGCTCTAGCCAGTAGGCCATGCTGGCCTTCAGTCTATACTTCACTCTGCTGCCCACATTGTCTTTGTACAGAAACGCTCTGGGCATGTCACTCCCCTCCTCAAAAATCTCCAGTGGTTGCCTGTCAACTTTCAAATAAAGCAAAAACTCCTCACTCTCGGCTTCCAGGCTGTCCATCACCTCGCCCCCTCCTACCTCACCTCCCTTCTTTCCTTCTCCAGCCCAGCCCACACACTCTGCTCCTCTGCTACTAACCTCCTCACTGTGCCTCATTCTCGCCTGTCCCGCCATCGACCCATGGCCCACGTCCTTCCCCTGGCCTGGAATGCCCTCCCTCTACACATCTGCCAAGCTAGCTCTCTTTTTCCCTTCAAAGCCCTACTGAGAGCTCAACTCCTCCAAGAAGCCTTCCCAGACTGAGCCCCCTTTATCCTCCCCTCCCCTCCCCATCACCACTCCTCCCTCTGCCCTACCTCCTTCCCCTCCCAACAGCACTTGTATAAATCTGTACATATTTATTACTCTATTTATTTTACTTGTACATATTTACTGCTCTATTTATTTTGTTAATGAGGTGCATAGAGCTATAATTCTATTTATTCTGACAGTACTGACACCTGTCTGCTTGTTTTGTTTCGTTGCCTGTCTCCCCCTTCTAGACTGTGAACTCATTGTCGGGTAGAGACCGTCTCTATACGTTGCTGACTTGTACTTCTCAAGCACTTAGTACAGTGCTCTGCACACAGTAAGCACTCAATAAATACGAGTGAATGAATGAATGAATGAATGCTGCTTCGTTTCCAGGATACAGTCATGCGTGTCCATGGCGTATTACCAGACTCCCCTGGGACGCACAAGCCCGAGTCAAATGCTTAATTTTAGTTAGGAAACGGAAGGTGGGGATGGGATAGGACGATGCAGTTCCTCCTTGCTGTTATATTGAAAATATTGAAAATGCTAAACTGAAACGTGCAGTGTTCTACGTGCCAACCCGCCTGGGCCAGTGACAACTTCCCGTGAACCTGGAGCAGAGCGAAAAGATTTCATCCATCGCCTTGCCCGTTGCAGGCCTTACCTGTCCACGGATAAGGATGCAAGGCCCCGAGGAAGGAGGTAAGTCTCATGCTCCAGGCTGGAGGCACCCACCGCATACTGGCAAAATCCCACTGGCTGGTGTCCACCTGGGCAAAGAAGTAGCGTGGAACTGGTATGAAACAGCCTGGCCTAGCTGAAAGAAGAAAGGCCTGGAAGACACAAGACCTGGGTTCTAATATGTATATATGTTTGTACGTATTTATTACTCTATTTATTTATTTTACTTGGACATTTTTATTCTACTTATTTTATTTTGTTAATATGTTTTGTTTTGTTTTGTTCTCTGTCTCCCCCTTCTAGACTGTGAGCCCACTGTTGGGTAAGGACCGTCTCTATATGTTGCCAACTTGTACTTCCCAAGCGCTTAGTACAGTGCTCTGCAGACAGTAAGCGCTCAGTAAATACGATTGAATGAATGAATAATCCCGGCTCCACCACCTGCCCACTGGATGACCTTGAGTAAGTCACTTAACTTCTCTGTGCCTCCGTTTCTTCATCTATAACACAAGGGTTCACAACCTGTTCTCCCTCCTACTTAGATTGTGAACTCCGTGGGACAGAGACTGCGTCTCACCTGATTATCCTGGATTTGCTCTAGGCTTTGCACATAGTATACTTTACAAACATACTATCATTGTTACATTATTATATTATTCTTGTTATTACTATAAGATAATAATAATAATCTGGGCATCATTCATTCGATCATATTTATTGAGCATTTACTGTGTGCAGAGCACTGTACTAAGCACTTGGGTAGTACAAGTCGGCAACATATAGAGTCGGTCCCTACCCAACAACGGGCTCACGGTCTAGAAGGGGGAGACAGACGACAAAACAAAACAAGTAGACAGGTGTCAGTACCATCAGAATAAATAGAATTATAGCTATATACACATTATTAATAAAATAGAGTAATAAATATTTACAAGTAAATTAAATTAATAAATATGTACAAATATATATAAGTGCTATGGGGGGAGGGAGTAGGGTGGGGGGGCGATGGGGAGGGGAGGAGGAGGAGGAGGAGAGAAAAAAGGGGGGCTCAGTCTGGGAAGGCCTCCTGGAGGACGTGTGCTCTCAGTAAGGATTTGAAGGGAGGAAGAGAGCTAGCTTGGCGGATGTGTGGAGGGAGGGCATTCCAGGCCAGAGGTAGGACGTGGGCCAGGGGTCAACGGCGGGACGGGTGAGAACTCAATATGTCCAAGACTGACTCTTTATCTTCCCTCCCAAACCCTGCCCTCTCCCTGACTTTCCCGTCACTGTAGACGGCACTACCATCCTTCCTGTCTCATGAGCCCACAACCTTGGTGTCATCCTCAACTCCGCTCTCTCGTTCACCCCACGCATCCAATCTGTTACCAAAACCTGCCGGTCTCACCTCCACAACATCACCAAAATCCGCCCTTTCCTCTCCATCCAAACAGCTACCTTGCTGGTTCAGTCTCTCACCCTATCCCGACTGGATTACTGCATCAGCCTCCTCTCTGATCTCCCATCCTCCTGTCTCTCCCCATTTCAATCTATACTTCACTCTGCTGCCCAGATCATCTCTGCGCAGAAATGCTCTAGGCATGTTACTCCCCTCCTCAAAAATCTCCAGTGGCTGCCTGTTAACCTACACATCAGGCAAAAACTCCTCACTCTCGGCTTCAAGGCTGTCCATCACCTCGCCCCCTCCTACCTCACCTCCCTTCTCTCCTTCTCCAGCCCAGCCCACACCCTCCGCTCCTCTTCCGCTAACCTCCTCACTGTGCCTTGTTCTTGCCTGTCCCATCGTCAACCCCCGACCCACCTCCTTCCCCTGGCCTGGAATGCCCTCCCTCCATACATCCGCCAAACTAGCTCTCTTCCTCCCTTCAAAGCCCTACTGAGAGCTCACCTCCTCCAAGAGGCCTTCCCAGACTGAGCCCCCTTTTCCTTCTCCTCAATCAATCAATCAATCGTATTTATTGAGCGCTTACTATGTGCAGAGCACTGTACTAAGCGCTTGGGAAGTACAAATTGGCATCACATAGAGACAGTCCCTACCCAACAGTGGGCTCACAGTCTAAAAGATAATAATAATTGCATTTATTAAGTGCTTACTATGTGCAAAGCACTGTTCTAAGCGCTGGGGAAGTTACAAGGCAATCAGGTTGTCCCTCAGGGGGCTCACAGTCTTAATCCCCATTTTGCAGATGAGGTAACTGAGGCCCAGAGAAGTGAAGTGACTTGCCCAAAGTCACACAGCTGATAATTGGCAGAGCCGGGATTTGAACCCATGACCTCTGACTCCAAAGCCCGGGCTCTTTCCACTGAGCCACGCTGCTTCTCCTCCTCCCCATCCCCCCCCGCCCGACCTCCTTCCCCTCCCCACGGCAGTTGTATATATATCTGTACAGATTTATTACTCTATTTATTTTACTTGTACATATTTACTATTCTATTTATTTTCTTAGTGATGTGCATATAGCTTTAATTCTATTTGTTCTGACGACTCTGACACCTGTCTACATGTTTTGTTTTGTTGTCTGTCTCCCCCTTCTAGACTGTGAGCCCGTTGTTGGGTAGGGACCGTCTCTACATGTTGCCGACTTGTACTTCCCAAGTGCTTAGTACAGTGCTCTGCACACAGTAAGCGCTCAATAAATACAATTGAATGAATGAACAAGGCCCAGTGAGGAGGTTAGTGGCAGAGGAGCGGAGGGTGTGGGCTGGGCTGGAGAAGGAGAGGAGGGAGGTGAGGTAGGAGGGGGCGAGGTGATGGAGAGCTTTGAAGTGAGAGTGAGGAGTTTTTGCTTGATTCATAGGTTGACAGGCAGCCACTGGAGATTTTTGAGGAGGGGAGTAACATGCCCAGAGCGTTTCTGTACAAAGATGATCCGAGCAGCAGAGTGAAGTATAGACTGAAATGGGGAGAGACAAGAGGTTGGGAGATCAGAGAGGAGGCTGATGCAGTAATCCAGTCAGGATAGGATGAGAGATTGAACGAGCAGGGTAGCAGTTTGGATGGAGAGGGAAGGGCTGATCTTGGCGATGTTGTGGAGGTGAGACTGGCAGGTTTTGGTGACGGATTGGATGTGTGGGGTGAACGAGAGAGCGGAGTTAAGGATGACACCAAGGTTGCGGACTCGTGAGATAGGAAGGATGGTAGTGCCATCTACAGTGACAGGAAAGTCAGAGAGAGGACAGGGTTTGGGAGGGAAGATAAGGAGCTCAGTCTTGGGCATGTTGAGTCATCATCCACAGCCCAGGGGAGGAGTCAGGATGGACGAAGGGTGGGGAGGGTATGACTGTCAGTAAGTCTCAGGGGAGCTGCCTGGAGCCCATAAAGAACTACATGTGAGCAGATTAAAGAAGCAGAGGAATTTCTCTTCCTCAAACTATCCCCCTTCCCACTCCCCATCTCCGCTCCTGTCTCTCTCAAGCCTCAGTCCGGGCATTTGGGAGATTTCCCAGTTAACTGTTCCAGAGACAGCCAAGCCTGGCATCTGCCTTTCTGCAGAGGCAGTTTCTGATTACAGCTTGAAAAAACTCCTGCTCCTCCCATGTATCCTGGATTCTGTGGCACTGGTGCTGTTGCCTGGGCCATTCTCTTGTTTCCTAGGTTTCTGCCTCCAGTTTTCATGTTCCTCACAGAGGTAGGAGAAGTGACCTAGTGGATAGATCCCAGGCTTAGGAGTCAGAAGGACCTGGGTTCTAATCCCAACTCCACTACTTGTCTGCTCTGTGACTGTAAGTCTGTAAATCACTAAACTTTTCTGGGCCTTAGTTGCATCATCTGTAAAATGGGGATTGTGACTGTGAGCCCCATCTGGGACGTGGACTGTGTCCAATCTGAATAGCTTGTATCTGCCCCAGCAATTAGTACAGTACCTGGCACAAAATGAACAATTAACAAATACCATTTAAAATAAAAAGAAGCTGGCAGAGGCAGGAACCCAGAAATGGGCAGTGATGCTAAATGTCAGGTGAGGATTCCAGAGCCCGAGAAAAGCCGTAGTCCCTGGCACTCTGCCGGAGACCAACCTAGAAGGCTGAATATCTTAGCTTGTCACCCTCTGGCATGTTTGCTGGGGTTTCCTGACTAAATGTCTGGTGTTATACTGAGTTGTCAGAAGAATTTTTTAATGATATTTGTTAAGTGCTTACTAAGTATCAAGAAGTTTTCTAAGCGCTGGAGTAGATCCAAGACAATCAGGTTGGACACAATCCCTGTCCCACATAGGGCTCACAGTCAAGATCAGAAGGAGGAGGATTTAATCTCCATTTTACAGATGAGGCACAGAGAAAAAAAAAAGATGGTATTTGTTAAACGCCTACTGGGTATCAGGCACTGTTCTAAGCACTGGGGTAGATACAAGGTAATCAGGTTGGACACAATCCCTGTCCCCCAACATGGAGCTCACAGCCTTAATTCCCATTTTACAGATGAGGTAACTGAGACCCAGAGAAGTGAAGTGACTTGTCCAAGGTCACACAGCAGACAAGTGGCAGCCCGGGGATTAGAACCCATGGCCTTTTGATTCCCAGGCCCATGCTCTAACCACTATGCCCTGCAGCTTCTCTGTGAAGTGAAGTGACTTGCCCAAGGTCACACAGCAGATAAGCGGAGGAGTCAGAATTAGAACTCTAGTCCTCTGACTCCTAGGCTCACGCTCTTTCCACTAGGCCATACTGCTTCTCTTGGGCAGCTACAGTGAACAGAGCGCTCTACTGTGTGGGCTGAAAATCAATCAATCGTATTTATTGAGCACTTACTGTGTGTAGAGCACTGTACTAAGCGTTTGGGAAGTACAAGTTGGCAACATATAGAGACAGTCCCTACCCAACAGTGGGCTCACAGTCTAAAAGGGGGAGACAGAGAACAAAACCAAACATACTAACAAAATAAAATAAATAGAATAGATATGCACAGGTAAAATAAATAAATAGAGTAATAAATATGTACAAACATATATACATATATACAGGTGCTGTGGGGAAGGGAAGGAGGTAAGATGGGGGGATAGAGAGGGGGACGAAAAGAAAAGCAAGATACCTGAAAAGCAAGCAACCCTGATCATTATGAACTTTTGACCTTGTGAATAATTGATTGAATTGTGAGGGGAGACATACAAACACAAACACACAAACACAGAAGTAGACATGGCACTCATGATAAAACAGCAATAATAATAATAATGATGGCATTTGTTAAGCGCTTACTATGTGCAAAGCACAGTTCTAAGCTCTGGGGAGGTTACAAGGTGATCAGGTTGTCCCACGGGAGAATCACAGCTTTAATCCCCATTTTACAGATGAGGTAACTGAGGCACAGAGAAGTTAAGTGACTTGCCCAAGGTCACACAGCTGACAACTGGCAGAGCGGGATTTGAACCCATGAACATATAACGTTGTGGGCGGGGATTGTGACTCTTCACTGCAGCACTGTACTTTCTCAAGAGCTTAGTAAAGCGCTCTGCACACTGTAAGCGCTTAATAAATATGATTGAATGAATACAAGCCCCCAAATAGAACTCCTTCAGAATGCTTGGGATCTCAGTCTCTCTTTCCCTTTCTCCCCACCCCACCCCCGACTTCTCTTTCTCTTTCACCCTCTCCTTTGCACCCTTTTTCTTTGTTTCTTTCTCACATCCTTAAAATTTCTCTTTCTCTGTGTTTCTGTCTTTCTCTCTGTGGTTACATCTTTTGGTCATGGGCCTCCTTCTTCAGAATAATTTTAATGATCACCTGTGCTCGACTAATGTCCATACCTCTAAATCAATGTCAACCAAATAATGGTATTTATTGAATGCTTACTATGTTCAAAGCGCTGTCCTAAGCATTTGGTCACTGCAATTCTGAAAATGGTTTTAACCTAAAGACCTTCCCAACGTTAATTGGGTGCTGGGTTCTCATCGATCATTTTTGTTTGGTCTGTGTGACATTTTCAAGTGTTCTCTGCTCTAAATCCCATTTAAAAGAGTCCCCAGAGTCACTTTAAGAGTGCCCAGAACTTGGCTAGCCCCCACCTGGGTCCTTGGCCCTACTGAGAGCTCACCTCCTCCAGGAGGCCTTCCCAGACTGTGCCCCTTCCTTCCTCTCCCCCTTGTCCCCATCTCCATCCCCCCATCTTACCTCCTTCCCTTCCCCACAGCACCTGTATATATGTATATATGTTTGTACATATTTATTACTCATTTATTTATTTATTTTACTTGTACATATCTATTCTATTTATTTTATTTTGTTAGTATGTTTGGTTTTGTTCTCTGTCTCCCCCTTTTAGACTGTGAGCCCACTGTTGCATAGGGACTGTCTCTATATGTTGCCAACTTGTACTTCCCAAGTGCTTAGTACAGTGCTCTGCACACAGTAAGCACTCAATAAATATGATTGATTGATTGATTGATTAAAGCCCTCCAACCTTCCGTTCCGGAAACCCATTCATTCGATCATATTTATTGAGTGCTTACTGTGTGCGCAGCGCTGTGCTAAGCACTTGGGAGAGTACAACAAAACAATAAAACCCAATTTTGAGGACCTTCTGCACAATGTACCCCAAGTCCCTGCACCCTTATTGCTGCCACCAATATTCTGAAGCACGAATATTCTGAAGAAGGAGGGCCATGACCCAAAGATATGACCAGAGAGAGAAAGACAGAAACACACAGAGAGAGAAAGAGATAGAGAGAGAGAGAGAAGTATTAAGGGTGTGAGAAAGAAACAAAGAAAAAGGGAGCGAAGGGGGAGAGGGTGAAAGAGAGCTAGACAAAGAAAAAGAGAGAGAAAAAAGAGTGTGTCACTGAAGGCAAACAGATTATCAGAGACTGGCCATCTTGGGGATGGCTACAAAGAAGCTCAAGGAGAGCCCACCCCCTCCGGCTCCAATGGCTCCCCAGAACTTCTTCTCCAGTCCCAAACGCAGGCAGACACCAAGATCTGACATTTCAATAGTGTTTAATCATTTCTTAGCCTGGTAACTATGAAAAGAGAAGCAGCGTGGCTCAGTGGAAAGAGCACAGGCTTTGGAGTCAGAGGTCATGGGTCCAAATCCCCACGCCGATAATTGTCAGCTGTGTGACTTTGAGCAAGTCACTTCACTTCTCTGAGCCTCAGTTACCTCATCTGCAAAATGGGGATTAAGACTGTGAGCCTCCCATGGGACAACCTGATCACCTTGTAGCCTCCCCAGTACTTAGAACAGTGCTTTGCACATTGTAAGCCCGTAATAAATGCCATCATTATTATTATTAAAAGAATTTCAGTTCAAACCATCTTTCCATAGATCTAATACTTTTCCCCCAAGTCTGTAGGCTTGTTGTTGTCCGTTTATTGTTATATTCTACTCTCCCAAGTGCTTAGCACAGTGCTATGCACTCAGGAAGTGCTCAGTCAATATGATTGAATTAATTAATTAATTAATTAATGAAGACCCTCTGTACTTTCTTGCAGGTGTCCCAGGGCTCCCATTTTCCTGGACCTCTCCTCTCTTTTCTTGAGGCCTTCCAGATCCCCGTCTCACCTTCTCAAAGTTGTTTGGAAACAGAGTCTCTAAATCTAAACAAACATATATGCAGGTGCTGTGGGGAGGGGAAGGAGGTAGGGCGGGGGGATGGAGAGGAGGAGAGGAAAAAAGGGGCTCAGTCATTCAATCATTCATTTAATCATATTTATTGAGAGCTTGACAAGTACAAATCGGCAACATAAAAAGACGGTCCCTACCCAACAACGGGCTCCCAGTCTAGAAGGGAGAGACAGACAACAAAACAAAACAAGTAGACACGTGTCAATGCCATCAGAATAAATAGAATTATAGCTATATACACATCATTAATAAAATAGAGTAATAAATATGTACAAATAAAATAAAGTAATAAATATGTACAAATATATACAAGTGCTGTGAGGAGGAGAAGGGGGTAGGGTAGAGGGAGGGAGTGGGGGCGATTAGGAGGGGAGGAGGAGGAGAGGGAAAAGGTTGGGGCTCAGTCTGGGAAGGCCTCCTGGAGGAGGTGAGCTCTCATTAGGGCTTTGAAGGGAAGAAGAGAGCTAGTTTGGCAGATCTGTGGAGGGAGGGCATTCCAGGCTGGGGGAGGACATGGGCCGGGGGTCGATGGAGGGACAGGCGAGGACGAGGCACAGTAGGGGGTTGGTGGCAGAGGAGTGGAGGGTGCAGGCTGGGCTGTAGAAGGAAAGAAGGGAGGTGAGGTAGGAGGGGGTGAGGTGATGGACAGTTTTGAAGCCGAGAGTTAGGAGTTTTTGCTTGAAAAAGAAAGTGTTCTTTCTCCTCTCAGGGGCAGCAGCCTCACTCCTCCAGAATCCTAACTCTGAACCTCTCCTCCTCCCCATCCCCCCCACCCTACCTCCTTCCCCTCCCCACAGCACCTGTATATATGTTTCTACAGATTCATTACTCTATTTATTTTACTTGTACATATTTACTATTCTATTTATTTTCTTAATGATGTGCATTTCCCCCTTCTAGACTGTGAGCCCACTGTTGGGTAGGGACTGTCTCTATATGTTGCCAACTTGTACTTCCCAAGCACTTAGTACAGTGCTTTGCACACAGTAAGCACTCAATAAATACGATTGAATGAATGAATCAATGAATATAGCTTTATTTCTATTTATTCTGATGACTTGACACCTGTCCACATGTTTTGTTTTCTTGTCTGTCTCCCCCTTCTAGACTGTGAGACCGTTGTTGTGTAGGGACCGTCTCTATATGTTGCCAACTTGTTCTTCCCAAGTGCTTAGTACAGTGCTCTGCACTCAGTAAGCGCTCAATAAATACGACGGAATGAATGAATGAATGAGTTGAGTAACCAAAGAGCATTCAGATCATGCCATAAAAAAATCAAGGTCTTTGTTGCAACAGTAAGGTAGAGGAAGCAACCCACTCAATTGTAAACTCCCCGTGGGTAGGGATCATGTCTACTAAATCTATTTTACTAAACTAGTGCTTAGTAAGTATGTTGCACATAGTAAACACTCAATAAATACCACTGTTTGATTGTTTGTAGGCTGAGCTAGAAATCCCTATGCCTACACAAACCACCAAATCTGACTGAGCTGGAATATGACCACAGTTTTGCTTGGGGAATATGCACATATGTTTAAGCCGTTATTCATTCATTCATTCATTCATTCGTATTTATTGAGCGCTTACTGTGTGCAGAGCACTGTACTAAGCGCTTGGGAAGTACAAGTTGGAAACATATAGAGACAGTCCCTACCCAACAACGGGCTCACAGTCTAGAAGGGGGAGACAGACAACAAAACAAAACATGTGGACAGTTGTCAAGTCATCAGGACAAATAGAATTAAAGCTAGATGCACATCATTAACTAAATAGAATAGTAAATATGTACAAGTAGAATAAGTAGTGTAATAAATCTAAACAAACATATATGCAGGTGCTGTGGGGAAGGGAAGGAGGTAGGGCGGGGGGATGGAGAGGAGGAGAGGAAAAAGGGGGCTCAGTCTGGGAAGGCCTCCTGGAGGAGGTGAGCTCAGTAGGGCTTTGAAGGGAGGAAGAGGGCTAGCTTGGCGGATGTGCGGAGGGAGGGCATTCCAGGCCAGGGGGAGGACGAGGGCCTGGGGTCAAAGGCGGGACAGGCGAGGAGGTACAGTGAGGAGGTTAACGGCAGAGGAGCGGAGGGTGCGGGCTGGGCTGGAGAAGGAGAGAAGGGAGGTGAGGTAGGAGGGGGCGAGGTGATGGACAGCCTTGAAGCTGAGAGTGAGGAGTTTTTACTTGATGCATAGGTTGACAGGCAGCCACTGGAGATTTTTGCAATGTTATACTTTGTCCCCATCATAAATTAGAATTGCTGGAATAGCCAGCGCTTAGAACAGTGTTTTGCACATAGTAAGCACTTAACAAATACCATCATTATTATTATTATTATATTGTGCTTCTGACCCCATTCCCTCTCATCTTATGAAATCTCTCGCTCCATCCCTTCTCCCCTCCTTAACTTCCATCTTCAACCGCTCACTCTCCACTGGTTCCTTCCCCTCTGCCTTCAAACATGCCCATGTCTCTCCCATCCTAAAAAAACCCTCTCTTGACCCCACCTCACCTTCTAGTTATCGTCCCATATCCCTCCTACCATTCCTTTCCAAACTCCTTGAACGAGTTGTCTACACGCGCTGCCTAGAATTCCTCAACAACAACTCTCTCCTCGACCCCCTCCAGTCTGGCTTCCGTCCCCTTCATTCCACGGAAACTGCGCTCTCAAAGGTCACCAATGACCTCCTGCTTGCCAAATCCAACGGCTCATACTCTGTCCTAATCCTCCTCGACCTCTCAGCTGCCTTTGACACTGTGGACCACCCCCTTCTCCTCCACACGTTATCTGACCTTGGCTTCACAGACTCCGTCCTCTCCTGGTTCTCCTCTTATCTCTCCGGTCGTTCCTTCTCAGTCTCTTTTGCAGGCTCCTCCTCCCCCTCCCATCCTCTTACTGTGGGGGTTCCCCAAGGTTCAGTGCTTGGTCCCCTTCTGTTCTCAATCTACACTCACTCCCTTGGTGACCTCATTCGCTCCCACGGCTTCAACTATCATCTCTACGCTGATGACACCCAGATCTACATCTCTGCCCCTGCTCTCTCCCCCTCCCTCCAGGCTCGCATCTCCTCCTGCCTTCAGGACATCTCCATCTGGATGTCCGCCCGCCACCTAAAGCTCAACATGTCGAAGACTGAGCTCCTTGTCTTCCCTCCCAAACCTTGTCCTCTCCCTGACTTTCCCATCTCTGTTGACGGCACTACCATCCTTCCCGTCTCACAAGCCCGCAACCTTGGTGTCATCCTCGACTCCGCTCTCTCATTCACCCCTCACATCCAAGCCGTCACCAAAACCTGCCGGTCTCAGCTCCGCAACATTGCCAAGATCCGCCCTTTCCTCTCCATCCAAACCGCTACCCTGCTAATTCAAGCTCTCATCCTATCCCGTCTGGACTACTGCACTAGCCTTCTCTCTGATCTCCCATCCTCGTGTCTCTCTCCACTTCAATCCATACTTCATGCTGCTGCCCGGATTATCTTTGTCCAGAAACGCTCTGGACATATTACTCCCCTCCTCAAAAACCTCCAATGGCTACCGATCAATCTGCGCATCAAGCAGAAACTCCTCACCCTGGGCTTCAAGGCTCTCCATCACCTCGCCCCCTCCTACCTCACCTCCCTTCTCTCCTTCTACTGCCCAGCCCGCACCCTCCGCTCCTCCACCACTAATCTCCTCACTGTACCTCGCTCTCGCCTGTCCCGCCGTCGACCCCCGGCCCACGTCATCCCCCGGGCCTGGAATGCCCTCCCTCTGCCCATCCGCCAAGCTAGCTCTCTTCCTCCCTTCAAGGCCCTGCTGAGAGCTCACCTCCTCCAGGAGGCCTTCCCAGACTGAGCCCCTTCTTTCCTCTCCCCCTCGTCCCCCTCTCCATCCCCCCGTCTTACCTCCTTCCCTTCCCCACAGCACCTGTATATATGTATATATGGTTGTACATATTTATTACTCTATTTATCTATTTATTTATTTATTTTACTTGTACATTTCTATCCTACTTATTTTATTTTGTTGGTATGTTTGGTTCTGTTCTCTGTCTCCCCCTTTTAGACTGTGAGCCCACTGTTGGGTAGGGACTGTCTCTATGTGATGCCAATTTGTACTTCCCAAGCGCTTAGTACAGTGCTCTGCACATAGTAAGCGCTCAATAAATACGATTGATTGATTGATTGGATAGCATAGTGCTAGATATGGGGCCTCCCCACCCGCTTTAGGGAGGGCCCAAAATTAGCCTCAGAGTCTCAAGAGAATTTACAGCCTCTAAGGTTTCCTCTCATATTCCATCCAGGAACCCCCACAGCATCAAGAACTCTGGTGACAGAACAACCCAGTCTCTCCGTTTCCTGTCCTGTAGCTACCCCTTTGTCTCTCTGTTTCCTGCCCTGTAGCTACCCCATTGTCTCTCTTTTTCCTGTCTAAAGCTACCCCTTTCAACCACATTAGAATTCCAAGTTGCCGCTTTGTGACTCACCCGTAATCCTCTCTCTTCCAATATAAATTATCATTTTAAATTGATTCTGTGCTGATCCGAAGAGTGAGTTGACATGGCTGTGAGAGAATAGCACCCTCGCCACCAGGAACGAGTTGCCTAGGAAGAAAAATGTAATTATTTTTGGAATAATGAGCTTTAATGTCTCTTGGCTAAGCAGCCAAAAAGCAAGAACTGACCAGCTCCAATCTACGGGGGACTCTGAGAGGCTCAGACAACCTGGCTCTGGATAAGTTGGCGGTGGAACAGGATGGAGATAGATATTCATTTGTTCGTTAATTCATTCAATTGCATTTTTTGAGCACTCAATGTGTACAGAGCACTGTACTAAGCACCTAGGAGAGTACAGTTTAACAATAAACAGCCACATTCCCTGCCCACAGAGAACTTATAGTCAAGAGGGAGAGACCAACTTTAATATAAAGAAATAAAGAAATTACAGATATGTATATAAGTGCTGTGGGGCTGGGAGGGGAGATGAATTAGGGAGCAAGTCAGGGTGATGCAGAAGGGAGGGGGAGAAGAGGAAAGGAGGGCTTAGTCAGGAAAGGCCTTTTGGAGGAGACTTAGAACAGTGCTTTGCACATAGTAAGTGCTTAAAAAATGCCATCACTATTATTATTATTATGTACCTTCAATAAGGCTTTGAAGGTGGGGAGAGTAATTGTCTGATACTGGCTGATCATCTGTTATCCATCAATGGTATTTATTGAGCGTTTACTTTGTGCGGAACACTGAACTAAGCACTAAGGTACAAAAATAACAGATTTTGTAGAGAGTTTCCCTGTCCACAAGGAGTTTACAATCTGTTCCATCCAGGGTCTGGTTCCCAGATGGGTGAAAAGAACTGTCTCCAAGTGATTACTGTGTGCAGAGCACTATGCTGAGCGATTAGGAGAGGATAATAAGATAGAGTTGGTAGATACAATCTCTGCCTACAAGAAGCTTACAGTCTAGAGACTTACAGTAGAGACAAAAGATAATTATAACAAACCACATCAACCCCCTCTTTAGCCTGGACAGATTTTTCTGTCACTCAGAGTGAACCAGTAGACAGATGAGCAGCGTGGCTTAGTGGAAAGAGCACGGACTTGGGAGTCAGAGATCGTGGGTTCCAATCCCGGTTCTGCCACTTCTCAGCTGTGTGACTTTGGGCAAGTCACTGAACATCTCTGTGCCTCAGTTCCCTCATCTGTAAAATGGGGATTAAGACTGTGAGACCCACCTGGGACAACCTGATAACCTTGTAACTCCCCCAGTACTTAGAACGGTGCTTGGCACATAGTAAGAGCTTAATAAATCCTATTATTATTATTATTATTAGGCTGTGACAGATCCATCAATCAGCCAATTAAATTCTATATGTGAATGTGTGTGTGTGTGTGTGTGTGTGTGTGTGTTGCAACTTCACATTTCCAGTTTCCAGAACTCAGCTGTTAGAAGACTGATGTGGGAGAGGGGAGGCTACTGAGACGTTTTCAGAAGGCACTAATGGTGTTTAAGTTTCAACTCACATTCTTTCTGCTGATTAATCAATCCGGGGCATTTACTGATCACTTACTCTGTGCAGAGCACTTTACTAAGTGCTTGGGAGAGTACAATACACAAGGGATGGTAGACATGTTCCCTGTCCCCAAAGAGCTTACAGTTTAGAGAGAGAGAGCTTGACAGACAATTAAAAGAAGTTATAGATATTCAATCAATCGATGGTATTTGATAAGCACCTACTATGTGCAGAGCACTATACTAAGCACTTGGGAGAGGACAATGCAACAGAGCTGGTAGACATGTTCCCTTACCACAAGGAGCTGAAAGACTAGATGGGGAGATAGACATTAAAATATATTATGGATAGGTACGTAAGTGCTGCTGGGGAGAGGTTGGGGTGAATATCAAATGTTTCTAGGATACAAATCCAAGTGCCAAGGTGATGCAAACAGGGAGAGGGAGTAGGGGAAATGAGGACTTAATAAGAGAAGATTTCTTGGAGCAGAAGTGATTTTACTAAGGTTTTGAAGACAGGGAGGGTGATGGTTTATCATACATATAAAACAAGAAGCAGCATGGCTTAGTGGAAAGAGCAAGGGCTTGGGAATCAGAGGCTGTGGGTTCTAATCCCCTCTCCTCCGCTTGTCAGCTGCATGACTTTGGGCAAGTCACTTCACTTCTCTGTGCCTCAATTACCTCATCTGTAAAATGGGGATTAAGACTGTGAGCCCCACGTGGGACAACCTGATTACCCCAGAGCTCAGAACAGTGCTTGACACATAGTAAGTGCTTAACAAATAAGTTAATAATAATAATTATTATTATTATTATGAGAGACTCCAGTCCAGGGGGAGACATGGGTGAAAGATAGATGGTGAAATAGAAATATCGAGGTACAGTGAGTAGGTTGGTATTGGAGTAGTGAAGTGAGTGTGGTGGGTCGCAGCGCTGCAAAGTGGAAAGAGCCCGGGCTATGGAGTCAGAGTTCATGGGTTCAAATCCCAGCTCCACCAATTGTCAGCTGTGTGACTTTGAGCAAGTCACTTCACTTCTCTGTGCCTCAGTTACCTCATCTGTAAAATGGGGATTAAGACTGTGAGCCCCCCATGGGACAATCTGATCACCTTGTAACCTCCCCAGAGTTTAGAACAGTGCTTTGCACATAGTAAGCGCTTAATAAATGCCATCATTATTGTAATAGGAAATCAGGAAGGTAAGATGGGAGGAGACAAGGTAATTGAGTGCTTTAAAAGCAACGATAAGGAGTTTTTGTTTGATGCAAAGGTAGATGTGCAACCACTGGAGATTCTTGAGGAGTGGGGAAACGTGGACTGAACATCTTTTTTAGAAGAATGATCCAAGTGGCAGAGCAAAGTATGGACCAGATTGGGACAAAACAGGAGGGAGGGCAGTCAACAAGGAAACTGATGGGATATGTGGGATATGTTTCAAAGTGGGATATGATAAATGCTTGGATCAGCATGATAGCAGTTTGGATGGTGAGGAAAGGGTGGATTTTAGCGATGTTGTGAAGGTAGAACCAACAGGATTTGGTGGCAGATTGAATCTGTGGGTTGAATTAAAAATCAGTTTGAGGACAACGATAAGGTTATGGGTCTGTGAAACAGGGAGGACAGTGCTTTGCACGTAGTAAGCGCTTAATAAATGTCATTATGATGACGATGATGATTACAGTGATGAGAAAGTCATGGAGGGGACAGGGTTTGGTGGGAAGGTGAGGAGTTCTGTTTTGGACATGTTAAATTTGAGGACATCCAAAGCAGAGATGTCCTGAAGGCAGAAGGAAATGCCAGACTGCAGAGATGGGGCTTGGGGGTCAAGGAAGTAAAAATGCTGTGGGGCTAAGGGTGGGGTGAATAGCAAACACTAATGTTTGCAGTGTCCTAGTTAAAAAGCCACGACCTTATTTAGTTTTTTTGTTTGTTTGTTCGTTTGTTTTTAATCTCCTAAGAAGATATCCTTTTACCTGGTATTGTACTCTTCCAAGGGCTTAGTACAGTACTAGGCACACAGTATTTGCTCAATAAATATGATTGATTGATTGATGATCTAATTAAGAAATGCTAGAAAGCAGCAAGGTCTTGGAGCTGAATATACCTGAGGTGTTGCCATTTCCATCCTTCCCGTCCCTCAGGACAGTGAGGAGAGGGAAACGGGAGAAGGGAGAACAAGAGGGTCTAGCGGATAGAGCGTGGGCCTGGGCATCAGAAGGACCTGGGTTCTAATCCTGGCTCTGACACTTGTCTGCTGTGTGACTTGAAGCAAGTCACTTCACTTCTCTATGCCTCAGTTACCTCATTTGTAAAGTGGAGGTTAAGACTGTGAGTCCCATGTGGGACAAGGACTGTGTCCTATGTGATTATATTGTATCCATCCCAGGGCTTAGTACTGTGCCTGGCACACAGTAAGTGCTTAACAAATACCATAAAAAATGCAGGGAAAGGGGGAGGAGGCAAGAAAGAAGAAATTCATTCATTTATTCATTCAATAGTAGCATAGCACTGTACTAAGCACTTGGGAGAGTACAATATAGTGATGGAAGAAGGGATGTGGCAACTTTTCTGGCAAGATGGGCTGTTTCATGCATGCCCCTCTCCCCCAAGGACTCCGACTCTCAGCAGGAGGAAAAGGTGAGCTGACACTGCAAAACGATCCCTACTGTATTTCCAAGTTGCTGATTGTTTTTGTTATTTTTTTTCCCCTCCTGGAGTTCAGGGGAGAGTTACCTGATGTCTGGCTGCCCCCACTCAGCCTGCTAACCCAGTGGGACTAATTACTGCATTTACAGTAAACCACGCAAGGAAATATATCTCCCCATCTCCACCCAGCCTGGTTTACCGAAGGATAACCCTACTACATTACACAGATTAATACTCTAGCGAGCAAATTAATCCTCGGAATTTCATTCACTACCTGTGGCTTATGAATCTTAATTAGCTCTAAACTGGCATATGAAGTGATGTGAGGGTATATTGATGCAGTGGAAGAGATCAGAGATAACTCTGTCAAAATTCATAGCTCCAGGAAAAGGGGTGATTAGGTTGGAACCGATTTAAGAACCCACAGTTGTGTTGGTAAAAATGCGGGGAGGGTTCTTCTCTCCTTTGGTACACCAATATATTGGGTGCTAGGGGGTGGAGGTAGAAGAGAAGTACATTACAACCTGGATATTTCCACACTGGCACCAGGCATATCTTCCAAAATCCTCTCTTCCCCCTCTCTTTCTAATCACAGTTGACAACACCCACATCCTCCCCTTCTCTCAAGACAGTAACCCTGGCATTCTGCTGATTCCTGTCTCTCTTTCAACCCCCACAAGATCTTCAGAATCCACCCTTTCTTTTCCAAATCCGAACTTCCCCACCCAGCCCCAGGCACATCATATTCCATCTCAATCAATCAATCAATACTATTTCTTGAGTGTTTACTGTGTGCAGAGTACTGTATGAAGCACTTGGGAGAGTACAGTGCAATTGAAATGGTAAGCATAATCCCTGCCTTTGAGGATCTTACATTCTACCACATCAGTCTCTTCACAGATTGCCTGTCTCCAATTTTCATCCTCCCCAGTCCATACTTCATTCCACTGCCCAGATCATTTTCCTTAAATATATTGCTGCATGTCTCCCTACTCATCAGAAACCTCCAATAGTTACCCGTTACTCTTCACATCAAACCAAAATTCCTGACCATTGGCCTTAAGGCCCTCAAACATTTGCTCATTCAATTGTATTTACTGAGCGTTTACTGTGTTCAGAACACTGTTCTCATCTCTCATGCTCACACCCTTCCTTCTGCTTAGAATCCTCTCTCCTTTCCCATCCAGCAGACTGTTGCTCTGGCCATCTTCAAGTCCTTTCTGAAATCACACCTCCTGTAGGAGCCCATTCCTGATTAATCTCTCATCTTCACAGTTCACTTCTCCTCAAACTGCTACTTCAGCACTTCTGAGTTACCTAGAGACACTGCACTCCCTGGCCCAGTAGCATTTAAGTAAGTATGTTTGCACTCTATTCCTTAAACTTCTATTCCTCTACTCCCTCCTTCCTCTCCCCCGCCTTACCTCCTTCCCCTCCCCACAGCACCTGTATATATGTTTGTACGTATTTATTATTCTATTATTTATTTATTTTATTTGTTACGTATTCTATTTATTTTATTTTGTTAATATGGTTTGCTCTGTTGTCTGTCTCCCCCTTCTAGACTGTGAGCCCGCTGTTGGGTAGGGACAGTCTCTCTATGTTGCCAACTTGTACTTCCCAAGCGCTTAGTACAGTGCTCTGCACACAGTAAGTGCTCAATAAATATGCTTGATTGATTGATTGATTGATTGATTGATTAAACCTATCTGTAATTTGTTTTAGTGCCCATCTCCCCAGCTAGACAGTAAGCTCTATGAGGTCATGGATCGTATCTATAAAAGTGAATAATTGAATAACTGAATTGAAGGTTGGGAGAAGCAAAAAGCACTCCTCTGCTGCTTTGCCTCCTCATCTTGTCCCCTACATTCCCCCTCTCTCCCTTCCTCTCTTCCCCTTTGTTCATCTCCTCTTCCTCTTGTCTTCTTTTTCCCTTTCCCATTTCTTCTTCCCTGTCTATCTCCAAGTTGCCCACCGACCACTCACGTCCATCATGAAATTAAGTCCTGGCTGACTAAACTTGGATCTAAAGCATGTAGAAGACCCACATGGAAGTCAGAACCAAGTTTAAAAAGAACCTGGGAAGATTGCTTCCCTTTTAATCTGGTATCTGCGGTTCTGTGTTTACAGGGAAATGCTGGAAATGCTTTTGTGACAGCCTTGTGAGCTAGGGAGCAGTAGGAGAGCCAAGAAAGAAAAGGGAGAGATTAGTTTTAGAATGACTACAGCAAATTTTATCTGTCCAATTGAGATTTTGAATCCTAATGATTTTCCAGAATATTGTATCATCTGCTTTGCTGCCCACAGAACCATTTTTATTCTCTAGACTCTAAGCTCGCTGTGGGCAGGGAACATGTCTACCAACTCTGTTCTATTATACTCTCCCAAGTGCTTAGTACAGTGCTCTGCATACAATAAGCTCTTGATAAACATGATTGATTGATTGATTTGGGGTTGGATGTTAGCAGCCTCAGAATGCTGACTTTATAGTAATAATGATAATAATTAATAATAATTAATATTTATTAGGATAATAGGATAACAATCCTTCTAGACATAATAGGATAATAATCCTTCTAGACTGTGAGCCCATTGTTGGGTAGGGACCATCTCTATATGTTGCCAACTTGTACTTCCCAAGCGCTTAGTAAAGTGCTCTGCATACAGTAAGCGCTCAATAAATATGAATGAATGAATGAATGAATAATAATGTTGGTATTTGTTAAGTGCTTAGTATGTGCAAAGCACTGTTCTAAGCACTGGGGTAGATACAAGGTAATCAGGTTGTCCCATGTGGGGCTCACAGTCTCAATCCCCATTTTACAGATGAGGTAACTGAGGAACAGAGAATTTAAGTGACTTGCCCAAGGTCACGCAGCAGAGTGGGGATTAGAACCCATGACCTCTGACTCCCAAGCCTGTGCTCATTCCACTAAGCCATGCTGCTTCCCTACTAATGATACAGCTTCATTCTCCTACTTCTCCTGAACCCCAGCATTTTTTTAGAGACCCCTTTTTCCTAGCTGCACAATCAAGTGCTTAGTACAGTGTTCTGCACACAGTGAGCGCTCAATAAATATGATTGAATGAGTGGAGCCTTCTGAAGGGGCAGGAAGGAGGCCCTGATGCCAAGAGAGCCATACACCCATTATCAATCAATCTCTGGCATTTATTGAGTGCTTACAAGTTACAGAGCACTGGTATTGGACAGAGTTCAATATAACAGATTTATTAGACATGTTCCCTGCCCACCGGGAGCTTACAGTCTCTCACAAATGGCTTATTTCTCCTTCTCAGGTACCACAAAGAGCTCCTAGCTAAAGAGCTTAGCAAGGAAAAAAATGTTCACTTGTTAAATTGGGAGCCCACCCAGAGATTATGTCTAATTCCCATCTGTATATTCTCACCCAGCATTTAGCGCAGGACTCTGCACACAGTGAAAACTAAATCAATACTACTGATGATGATGATGGCATTTATTAAGCGCTTACTATGGGCAAAGCACTGTTCTAAGCACTGGGGGGATACAAGGTGATCAGGTTGTCCCACGGGGAGCTCACAGTCTTCATCCCCATTTGACAGATGAGGGAACTGAGGCACAGAGAAGTGAAGTGACTTGCCCAAAGTCACGCAGCTGACAAGTGGCGGAGCTGGGATTTGAATCCATGACCTCTGACTCCAAAGCCCGGGCTCTTTCCACTGAGCCACACTGCTTCTATTACTACCACTACCCCTTGTGAGCAGGCATTGGGCCTGCTTCTTCTACTACATTCTTCCAAGTGCTTATTTATTGCGGTGCTCCACACAAAGTAAGTCCTCTGTCAAACCATCATCATCATCATCATCAATCGTATTTATTGAGCGCCTACTGTGTGCAGAGCACTGTACTAAGCGCTTGGGAAGTACAAGATGGCAACATATAGAGACAGTCCCTACCCAACAGTGGGCTCACAGTCTAAAAGGGGGAATGATACAGCAATCATCCAGCAATCAATCAGTGGTATTTTTGAGCCCTTACTGTGTGCAGAGCATTGCACTAAGCACTTGGGAGAATATAAGAAAAACACTTTGGTAGGCAAGATCCCTGCCTTTGAGTTTACAATCTAGTGAGGGAGGCAGATATTAAAATAAATGACAGATAGGGGAAGCAGCAGAGTATGTGTACATAACTGCTGTGGTTCTGGGAATGAGGAGAGCATCAGCGTAGACTATCATCATCAATCATATTTATTGAGCGCTTACTATGTGCAGAGCACTGTACTAAGCGCTTGAATTATCAGCATTAGAACTATCAGCATTAGAGAAGTAGCAAGGCCTAGTGGATAGAGCACAGACCTGGATGTCAGAAAGACCTGGGTTCTAATCCCGGCTCCGCCACTTACCTGCTGGGTAACCTTGGGCAGAGAAGCAGCGTGGCTCAGTGGAAAGAGCCTGGGCTTGGGAGCCAGAGGTCAAGGGTTCGAATCCTGGCTCCGCCACTTGCCAGCTGAGTGACCTTGGGTAAGTCACTTAACTTCTCTGAGCCTCAGTTCCCTCATCTGTAAAATGGGAATTAAGACTGTGAGCCCCACGTGGGACAACCCGATCACCCCCCGCGCTTAGAACAGTGCTTCGTACATAGTAAGTGCTTAACAAATGCTATCATTATTATTCCCCTTTTAGACTGTGAGCCAACTGTTGGGTAGGGACTGTCTCTATATGTTGCCAACTTGTACTTCCCAAGTGCTTAATACAGTGCTCTGCACACAGTAAGCGCTCAATAAATACGATTGACTGATTGATTGATGTAATTTAATTTTGGGCAAGCAATTTAACTGGCTTTCTCTCTCAGAGGCATGCAAGTTCTCCTCCTCCCCATCCCCCCCGCCCTACCTCCTTCCCCTCCCCACAGCACCTGTATATTCACTCATTCATTCATGCAATCGTATTTATTGAGCACTTATTCATTCATTCAATCATATTTATTGAGCGTTACTCTGTGCAGAGCACTGTACTAAGCGCTTGGGAAGTACAATCGGCAACATATAGAGACGGTCCCTTTGCACAGATTTATTACTCTATTTATTTTACTTGTACATATTTACCATTCTATTTATTTTGTTAATGATGTGCATTTAGCTTTAATTCTATTTGTTCTGATGACTTGACAGCTGTCCACATGTTCTGTTTTGTTGTCTGTCTCCCCCTTCTAGACCGTGAATCCGTTGTTGGGTAGGGACCGTCTCTATATGCTGCCAACTTGTACTTCCTAAGCGATTAGTACAGTGCTCTGCACACAGTAAGTGCTCAATAAATACAATTGAATGAAGGAATGAATGAAAGCTTAAAATTCTCCCATTTGCAACAGTTAAAGCTAGTGCCACCAATTAAGCAGCTATGACCAGTGCCACATTATGAGGCGCAGCTTGGCCTAGTGGAGAAAGCACAGGCTTGGTAGTCAGGGGACCTGGGTTCTAATCCAGGCTTCACCACGAGCCTGTTGTGTGACTTTCGGAAAATCACTTACCTTCTCTGTGCCTCAGTTGCCTCATCTGTAAAATGGGGATTCAATCCCTATTTTCCCTCCTACCTAAGTAGTGAGCCCTGTGTAGGACAGGGACTATATCTGACCTGATTATCTTGTATCTTCCCAAGTGCTTAGAACAGTGCTTGACACATAATAAGCGCTTTAAAAATACCACATCATCATCATTATCATCATCATCATCAAGCGCTCAGTACAGTGCTCTGCACACAGTAAGCGCTCAATAAATACGATTGAATTTCATTCATTCATTCATTCAATCGTATTTATTGAGCACTTACTGTGTGCAGAGCACTGTACTAAGCGCTTGAGAATCAATCAATCAATCAATCGTATTTATTGAGCACTTACTGTGTGCAGAGCACTGTACTAAGCGCTTGGGAAGTACAAGTTGGCAACATATAGAGACAGTCCCTACCCAACAGTGGGCTCACAGTCTAGAAGGGGGAGACAGAGAACAAAACCAAGCATACTAACAAAATAAAATAAATAGAATAGATAGGTACAAGTAAAATAAATAAATAAATAAATAGAGTAATAAATCTGTACAAACATATATACATATGTACAGGTGCTGTGGGGAAGGGAAGGAGGTAAGAAGCGGGGCATGGAGAGGGGGTTGAGGGGGAGAGGAAGGAAGGGGCTCAGTCAGGGAAGGCCTCCTGGAGGAGATGAGCTCTCAGTAGGGCCCTGAAGGGAGGAAGAGAGCAAGCTTGGCGGATGGGAAAAGGGAGAAGTACAAGTTGGTAACATATAGAGACAGTCCCTACCCAACAGTGGGCTCACAGTCTAGAAAGGGGAGACAGACAACAAAACAAAACATATTAACAAAATAAAATAAATAGAATAAATATGCACAAATAAAATAGAGTAATAAATTTTCATATTTACTATATTTACTTCTGTAAAATGGGCATTAAAACTATGAGCACCCCGTGGGACAACCTGATCACTTTGTAACCTCCCCAGCGCTTAGAACAGTGCTTTGCACATAGTAAGCACTTAACAAATATCATTATTATTATTATATGCCAGGCACTGTACTAAGCACTGGGGTGGATACAACGAATCGGGTTGAACACAGTCCCTTTCCCCATGTGGAGCTCACAGTCTCAATCACCATTTTAAAGATGAGCTAACAGAGGCCCAGAGAAGTAAATCAATCAATCAATCGTATTTATTGAGCGTTTACTGTGTGCAGAGCACTGTGCTAAGCGCTTGAATGAATCATCAATGTTACTAAGAGTACAATACGTCCGAGTTGGTAGGCATGCTCCCTGCCCACAACGAGCTTACAGTCTAGGGGGAAGGCGGACATTAATGTAATAGATAATTTATGTCCCAATTATTATTATGCCCTGGACCCAAGCATTAATGAGTTATTTTAATGAAGGCCTGGCAAGCAGATGCATTGACCTAACGCTGCTTCTAGCACTGGGTAAGAAGATTTAAGGAGCCATTCAAACAAAGCAATGCCTCTGTCAAGTTCAATTATGAGAGGCTGAATGAAGCTGCAGGAATGGGATTCTGCCCTATTGAAGAAAGGAATAAAGATGTCTTTTACATAGAAATATTAATCAATCAATCAGTGGTATTAATTGAGCCCTTACTAAAATGGGGATTAAGACTGTGACCCCCCCCCCGTGGGACAACCTGATCACCTTGTAACTTCCCCAGCGCTTAGAACAGTGTTTTGCACATAGTAAGCACTTAATAAATGCCATTATTATTACTATAAGCAGAGCACTGCTCTAAGCACTTGGGAGAGCACAGAACAAGAGAATCAGCACACGCAATCCCTGCCCATAATGAGCTTAAAATCTAGAGATGATCTAAATATTCACGTGTTAAAATATATTTTTGAGGTCTTCAGACGATGGTGTTCATAAATAGAGAAGCTCTAGTGGATGATTTTTCAGCCTTGATTTTCCTTTACTGAAATATAATTAACACTTCCTGAAACCAGCTAGGCTCAGAATAATTTAGTTCAATTGTAAGTATGCAAAACACTTAACAATTAACTCCATGAAACGGGACCAGCAAGCGCTGAACTGACTTCATTAAGGGCTCTAAGTGCGTATGCTTTATGAAAAGAGCTTTCAGAAATATTGTGTAAATCTGAAATACCCCATAGAAGGGAACTAGGAGGGAGCTGCCCCTTATTTTAATTCATTTGAAAGCTGAATATCACACACCTCCAGTCCTCTGATAGAAAATGGCAATTGGTTTTAATATTTTTATAGCAGCTTCCACGACAGCTGAGAAAGATGTTTATTATCCAGCCGTGTCAAAAATTTGGCATGATTTAATATTCCACTGTTACTGTTTACCATTCCACACCGTACCCTAGAGGCATTTCAGTAGAGTTAACCACCACCTGGTGCTGGGTAATAATAATAATGATGGTATTTGTTAAGCACTTACTATGTGCTTAACTGTTCTAAGCGCTGGAGTGGATACAAGGTTATCAGGTTGTCTCAGGTGGGGTTCACACTCTTAATCTCCATTTTACAGATGAGGTAACTGAGGCACCGAGAAGTTAAGTGACTTGCCCAAAGTCACACAGTTGACAAGTGGCGGAACATCATCATCATCATCAATCGTATTTATTGAGCGCTTACTATGTACAGAGCACTGTACTAAGCGCTTGGGAAGTACAAATTGGCAACATATAGAGACAGTCCCTACCCAACAGTGGGCTCACAGTCTAAAAGGGGGAGACAGAGAACAAAACCAAACATACTAACAAAATAAAATAGAATTGATATGTACAAATAAATTAAATAAATAAATAAATAGAGTAAAAAAATATGTACAAACATATATACATATATACAGGTGCTGTGGGGAAGGGAGGGAGGTAAGATGGGGGGATGGAGAGGGGGACGAGTGGGAGAGGAAGGAAGGGGCTCAGTCTGGGAAGGCCTCCTGGAGGAGGTGAGCTCTCAGCAGGGCCTTGAAGGGAGGAAGAGAGCTAGCTTGGCGGATGGGCAGAGGGAGGGCATTCCAGGCCCGGGGGATGACGTGGGCCGGGGGTCGATGGCGGGACAGGCGAGAGCGAGGTACGGTGAGGAGATCAGCGGTGGAGGAGCGGAGGGTGCGGGCTGGGCTGGAGAAGGAGAGAAGGGAGGTGAGGTAGGAGGGGGTGAGGTGATGGACAGCCTTGAAGCCCAGGGTGAGGAGTTTCTGCCTGATGCGCAGATTGATTGGTAGCCACTGGAGATTTTTGAGGAGGGGAGTGATATGCCCAGAGCGTTTCTGGACAAAGATAATCCAGGCAGCAGCATGAAGTATGGATTGAAGTGGAGAGAGACACGAGGATGGGAGATCAGAGAGATGGGAACAGGGATTAGAACCCACGAACTCTGACTCCCAAACCCGTGCTCTTTCCACTAAGCCACGAGAAAGATCCATTGGTCAAGTGAGTTGTTGGAAAAAGCTTGGGCCTGGGAGTCTGGGAATCTGGAGGTCTGGGTTCAGGCCCTCAATCAACTATCCCCACAGCCTATTTATCCTCACTCCTCTCCTACTACACTCCAGCTCACACACTTTTCTTCTTTCTACCCAATCCACTCACTGTGCCTCATTCTCATCCCTCTCATCACCAACCTCTCACTCACATCCTCCCTTCTGCCTGGTGCTCCCTCCCTCTTCACGTCCAACAGGGCACTGCTCTCCCCATCTTCAAGGCCCTTCTGAAATCACATCTCCTCCAGGAGGTCTTCCCTGATTAACATCTCATCTTCCCACCTTATTCCTTCCACTACTGCCACTCAGACACTTCCAAATCTCCTAAACATTTGGGTATTCACACACACCCCATTGAAGTTTTGTACATATTTTCACACTCTGCTGCTTTCTCCTACCTGTAATTTATCCTAGGGTCTGCCTCCCCCGCTAAATTAGCAGATCCTCGAGGACAGGGATCATGTCTACTACCTCTATTACCCTCTTCCAAGATCTTAGTACAGTGCTATGCACACATAAGTGTTTAGTAAATTCTACCTATTGGTCAATTGATTGCATTATCTAGATCTGCTGCAGAATGCTCCAATCTTCTAGTTCACCTTGCCTTTGAGAATCAATCAATTGTCCTGAGCACTATTGAACACTTACAGTCTGTGGAGCATTCATTCATTCATTCAGTTGTATTTATTGAGCGCTTACTGTGTGCAGAGCACTGTACTAAGTGCTTGGGAAGTACAAGTTGGCAACATATAGAAACGGTCCCTACCCAACAGCGGGCCCACAGTCTAGAAGGGGGAGACAGAGAACAAAAGATATTAACAGATCAAAATAAACAGAATAAATATGTACAAGTAAAATAAACAAATCGAGTAACAAATATGAGCACTGTATTAAATGCTCAGTAGAAAAATTGGTAGGCACTGCTTCTGCCTTCTGCTGTCTGCAGTGATGAGAAAGTCAGGGGAGGACAGGGATTTGGATGGGAAGTTGAGGAATTTCCATTATACCCCTTCTACTCTCTCCCCCTCGTCCCCCTCTCCATCCCCACATCTTACCTCCTTCCCTTCCCCATAGCACCTGTATGTATGTATATATGGTTGTACATATTTATTACTCTATTTATTTATTTATTTATTTATTTTACTTGTACATTTCTATCCTATTTTATTTTGTTGGTATGTTTGGTTCTGTTCTCTGTCTCCCCCTTTTAGACTGTGAGCCCACTGTTGCGTAGGGACTGTCTCTATGTGTTGCCAATTTGTACTTCCCAAGTGCTTAGTACAGTGCTCTGCACATAGTAAGCGCTCAATAAATACGATTGATTGATTGATTGATTGATTCCATACTTCCCTCTTCCCCATCCCTCTATAAATCAATCGATGGCATTTATTGAGCACCTACTTGTGAAGAGAACTGTACTAAGTGCTTGGGAGAGGACAACAGAAAAGAGTTGGTAGAAATGATCCATGCTCACAGGCAGTTTAAAATCTACAATGGGGAGGCAGAGATCAAAATACATGCAGATAAAGGAAATAGAAGAGTATAAGGAAATGTCCATAAGTGCTGTGGGGCTGGAATGAGTATCAGAATCAGTCTCTCTCTCTCTCCCCTCTCTTTCTTTCTCCTCTCCACCCTCCTCCCCTTCTTGGTGCTCTCCTCCTCTCTCTGTTCTCTAACTTCGTACTTTTCATCCCTCTTTCCCCATCTCTCGCTGCCTAGTATCTGCATTTGACTGTGCCCGTCGATGCCCACCTGTGCCCGAGGCCCTGCCTGCCTCGCGCGTACAGAATTTTTTTTCGCTCATAAATGTTAATGTACGCGGACATAAAAAGATACAGTTTATGGAGCTGGTAGAGGTTCATTAGGAAATTTGAAAGTTTTCTATTGCAATGATTAGTCCCTCGTTTTTCCCTCTGGTGAATGCAAAGACAGCAGTGTGAGTCATACAAACCTCATCACTTACTCTTATCTAAGGAAGAGCTTCCATTTTGATATGAAAGTGTAAAAATGTTTGGAAAAATAGATCAGCACAATTTACCGCAGATGCCCTTCAAGCCTCTTACCGAGGAATCATTTATCAAACATGTGAAAACGTGTCAGGGAGGTAGGGTTCCTGAGCCTGGCCCTAAATTGTATTTTATATATGGATTAATGAACGGAGTAATAAATCAAGAAAAGACGGCTCTACTCTGATTGCTTTTGGCTCATCCCGGGCCGGTCTTCGTTCCCGATCCTCTCTCAGGGATAAGAGGGACTTGGGAGAGTGACAGGTCGTGCTTTGTGCAAAACCACCAAGATCTCCTGTTCCTGCTATGCCCTGAGCCCACAGTGTCTTGTGGCCTCCACAAATTTTGGACGTGCGGAAGGCTTCAGTTGTTCCCGGACTGTGGCTGACCTGGAAAGTTGCGTCTTGAGGACTCCACTGGTCCATTTTACCTCCAAATCAATCAATCGTATTTATTGAGCACTTAACTGTGTGCAGAGCTCACTGTACTAACAAACACTTAGTTTACACTTGTAGTTTACACTTACAAACAAACACTGTACTGAGTAACAAATATGAGCACTGTATTAAATGCTCAGTAGAAAAATTGGTAGGCACTGCTTCTGCCTTCTGCTGTCTGCAGTGATGAGAAAGTCAGGGGAGGACAGGGATTTGGATGGGAAGTTGAGGAATCTCCATTATTCCCCTTCTACTCCTTTCCACACTTCCCTCTTCCCCATCCCTCTATAAATCAATCGATGGCATTTATTGAGCACCTACTTGCGAAGAGAACTGTACTAAGTGCTTGGGAAGTACAAGATGGCAACATATAGGGTTGAACTCTGAACTTTGTCCTTTATGTTAGAGAAGCGGCATGACCTAGCCACAAGAGCCTGAGCTTGGGAGGCAGAAGACATGGGTTCTAATTCATTCATTCATTCAATCGTATTTATTGAGCGCTTACTGTGTGCAGAACACTGTACTAAGCGCTTGGGAAGTACAAGTTGGCAGCATATATAAACGGTCCCTACCCAACAGCAGGCTCACAGTCTAGAAGGGGGAGACAGACAACAAAACATATTAACAAAGTAAAATAAATAGAATAATAAATATGTACAATATGTAAATATGTACAACTAATCCCAGCTCCTTCGCTTGCCTGCCGTGTGACCTTGGTCAAGTCACTTCACTTCTCTGTGCCTCAGTTACCTCATCTGTAAAATGGGGATGAAGACTGTGAGCCCCATGTGGGACAACCTGATTACCTTGCATCTACCCCAGCGCTTAGAACAGTGCTTGGCATGTAGTAAGCACTTAAGAAATACCATAATTATTAGTTTTGAAATGTATATTTTTCCTAAAATAGCTATTGCCAAACCCTCCTCGACATTTTTTCCCCTATGATATTTGTTAAGTGGTGACCAGGTGCAGGCACTGTACTAAGCGCTGGAATAGATACAAATTGAACTCTTTATCTTCCCACCCAAACCCTGTCCTCCCCCTGACTTTCCCATCACTGTAGATGGCATCACCATCCTTCCTATTCACTGTAGATGGCATCACCATCCTTCCTATTCATTCATTCATTCATTCAATCGTATTTATTGAGCGCTTACTGTGTGCAGAGCACTGTACTAAGTGCTTGGGAAGTCCAAGTTGGCAACATATAGAGACAGTCCCTACCCAACAGTGGGCTCACAGTCTAGAAGAAGGAGACAGAGAACAAAACAAAACATATTAACAAAATAAAATAAAAAGAATAAATATGTACAAATAAAATAAATAGAGTAATAAATACATACAAACATATATACATATATACAGGTCCTACCTCACAAGTCCGTAACTTTGGTGCTATCCTTGTCTCCTCTCTCTCATTCAACCGACGTATTCAATCCATCACTACATCCTGTCGGTCCCACCTTCAGAACATCACTAAAATCTGTCCTTTCCTCTCCCTCCAAACTACCAGAGAAGCAGCGCGGCAAAGTGGAAAGAGCCCGGGCTTTGGAGTCAGAGGTCATGGGTTCGAATCCCAACTCCGCCTCTTGTCAGCTGTGTGACTTTGGGCAAGTCACTTCACTTCCCTGGGCCTCATTTCCCTCATCTGTAAACTGGGGGTTAAGACTGTGAGCCCCTCCGTGGGACAACCTGATCACCTTGTAACCTCCCCAGCGCTTAGAACAGTGCTTTGCACATAGTAAGCGCTTAATAAATACCATCATTATTATTATTATTACTACCACGTTGATCCAGTCACTCATTCTATCCCTCCTGGATTACTGCATCAGCCTCCTTACTGATCCCGCCAGCCTTCTGCCTCTCCCCACTCCAATCCATACTTCGCTCTACAGCCCAGATCATTTTATAAATAATAATAATAATGGCATTTATTAAGTGCTTACTATGTGCAAAGCACTGTTCTAAGAGCTGGGGAGGTTACAAGGTGATCAGGTTGTCCCACATGGGGCTCACAGTGTTAATCCCCGTTTTACAGATGAGGTAACTGAGGCACAGAGAAGCTAAGTGACTTGCCCAAAGTCACACAGCTGACAATTGGCAGAGCCGGGATTTGAACCCATGACCTCTGACTCCAAAGCTTGTGCTTTTTCCACTGAGCCATGCTGCTTCTCTTTTTTACTACAAAAACATTCAGAACATGCCACCGGCCTCCTCAAAAAACTCTAACGGTTGCCCATATACCTCTGCACCAAACAAAAACTCCTCAACATTGGCTCTGAAGCAGTCCATCACCTTGCCCCCTCCTACCTCACCTCACTCCTCTCCTTCTACACGCAGCCCTCACACTTCACTCCTCTAATACTAACCTTCTCACTGTGACTCGATCTCGTCTATCTAGCTGCCGACCTCTAGCTCCCATCCTGCCTCTGGCCTGGAACATAATTATAATAATTATGGTATTTGTTAAGCACTAACTCCGTGCCAAGCACTGTACTAAGTGCCGGGGTGGATACAAACAAATCAGGTTGGACACAGTCTTTGTCCCACGTAGGGTTCACAGTCTCAAACCCTGTTTCACAGAGGAGGTAATTGAGGCACAGAGAAGTGAAGTGACTTGCCCAAGGTCACACAGCAGACAAGTGGCGGAACCAGAATTTGAACCCATGACCTTCTGTCTCCTAGGACCATGCTCTATCCATTGCACCATGGTTCTCCCTCCTCAAATCCAACAGACAATTACTTTACCCCACTTCAAAACCTTATTGAAGACTCACCTCCTCCATAAGGCCTTCCCAGACTAAGCCCCTCCTTTCCTCTTCTCCCACTCCGTTCTGCCCAGCAAACAAGTGGTGGAGCCGGGATTAGAACCCAGGTCCTCCTGACTCCCGGCCCCACGCGATATCCACTAGGCCATGCTGACCTTTTAATAATAATAATAATGGCATTTATTAAGCAAAGCATTGTTCTAAGTGCTGGGGAGGTTACAAGTGATCAGGTTGTCCCACAGGGGCTCACAGTCTTAATCCCCATTTTACAGATGTGGTAACTGAAGCACAGAGAAGTTAAGTGACTTGCCCAAAGTCACACAGCTGACCATTGGCGGAGTCGGGGTTTGAACCCATGACCTCTGACGCCAAAGCCCGGGCTCTTTCCACTGAGCCACGCTGCTTTTCTCCCGCAGGCAGGTGTTCTGACACTCCTATTTTCTAAATCGATTCACCCACCTTGTGAGCCCAGAAAGATACAACTGTACCTCGTTAATACACTAGCTGTAATCTAATTATCATATGTGTGACACTCTGCTTGGTAACACAACCCCTGTCAATCTCTCTTCATTCTGCACTCCCAAAGGTGCTTGACGTCTTTACTTGCGGATGTAAATGCACATGTTCAAGTTTTGTTCGCTCACATCAAAGTTCTGAACATTTCTGTTTGAGACAATGTTGTCTGCCTTAGATTGTCAGCTCACCAAAAGAATTATGTCTAGCTTTCATGTCTGGCTTTCACTGTAAGCCCCTAGACAATACCAAGCACCTAATCAATGCTTTGAATGGAGATGATTAGGACAATAATCACTTGGATGATAAACAACTTGAAGACTACCCATTCTACCTCCAGGAAGGGTGACCCTCTCACTTGTTCGTGTGAAATTTCAAGAAAACTTCAAATGAACAACTAGGCCCAGAGAGAGGATCTGATGCATGACATCGAGAGCTTTCATGCTTTTGGAATAAATATTTAAACATATAATGTATTTACTTTTTCATGAGCTTTCCTCTCACTTTGCTCTTCATCATCATCATCATCATCAATCGTATTTATTGAGTGCTTACTATGTGCAGAGCACAGTACTAAGTGCTTGGTTAGTACAAATTGGCAACATATAGAGACAGTCCCTACCCAACAGTGGGCTCACAGTCTAAAAGGGGGAGACAGAGAACAAAACCAAACATACTAACAAAATAAAATAGAATAGATATGTACAAGTAAAATAAATAAATAAATAAATAGAGTAATAAATATGTACAAACATATATACATATATACAGGTGCTGTGGGGAAGGGAAGGAGGTAAGATGGGGGAGGGAGAGGGGGACGAGGTGGAGAGGAAGGAAGGGGCTCAGTCTGGGAAGGCCTCCTGGAGGAGGTGAGCTCTCAGCAGGGCCTTGAAGGGAGGAAGAGAGCTAGCTTGGCGGATGGGCAGAGGGAGGGCATTCCAGGCCCGGGGGATGACGTGGGCCGGGGGTCGATGGCGGGACAGGCGAGAGCGAGGTACGGTGAGGAGATCAGCGGTGGAGGAGCGGAGGGTGCGGGCTGGGCTGGAGAAGGAGAGAAGGGAGGTGAGATAGGAGGGGGCGAGGTGATGGACAGTCTTGAAGCCCAGGGTGAGGAGTTTCTGCCTGATGCGCAGATTGATTGGTAGCCACTGGAGATTTTTGAGGAGGGGAGTGATATGTCCAGAGCGTTTCTGGACAAAGATAATCCGGGCAGCAGCATGAAGTATGGATTGAAGTGGAGAGAGACACCGGGATGCTCTTCAGTTCTGTATACTAACTACCTATCTACTGATCTATCTTTCTCTACATTTATCTATCTTCTGCTGTGTGTTTGTCACAATTGATGAAATCTTCTGTCTTTTTTGCCATTTTGAATATTCAAAGATGATGCCTAAGGTGAAATCCTAACCATGGGTGTGATTGGGCAGACAGATGGACACTCAACAATCCATGCCACCTTGTTGCACTAAGTGCTTGGGAGAGTACAATACAACAAAGTTGGTAGACACATTCCCTGCCTCGTTCTCACCTGTCCCGCCGTCGACCCCCGGCCCACATCCTCCCCCGGGCCTGGAACGCCCTCCCTCCGCACACCCGCCAAGCTAGCTCTCTTCCTCCCTTCAAAGCCCTACTGAGAGCTCACCTCCTCCAGGAAGCCTTCCCAAACTGAGCCCCCTTTTTCCTCTCCTCCTCCCCATCCCCCCGATCCTACCTCCTTCCCCTCCCCACAGCACCTGTAAATATGTTTGTACAGAGTTATTACTCTATTTATTTTACTTGTACATATTTACTATTCTATTTATTTTCTTAATGGTGTGCATTCAGCTTTATTTCTATTTATTCTGATGACTTGACACCTGTCCACATGTTTTGTTTTGTTGTCTGTCTCCCCCTTCTAGACTGTGAGCCCGTTGTTGGGTAGGGACCATCTCCATATGTTGCCAACTTGTACTTCCCAAACGCTTAGTACAGTGCTCTGTGCACAGTACGCACTCAATAAATATGATTGAATGAATGAATCATCATCATCATCAATCGTATTTATTGAGCGCTTACTATGCTTATGGTCTCTAGGGGAGACCGACATTCATATAAATTAAGAAATTACAGATATGTATATAACTGCTGTGGGGATGAGGGTGGGGTGAATTCCAAGTGCCCAAAGGGAACAGATCCAAATACTAGTCTGCCCAATTGCTTAAAATCAACACTACTTTGAATCAGTTTAGTTGATTGATTCATCTTTTTTCTGGTATTCATTTTATGGTATTCATTAAACACTTACTATGTGCCAGGCCCTGTTCTAAGAGCTGGGGTAGATGCAAAATAATCAGGTTGTACACAGCGCCTGTCTCACATGGGGCTCACAGTCTTATTCCCCCTTTTACAGATGAGGTAACTGAGGCATAGAAAAGTGAAGTGACTTGCCCAAGGTCACACAGCGGAAAAGTGTCAGAGCCAGGGTTAGAACCCAGGTCCTTCTGACTCCCAAGCTGGTGCTCTGTCCACTAAGATATGCAGCATGGCTCAGTGGAAAGAGCCTGGGCTTTGGAGTCAGAGGTCATGGGTTCAAATCCCAGCTCTGCCACATGTCTGCTGTGTGACCTTGGGCAAGTCACTTAACTTCTCTGAACCTCATCTGTAAAAGGGGGATGAAGACTGTGAGTCCCACGTGGGACAACCTGATCACCTTGTATCCCCCTCAGCGCTTAGAACAGTGCTCTGCACATAGTAAGCACTTAACAAATGCCGTCATTATTATCATTATTATTATATGCAGGTAATATATCCACCTAGTCTCCCCAGGGGCTATAGTTAGATCACTGCCTAGCACAAGGGAGCCCCAGATGCTACCAAGACCGACAGCAGAGCCATCCAGTGAGTCACCCCCTCCTCTCTGCCCTCCTGCCGGTCCCCTCAGAATGAGAGTATCTGGGCAGGAATATTTAAGGGTATTTAAGTGCTTACTATGTACCAAGCTGCTACTGATACAAGGTGATCAGGTTGGACATTTATTTTATTTATTTATTATTTATTTTATTTTGTTAGTATGTTTGGTTTTGTTCTCTGTCTCCCCCTTTTAGACTGTGAGCCCACTGTTGGGTAGGGACTGTCTCCAAATGTTGCCAAATTGTACTTCCCAAGCGCTTAGTACAGTGCTCTGCACACAGTAAGTGCTCAATGAATACGATTGATTGATTGATTGATTGATTGATTGACACAGTCCCTGTCCCAGGTGGGACTCACAGTCTCAATCCCTTGAGAAAAACAATCTCTTTTGCGGTCATCGTGTCTACTTACACCACTACCTTGCCTGTGTGTATTGTTCATTCAATCGTATTTATTGAGCGCTTACTGTGTGCAGAGCACTGTACTAAGCGCTTGGGAAGTACAAGTTGGCAACATATAGAGACGGTCCCTACCCAACAGCGAGCTCACAGTCTAGAAGGGGGAGACAGACAACAGAACAAAAAATAAAATTAATAGAATAAATATGTACAAGTAAAATAAATAGAGTGATAAATATGCACAAACATATATACAGATGTGGTGGGGAGGGGAAGGAGGTAAGGCAGTGAGGGGGATGGGGAGGAGGAGGAGGGGGAGAGGAAGGAGGGGAACCTTTTGTCCATGTGGGACAGAGACTTTTTTAATGGCATTTGTTAAACACTTCATTCATTCATTCAATCAATCGTATTTATTGAGCGCTTACTGTGTGCAGAGCACTGTACTAAGTGCTTGGGAAGTACAAGTTGACAACATATAGAGTCGGGCCCTACCCAACAGTGGGCTCACGGTCTAGAAGATTACTTCTACACACTTACCATGTGTCAGGCACTGTACTCAGCACTGGGGTAGATACAGGATAGATCGGCTCACCATTTTAATTAATTCTCATTTTACGGATGCGGTAACTGCGGCACAGAAGTGAAGTGCCTTGCCCAAAGGCACAGAGCAGACAAGTGGTGGAGCTGGGATTAGAACCCAGATCCTTTGTGCTCTTATCCAGTCAGTTGTATTTATAGAGCCACTTCTCGGCTGCAGAACACTGTACTAAGTGCTTGGGAGAGCACATTACAACAATTAGGGCCCAACATTCATGCTTGGCAAAGAGTGTTCAGTAAAAATGGCACTCAGGCCAGCGTCCTGCCCACAGGAAACGCTCGATAAATAGCATCGTTGGATGGACGGGTTTCCCGGAGCCTTGATTGCGCGTCTTGCCTTTTTTAGCGCTACCTCCATTTGGGATAAAAGTCTGCAGATCACCACCCTGACCGGCGTGGTGGGAGCCTGGCTCGGGACCTTCTCACTGTCCCTCGACTGGGACCGGCCTTGGCAGGGCACTGGATGTCATAAGGCCAGGAGGTTTGGCACAAGGGAAAGCCCTACTGAGAGCTCACCTCCTCCCGGAGGCCTTCCCAGACTGAGCCCCTTCCTTCCTCTCCCCCTCCCGTCCCCACAGCACCTGTATATATGTTTGGACAGATTTATTACTCTACTTTACTTGTACATATTTACAATTCTATTGATTTTATTTTGTTAATATGTCTTGTTTTGTTGTCTGTCTCCCCCTCCTAGACTGTGAGTCCGCTGTTGGGTAGGGACCGTCTCTATATGTTGACAACTTGGACTTCCCAAGCGCTTAGTCCAGTGCTTTGCACGCAGTAAGCGCTCAATAAATACGATTGAATGAGTGAATCCCCATTTTACAGATGAGGTAACTGAGGCCCGGAGAAGTGAAGTGACTTGCCCAAGATCACACAGCAAAGTGGCCGTGCCAGAATTAGAACCCAGCCCAAGCCTGTGTTCTTGCCCCAGGCTTCTGGAGTCAGGCCGTCTCGGGGGAAGCTCCCCTCCCTTTGTTTTGACTCTTTTCCTGGGATCCAGTGGCCAGGAGGTCCAGGGCCCCATAATAATAATGATGATGGCATTTGTTAAGCGCTTACTATGTGCAAAGCACTGTTCTAAGCGCTGGGCATAAGACATTTCCATGCTCCTCCTGTCCCACACTAGAAGCAGCATGGCCTGGTGGGAAGAGAATGGACTGGGAATCAGGAAATACATGTAGTAGTCTGAGCTCTGCCAGTGGCCCGTTCTTGGTCCCCACAGAATTCAAGTTCAGATACTTAATTTATTTATATTAATGCCTGTCTCCTCCTCTAGACTGCAAGCTCCTTAATAAGAATAATAATAATGAATTTATTAAGTGCTTACTATGTGCAAAGCACTGTTCTAAGCGCTGGGGAGGTTAGAAGGTGATCAGGTTGTCCCACGGGGGGCTCACAGTCTTAATCCCCATTTTACAGATGAGGTAACTGAGGCCCAGAGAAGTTAAATGACTTGCCCAAAGTCACACAGCTGACAAGTGGCAGAGTCGGGATTTGAACCCAGGACCTCTGACTCCAATGCCCGGGCTTTTTCCACTGAGCCATGCTGCTCCTTGTGGGCAGGGAATGTCCCTATCGACTCTGTAACACTGTACTCTCCCAATCACTTAGTACAGTGCTCTGCCCACAGTGAGCGCTCAATAAACGCCATTGATTCTGTGGGTCCTCAGGCAATTCACATCGAATTGAATGTGAAGCAGCATGGCTCAGTGGAAAGAGCCCGGGCTTTGGAGTCAGAGGTCATGGGTTCAAGTCCTGTCTCCGCCACTTGTCCGCTGTGTGACTTTGGGCAAGTCACTTCACTTTTCTGTGCCTCAGTTACTTCATCTGAAAAATGGGAATTAAGACTGTGAGCCCCCCGTGGGACAACCTGTTCAGCTTGTAACCTCCCCAGCGCTTAGAATAGTGCTTTGCACGTAATAAGTGTTTAATAAATGCCATAACTTCTCTGATCCTTGGCTCCCTCAACTGTAAAGTGGGGATGAGATTCCCAGTGTCCCTCCCTCTTAGTCTCTGAGCCCCATGTGGGATAGAGACTGCACCTGCTGAACTGATAACCTTGGGTTATCCCCATTTTAAATCCCCCATTAAAATCCCCATTTTAATAATAATCATAAGAAGAAGAATGGCATTTGTTAAGCGCTTACTATGTGCAAAGCACTGTTCAAAACGCTGGGGAGATTACAGGGTGATCAGGTTGTCCCACAGGGGGCTCACAGTCTTCATCCCCATTTTCCAGATGAGGGAACTGAGGCACAGAGAAGTGAAGTGACTTGCCCAAAGTCACACAGCTGACAAGTGGCGGAGCCGGGATTTGAACCCTTGATCTCTGACTCCAAAACAGAGTAAAATAGAGTAATAAATCTGTGCTCCCCGCCTTACCTCCTTCCCCTCCCCACAGCACCTATGTATATGTATATATGTTTGTACGTATTTATTACTCTATTTATTTATTTTAATTGTACATATTTATTCTATTTATTTTATTTTGTTAATATGTTTTGTTTTATTCTCTGTCTCCCCCTTCTAGACTGTGAGCCCACTGTTGGGTAGGGACTGTCTCTCTATGTTGCCAGCTTGTACTTCCCAAGCGCTTAGTACAGTGCTCTGCACACAGTAAGCGCTCAATAAATACGACTGATGATGATGATGAAGTGACTTGCCCCAAATCACACAGCTGATAAGTGGCAGGGCCGGGGTTGGAACCCACGACCTCTGGCTCCCAAGCCCGGGCTCTTTCCACTAAGCCATCTAGACCAACGCTTTACTGCTGCATTGTACTTTTCAAGCGCTCAGTACAGTGCTCTTCACACAGTAAGCGCTCAATAAGTACAATTGAATGAATGAACCTGAACCTGGGGACACGCCAGGAGAAAGGAGGAACAGAATTCTGCACACCAACTCAGCTACTAACAATCATCATCATCATCATCATCAATCGTATTTATTGAGCGCTTACTATGTGCAGAGCACTGTATTAAGCGCTTGGGAAGTACAAATTGGCAACATACAGAGACAGTCCCTACCCAACAGTGGGCTCACAGTCTAAAAGGGGGAGACAGAGAACAAAACCAAACATACTAACAAAATAAAATAGAATAGATATGTACGAATAAAATGAATAAATAAATAAATAGAGTAATAAATATGCACAAACATATATACATATATACAGGTGCCGTGGGGAAGGGAAGGAGGTAAGATGGGGGTTAACAATGTGTTAACATTTTCTCATTAGCAGCTAACTACTTGTTAGCCATCGCCTGTGCAGTCTGGACAGTTGCTAAGGACTTGTTCACACTGGCTAACTCCCCCCAGCTGGGAATGGCTGGGTCCCCACCCATTAATAAAAATAATGATGGCATTTATTAAGCGCTTACTATGTGCAAAGCACTGTTCTAAGCGCTGGGGAGATTACAAGGTGAGCAGGTTGTCCCTCGTGGGGCTCACAGTCTTCATCCCCATTTGACAGATGAGGTAACTGAGGCCCAGAGAAGTGAAGTGACTTGCCCCAAGTCACACATCTGACAACTGGCGGAGCCAGGATTTGAACCCATGACCTCCGACTCCAAAGCCCGGGCTCTTTCCTATTGAACCACGCTGCTTCTCTGGGTACTGAGAAACCTGCCTTCGTCTCTGGGTGCTCCGGGTAGGCTGCTAAGAATAATAATAATGATGGTATTCGTTCATTCATTCATTCAATCGTACTTTTGAGCGCTTACTGTGTGCAGAGCACTGTACTAAGTGCTTGGAAAAATAATAATAATAATAATAACAATAATAATGGCATTTATTAAGTGCTTACTATGTGCAAAGCACTGTTCTAAGCACTGGGGGGGATACAAGGTGATCAGGTTGTCCCGCGTGGGGACAACCCCATTTCATCCCCATTTTCCAGATGAGGTAACTGAGGCCCAGAGAAGTGAAGTGACTTGCCCAAAGTCACACAGCTGACAAGTGGCAGAGGCGGGATTAGAACCCATGACCTCTGACTCCCAAGCCCGTGCTCTATCCACCGAGCCACACTGCTTCTCCTGTCGCTTGTCAACCGTCTCACTTGGGGCAGGTCACAACCTCTCTGCGCCTCAGTTACCTCAGCTGTAAAATGGGGATTCAGCCCCAGGTGGGACAACCTGATGACCCTGTATCTCCCCCAGTGCTTAGAACAGTGCTTGGCACATAGTAAGGGCTTAACAAATACCATCATCATCAATCGTATCTATTGAGCGCTTTCTGTGTGCAGAGCACTGTACTAAGCGCTTGGGAAGTACAAGTTGGCAACATAATTATTGGAACATAATACCATCATTATTGTTATTCTCTTCTCTTCTAGACTGTGAGCCCACTGTTGGGTAGGGACCGTCTCTGTATGTTGCCAACTTGGACTTCCCAAGCGCTTAGTACAGTGCTCTGCACACAGTAAATATGAATGAATGAATGAATGATTGAATTGTTGTTACTATTATCACATCAGCCTCCTTGCTGACCTCCCTGCCTTCTGTCTCTCCCCACTCCAGTCCATACTTCACTGCTGCCCAGATCATTTTTCTAAAAACGTTCATTCCATCATCATCATTATCAATTGTATTTATTGAGCGCTTACTATGTGCAGAGCACTGTACTAAGCACTTGGGAAGTACAAATTGGCAATCCACATCTCCCAGCTCCTCAAGAACTTCCAGTGTTTGCCCATCCACCTCTGCATGAAACAGAAACTCCTTACCATCTGCTTTAAGGCACTGGATCAGTCAATCAATCAATCAATCGTATTTATTGAGCGCTTACTGTGTGCAGAGCACTGTACTAAGCGCTTGGGAAGTACAAGTTGGCAACATATAGAGACAGTCCCTACCCAACAGTGGGCTCACAGTCTAAAAGATTAGATCTCCTCTCCCACCTTACATCCCTGATTCCAGGGAAAAGAAATTTAAAATGGGGAAGCTCTTTATTGGGAGTTGCAAGGCTGGGAAAAGAATCCCACTCGCTCATTCCTTCATTCAATCGTATTTATTGAGCGCTTACTGTGTGCAGAGCACTGGACTAAGCGCTTGGGAAGTCCAAGTTGGCAACATAGAGAGACGGTCCCAACCCAACAGCGGGCTCACAGTCTAGAAGGGGGAGATGGACAACAAAACAAAACATATTAACCAAATAAAATAAATAGAATAAATATGTACAAGTAAAATAAAGTCACCCAGCTGACAAGTGGCGGAGCGGGATTAGAACCCATGGCCTCCGATTTCTAAACTCCACCGAGCCACACTGCTTCGGTAATAATAATAATAACCCTTTTAGACTGTGAGCCCACTGTTGGGTAGGGACTGTCTACCCAATGTTGCCAATTTGTACTTCCCAAGCGCTTAGTACAGTGCTCTGCACATAGTAAGCGCTCAATAAATACGATTGATGATGATGATGATGATGATGATAATGGCATTTGTTAAATGTTTACTCTACGCCAGGCACTAAGACTTGAAGTATATACAAGTACGGTATCCCGCCCCCCGCAACGACACAAACTTTAAAAAAGTATTTATTATTATTTGATAGTAATTTAATCGTATGATTAATAATTCACTCCATCATATTTCTTGAGTGCTTACTGTGTGCAGATCACAAGACTAAGCACTTGGGAAAGTACAATGCAGAAATAGAGACAATATTTAATGATCACGTTTAGACTGTGAGCCCACTGTTGGGTAGGGACTGTCTCTATATGTTGCCAACTTGTACTTCCCAAGCGCATAGTACAGTGCTCTGCACACAGTAAGCGCTCAATAAATACGATTGATTGATTGATCATAATGATAGTTGTGGTATTTGTTAATAATAATAATTATTATTCTTTCCTCTCCCCCTCGTCCCCCCTCCATCCCCCCGTCTTACCTCCTTCCCTTCCCCACAGCACCTGTATATATGTATATATGGTTGTACATATTTATTACTCTATTTATTTATTTATTTATTTATTTTACTTGTACATTTCTGTCCTACTTATTTTATTTTGTTGGTATGTTTGGTTCTGTTCTCTGTCTCCCCCTTTTAGACTGTGAGCCCACTGTTGGGTAGGGACTGTCTCTATGTGATGCCAATTTGTACTTCCCAAGCGCTTAGTACAGTGCTCTGCACATAGTAAGCGCTCAATAAATACGATTGATTGATTGATTGATTGATTATGGCATTTGTTCCGTGCTCACTGTGTGCCGAGCACCGTTCCAAGCGCTGGGGTAGATACAGGGTGATCAGGTTGTCCCACGTGGGGCTCACCGTCCTCATCCCCAGGTTTTGCAGAAAACTCTGCAGGGGGACCGGATCGGGAAACAGCGGGACTTAGGGGCAAGAGCCCAGCCTTGAGAGTCAGAGGTCATGGGTTCTAATTCCACCCCCACCGCTTGTCAGCTGTGTGACTTTGGGCAAGTCACCACTTCTGGCCTCAGTTCCCCCATCTGGAAAATGGGGATGAAGACTGTGAGCCCCACGTGGGACAACCTGATCACCTTGTATCTCCCCCAGCGCTTAGAACAGTGCTTGGCGCATAGTAAGCGCTTAACAAATACCACCATTATTATTATTAACTCCGTGGGTGAGTAGCCTCTCTTGGAAGCAGCGTGGCTCAGTGGAAAGAGTACGGGCTTTGGAGTCAGAGGTCATGGGTTCAAATCCCGACTCCGCCAATTGTCAGCTGTGTGACCTTGGGCAAGTCACTTCTCTGTGCCTCAGTTCCCTTATCTGTAAATTGGGGAGGAAGACTGAGCCCCACGTGGGACAACCTGATCACCTTGTATCCCCTCAGCACTTAGAACGGTGCTTTGCACATAGTAAGCGCTTAACAAATACCATCATTATTATTATTATTACTACAACGCAGTCTACACACTTTGCTCCTCTAACAATTTACTGCATACTTCAATCTCATTTATTTCACCTCCAACCCCTTGCCCATCTCCTCCCTCTGGCCTGGAGCTGCCTCTCCCTCACAAATACGACAGATCACCACTCTTCCCATCTTCAAAGCTTTATTCATTAGTAATAATAATAATAATGGTATTTGTTCATTCATTCATTCATTCAATAGTATTTATTGAGCACTTACGGTGTGCAGAGCACTGTACTAGCGCTTGGGAAGTACAAGGTGGCAACATATAGAGAGGGTCCCTACCCAACAGCGGGCTCAAGAGCTTACTATGTGCCAAGCACTGTTCTAAGTGCTGGGGGAGATACAAGGTAATCAGGTTGCCCCACATGGGGCTCACACTCTTGATGCCCATTTTACAGATGAGGGAACTGAGGCACAGAGAAGTGAAGTGACTTGCCCAAAGTCACACAGCTGATAGGTGGCAGTGCCTGGATTAGAACCCATGACCTCTGACTCCCAAGGCTGGGCTCTTTTAATTTATATAGCATTTATTAAGTGCTTACTATATGCAAAGCACTGTTCTAAGCACTGGGGAGGTTACAAAGGTTGTCCCACGGGGGGCTCACAGTCTTAATCCTCATTTGACAGATGAGGTAATTGAGGCACAGAGAAGTTAACTGTCTTGCCCAAAGTCACACAGCTGGCAATGGGCAGAGCCGGAATTTGAACGCATGACCTCTGACTCCAAAGCCCGTGCTCTTTCCACAGACCCACTTGCCACTAAGCCCCATTCATTCATTCAATCATATTTATTGAGCGCTGACTATGTGCAGAGCACCGTACTAAGCGCTTGGAAAGTACAATTAGGCAACACATAGAGACAATCCCTACCCAACAACGGGCTCACAGTCTAGAATCAATCAATCAATCAATCGTATTTATTGAGCGCTTACTACGTGCAGAGCACTGTACTAAGCACTTGGGAAGTACAAATTGGCATCACACAGAGACAGTCCCTACCCAACAGTGGGCTCACAGTCTAAAAGGGGGAGAAAGGGGCTCACAGTCTAGAAGGGGGGAGACAAGCAATAAAACAAAACAAGTCGGCATCAATACCATTAAAATAGATAGATAGAATTATAGATATATACACATTATTTATGAGTAAGAAATATGTACAAATATACACAAGTGCTGTGGGGAGGGGAAGGGAGTAGGGCAGAGGGAGGGAGTGGGGGCGATGGGCAGGGGAGAAGGAGCAGAGGAAAAGGGGGGCTCAGTCTGGGAAGGCCTCCTGGAGGAGGTGAGCTCTCAGTAGGGCTTTGAAGGGAGGAAGAGAGCTAGCATGGTGGATGGGCAGAGGGAGGGCATTCCAGGCCAGGGGGAGGACGGGGGCCGGGGGTCGACGGCGGGACAGGCGAGAGCAAGGCCCAGTGAGGAGGTTAGAAGTGGCAGAGGAGAGAAGGGTGTGGGCTGGGCTGGAGAAGGAGAGAAGGGAGGTGAGGTAGCAGGGGGCGAGGGGATGGACAGCCTGGAAGCCCAGAGTGAGGAGTTTGGGCTTGATGCCAAGGTTGACAGGCAACCGCTGGAGATTTTTGAGGAGGGGAGTGTCAGCTGTGTGACCTTGGGCAAGTCACTTAACTTCTTTGTGCCTCAGTTACCTCATCTGTAAAATGGGGCTGAAGACTCTGAGCCTCCCGTGGGACAACCTGATCACCTTGTAACCTCCCCAGAGCTTAGAACGGTGCTTTGCACATAGTAAGCGCTAGAGAAGCAGCGTGGCTCGGTGGAAAGAGCCCGGGCTTTGGAGTCAGTGGTCAGGGGTTCAAATCCCAGCTCCACCAATTGTCAGCTGTGTGACTTTGGGCAAGCCACTTCACTTCTCTGTGCCTCAGTTACCTCATCTGTAAAATGGGGCTTAAGACTGTGAGCCCCACGTGGGACAACCTGATCACCTTGTAACCTCCCCAGCGCTTAGAACGGTGCTTTGCACATAGTAAGCGCTAGAGAAGCAGCGTGGCTCGGTGGAAAGAGCCCGGGCTTTGGAGTCAGTGGTCAGGGGTTCAAATCCCAGCTCTGCCAATTGTCAGCTGTGTGACTTTGGGCAAGCTGCTTCACTTCTCTGTGCCTCAGTGACCTCATCTGTAAAATGGGGTTGAAGACTGTGAGCCCCACGTGGGACAACCTGATCACCTTGTATCCTCCCCAGCGCTTACAACAGTGCTTTGCACATAGTAAACGCTTAACAAATGCCATCATCATCAATAAATGGCATTATGATTATTATTTTTATGCCCAGAGCGTTTCTTTGGAAAGATAATCCAGGCAGCGGAGTGAAGTATAAACTGAAGCAAGGAGAGACACATCTCCTCCAGAAGGCATTCCTCAAGTAAATGCTCTTTTTCCCTATTTCCGCTCCCTTCTACATTACCTATGCAGTTGGATCCCTACTCTTTATGCACTTGATATTCACCCCACCCTCAGCCCCTCAGCACTTAAGTACACATCTGTAATTTATTCATTTATATTAATGTCGGTTTCCCCCTCTAGACTGTAACCTTGTGGCAGGAGCTCTGTCCATCAACTTGTTATATCATCCTCTCGCAAACACTTAGTACCATGCTCTGCACACTGTAAGCACTCAAGAAATACCACCGATCGACTAATTGATCGATTGATTAAAGGGTCCTCGGTGGGTTCTGGAGTCACGGCTGCTTTTCTCCCCGCTTTTCGACAAGGTGGGAGGGAAGTCAGCCCCTCCTTAGTGTTAATTACCAAACCAAAAATAATCAGATGATCCTCTCACTGTATGTCTTTATTTATACAGTCATCTGCTCTAGCATTTTAATATCTGACTTTCAGTTGGAAGACAGATGCCTACTTTTTAACACCCTCTTATAATGGCTTAATACCCTAGGTACTGAAAGGAGGGGGGAGGAGAAGAAGGAACCGCATTGAACACAACTTTTGAGCAAATGGGTTTGAATATTCATTAAACAACATTTAATTTAAACACCAAAACTCTGAAAGCAGCAACATATGGCATGTTTTATTTTACATAAACTGAATAGGAGGTTGGGCCATTAGTTTCTGCAGACATAATGTTCATTACAAATGAAGTATGCTTTCCTTTAGGGACACCTCAGCCCCGATTCGAGTTCTGCCTCCCCGCCATCCCCAAGGCCTTGGTTGAAGCACTCGACGACTGTCTTGGAAATGTAAACTAAATTCCCATAAATCTTTTTTTTTGGGGGGGGGGGAGGGGGGTAAATTAAGTCTTTATTAAGGAATAAACGAGAAATTGGCACCCCTTCTGTTTGTGTTTTATCAGAGTAGTTTAGTCCATCTCATCTTCTTCCCTAGATGGTTTTCCTTTGTGACTGGGCTTTTCGCATCAGTGAAACAGATGTCATGTGGTTCTACAGTCCTCTGCTGGCTAAACCTCTGCTTTGCCTCAGCCTCTCTTTCCCTTCATTCATTCAATCGTATTTTTTGAGCGCTTACCGTGTGCAAAGCACTGTACTAAGCGCTTGGGAAAATAATAATAATAATAATGGCATTTATTAAGTGCTTACTATCTTACCTCCTTCCCTTCCCCACAGCACCTGTATATATGTATATATGGTTGCACATATTTATTACTCTATTTATTTATTTTACTTGTACATTTCTATCCTATTTATTTTATTTTGTTGGTATGTTTGGTTTTGTTCTCTGTCTCCCCCTTTTAGACTGTGAGCCCACTGTTGGGTAGGGACTGTCTCTATGTGTTACCAATTTGTACTTCCCAAGCGCTTAGTACAGTGCTCTGCACATAGCGCTCAATAAATACGATTGATTGATTGATTGATTGCAAAGCACTGTTCTAAGTGCTGGGGAGGTTACAAGGTGATCAGGTTGTTCCACGGGGTACTCACAGTCTTAATCCCCATTTTACAATAGAAGTTAAGTGACTTGCCCAAAGTCACCCAGCTGACAACTGGCAGAGTCAGGATTTGAACCCCTGACCTCTGACTCCAAAACCCGGGCTCTTTCCACCGAGCCACGCTGAGAATGCAATAGAACAACAAACAGACACGTTCCTGCCCACAACGAGCTCACTTCTCTGGCCTCGGGGCTCTATGGATGCATGTGACTGGATGGGTGGACACGTCTGTTATGTCCATGAAGGTGGGCTGGCTGAATAAAACTTGGAGGGCTCCCCGGAGGAACCAGCAGCCTGGTTCAGGACATCAATCAGTCGTATTTATTGAGCGCTTACTGTGTGCAGAGCACTGTACTAAGCGCTTGGGAAGTACAAGTTGGCAACATATAGAGACGGTCCCTACCCAACAGTGGGCTCACAGTCTAAAAGGGGGAGACAGAGAACAAAATCAAACATACTAACAAAATAAAATAAATAGAATAGATATGTACAAGTAAAATAAATAAATAAATAACTAGTAATAAATATGTACAAACATATATACATATAAGCAGGTGCTGTGGGGAAGGGAAGGAGGTAAGATGGGGAGGATGGAGAGGGGGACGAGGGGGAGAGGAAGGAAGGGGCTCAGTCTGGGAAGGCCTCCTACTGAAATCCTCCTAATACTCCTAATACTAATACTAATCATCATCATCATCATCAATCGTGTTTATTGAGCGCTTACTATGTGCAGAGCACTGTACTAAGCTCTTGGGAAGTACAAATTGGCAACATATAGAGACAGTCCCTACCCAACAGTGGGCTCACAGTCTAAAAGTCTACAGTCTACTAATACTCCTAATACTCCTAATACTAGTACTCCTAATACTGAAATCACTGGAAACTGTCCTAGTGTGCTTCCAGTTAAGTCAATTGTTAAAAATCAAAGCCCTCAGGACTGCCCAGTTAGAAATAGATTTTCTCCAAGGCCAGATTTTGCCTTCCCTAAATCCCTGTCAGCGCTTAGTAATAATAATAATAATAATAATGTCATTTATTAAGCGCTTACTACGTGCAAAGCACTGTTCTAAGCGCTGGGGAGCTTACAAGGAGGTTAGTACAGTAACCACTCAATAAATACGATTGAACGAATGAATGAATGAATAAGTTGAGCATTTACTGTGTGCTTGGGGGAGAACAGTGCAGTACAGTTCATTCATTCATTCAATTGAGCGCTTACTGTGTGCAGAGCAATGTACTAAGCGCTTGGGAGAGGACAATATAACAATAAACAGACAAATTGCCTGCCTTCAAGGAGCTTCCAGTCTAGAGGAGTGACAGGCCCCTCCCCATCACCCCAACTCACTCCCTTTGCTCTACACCCCCTTCCCACCCCACAGCACTGGTGTAGATATGTACATATTTATAATTATAATTCTATGTATTTTATTAATATGTATATCTATAATTATTTTTCTTTATAATAAAGCTACTGGTGCCTGTTAACTTGTTTTGATGTCTGCCCTTATAATTATAAGTCTATGTATTTTATTAATATGTATATCTATAATTATTTTTCTTTATAATAAAGCTACTGAAGCCTGTTAACTCGTCTTGATGTCTGCCTCCCCCCTTCTAGACTGTGAGCCCATTGTTGGGTAGGGATTGCCTCTGTTGCTGAATTGTACTTTCCAAGCGCTTAGTACAGCGCTCTGCATACAGTAAGTGCTCGATATATGTGACTGAATGAATGAATGAATGAATGAATGAATAAGAAATTTCTGTTAAGGGAATAGGAGAGTATAGGGATATGCATTGGCCCTTCCTAATTAAGCCTTCTTTTCCTCTTCCCCCATTCCCTTTTGTTTCACCCCGATTTGCTCCCTTTATTCATCCATCTCCGGGCCCCACAGCACTTGTGTACGTACCTGTAATTTATCTATTTATATTACTGTCTGTCTCCCCCTCTAGACTCCAAGCTCGTTGTGGGCAGGGAATGTGTGTGTTATATTGTACTCTTCCATGTGCTTACAGTAGCGCTCTGCACACAGCAAGTGCTCAATAAATACAATTGACTGACTGACCGCCCGCTCCAGCAGGTCGCAAATGAGCATATCTCCCTGCCCACGTTCCTGTCTGCCCAGGTCTAAATCAATCAATCGTATTTATTGAGCGCTTACTGTGTGCAGAGCACTGTACTAAGCGCTTGGGAAGTACAAGTTGGCAACATATCGAGACAGTCCCTACCCAACTGTGGGCTCCCAGTCTAAAAGGGGGAGACAGGGAACAAAACCAAACATACTAACAAAATAAAATAAATAGGGATATTTAAATCCTGGCGCTATCCTTATCTCTCTGGCTGCTCTTCTTCTGCCTTCTACACACTAATGGTGGGAGTCCCTCAAGCTTCAGTTCTGGGTCCCCTTCTATTTTTTATTTGTACCCACTGCCTTGGAGAACCGATTCCCTCTCATTGCTTCAACTACCATTTCCATTTCTACATCACCAAGCTCTGATCTCTCTCCTCTGCGGTTTTCTATTTCATTCAATCGTATTTATTGAGCGCTTACTGTGTGCAGAGCACTGTACTAAGCCCTTGGGAAGTACAAGTTTTTTTTTATAATGGCATTTATTAAGTGCTTACTATGTGCAAAGCACTGTTCTAAGCGCTAAGGAGGATACAAGATGATCAGGTTGTCCCACAGGGGGCTCACAATCTTAACCCCCATTTTACAGATGAGGGAACTAAGGCACAGAGAGGTTAAGTGACTTGCCCAAAGTCACGCAGCTGACAGTTGGCGGAGCCGGGATTTGAACCCGTGACCTCTGACTCCAAAGCCCGTGAAGCCCGTGCTCTTTCCACTGAGCCACGCTGGTTCTCGAAGCTGGCAACATATAGAGACGGTCCCTACCCAACAACGGGCACTGACTACAGTCATACATGAAATAGGAAAATTGATCAAAAAAAAGTTGTGGCACACCCCCAAACCCAAACAACAAAACCAGATCACCCAAATTAATTTCCTCCTGCTTTCAGGACATCCCTATTCGGATGTCCAGCTGACACCTCAAACTTAACATGTCCAAAACAGAACTCCTCACATTCCCACCCAAACCCTGCCCTCCCCATAGGGACCGTCTCTATAGGTTGCCGACTTGTACTTCCCAAGCGCTTAGTACAGTGCTCTGCACACAGTAAGCTCTCAATAAATACGATTGAATGAATGAATGAATGACTTTCCCATTACTGCAGAATTTTTGACAATTAATCTCTCCTACCTTCAAAGCCTTATTGAAGGCACATCTCTTCCAGGAGGCGTTCCCTAAGCTCCCCCTTTCCTCCTCTCCCATTCTCTTCTGTGTCACTCTGACTTGCCCCCTTTTTTCATCCCCCCTCCCAGCCCCACAACATTTATGTACGTATCTGTAACTAATTTATTTATACTAATGTCTGTCTCCCTGGCTCTAGACTGTAAGCTCATTGTGAGCAGGAAATCATCATCATCAATCGTATTTATTGAGCGCTTACTGTGTGCAGAGCACTGTACTAAGCACTTGGGAAGTACAAGTTGGCAACATGTAGAGACAGTTATTGTTGTACTCTCCCAAGCACTTAGCAGTAATAATAATAATAATAATAATAGCATTTGTTAAGCCTTACTATGTGTGCCAGGCACTATACTAAGCACTGGGGTAGATATAAGCAAATCAGGCTGGACAAAGGAGCCAAGTGGGGCTCACGGTCTTAATCCCCATTTTACTGATGAGGGAACTGAGACCCAGAGATGTGAAGTGACTTACCCAAGGTCACACAGCAAACAAGTGGTGCGGCCGGGACACAATAAACACTCAATAAATATGATTGATTGGTTGAATGAATGAATGCAGAAAGCACTGCCATCCTCCCAATCTCATAAACCCAAAACCTTGGCATAATCCTGTACTCATTTCCCTCTTCAAACCTACATATTCAATCTGTCACCAAATCCCGTAGGTTCAACCTTTACAATGTCACTAGAATATGCCTTTTCCTCTCCATTCAAATTGCTACCACACTGATCGATGATTACTGCATCAGTCTCCTTGCTAACGGGCCCTGCCTCCTGTTTCCCCACTTCAGTCCATCCTTAACTCTGCTGCCCGGATCGTTTTTCTACAAAAACGATCAGTCCATGTTTCCTCATTCTTTAAGAACCACCAGTCGCTGCCCATCCACCTCGGGATCAAAGAGAAACTCCTTATCAAAGGCTTTAAAGCACTGTCACCTTGCTCCCACCCACTTTACCTCCCTGATTTTCTCCAACCCAGCCCTCACACTTCACCCTTCTAAATGCCAACCTGCTCTACCTTGATGATGATGATGGCATTTATTAAGTACTTACTATGTGCAAAGCACTGTTCTACGTGCTGGGGAGGTTACAAGCGTTGTCCCATGGGGGGGTGCTCACAGTCTTAATCCCCATTTTGCAGATGAGGCAACTGAGGCCCAGAAGAAGTTAAGTGATTTACCCAAAGTCACACAGCTGGCAGTTGGCGGAGCGGGGATTTGAACCCATGACCTCTGACTCCAAAGCCCGGGCTCTTTCCACTGAGCCACGCTGATCTTGTCTATCTCATCACCAAATTGTCAACCACACCCAGCCTCCGACCTGCCCTCTCTCTTCATAACCAACCTTCCCAGACTGAGCCCCCTCCTTCCTCTCCCCCTCCTCCCCCTCCCCATCCCCCCCGCCTTACCTCCTTCCCCTCCCCACAGCACCTGTATAGACGTATATATGTTTGTATGGATTTATTACTCTATTTATGTTACTTGTACCTATCTATTCTATTTATTTTATTTTGTTAATATGTTTGGTTTTGTTCTCTGTCTCCCCCTTCTAGACAGTGAGCCCGCTGTTGGGTAGGGACCGTCTCTATATGTTGCCAACTTGGACTTCCCAAGCGCTTAGTCCAGTGCTCTGCACACAGTAAGCGCTCAATAAATACGATTGAATGAATGAATGAAGCAACAATCATTCTCCCCATCTTCAAAGCCTTATTTTTCCCAACTAAGCCACCACTTCCTCGTCTCCCACCCGCTTCTGCATCACCCTTGCACTTAATTGGCACCCATTATACACCTCTCCCTGAGCCCCACAGTACTTCATCATCATCATCAATCGTATTTATTGAGCGCTTACTATGTGCAGAGCACTGGACTAAGCACTTGGGAAGTACAAATTGGCAACATATAGAGACAGTCCCTACCCAACAGCGGGCTCACTGTCTAAAAGGGGGGAGACAGAGAACAAAACCAAACATACTAACAAAATAAAATAAATAGAATAGATATGTACAAGTAAAATAAATAAATAAATAAATAATAGTACTTATAGACTATCCATAATTAATGTATATTAATGTCTGTCTCCCTCTAGAATGTAAACTCGTTGTGGGCAGGGAATGTGGCTACCAACTCTGTTACATCACACTGTCCTAGGCAATAAACAGTAGGTATGATTGATTGAACTCAACCTCTCCTCTCTGTCTCAGCTCTTGTGGATGAGCGCGGAGTTGGGAGTCAGAAGGAGCTGGGTTCAAATTCCTGTTCTGCCACTTGTCTGCTGTGTCACCTTGGGCAAGCTACTTCTCTATGCCTTACTTTGAGCTCTATGAGATCCTTATGGAAAGGGATCGTCTCTCTTTATTGCTGTATTGCACTTTCCCAAGTACAGTGTTCAGCACACAGTAAGCGCTCAATAAATGCAATTGAATGAATTACCTCACCTGTAAAATGGGAATTAAGACGGTGAGCCCCATGTGGGACAGGGACTGTGTCCAACCTTATTTGCCTTATGAGAAGCAGCGTGGCTCAGTGAAAAGAGCACGGGCTTTGGAGTCAGAGGTCATGGGTTCGAATCCCGACTCCACCACATGACCGCTGTGTGACCTTGGGCAAGTCACTTAACTTCTGTGAGCCTTAGTTACATCATCTGTAAAATGGGGATTGATTGTGAGCCCCACGTGGGGCAACCTGATCACCTTGTATCCCCCCCAGCGCTTAGAACAGTGCTCTGCACATAGTAAGCACTTAACAAATGCCATCATTATTATTATTATTATTCATTCATACATTCAATCGTATTTATTGAGTGCTTATTGACACATTCCTGCCCACGATGAACTCACAGTCTAGAGATATATAATGATAATGGTATTTATGTGACAGACACTGTTCTAAGCACTGGACCCCTTCCCACACCGCCTGCATATATGTTTGTACGTATTTATTACTCTATTTTATTTGTCCATATTTATTCTATTTATTTTGTTAATATGTTTTGTCTTGTGTCTCCCCCTTCTAGACTGTGAGCCTGCTGTTGGGTAGGGACCGTCTCTATATGTTGCCAACTTGTACTTTCCGAGCGCTTAGTACAGTGCTTTGCACACAGTAAGTGCTCAATAAATATGAGTGAATGAAATACAAGATAACCGGGTTAGACACTGTCCCTGTCCCACATAGAGCATAATCCCCATTTTCCAGATGAGGGAACTGAAGCCCAGAGAAGTTTAATCATCTGCCCAAGATCACACAGCAGACAAGTAGCAGAGACAGGATTAGAACCCATGACTCTCAGGCCTGTGGTCTATCCATTAGGCCATGCTGCTTCTGGCTAAGCGAGCGTTTAACAAATGCCACAATTGAGAAGCCTCAAATTGGCTTCTCAATTTATTACTTTATTTATTAGGGAGATACCTCTAACTGCTTCAAAGCAGCAGGGCCTAGTGGAAAGAGCACAAGCCCGGGAATCAGAGGCCCTGTGTTCTAATCCCAGCTCGTCTTGGGCAGGTCACTTCTCTGTGCCTGTTTCAACTGTAATTGGGGTTTAGGTACCTGTTCTCCCAGTAGACTGAGCCCCACGTGGGTAGGAGCTGTGTCCAATCTGATTAATTGGGATCTACCCCCTTCGCTTACAAGTGTTTGACTTAGTAAGCACTTAGTGCCATTTAAAAATAAAACTGGCTTCCTAAATCAGATCTTTGTGACGGCTGAAAGGGAGGAACTGTGGTGGTGGTCTGGCCTGGAATGCCCTCCCTCCACACATCCCACTATTGGGTAGGGACCGGCTCTATGTGTTGCCAACTTGTACTTCCCAAGCGCTTAGTACAGTGCTCTGCACACAGTAAGTGCTCAATAAATACGATTGAATGAATGAACATCCGCCAAGCTAGCTCTCTTCCTCCCTTCAAAGCCCTGAGAGCTCCCCTTCTCCGAGGCCTTCCCAGACTGAGCCCCCTTTTTCCTCTCCTCCTTCCCCTCCCCACAGCACCTCTATATTACTTCCCAAGCGCTTAGTACAGTGCTCTGCACACAGTAAGCACTCAATAAATGATTGAATGAAATGTTTGTGCAGATTTATTACCCTATTTTACTTGTACATATTTACCATTCTATTTTGTTAATGATGTGCACCTAGCTTCATTTCTATTTGCTCTGATGATACCTGTCCACACGTTCTGTTTAGTTGTCTCCCCCTTCTAGACTGTGAGCCCGTTGTTGGGTAGGGACCGTCTCTATATGTTGCTAACTTATACTTCCCGAGTGCTTAGTACAGTGCTCTGCACACAGTAAGCGCTCAAGAAATACAATTGAATGAATGAACGAATAAACGCCATCAAAAAAAAAAATACAATTGAATGAATGAAAGTGGTGGTGGTACTGGAGGGGAAACTTTGGACAAATCCTCATCTCAGATCTTTTCCCACCCCCCACTCTCCTCCAGGCCACACGCAGCTTCCTCTTCTGCCAATTCAACCTCACAACCCTCGGAGGATGTGGGAATTTTCAATCTAATTCCCTATTGCCTGACAGAATCTGATCCTCACTTGCCCTAATTCAGAGTGCTTTAAAAATACCCTGAAAACAAGTCTTAAGCTCATACCTTTCTTCCTGTAACTCAGGGTGTGACTGGTCAAAGTCCCACTGCACAAGAAAATTCAATGGGAGCTAATGACGAACTTTCTGGACCTTATGGTGATATTCTCCCTTTTTAGGGGGCAGCGAGACTTTGAAAAATGAGTGGGGAAGAAGAGCTAAACCACGCAGGCGGTGGAGGTAAGGGAGGAGAACCAGACCAGATGTTTTCAATTAACAGTTCCAGGAAGGCTCCTAAATTCTGGCCAAAACACTAAGGCTTCAGAATAATGACCTTGATTCACGGGTCCTTTAAATCAACCTGCAGTAACATCCGATTGTTTTTCCTGAAGCACAGGAGTGCTTCAGGAAAATTCTGCATTGCCCGAACCCAGCGCTCACTGTTGGGTAGGGACTGTCTCTATATGTTGCCAACTTGTACTTCCCAAGCGCTTAGTACAGTGCTCTGCATACAGTAAGTGCTCAATAAATACGGTTGATTGATTGACTTGGCAGGCCCCAACCTTGGAAGACGAAGACACCAGCAGTCTCCCCCATTTCAGACTGAGAACCAGATCTGCTAGCTAGACTCGGTGCATTGCATGGCAAGCGCCTCAGAAATCCAAATCACCCAGTGACCACTTTCTTCTTCGTGAAGTTGAGTCTTTTGGGGTGGACATGACAAAGCTGGCCCACTGGTAGACGGATAACGTAGTAAATAGAACCCAAGGAGGAGGCAGGCAGGGCAATGTGCTGTACCCAACCTGTGTGATGGCCACTGTTGCTAATTAGTTAATGAGTAGCAGCATGGCTCAGTGGAAAGAGCCAGAAGTCATCTGCGACACTGGAGAACAATACTGTCCTCCAGATCTTCCTTGACTATTTGGGATTTAGACAACAGATGCACTGGAAAATTGCAAGAATTACATAACAATAATAAAGTGTATTTGTTAAGTTCATACTAAATCACACTGTTCTAAGTGCAGAGGTAGATATGAGGTAATCAGGTCGGACACAGTCACTGTCTCAAGGGGCTCGCAGTTCAAATAGGAGGGAGAACAGGTACTGAATCCTAATTTTAAAGATGAGGAAACTGAGGCACAGAGGAGGTAGCAGACTTGCCCGAGGTCACACAGCAAACAACCGGCAGAGTCGAGATTAGATCCCAGGTCCTCGGACCCCCGGGCCCGTGCTGTTTCCCCTAGGCCGCACTCATCCTTCTAGACTGTGAGTCCGCTGTTGGGTAGGGACCATCTCTATACGTTGCCAACTTGTACTTCCCAAGCGCTTAGTACAGTGCTCTGCACACAGTAAGCGCTCAATAAATACGATTGAATGAATGAATGAATGGGTTCTAATCCCAGCTCTGCCACTTGTCAGCTGTGACTTTGGGCAAGTCGCTTCACTTCTCTGTGCCTCAGTTACCTCCTCTGGAAAATGGGAATTAAGACCGTGGGCCCCACGTGGGACAACCTGATCACCTTGTACCCCCCCCCCCCAGCGCTTAGAACAGTGCTTTGCACATAGTAAGCGCTTAACAAATTCCATTATAATTATTAATTAGTCCCTTATTTCTGGTATAATGATGCTGTTTTAGAGACAAACCTATGTTTTATGGGCCAGATTTTTCACAGAGGGGAAGATGACCTCTTCAGCTAATCCAGAAGTCTTTACCATCTCCAAGAATGAAAAGATGTTAATAGGTTCCTATCCCTGGGCTCGTACCACCCTCTAGTGATAGCTGTGCCTAGTAAAAACGCTTGCATGTCACTACCCTTTCTTACGGACTGAGCAAGAGGGAAATGTGATCAATTTAACGCTTTAAATCTGACCCGTGAAAATGGAAGCCTAAACCTTATATGTAGGTTTCTATCCCTACCTGCGATCTATACATTGCAACCTGGCCAGAGATACACTGCAAATAACCAAAGAACGCTTTCCAGTTTTTATACGAATTTATTCAATCTTGGCGAAAAAACTGTCCCTTCTTCACAGATGGAATCATTACAGGAACAATTTAATCCTTCTGCAAATAAAAGAAAAGAAACAGATTAGGGAATCAAGTTAATTTATCAAGCCACGTGTTAAAACTTATTAAAATTCAAGATTCTGAAGAAACAGCGATAAGTGTCCATGCAACACGCAAGTAATCTTAAAATAGATTATTTTCTTGAATTATCGCATGAATCATACAACTAAACAAATGACAAGAAAGCAGATGGGGACAATAACATTTAACACGTTAAGAATTGACGTGATGCAGAGTAAGTCTATTAGTTCCCAACATCCAGAACCAGCTAAATGATTAGTACCGTGATATGGGTTATTTCAAAGAACTTCTATTTTGTATTCCACATGCTCAATCTCAAAAATTGAATGCTGATAAAGAGCTTGAATTATACCTGTTATTCAATCTCTGGCTCACTAAAATCACTGGCAGGAGAGAAAGAAGAAAAAATGTTAAGTCGCTTACAAAGCCCAACAGGAAAACAATCTGCATTTCAGTGCAAGCAATCAGTTTACTTTAAAATTGTAATGACCACCTGTTTTCAAGCTGCGTATTTTAAGCGTGCTAGTGTTCTAGAACTGAATGGTAAAATAACAGCCTAGCCAACGAGAGGATCTCTCTCATTAAGATGACAGAAATCAAAAACATTATTGTAATGCCAACCCTGCGATCATTTGATATAACTGGCTCAAAAGGGGGCTTTTTTTAAAAAAAAACCCTATGCTTTCATCCCCTGGCTTCACCCAAATTTCATTTATATACATTCTGGGATGATGTTCCCTAATTACTGTTACTATATGGTTCCAATAAAAACAGTAGTGTTGTCCATGATGGCCTTAAAACTTCAATGCAAAGAGCTTGCAATTGCTTAAAGAACACCTAGGTTTTGCCCCGCCCACCTGCTCTATCTACTGCTTATTTCAAGATTAGAGAATTACCACTTTTAGTTCTTAGGTAAGTAAAAGCAATTCTACAAGTGTAATGCTACTTCTATGTAAAATAAAGCATACTGGTAGTACTGCAATCAATAAGGTAAAAGCTACTTTGAAAAGGTTGAAACTTCCACTCCTAACTATACTGGGTTGGAGGCTGAAACCACACTTTTCAAAAAAGCCTAATTTTACACCTAACTTTTCACGAGTGGCTGCCAAGTACAGTGCTCTGCACACAGTGAGCGCTCAATAAATACGACTGAATGAATGAATGCTAAAACCCAAACGGTGCAGATCTGTTTTAGGCTTCAAACCACACTATTGATTGATCGGGTCAGGGGGCGTGCCCCCCCCCCCCCCCCCCCCCCCCCCCCCCCCCCCCCCCGCAAATTCTCAGGAAGCAGATTTTGAGCAAACCCTTACTTTGATCAAACCACTCTTCATTTCAATCCACTATGGGCCTTGGTCACATGGGCCCTGGCCTAAGGAGTATCTCTGGGCATTCTACAGCAACTATTTGAGGCACTCCTCTGGGCGAAGCATTGAGTGAGTACAAGAGAGTTAGTAGACATGACGTCCATCCTCAAGGCTACAATCGAGCAGGTGAGACAAGACACTAAAAGAATTTACAACTAGGAGGAAGCAACACTATAAAGACATGTTCCTAAGGGCAATGGGGGGCTGCGTTTATAGAGAAGCAGCATGGCCTGCTCTGTGACCTTGGGCAAGTCACTTAACTTCTCTGTGCCTCCATTATCTCATCTGTAAAATGGGGATTTTATTTACCTCTTCCACTTAAGACTGTGAGCCCCATATGGCACAGGGATTGTAACCTGACTTTTGGGAGCAATTACTGAGTGCTTACTATGTACAAAGTACTAGACTAAGTGCTGAGTTAAGTACAATACAGGGTTAGCAGACACTTTCCCTGTCTACCAGCTTATTCTCGGGGGGAGAGACAGACAATATTGTTTATAATTTAATTTGTAATATGTACTTTAATTCAATTTGATTATCTTTTCTTTTATCCAGTCTGGTGCTTGGCACATAATTACTTTGATACTATTCTATGGCATTTGTTAAGCGCTTCCTATGTGTAAAACACTGTTCTAAGAACTGGGGTCACTACCCTATCAGGCTAATTGAGGCAACGGAGGCAGAGAGAAATGAAATGCCTTGCCCATGGTCACTCAACAAGCAACGGGCTGAGCTGGGATTAGAACCCAGGTCCTTTCCGGCTCCCAGGCCCGTGCTTTCCACTAAGCCACACTGCCTCTGCTTGTTAAATGCTTACTATGTGTCAAGCACTGTTCTAAGCGCTGACAAGTTACTCATTTATACAAGATAATCAAATGGAACACAGTCCCTGTCCCACATGAGGCTCAGTCAAAGTAGAGCTTAATCCCCATTCTGCAGATGAGGAAACCGAGGCACAGAAATGACCCACCCAAGGTCAGACAGACCGGTGGCAGAGCTGGGATCAGAACCTAGTTCCTCTGACCCCCGAGGCCCGTGCTCTTCCCAACAGTAAGCACTTAAGCACGGCTTTCGTTATTATTACGCAGGGTGGGAGATTAATCAGGCAAGGCCTCGGAGCCGCCAGATACATCACCCACAACCCTCAAACTCATCTTGGGCCAAGCCCCAGATTTTTATTCCAGCGGGCTTTTTGCTACATCGTTAAGATCTTCGTTCAGTCGCTGACGTTTATTGAAAGATCTTGAATGGACAAGCCCGGCAGAAGTAGCTCTTTGGGGAGCGGGATTCCTCCGCCAAGTTGGCTTGGCTCCGAATGAGAGAATCAAACGGGGCTTGCAACAATCACTTGGAAGCCACCACTGCCGGAATCGACTGTCTTGCCCCACTGGACCCGGTGGAGTGCACAGCTCAGGGGCCAAGAGTGGGCAGTTAAGTGGGAAACAGTCCTCTTGCTGGGGCAGTTGTGGGGAGCTTGGGGGGCTCAGATCAAATTTCAGGAAAGCCACTCTGCATTTTAGGTGCTCCCTAAGGACCCTGGCCTCCGGCCAGAGGCTCCCCTCAGGGCCCAGTGGACTCTCAGGGTCACCTTGGGACCACCCAAATCGCCGTGATGCTCCAGGGGAAGAGCTGTCAGTGCAGCTCTGTCAGCCCTGCCACATTTTCTTCCTCCTCGGAAATTTATGCCTGGTGAAGGCTGCCAAACAGAAACGGCCCCGGGCTCGGTGGCTCCATGCTGGAAGGGAGCGGAGTCAAGGGCTAATTATCCAACTTTAAATTATCTCAAGGATGCAAGTCTATTGGTTGGATGTGCAACACTTCTCTGGGGAGAAAGCAACCTAAAGGAGGAAGGATCATCAAAACGAAGGGTAGTAACTTAATGCTTTCTAGGATGTTATCCAATACAGCCAGCCTGCCACGTGAAGGTGAGAGTGCCTCAAAATGGCCCCAACTCAAGCACAGTAATATCCCCCATTGCTTCATTTCACTAGATACATTTCCAGCATTGTGGACAAAAAGATCATTCAGCTTCTCCAATTTCCCTTCATTTCCCTCCACAGAAGGTATTTTGCTCTGCAAGTATCATACTGTTCAATTCAGAAAGCCAAGAGCAGACATGCATGATATAAGTAAAATGCATTAGAGTGTGAAAGTGATGCATTTATCTAAACAATCACCACACCGTGCTCAGTCTCTGTACCTGCTAGACACTTCATTTCTGATGAACAAAAAATCCAAGAATGTAGGAGAGAAAGAAAGAGAAAACATTATAGAAGCACTTCGTTATTCAATCGAAACCTCTCGCCAAATCACCAGACTACATTGAAAAAGAAGTCATTCGAAATTGCTAAAGCTTCACTGCCAAAGGGAGGTATCTGAATCCCAGGGAACTGCCAAAGGTAGAATCAACAGGGTCTCTAGCACACCAAAAAAGCACACTTCATTGATTCAACCACATTTCAGCACCCTGTAGTTCTTAATGTGTGATATCACATACTTCGCTCAAATTACCTGATACCAGGTAGTTCTTTAATAAATCGTCTTATAGTATCCGAGACGGTGAAAATCAGTACCCCTTGGTATCATGGGATCAATTTGGAATTCGCTAGCCGTGATTTAGGAGCAGGCAAACAAGGGGAAGAGCTAGCTACTGAAGCAGCTACAGGCCTACTCAGCATTTTATGTTACCTTCTGTAATCCAGAAGAAAATACGGCAAGAGAACAGAACAATAAGAAACGTTACTCAGAGCTAAACCTCAAATTAAGACCTGCGTTTATGCCTTAGGTCCCCCCAACAAATCGTACCTTTTTGCCAGCCCCGACATTTGCCTTCGCTGTACCCCTCACTTTCTTCATTCTGTTCTTGCGTTCCTTTCGCTGTTTTCTCGATGTCTTCTTCTTCTCGTACAAGCCATGCTGAATGAAAAGAATGTGTTCACCCACACGTTAACACGTCTAGCGGCTCATTTGTTCAGAGTAACCCAGAGTGAAAAACAGAAACTAGAGTTTGAGGATTGCTCAAGCTACTGGGGAACTTCGGTGAGCACACAAACCAGGGGCAAAACCCTCCCACCCTGGGCGGAGCCTGGAGAGACCCAAGATGGCAAATGAGACCACAGGTGGAAGGGAAGACAGGTTTGCCACTAGTAAGAGCTTTAAAAAAATCTACATATGCTCCAATCAATCAATCAATCAATCGTATTTATTGAGCGCTTACTATGTGCAGAGCACTGTACTAAGCGCTTGGGAAGTACAAATTGGCAACACATAGAGACAGTCCCTACCCAACAGTGGGCTCACAGTCTAAAAGGGGGAGACAGAGAACAGAATCAAACATACCAACAAAATAAAATAAATAGGATAGAAATGTACAAGTAAAATAAATAAATAAATAGAGTAGTAAATATGTACAACCATATATACATATATACAGGTGCTGTGGGGAAGGGAAGGAGGTAAGACGGGGGGGATGGAGAGGGGGACGAGGGGGAGAGGAAAGAAGGGGCTCAGTCTGGGAAGGCCTCCTGGAGGAGGTGAGCTCTCAGCAGGGCCTTGAAGGGAGGGAGAGAGCTAGCTTGGCGGATGGTCAGAGGGAGGGCATTCCAAGCCCGGGGGATGACGTGGGCCACAGATTAAATAGTTCACTTGTATTTATTCATTCATTCAATCGTATTTATGGAGCGCTTACTGTGTGCAGAGCACTGTACTAAGCGCTTGGGAAGTACAAGTTGGCAACATATGGAGACGGTCCCTACCCAACAAAGGGCACTGCCTACAGTCATACGTAAAATACGAAAATTGACCAAAAAAAAGTTATGGCACACCCCCAAACCCAAACGACAAAACCAGATCACCCAAATTAACCTGGATAAAAGCTAATAGTGATTCCCAAATGAGGAACGGGCATCTCAGACTGGTCTTTTTGCCAATTGTCCTCAGATACCCGGGCCTCTTCCTATTCCTAAGAGTGCTACAGAGGCAGATCTCAATCCCTCTGCACCCCATTTAACATTATGTGACAAATGCAAGACACTTACCCTTGCAAGTCTGTGTTTCGGTTCATTTTTCTTTGCATAATCCAGAGAATCATAAATCATGCCAAAGCCCGTTGTCTTGCCACCTCCAAAATGAGTTCTGAATCCAAAAACGAAAATCACATCTGGTGTGGTCTTGTACATTTTGGCCAGCTTTTCTCGAATTTCAGTCTTGGGAACTGTGGCCTTCCCAGGGTGAAGGACATCAATAACCTAAAAAAAAGTTTTTACCATTGAGCTTGTGTTCACAGGACGGCCAAAATATTGGAATTTCACGTCAGTGAATAGGATCCCAGTCAGACAATACCCGACTTACCATCTGTTTACGCTGAAGAAGTCTGTTTGTCATGAATTTCCTGGTTCTGATGGTGACGGTGTCGTTCTGCAAGTACAATTCAGATAACGTAAGAATAAACCGTGTTTGGGGGACCAGTTTTTTTCCTGAGAAGCAAAGTGCCCTAGTAGAAAACGACCACGGATCTAATCCCTGCTCTGTTTTCTGCTGTGTAACCATTAATTGATGGAATCAATTAATTTCTCTAAACCTCAGTTTCTCATCTGTCAAATGGGAATTAAATCCTAGTCTCTTCTCAATTGGAGCCTGGGAATCAGGTCATGGGCTCTAATCCCAGCTCCACCACTTAAGAATAATAACAATAATAACGATGGCATTTATTAAGCGCTTACTATGTGCAAAGCACTGTTCTAAGCGCTGGGGAGGTTATAAGGTGATCAGGTTGTCCCACGGGGAGCTCAGTCTTAATCCCCATTTTACAGATGAGGTAACTGAGGCCCAGAGAAGTGAAGTGACTTGCCCAAATCACAGCTGACAAGTGGCGGAGCTGGGATTTGAACCCATGACCTCTGACTCCAAAGCCCGGGCTCTTTCCACTGAGCCACGCTGCTTCTCTTCACTTGTCTGCTGTATGACCTTGGGCAGACCGAGTTCCACGTGAGCCAGGGTCCGACTGATTATCCTGCTTCAGATTGGACATAGTCCCTGTGGGCTCAGTCTTGATCCCCATTTTGCATGAGATAACTGAGGCTCAGAGAAGTGAAGTGACTTGCCCAAGGACACACAGCAGACAAGTGGCAGAAGCAGGATCAGAACCCAGATAAGCAGCGTAGTTTAGTGGCAAGAGCACGGGCTTGGGAATAATAACACTAATAATAATGGCATTTATTAAGCACTTACTATATGCAAAGCACTGTTCTAAGCGCTGAATCAGAGGACGTGGGCTCTAATACTGGCCCCACCTCGTCTGCTATGTGAATGTGACCTTGGGCAAGCCACTTCACTTCTTTGTGCCTGCTACCTCACCTGTAAAATGTGAATTAAGACAGTGAGCTCCACGTGGGACAACCCGATTACCTTGTACCTACCCCAGTGCTTAGAACAGCACTTGGCACATAGTAAGCGCTTAACAACTATTATTATCATTATTATTAACCCTTTACTTTCTGGCTCTCAGGCCCACGCTCCTTCCACTAAGCCATACTGCTTCAAAACCCGAGTTGCTGTGCAGATCTTAAGGGGCACACCCGGGTCAACATCGCTCCCACACTAAGCACCCCCTTTTCCTCAGCCCTCCCCACTCCACAGCACTTGCATCCACATACATACCTATAATTCTATTTATTTATACTAATGCCTGTTTACTTGTATTGATGTGCATACACCTACAATTCTACTTATACTAATACTTATACTTATACTAATGCTACTGATGCCTGTTTACTTGTTTTGATGTCTGTCTCCCCCCTTTCTAGACTGTGAGCCCATTGTGGGCAAGGATGGTCTCTCTTTTTTGCTGAATTGCGCTTTCCAAGCACCTAGTACAGTGCTCTGCACACACAGGAAGCGCTCAATCAATACGATTGAATGAATGAACTCCAAAATATTTTTTCATAGAGGTGCGGAGGACTTCATGGGGGAATCCCCAACACCCCCGCCCCAAAGCCTTCAGGCGGCCCAGGCTGTAGCTCTATCCCCCCAAACCCCCGGTCATAGCTGCTTAGGGGGCTGGGGTGGCTTTCCTGCAGCCCAAGACCATCAGAGGGTGGCCGGCGGGGGTGGGAGGGTCATTCCCATTAGCTTGCGCTCGCCCCAACCCTTAGAACAGTGCCTGGCCCAAAGTGAGTGCTTGACAAGTCCAAATTCCACCCCGTTCCCTGCAGCCTGGGCCCCGCCTGAGCATCCTACAAGTAGCATGGCTTAGTGCCAAGGGATCATGGGTTCTAACAAATATCACCATTATTAGCATTATTATTATTATCCCGGCTCTGCCACTTCTCAGCTGTGTGACTTTGGGCAAGTCACTTCACTTAATAATAATGATGACATTTGTTAAGCGTTTACTACATGCCAAGCACCGTGGTAATAATAATGATGATGGTATCTGTTAAGCCCTTACTATGTGACGAGCACCATTCTAAGCGCTGGGGGAGATATAAGGTCATCAGGTTGTCCCACGCACGGCTCAGTCTTATCCCCATTTTACAGATGAGGTAACTGAGGCCCAGAGAAGCTAAGTGACTTGCCCAAAGTCACACAGCTGACAAGCGGCGGAGCCGGGCTTAGAACCCCCAACCCCTGGCTCTTAACACTGAGCCACGCTGCTTCTCCAGCATGTCTCTCCCCCAGCACTTAGAATGATTGCATTTGTTAAGCCTTTCCTATGTGCAAAGCACTGTTCTAAGCGCTGGGGGAGATACAAGGTGATCAGGCTGCCCCACGTGGGGCTCACACTCTTAATCCCCATTTTGCAGATGAGGGAAAAGTGAAGTGAGTTGCCCAAAGCTGACATGTGGTGGAGCGGAATTAGAACCCATGATGCTTCTGCAGCGTGTTTCTCCCCCAGCGCTTAGAACAGTGAACCCATTGTTGGGGAGGGACCGTCTCTACCTGTTGCCGATTTGTGCTTCCCAAGCATTTACTAACAACAATAATAATGATGATGGCATTTGTTAAGCACTCACTATGTGCCAAGCACTGTTCTAAGCACTGGGATAGATACAAGCAGCGTGGCTCAGTGGAAAGAGCCCGGGCTTGGGAGTCAGAGGTCGTGGGTTCTAATCTGAGTTCCTCCACTTGTCAGCTGTGTGATTTTGGGAATGTCACAATTTCTCTGTGCCTCAGTTACCTCATCTGTAAAATAGGGATTAAGACTGTGAGCTCCATGTGGGGCAACTGATCACTTTGTATCCCCCCCAGTGCGAAGAGCTGGGGTTTGGGAGTTAGAGGTCATGGGTTCAAATCCATACTCTGCCAATTGTCAGCTGTGTGACTTTGGGCAAGTCACTTAACTTCTCTGTGCCTCAGTTCCCTCATCTGTAAAATGGGGATTAAGACTGTGAGCCCCACGTGGGGCAACTGATCACCTTGTATCCCCCCAGCGCTTAGCACATAGTAAGCCCTTAATATCATCATTACTGAGAAGCAGCGTGGCTCAATGTAAAGAGCTGGGGTCTGGGAGTCGGAGGTCATGGGTTCTAATCCAGGCTCCGCCACTTGCCAGATGGGCGACTTTGGTCAAGTCACTTCACTTCTCTGGGCCTCAGTCCCCATCTGTAAAATGAGGACTAAGACTGTGAGCCCTACAAAGGACAACCTGATCACCTTGTAACCTCCCCAGGGCTTGGAACAGTGTTTTGCATGGAGTATGCGCTTAATAAATGCCATTATTATTATTATTACAAGATAATCATGTTGTCCCACGTGGGGCTCACAATCCTCATCCCCGTTTTACAGATGAGAGAACTGAGGCCCAGAGAAGTGCCCGTTGTTAGGTCGGGACCGTCTCCATCTGTGGCCGACTTGTCCTTCCCAAGCGCTTCGTCCAGTGTCGTGCACACAGTAAGTGCCCAATAATACGATTGAATGAATGAAGTGACTTGCCCCAAGTCACCTAGTTGACAAGTGGCAGAGCTGGAATTAGAACCCACGACCTGTGACTCTTTCCCCCCCACACGCAGTAAGCGCTCAATAAAATCTCCTGTGGCTACCAATCAACCTACGCATCGGGCAGAAACTCCTCCCCCTGGGCTTCAAGGCTGTCCATCCCCTCGCCCCCTCCTACCTCACCTCCCTTCTCTCCTTCTACAGCCCACCCCGCACCCAGGTCCGCTCCTCTGCCACTAATCTCCTCACGGTGCCTCGTTCTCGCCTGTCCATCAACCCCCGGCCCACGTCATCCCCCTTGGGGATGCCCTCCCTCCGCACATCCGCCAAGCTAGCTCTCTTCCTCCCTTCAAGGCCCTGCTGAGAGCTCACCTCCTCCAGGAGGCCTTCCCAGACTGAGCCCCTTCCTTCCTCTCCCCCTCGTCCCCACTCCATCCCCCCGTCTTACCTCCTTCCCTGACCCACAGCACCGGTATATATGTATATATGCATTTATCACTCTACTTATTTTACTTGTAATTTTTATTCTATTTTGTTAATATGTTTTTTGTTCTCTGTCTCCCCCTTCTAGACTGTGAGCCCACTGTTGGGTAGGGACCGTCTCTATATGTTGCCAACTTCTACTTCCCAAGCGCTTAGTACAGTGTTCTGCACACATAAGCGCTCAATAAATACGACTGAATGAATGAATGGGGGGGGGGGGGGATATCCCACGTGGGGCTCACAGTCTTAATCCCCGTTTTACAGATGAGGTAGACTGTGAGCCCACTGTTGGGTAGGGACCGTCTCTATATGCTGCCAACTTGTACTTCCCAAGCGCTTAATACAGTGCTCTGCACACAGTAAGCACTCAATAAATATGATTGAATGAATGAGGTAACAGGCACAGAGAAGTGAAGTGACTTGCCCAAAGTCACCCAGCTGACAAGTGGCAGAGCCGGGAATTGAGCCCACGACCTCTGGCTCCAAAGCCCGGGCTCTTTCCACCGAGCCATGCTTCTTCCCTAACTGACAATTAGAACTCTTGACCTCTGCCTCTTCCCCCCTCACCCCACACGTAGTAAGCGCTCAATAAAAGCGATGGAAGGGCTATGAGCGGCACTTGGCGCAGAGTGGGCGCCTCACACGCAGGGCTGGGCGGGGGGCCCTTTCATTCATTCATTCAATCGTATTTACAAAGCGTTTACTGTGTGCAGAGCACTGCACTAAGCGCTTGGGAAGTACAAGATGGCAACATATAGAGACGGTCCCTGCCCATCAGTGGGCTCACAGTCTAGAAGGAAATAATAATGGCATTTATTAAGCACTTACTATGTGCAAAGCACTGTTCTAAGCACTGGGGGGGAAGGGAATACAAGGTGATCAAGTTGTGCCACGTGGGGCTCACAGTCTTAATCCCTGTTTTACAGATGAGGTAGACTGTGAGCCCGCTGTTGGGTAGGGACCGTCTCTATATGCTGCCAACTTGGACTTCCCAAGCGCTTAGTACAGTGCTCTGCATACAGTAAGAGCTCAATACGATTGAATGAGGTAACAGGCCCAGAGAAGTGAAGTGACTTGCCCAAAGTCACACAGCTGACAAGTGGTGGAGCCAGAAATTGAACCCACGACCTCTGGCTCCGCCTCTTTCCCCCCAATCCGGGCACGTAGTAAGCGCTCAATAAAACCAATGGAAGGGCTATGAGCGGCGCTTGGCGCAGAGTGGGCGCCTCACATGCAGGGCCGGGCGGGGGGCCCTTTCATTCATTCAATCGTATTTATTGAGCACTTACTGTGTGCAGAGCACTGTACTAAGCGCTTGGGAAGTAGACGTTGGCAACATATAGAGACGGTCCCTACCCAACAGTGGGCTCAGTCTAGAAGGAAATAATAATGGTATTTATTAAGCGCTTACTATGTGCAAAGCACTGTTCTAAGCGCTGGGGGGGGGGGAGAATACAAGGTGATCAAGTTGTCCCACGTGGGGCTCACAGTCTTAATCCCCGCTTTACAGATGAGGTAGACTGTGAGCCCGCTGTTGGGTAGGGACCGTCTCTATATATAGCTGCCAACTTGGACTTCCCAAGCGCTTAGTCCAATCAATCAATCGTATTTATTGAGCGCTTACTGTGTGCAGAGCACTGTACTAGGCGCTTGGGAAGTACAAGTTGGCAATATATAGAGATGGTCCCTACCCAACAGTGGGCTCACAGTCTAGAAAGGGGAGGCAGAGAACAAAACATATTAACAAAATAAATAGAATAGACATGTACAAGTAAAATAGAGTAATAAATACGTACAAACATATATACAGATATATATACAGTCCAGTGCTCTGCACACAGTAAGCGCTCAATAAATACGATTGAATGAATGAGGTAACTGAGGCCCAGAGAAGTGAAGTGACTCGCCCAAGGTCACACAGCAGACATGTGGTGGAGGCGGAATTCGAACCCACGACCTCTGGCTCCAAAGCCCGGGCTCTTTCCACCGAGCCGCACTGCTTCTCTAGCTGACGATTAGAACTCACGACCTCTGCCTCTTCCCCCCGCCCCCGGCACGTAGTAAGCTCTCAAAAAAACTGATGGAAGGGCTAAGAGAAGCAGCATGGCTCAGTGGAAAAGGGCCCGGGCTTTGGGCAAGTCACTTCACTGGGCCTCAGTTACCTCATCTGTAAAATGGGGATGAAGACTATGAGCAACCGTGGGGCAACCTGATTACCTTGTAACCTCCCCAGAGCTTAGAACAGTGCTTTGCACATAGTAGGCGCTTAATAAATGCTATTATTATTATTATTATTATTATTATTATTATTATTATTAAGAGCCCGGGCTTTGGAGTCAGAGGTCATGGGTTCGAATCCTGGCTCCGCCACGTGTCTTTTGCGTGACCTTGGACGAGTCACTTCACTTCTCTGAGCCTCAGTGACATCATCTGGAAAATGGGGATGAAGACTGGGAGCCCCCCCGTGGGACAATGATTACTTTGTAACCTCCCCAGCGCTTAGAACAGTGCTTTGCACATAGTAAGCGCTTAACAAATGCCACCATTATTATTATGAGGAGGAGCGGCGCTTGTCGCAGGTGCGGGCGGGGGGGGGCCTAGTTCGGCCTCAGTGACCTCATCTGTAAAATGGGGATTAAGACCGTGAGTCCCCCGTGGGACAATCTGATTACTCTGTAACCTCCCCAGCACTTAGAACAGTGCTCTGCACATAGTAAATGCCACAATTATTATTATTATGATGATTAAGAGCCCGGGCTTTGGAGTCAGAGGTCATGTGTTCGAATCCCGGCTCCGCCACAGGTCTGCTTTGTGACCTTGGGCGAACCACTTCTCTGAGCCTCAGTGACCTCATCTGTAAAATGGGGATGAAGCCTGCGAGTCCCCCGTGGGCCAAATCTGATTACCTTGTAACCTCCCCAGCGCTTAGAACAGTGCTAAGCACATAGTAAGCGCTTAACAAATGCCATCCTTATTACTATGAGGAGCGGCGCTTGTCGCAGAGTGTGTGCGTCCGACGCAGGTGCGGGCGGGGGGGGGGGCCCTAGTTCGGCCTCAGTTCCCTCATCTGTAAAATGGGGATGAAGACTGCGAGCCCCACGTGGGACAATCTGATTACCCCGTAACCTCCCCAGCGTTTAGAGCAGTGCTCTGCACAGAGTAAGCGCTTAACGAATGCCATCATCATCATTATTATTATTTTGAGGAGCGGCGCCTGTCGCAGAGTGTTTGCGTCCGACGGGCCCTACTTCGGCCTCAGTGACCTCATTTGTAAAATGGGGATGAAGACTGTGAGCCCCACGTGGGGCAACCTGGTTACCCCGCAACCTCCCCAGCGCTTAGAGCAGTGCTCTGCACATAGTAAGCGCTTATCAAATGCCATCATCATCATCATTTAATAATTATTTTGAGGAGCGGCGCTTGTCGCAGAGTGTGCGCGTCCGACGGGCCCTACTTCGGCCTCGGTGACCTCATCTGTAAAATGGGGATGAAGACTGTGAGCCCCCCGTGGGACAATCTGATTACCCCCATAACCTACCCAGCGCTTAGAACAGTGCTCTGCACATAGTAAGCGCTTAACAAATGCCATCATCATTATTATTGTTATTATTGTGAGGAGCGGCGCTTGTCGCAGAGTGTGCGCGTCCGACGGGCCCTAAATTCGGCCTCGGTGACCTCATCTGTAAAATGGGGATGAAGACTGTGAGCCCCACGTGGGGAAATCTGATTACCCCCATAACCTACCCAGCGGTTAGAACAGTGCTCTGCACATAGTAAGCGCTTAACAAATGCCGTCATCATTATTATTATTATTATTGTGAGGAGCGGCGCTTGTCGCAGAGTGTTTGCGTCCGACGGGCCCTAGTTCGGCCTCAGTTCCCTCATCTGTAAAATGGGGATGAAGACTGTGAGCCCCACGTGGGACAATCTGATTACCCCCATAACCTACCCAGCGCTTAGAACAGTGCTCTGCACATAGTAAGCGCTTAACAAATGCCGTCATCATTATTATTGTTATTATTGTGAGGAGCGGCGCTTGTCGCAGAGTGTGCGCGTCCGACGGGCCCTACTTCGGCCTCGGCGACCTCATCTGTAAAACGGGGATGAAGACTGTGAGCCCCCCGTGGGACAATCTGATTACTCTGTAACCTCCCCAGCTTTTAAAACAGTGCTTTGCACATAGTAAGCGCTTAACAAATGCCGTCATCACTATTATTATTATTGTGAGGAGCGGCGCTTGTTGCAGAGTGTGCGCGTCCGACGGGCCCTAGTTCGGCCTTGGCGACCTCATCTGTAAAATGGGGATGAAGACTGTGAGCCCCACGTGGGACAATCTGATTACCCCCATAACCTCCCCAGCGCTTAGAACAGTGCTCTGCACGTAGAAAGCGCTTAACAAATGCCGTCATCATTATTATTATTATTACTGTGAGGAGCGGCGCTTGTCGCAGAGTGTGCGCGTCCGACGGGCCCTAGTTCGGCCTCGGCGACCTCATCTGTAAAATGGGGATGAAGGCTGTGAGCCCCACGTGGAACCACCTGATTACCCTGTAACCTCCCCAGCGCTTAGAACAGTGCTTTGCACATAGTAAGCGCTTAACAAATGCCGTCATCACTATTATTATTATTGTGAGGAGCGGCGCTTGTTGCAGAGTGTGCGCGTCCGACGGGCCCTAGTTCGGCCTCAGTGACCTCATCTGTAAAATGGGGATGAAGGCTGTGAGCCCCACGTGGGACAATCTGATTACCCCCATAACCTCCCCGGCGCTTAGAACAGTGCTCTGCACACAGTAAGCGCTTTACAAATGCCGCCATTATCATGATGATTATTCAGAAGCCGGGCTCTGGAGTCCGAGGTCATGGGTTCGAATCCCGGGTGGAGGCCCTCGTCGGGGCCCGAAGCGGCCAACCGGGGCGTCCCGCCCGGGCCCGGGGCGGCGGGACGGCCCCGATGGCGGGCGGATGGCCCCGATGGCGGGCGGATGGCCCCGATGGCGGGCGGATGGCCGAGGGGGCCGCGCGCTCTCACCATGATGGCGGCCGCGGCGGCGCTGCTGAGGAGACGACGACGGCCGAGCGACGCGGCTCCTTCTCGGCGTCGGCGTCGGGAGGAAAGGGTCGCGCGCCGGCCCGCCCGCCAATCATATCGCCGCGCGCACGAGGACCCCAACCGCTCACGCGCCAGGGGGCGGGGCGCGCGCGCCGGGGCTGCCCGACGCACTGCCGGACTCAAACACACCCACACGTCCGGCACACCGCGGGCCTTCCCGCTCCCTCAGTCAGTCAGTCAGTCAGTCCGTCAGTCAGTCCGTCAGTCATTCCTACGTACTTACTGAGCGCTTACTGTGAGCGGACTGAGCGCTTGGAAACGACACGGCATTCGTCCGTTCAATCCTAGTTACTGAGCGCCTACTGTGTGCAGAGCACTGTACTGAGCGCCTGGGAAGTACAATTCATGCGTTCATTTATTCAGTCAGTCAGTCATTCAGTCAGGCGGTCAGTCAGTCGTCCACTCATTCATTCCTACTTACTGAGCGCTTACTGTGGGCGGACGGAGCGCTTCGAAACGACCCTGCATTCGTCCATTCAATCCTAATTACTGTACTGAGCGCCTGGGAAGTACAATTCATGCATTCAGTCAGTCATTCAGGCAGTCAGTCATTCAGTCAATCAGGCAGTCAGTCATCCATCCACTCATTCATTCATACTTACTGAGCGCTTACTGTGGGCGGACTGAGCGCTTGGAAACGACCCTGCATTCGTCCATTCAATCCTAGTTACTGTACTGAGCGCCTGGGAAGTACAATTCATGCATTCAGTCAGTCAGTCGACTATCCATTCATTCATTCCTACTTACTGAGCGCTTACTGTGGGCGGACTGAGCGCTTCGAAACGACCCTGCATTCAGTCAGTCATTCAGTCAGTCAGTCAGTCAGTCAATCAGACAGTCAGTCATCCATCCACTCATTCATTCATACTTACTGAGCACTTACTGTGGGCGGACTGAGCGCTTGGAAAGGACACTGCATTCGTCCACTCAATCGTAGTTACTGAGCAAAGCACTGTACTGAGCGCCTGGGAAGTACAATTCATGCATTCAGTCAGTCAGTGTCAGTCATCCATTCATTCATACTTACTGAGCGCTTACTGTGGGCGGACTGAGCGCTTGGAAACGACCCTGCATTCGTCCATTCAATCGTAGCTACTGTACTGAGCGCCTGGGAAGTACAATTCATGCATTCAGTCAGTCATTCAGGCAGTCAGTCATTCAGGCAGTCAGTCATCCATTCATTCATACTTACTGAGCGCTTACTGTGGGTGGACTGAGCGCTTGGAAACAACACGGCATTTGTCCATTCAATCCTAGTTACTGTACTGAGCGCCTGGGAAGTACAATTCATGCATTCAGTCAGTCAGTGTCAGTCATCCATTTACTGAGCACTTACTGTGGGCGGACTGAGCGCTTGGAAACGACACTGCATTCGTCCATTCAATCCTAATTACTGTACTGAGCGCCTGGGAAGTACAATTCATGCATTCAGTCAGTCATTCAGGCAGTCAGTCATTCAGTCAATCAGGCAGTCAGTCATCCATCCACTCATTCATTCATACTTACTGAGCACTTACTGTGGGCGGACTGAGCGCTTGGAAAGGACACTGCATTCGTCCACTCAATCGTAGTTACTGAGCAAAGCACTGTACTGAGCGCCTGGGAAGTACAATTCATGCATTCAGTCAGTCAGTGTCAGTCATCCATTCATTCATACTTACTGAGCGCTTACTGTGGGCGGACTGAGCGCTTGGAAACGACCCTGCATTCGTCCATTCAATCGTAGCTACTGTACCGAGTGCCTGGGAAGTACAATTCATGCATTCAGTCAGTCATTCAGGCAGTCAGTCAGTCATTCAGGCATTCAGTCATTCAGGCAGTCAGTCATCCATTCATTCATTCATACTTACTGAGCGCTTACTGTGGGTGGACTGAGCGCTTGGAAACGACCCTGCATTCGTCCATTCAATCCTAGTTACTGTACTGAGCGCCTGGGAAGTACAATTCATGCATTCAGTCAGTCAGTGTCAGTCATCCATTCATTCATACTTACTGAGCACTTACTGTGGGCAGACTGAGTGCTTGGAAACGACCCTGCATTCGTCCGTTCAATCCTAGTTACTGTACTGAGCGCCTGGGAAGTACAGTTCATGCATTCAGTCACTCATTCAGGCAGTCAGTCAGTCAGTCATTCAGGCAGTCAGTCAGTCGTCCATTCATTCATTCATACTTACTGAGCGCGGCGGACTGAGCGCTTGGAAACGACCCTGCATTCGTCCATTCAATCCTAGTTACTGTACTGAGCGCCTGGGAGCGCCTGGGAAGTACAAGTCATGCATTCAGTCAGTCAGTGTCAGTCATCCATTCATTCATACTTACTGAGCACTTACTGTGGGCAGACGGAGCGCTTGGAAACGACCCTGCATTCGTCCATTCAATCCTAGTTACTGTACTGAGCGCCTGGGAAGTACAATTCATGCATTCAGTCACTCATTCAGGCAGGCAGTCAGTCAGTCATTCAGGCAGTCAGTCAGTCAGTCATCCATTCATTCATTCATACTTACTGAGCGCGGCGGACTGAGCACTTGGAAACGACCCTGCATTCGTCCATTCAATCCTAGTTACTTTACTGAGCACCTGGGAGCGCCTGGGAAGTACAAGTCATGCATTCAGTCAGTCAGTCATTCAGGCAGTCAGTCAGTCGTCCATTCATTCATTCATACTTACTGAGCGCGGCGGACTGAGTGCTTGGAAACGACCCTGCATTCGTCCATTCAATCCTAGTTACTGTACTGAGCGCCTGGGAGCGCCTGGGAAGTACAAGTCATGCATTCAGTCAGTCAGTGTCAGTCATCCATTCATTCATACTTACTGAGCGCTTACTGTGGGCAGACGGAGCGCTTGGAAACGACCCTGCATTCGTCCATTCAATCCTAGTTACTGTACTGAGCGCCTGGGAAGTACAATTCATGCATTCAGTCACTCATTCAGGCAGGCAGTCAGTCAGTCATTCAGGAAGTCAGTCAGTCAGTCATCCATTCATTCATTCATACTTACTGAGCGCGGCGGACTGAGCACTTGGAAACGACCCTGCATTCGTCCATTCAATCCTAGTTACTGTACTGAGCACCTGGGAGCGCCTGGGAAGTACAAGTCATGCATTCAGTCAGTCAGTGTCAGTCATCCATTCATTCCTACTTACTGAGCGCTTACTGTGGGCGGACTGAGCGCTTGGAAACGACCCTGCATTTGTCCATTCAATCCTAGTTACTGTACTGAGCGCCTGGGAAGTACAGTTCATGCATTCAGTCAGTCATTCAGGCAGTCAGTCAGTCATTCAGGCAGTCAGTCAGTCAGTCGTCCATTCATTCATTCATACTTACTGAGCGCTTACTGTGGGTGGACTGAGCGCTTGGAAAGGACCCTGCATTCGTCCATTCAATCCTAGTTACTGTACTGAGCGCCTGGGAAGTACAATTCATGCATTCAGTCAGTCAGTGTCAGTCATCCATTCATTCATACTTACTGAGCACTTACTGTGGGCAGACTGAGCGCTTGGAAATGACACTGCATTCGTCCATTCAATCCTAGTTACTGTACTGAGCACCTGGGAAGTACAATTCATGCATTCAGTCAGTCATTCAGTCAGTCAGTCGTCCATTCATTCATTCATACTTACTGAGCGCTTACTATGGGCGGACTGAGCGCTTGGAGACAACACGGCATTCGTCCATTCAATCGTAGTTACTGTACTGAGCGCCTGGGAGCACCTGGGAAGTACGAGACATGCATTCATTTATTCAGTCAGTCAGCCATTCATTCATTCATACTTACTGAGCGCTTACTGTGGGCAGACTGAGTGCTTGGAAACGACACTGCATTCGTCCATTCAGTCGCAGTTACTGAGCAAAGCACTTGTACTGAGCGCCTGGGAACTACAATTCATGGATTCAGTCAGTCAGTGTCAGTCAGTCATCCATTCATTCATTCATACTTACTGAGCGCTTACTGTGGGCAGACTGCACACTTGGAAAGGACACTGCATTCGTCCATTCAATCGTAGTTACTGAGCGCTTACTGTGTGCAGAGCACTGTACTGAGCACCTGGGAAGTACAATTCATGCATTCAGTTAGTCAGTCAGTGTCAGTCAGTCATCCATTCATTCATACTTACTGAGTGCCTACTGTGGGCGGGCTGGGGGCTTGGAAGTGACGCGGCATTCGTCCATTCAATCCTAGTTACTGAGCGCCTACCGTGTGCCGAGCACTGTACTGAGCGCCTGGGGAGTACAATTCATGCATTCATTTATTCAGTCAGTCAGTCATTCAGTCAGGCAGGCAGTCAGTCATCCATTCATTCATTCATACTCACTGAGCGCTTACTGTGGGAGGACTGAGCGCTTGGAAATGACACTGCATTCGTCCATTCAATTGTAGTTACTGTACTGAGCGCCTGGGAAGTACAATTAATGCATTCAGTCAGTCATTCAGGCAGTCAGTCATTCAGTCAGTCAGTCATCCATCCACTCATTTATTCATACTTACTGAGCGCTTACTGTGGGTGGGCTGAGCACTTGGAAACGACCCTGCATTCGTCCATTCAATCCTAGTTACTGTACTGAGCGCCTGGGAGTGCCTGGGAAGTACAATTCATGCATTCATTTATTCAGTCAGTCATCCATTCATTCATTCATACTTACTGAGCGCTTACTGTGGTGGACTGAGCGCTTGGAAAGGACACTGCATTCGTCCATTCAATCGTAGTTACTGTACTGAGCACCTGGGAAGTACAATTCATGCATTCAGTCAGGCAGTCAGTCAGTCATTCATACTTACTGAGTGCTTACTGTGGGCAGACTAAGCGCTTGGAAAGGGCACCGCATTCGTTCATTCAGTCGTAGTTACTGAGCACTTACTGCGTGCAGAGCACTATACTGAGCGCCTGGGAAGTACAATTCATGCATGCAGTCGGGCAGTCAGTCATCCATCCATTCATTCATATTTACTGAGCGCTTACTGTGTGCAAAGCACTGTATTGAGTGATTCAGTCAGTCAGTGTCAGTCAGTCATTCATTAAGTCAGTCAGGCAGTCAGTCATCCATCCATTCATTCATATTTACTGAGCGCTTACTGTGTGCAAAGCACTGTACTGAGCACCTGGGAAGTACAATTCATGGATTCATTCAGTCATTCATTGTCAGTCAGTCAGTCATCCGTCCATTCATTCATACTTACTGAGCACTTACTGTGTGCAAAGCACTGTACTGAGCACCTGGGAAGTACAATTCATGCATTCATTCAGTCAGTCAGTGTTAGTCATTCATTCAGTCAGTCAGTCAGTCAGTCAGTCAGACAGTCAGTCAGTCATCCATCCATTCATTCATATTTACTAAGCGCTTATTGTGTGCAGACTAAGTGCTTGGAAAGTACATGTCATTCATTCATTCAATCGTAGTTACTGGGCACTTACGGTGTGCAAAGCACTGTACTGAGCGCTTGGGAAGTACAATTCATGCATTCATTCATTCAGTCAGTCATTGTCATGCAGTCATTGCCTGTCGTTCATTCATTCATTCATTCAGTCATCCATCCATCCATCCATCCATCCATTCATTCATGCTTACTATGTGCAGACTAAGCACCTGGAAACTACACTTCATTCATTCATTCAATCGGATTTACTGAGCACTTACTGTGTGCAAAGCACTGTACTGAGCACCTGGGAAGTACAATTCATGCATTCATTCAGTCAGTCAGTCAGTGTCAGTCATTCAGTCAGTCAGTCAGACAGTCAGTCAGTCATCCATTCATTCATATTTACTGAGTGCTTACTGTGTGCAGACTAAGCGCTTGGAAAGTACACTTCATTCATTCATTCAATTGTAGTTACTGAGCGCTAACTGTGTGCAAAGCACTGTACTGAGCTCCTGGGAAGTACAATTCATGCATTCAGTCAGTCAGTCAGTCAGTCAGTCAGTCAGTGTCAGTCAGTCATTCAGTCCGTCAGTCATCCATCCATTCATTCATTCATATTTACTGAGCGCTTACTGTGTGCAAAGCCTTCTACTGAGCACTTGGGAAGTACAATTCATGCATTCATTCATTCAGTCAGTGTCATTCATTCATCCAGTCAGTCAGTCGGTCAGTCAGTCATCCATCCATCCATTCATTCATATTTACTGAGCGCTTACTGTGTGCAGACTAAGCGCCTGGAAAGGCAAGTACACTTCATTCATTCATTCAATCATAGTTACTGAGCGCTTACTGTGTGCAAAGCACTGTATTGAGGGCTTGGGAAGTACAATTCATGCTTTCAGTCAGTCAGTCAGTCAGACAGTCAGTCATCCATCCATTCATTCAAATTTACTGAGCGCTTACTGTGTGCAGATTAAGTGCTTGGAAAGTACACTTCATTCTTTCAATCATATTTACTGAGCGCTTACTGTGTGCAAAGCACTGTACTGAGAGCTTAGGAAGTACAATTCATACATTCATTCATTCAGTCAGTCAGTCAGTGTCAGTCAGTCATTCAGTCAGTCAGTCTGTCAGTCAGACTGTCAGTCACCATCCATCCATTCATTCATTCATATTTACTGAGCCCTTACTGTGTGCAGACTAAGCCCTTGGAAAGTACACTTCATTCATTCAATCGTATTTACTGAGCGCTTACTGTGTGCAAATCACTGTACTGAGTGCTTGGGAAGTACAAGCCATGCATTCATTTATTCATTCATTCAATTGTACTTATTGCGCACTTACTATGTACCGAGCAATGGACTAAGAGCTTGGGAGAGTACAATTCATTCATCCATTCAATCATATTTACTAAGCGCTTATTGTGTGCAGAGCACTGTACTAAGCTTGGAAAGAACAGTTCACTTATTCATTCATTCAATCATATTTATTGAGCACTGTACTAAGCGCTTGGGAAGTACAAGTTGGCAACGTATAGAGACGGTCCCTACCCAACAACGGGCTCCCAGTCTAGAAGGGGGAGACAGACAACAAAACAAAACATATTAAGAAAATAAAATAAATAGAAGAAAAATGGACAAATTAAATAGAGTAATAAATATGTACAAACATATATATAGGTGCTGTGGGGAGGGGAAGGAGGTAAGGTAGGGGGGCGGGTACAAGAACTTGCACTTCCCAAGCGCTGAGTCCAGTCTCTGCAGACAGTAAGAGCTCAATAAATACAATTGAATGCCACGATCATCATCACACAGTAAGCGCTCAATAAAAACTGTTGAATGAATGATGATTAGGAATGATGTGCATCCCGCTTTATTTCTATTTATTCTGATGACACCTGTCCACATGCTTTGTTTTGTTGTCTGTCTCCCCCTTCTAGAGTGTGAGCCCGCTGTTGGGTAGGGACCGTCTCCATACGTTGCCAACTTGTACTTCCCAAGCGCTTAGTACAGTGCTCTGCGCACAGTAAGCGCTCAATAAATACGATTGAATGAATGAATGAATGAATGAATGAATGAATGAATGAATGAATGAATGAAGGTGCGCCGTTGAGGACCAAGCGGCAGTGGGGGCTTCCTGGCCCGAGGGGGCGCTGTGGGGGGCGGCCGCACGAAGCGCAGCCCCGGAGCGTGCCCTCTTGGGCGGCGGCGGCCGGAGCCGCGCTCCCATTGGCTGGGAGCCGAGGCGGAAGTCGGAGGTGCGCGGGGGGGCGGGGCCTACGGAAGCCGGGTCGGGCCGGTGCGCGGAGCGGTCGCGGGGGCGAGCACCTAGTTCCCCCCGCCGTCACCATGGGGAAGGAGCAGTTCCGCGAGTCCGATGTGGCCAAGAAAATGTAAGGAGCCCCCTCCCCCCCCCCCAACAAGCTCTGCGGCGCGGTTAATCGGCCTCCGCTCTCCATTCATTAATGATAATATTCATTCATTCAGTCGTATTTATTGAGCGCTTACCGATGTGGCCAACAAAATGTAAGGAGCCCCCAGCTGTGCGGCGCGGTAAATCGGCTTCCGCTCTCCATTAACTAATGGTAATATTCATTCATTCAATCGTATTTATTGAGCGCTTACTGATGTGGCCAAGGAAATGTAAGGAGCCCCCAGCTCTGCGGCGCGGTTAATCGGCTTCCTCTCTCCATGACTCCATTCATTAATGATAATATTCATTCATTCATTCAATCGCATTTATTGAGCGCTTACCGATGTGGCCAAGAAAATGTAAGGTGCCCCCAGCTCTGCGGCGCGGTTAATCGGCCTCCGCTCTCCATGACTCCATTCATTAATGATAATATTCATTCATTCAATCGTATGTATTGAGCGCTTACCGATGTGGCCAAGAAAATGTAAGGAGCCCCCAGCTCTGCGGCGCCGTTAATCGGCCTCCGCTCTTCATTCATTAATGATAATGTTCATTCATTCAATTGTATTTATTGAGCGCCTACCGATGTGGCCAAGAAAATGTAAGGAGCCCCCAGCTCTGCGGCGCGGTTAATCGACTTCCGCACTCCATTAATGATAATATTCATTCAATCGTATTTATTGAGCACTTACCGATGTGGCCAACAAAATGTAAGGAGCCCCCAGCTCTGCGGCGCGGTTAATCGGCCTCCGCACCCCATTCATTAATGATACTATTCATTCGCTCAGTCGTATTGAGCGCTTACCGATGTGGCCAACAAAATGTAAGGAGCCCCCAACTCTGCGACGCGGTTAATCGGTCTCCGCACTGCATTCATTAGTGATAATATTCATTCGCTCAGTCGTATTGAGCGCTTACCGATGTGGCCAAGAAAATGTAAGGAGCCCCCAACTCTGCGGCGCGGTTAATCGGCTTCCGCTCTCCATTACTCTAGACTTCTAGATTACATTAGTTTAGTCTATATTAGTCTTCTAGGCTGTGAGCCCACTGTTGGGTAGGGACCGTCTCTCTATGTTGCCAACTTGGACTTCACAAGCACTTAGTACAGTGCTCTGCACACGGTAAGTGCTCAATAAATACGATTGATTGATTGCTCCATTCATTAATGACCATTCATTTAATCGCATTTATTGAGCGCTTACCGATTTGGCCAACAAAATGTAAGGAGCCCCCCACTCTCCATTACTCCATTGATTAATGGTAATATTCATTCATTCAATCGTATTCATTGAGCGCGGTTAATCGGCTTCCGCTCTCCATGACTCCATTCATTAATGATGATATTCATTCAATTGTATTTATTGAGCGCTTACCGACGTGGCCAACAAAATGTAAGGAGCCCCCAGCTCTGCGACGCGGTTAATCGGCTTCCGCTCTCCATTACTCTAGACTTCCAAATTACATTAGTCTTCTAGACTGTGAGCCCACTGTTGGGTAGGGACCGTCTCTCTATGTTGCCAACTTGGACTTCCCAAGCGCCTAGTACAGTGCTCTGCACACAGTAAGCGCTCAATAAATACGATTGATTGATTGATTGCTCCATTCATTAATGACCATTCATTCAATCGTATTTATTGAGCGCTTACCGATGCGGCCAACAAAATGTAAGGAGCCCCCAGCTCTGCGGCGCGGTTAATCGGCTTCCGCTCTCCATGGCTCCATTCATTAATGATAATATTCATTCATTCAGTTGTATTTATTGGGCACTTACCGATGTGGCCAACAAAATGTAAGGAGCCCCCAGCTCTGCGGCGCGGTTAATCGGCCTCCGCTGTCCATTACTCTGCACTTCTAGATTAGATTAGTCTAGTCTACATTAGTCTTCTAGACTGTGAGCTCACTGTTGGGTAGGGACCGTCTCTCTATGTTGCCAACTTGTACTTCACAAGCGCTTAGTACAGTGCTCTGCACACAGTAAGCGCTCAATAAATACGATTGATTGATTGATTGCTCCATTCATTAATGACCATTCATTCAATCGTATTTATTGAGCGCTTACCGATGTGGACAAGAAAATATAAGGAGCCCCCAGCTCTGCGGCGCGGTTAATCGGCCTCTGCTCTCCATTAATCCATTCATTAATGATAATAGTCATTCATTCAATCGCATTTATTGAGCGCTTACTGATGTGGCCAACAAAATGTAAGGAGCCCCCAGCTCTGCGGCGCGGTTAATCGGCTTCCGCTCTCCATTACTCCATTCATTAATGATAGTATTCATTCATTCATTCATTCAGTCGTATTTATTGAGCGCTTACCGATGTGGCCAAGAAAGTGTAAGGAGCCCCCAACTCTGCGGCGCAGTTAATCGACTTCCGCTCTCCATGATTCCATTCATTAATGATAATATTCATTCATTCATTCCATCGTATTTATTGAGGGCTTACCGATGTGGCCAAGGAAATGTAAGGAGCCCCCAGCTCTGCGGCGTGGTTAATCGGCTTCCACTCTCCATGACTCCATTCATTAATGTTATTCATTCATTCAGTCATATTTATTGAGTGCTTACCGATGTGGCCAAGAAAATGTAAGGAGCCCCCAGCTCTGCGGCGCCGTTAATCGGTTTCCGCTCTCCATGACTCCATTCATTAATGATAATATTCATTCATTCATTCAATCGTATTTATTGAGCGCTTACCGATGTGGCCAAGGAAATGTAAGGAGCCCCCAGCTCTGCGGCGCGGGTAATCGGCCTCCGCTCTTCATTCATTAATGATAATATTCAATTGTATGTATTGAGCGCTTACCGATGTGGCCAACAAAACGTAAGGAGCCCCCAGCTCTGCAGCGCGGTTAATCGACCTCCGCACTCCATTCATTAATGATAATATTCATCCAATCGTATTTATTGAGCGCTTACCGATGTGGCCAACAAAATGTAAGGAGCCCCCAGCTTTGCGGCGCGGTTAATCGGCTTCCGCTCTCCATGACTCCATTCATTAATGGTAGTATTCATTCATTCAGTCGTATTTATTGAGCGCTTACCGATGTGGCCAACAAAATCAATCAATCAATCAATCGTATTTATTGAGCGCTTACTATCAATCAATCAATCGTATTTATTGAGCGCTTACTATGTGCAGAGCACTGTACTAAGCGCTTGGGAAGTACTAATTGGCATCACATAGAGACAGTCCCTACCCAACAGTGGGCTCACAGTCTAAAAGGGGGAGACAGAGAACAGAACCAAACATACCAACAAAATAAAATAAGTAGGATAGAAATGTACAAGTAAAATAAATAAATAAATAGATAAATAGAGTAATAAATATGTACAACCATATATACATATATACAGGTGCTGTGGGGAAGGGAAGGAGGTAAGACGGGGGGATGGAGAGGGGGACGAGGGGGAGAGGAAAGAAGGGGCTCAGTCTGGGAAGGCCTCCTGGAGGAGGTGAGCTCTCAGCAGGGCCTTGAAGGGAGGAAGAGAGCTAGCTTGGCGGATGGGCAGAGGGAGGGCATTCCAGGCCCGGGGGATGACGTGGGCCGGGGGTCGATGGCGGGACAGGCGAGAGCGAGGTACAGTGAGGAGATTAGTGGTGGAGGAGCGGAGGGTGCGGGCTGGGCAGTAGAAGGAGAGAAGGGAGGTGAGGTAGGAGGGGGGCGAGGTGATGGAGGGCCTTGAAGCCCAGGGTGAGGAGTTTCTGCCTGATGCGCAGATTGATTGGTAGCCACTGGAGATTTTTGAGGAGGGGAGTGATATGCCCAGAGCATTTCTGGACAAAGATAATCCGGGCAGCAGCATGAAGTATGGATTGAAGTGGAGAGAGACACGAGGATGGGAGATCAGAGAGAAGGCTAGTGCAGTAGTCCAGACGGGATAGGATGAGAGCTTGAATTAGCAGGGTAGCGGTTTGGATGGAGAGGAAAGGGCGGATCTTGGCAATGTTGCGGAGCTGAGACCGGCAGGTTTTGGTGACGGCTTGGATGTGAGGGGTGAATGAGAGAGCGGAGTCGAGGATGACACCAAGGTTGCGGGCTTGTGAGACGGGAAGGATGGTAGTGCCGTCAACAGAGATGGGAAAGTCAGGGAGAGGACAAGGTTTGGGAGGGAAGACAAGGAGCTCAGTCTTCGACATGTTGAGCTTTAGGTGGTGGGCGGACATCCAGATGGAGATGTCCTGAAGGCAGGAGGAGATGCGAGCCCGGAGGGAGGGGGAGAGAGCAGGGGCAGAGATGTAGATCTGGGTGTCATCAGCGTAGAGATGATAGTTGAAGCCGTGGGAGCGAATGAGGTCACCAAGGGAGTGAGTGTAGATTGAGAACAGAAGGGGACCAAGCACTGAACCTTGGGGAACCCCCACAGTAAGGGGATGGGACGGGGAGGAGGAGCCTGCAAAAGAGACTGAGAAAGAACGACCGGAGAGATAAGAGGAGAACCAGGAGAGGACGGAGTCTGTGAAGCCAAGGTCAGATAGCGTGTTGAGGAGAAGGGGGTGGTCCACAGTGTCAAAGGCGGCTGAGAGGTCGAGGAGGATTAGGACAGAGTATGAGCCGTTGGATTTGGCAAGCAGGAGGTCATTGGTGACCTTTGAGAGGGCAGTTTCCGTGGAATGAAGGGGACGGAAGCCAGACTGGAGGGGGTCGAGGAGAGAGTTGGTGTTGAGGAATTCGAGGCAGCGCGTGTAGACAACTCGTTCAAGGAGTTTGGAAAGGAATGGTAGGAGGGATATGGGACGATAACTAGAAGGTGAGGTGGGGTCAAGAGAGGGTTTTTGTAGGATGGGAGAGACATGGGCATGTTTGAAGGCAGAGGGGAAGGAACCAGTGGAGAGTGAGCGGTTGAAGATGGAAGTTAAGGAGGGGAGAAGGGATGGAGCGAGAGATTTCATAAGATGAGAGGGAATGGGGTCAGAAGCACAGGTGGCCGGAGTAGCACTTGAGAGGAGGGAGGAGAGTTCCTCTGAGGATACCGCTGGGAAGGATGGGAGAGTAGCAGAGAGTGTTGAGAGCCGGGGGGATGGAGAAAGGGGGGAAGAGACTTTGGGGAGGTCGGACCTGATGGATTTAATTTTGTTAATGAAGTAGGAGGCCAGATCGTTGGGGGTGAGGGAAGGAGGAGGGGGAGGAACCGGGGGCCTGAGAAGGGAGTTGAATGTACGGAAGAGCTGGCGGGGGTGATGGGCATGGGTGTCAATAATGTAAGGAGCCCCCAGCTCTGCGGCGCGGTTAATCGGCTTCCGCTCTCCGTGACTCCATTCATTAATGATAACATTCACTCATTCATGCAGTCGTATTTATTGAGCGCTTACCGATGTGGCCAACAAAATGTAAGGAGCCCCCAGCTCTGCGGCGCGGTTAATCGGCTTCCGCTCTCCATTACTGTAGACTTCTAGATTAGTCTAGTCTAGATGAGTCTTCTAGACTGTGAGCCCACTGTTGGGTAGGGACCATCTCTATATGTTGCCAACTTGGACTTCCCAAGCGCCTAGTACGGTGCTCTTCACACAGTAAGCGCTCAATAAATACGATTGATTGATTGATTGCTCCATTCATTAATGACCATTCATTCAGTCGTATTTATTGAGTGTTTACCGATGTGGCCAACAAAATGTAAGGACCCCCCCAGCTCTGCGGCACAGTTAATCGGTCTCTGCTCTCCATTAATGATAATATTCATTCATTCAGTTGTATTTATTGAGCACTTACCGATGTGCCCAAGAAAATGTAAAGAGCCCCCAGCTCTGCGGCGCGGTTAATCAGCTTTCGCTCTCCATTACTCCATTCATTAATGATAATATTCATCCATTCATTCAATCGTATTTATTGAACGCTTACCGATGTGGCCAACAAAATGTAAGGAGCCGCCCCCCCGCCCCCTCCCCCAGCTCTGCGGCATGGTTAATCGATCTCCGCTCTCCATTACTCTATTCATTAATGATATTCATTTACTCATTCAGTCGTATTTATTGAGCTCTTACTGTGTGCAGAGCACTGTACTAAGCACTTGGGAAGTTCAAGTTGGCAACATAGAGAGACGGTCCCTACCCAACAGCGGGCTCACAGTCTAGAAGGGGGAGACAGACAACAAAACAAAACATATTAACAAAATAAAATAAATAGAATAAATATGGACAAATAAAAAAACCCATTACTCCATTCATTAATGATAATATTCATTCAATCATATTTATTGAGCACTTACTGTGTGCAGAGCACTGTTCTAAGCGCTTGGGAAGTACAAATAATAATGATAGTATTTATTAAGCGCTTACTATGTGCCAAGCACTGTTCTCAGCACTGGGGAGGTTACCTCCTTCCCCTCCCCACAGCACCTGTATATTTGTACGTATTTATTACTCTGTTTTACTTGTACATATTCATTCTATTTATTTTATTTTGCTAATATGTTTTGTTTTGTTGTCTGTCTTCCCCTTCTAGACTGTGAGCCCGCTGTTGGGTAGGGACCGTCTCTCTATGTTGCCAACTTGTACTTCCCAAGCGCTTAGTACAGTGCTCTGCACATAGTAAACACTCAATAAATATGATTGAGTGAATGAGGTTGTCCCACGGGGGGCTTACAGTCTTCATCCCCATTTGACAGATGAGGTCACTGAGGCCCAGAAAAGTCAAGTGACTTCCCCAAAGTCACACAGCTGACAGTCGACAGAGCCGGGATTTGAGCCCATGACCTCTGACTCCAAAGCCCGGGCTCTTTCCACTGAACCACGCTGCGTCAATGATAATATTTGTGCTTCCCAAGCGCTTAGTACAGTGCTCTGCACAAAGTAAGCACTCAATAAATACGATTGAATGAATGAATAATGACGATGATGGCATTTGTTAAGTGCTTACTATGTGCCGAGCACTGTATTAAGCTCTGGGGGAGATACAAGAAGCAGCGTGGCTCAGCGGAAAGAGCCCGGGCTTTGGAGTCAGAGGTCATGGGTTTGAATCCTGCCTCCGCCACTTGTCAGCCGTGGGACTTTGGGCAAGTCACTTCACTTCTCTGGGCCTCAGCTACCTCATCTGTAAAATGGGGATGAAAACTGTGAGCCCCACATGGGACAACCTCATCACCTTGTAACCTCTCCAGCGCTTACAACAGTGCTTTGCACATAGGAAGCGCTTAGTAAATGCCATCATTATTATTATTTGTTAAGCGCTTCCTATGTGCCGAGCGCTGTAGTAAGCGCTGGGGGAGATACAAGAAGCAGCGTGGCTCAGTGGAAAGATCCCAGGCTTTGGAGTCAGAGGTCATGGGTTCTAATCCTGCCTCCGCCACTTGTCAGCTGTGGGGCTTTGGGCAAGTCACTTCACTTCTCTGGGCCTCAGCGACCTCATCTGGAAAATGGGGATGAAGACTGTGAACCCCCTGTGGGGCAACCTGATCACCTTGTAACCTCCCCAGCGCTTAGAACAGTGCTTTGCACATAGTAAGCGCTTAGTAAATGCCATCATTATTATTTGTTAAGTGCTTCCTATGTGCCAAGCACCGTACTAAGTGCTGGGGGAGAGCCAGAAAGCAGCGTGGCTCAGTGGAAAGAGCCCGGGCTTGGGAGTCAGAGGTCATGGGTTCAAATCCCGGCTCCCCCACTTGTCAACTGGGTGACTTTGGGCAAGTCTACTTCACTTCTCTGGGCTTCAGTTCCCTCATCTGGAAAATGAGGATGAAGACCATGAGCCCCCGGTGGGACAACCTGATCACCTTGTAACCTCCGCAGCGCTTAGAACAGTGCTTTGCACATAGTAAGCGCTTAATACATGCCATTAAAAAAAAGGGGGGCATTCCCCGGGGCTGGAAAGTCAAGAGCGAGGAGCAGGAAAAAGGTGAGCCTGAGGGAAATAGGGGATGAACAGAAGAAGAGAGGTGGTGGAGAACTTTGAAGTCAAGAGTTTCTTCTTGGTACGGAGGGAAATGGATAAGGATAGGGTGGATAGGGCACGGGTTTGGGAGTCAGAAGGACCTGAGTTCTAATCCCGCCTCTGGCACCTGTCTGCTCTGTGACCTCGGGCAAGTCATTTCTATGCCTTAGTTACCTCAGATGTGAAGTGGGGATTAAGACTGTGAGCCCCTTGTGTCTACCCCAGTGCTTAGTACAGTGCCCGGCAGTGTACTGATGAGAGGGGTGGTGTGTGCCGAACGATGTTTTAGAAAGGTGATCCAGGCTGCGGAGGGCAGTATAGACCGGAGGCAGGAAGGCAAGTGAGGAGGCCGTTATAGTAGTCTCTTTGGAAGAGGGTTTAGTAAGCGCTTAACAAATATCACTAAAAAAAAAAAAGGGTGGCCAGAGTTTAAATTCATTCATTCAGTCGTAGTTATTGAGTGCATACTGTCTGCAAAGCACTGCACTAAGCACTAGGGAGGGTACAGTGTAACAGCAAAAATACATTTAAACCAGCACAGTGATAATTTGGGTGGTAAAGAAAGGGTGAATCTAGGAAGAACTGGTAGAGTTTAGTAACAGACTGAGTGTGAGTGTTAAAGAAGTCAAAGGCACCAAGGCGGCAAGCCTCGGAGAGGAAATTTACTCTGTTGTGGTGGGAAAGTTAATGGATTCGAAAGGAGACCAGTGAATCAATTGATGGCATTTGAGTGCTTACCGTGTGCAGAGCATTGTACTAAGCGCTTGGGAGAGTACAAGTTGTTCATTTTTAGCCATGTTGAGGTCAAGATGCAGGTGGGACCTCAATATGAAGATGTCTTGGAGGCAAAAGGGGATAGTAGATTGTAATGCTGGTGAGGTAGTAATAATAATAATAATGGTATTTGTTCAGCACTTACAATGTACCAAGAACTGTACCAAGTGCCCGAGTAGATAAAAAGTTACCAGGTTGGGCTCAGTCCCTGCCTCACGTGGGGCTCGCAGTCTAAGTCGGAGGGAAAGCAGGTATTGAATCCCTATCTTTCAAATGAGGAAACTGAGCCTCGGAGAAGTGAAGTGTCTTGCCCGGGGTTACTCAGCAGGCAACTGTCGGAGCTGGGATTAGACCTGTTTATGTGTATATATGTTTGTACATATTTATTACTCTATTTTATTTGTACATATTTGTTCTACTTATTTTAGTTTGTTAATTTGTTTTGTTCTCTGGCTCCCTGTTCTAGACTGTGAGCCCACTGTTGGGTAGGGACCGTCTCTATATGTTGCCAACTTCCCAAGTGCTTAGTACAGTGCTCTGCACACAGTAAGCTCTCAGTAAATACGATTGAATGAATGAATGAATGAATGAACCCAGATCCTCTGGTTCCCAAACCCCTGTTCTTTCCACTGGGCCTTTGTAGATTTGGGATTCCTCCACAGACCGATGGTAACGGAAGCTCCCTAGTTTCCGTTACCAGTAATGTCATCTCCGCTAAATACAGAAACCCCCCTCTCTCTGCCCCATCCCCCTCCCCCCACCATATACATCAAGAATAATTTGCTTGGCTTTTTCTAATACCGTTACATCTTTTTCCCCTCTTTCCCATTCTAGAAGCCACATCTGTTTTGGGATGAAGTCACCTGAAGAAATGCGACAACAAGCACACATCCAGGTAGTGAGTAAGAACTTGTATAGTCAGGACAACCACCATTCTCCCTTGCTGCATGGAGTTCTTGACCATCGAATGGTAAGATGCGTTTTTCCTTCATTCTTTCAGAGTCAGTATCCACAGGATATACTTGTGAAAGGAGAATAGTTTTCCTCCTTGGGCCCCAAAGAACCTCTCAATAAATAGAACTCATCAATCCTGTCCCAGCTTTTATATAGGCTTCCTGCTGAAAATACCCATGGAAATGCCAGTTTCCTCTTGCCATTATCAGCTTTTCTTTATGCTCTGCCGGGCCAAGCAAAAGAATTTCTCCGTTCAGGAAACCAGTGTCTCTACATGACTTAAAAGTTCTTCCTTCCAAAGGTCAGAATCTGCCATCAGTTCAGTATGGCGAGTAGCATTAAATGCATATCAATATTTCAGAGTTGGGAATGAATTTTAATGGTGGGAGGGTTGAGCACTGGAAGAGTCCCAGTTGGTGTCGCTTGAAGAGAAAGGGAGCGAAGCGCACCGCGTGCTTCAGTAATCGACCTTGCTTTGTGTTTGTGTGTGTTTGATCCCAAGGGTACCAGTGAAAAGGATCGTCCTTGTGAGACTTGCGGGAAGAATCTGGCCGACTGTTTGGGCCACTACGGATACATTGACTTGGAGTTGCCTTGTTTCCATGTGGGATACTTCAAAGCTGTTATAGGTGTTTTACAGGTGAAAAGATATATGTTCATTCATTTAATTGTATTTATTGAGTGCTTGCTATGTGCAGAGCACTGTACTAAGTGCTTGGGAAGTCCAAGTTGGCAACATATAGAGACGGTCCCTACCCAACAGCGTGCTCACAGTCTAGAAGGGGGAGACAGACAACAAAACAAAACACGTGGACAGGTGTCAAGTCGTCAGGACAAATAGAATTAAAGCTAGATGCTCATCATTAACTAAATAGAATAGTAAATATGTACAAGTAGAATAAATAGCGTAATAAATCTGTACAAGCATATATACGGGTGCTGTGGGGAGGGGAAGGAGGTAGAGCAGGGGGATGGAAAGGAGGAGAGGATAAAGGGGGCTCAGTCTGCGAAGGCCTCCTGGAGGAGATGAGCTCTCAGTAGGGCTTTGAAGGGAGGAAGAGGGCTAGCTTGGTGGATGTGCGGAGGGAGGGCATTCCAGGCCAGGGGGAGGACGTGGGCCGGGGGTTGACAATGGGACGGGTGAGAACGAGGTACAATGAGGAGGTGAGCGGCAGAGGAGCAGAGGGTGTGGGCTGGGCTGTAGAAGGAGAGAAGGGCAGTGAGGTAGGAGGGGGCGAGGTGATGGACAGCCTTGAAGCCGAGAGTGAGGAGTTTTTGCTTGATGCATAGGTTGACTGGCAGCCACTGGAGATTTTTGAGGAGGGGAGTAACATGCCCAGAGTATTTCTGCACAAAGATGATCCGGGCAGCAGCGTGAAGTATAGACTGAAGTGGGGAGAGACAGAAGGATGGGAGATCAGAGAGGAGGCTGATGCAGTAATCCAATATCTTCAGCCCCAGAACGTGGATTCTGAAAGGTGGTTAGAGAACTTATTGGGGAGGGAGGAGGAAAATCTTTGAATGGAAAAGAGTGTACTTTCAAGGAACAAACGTATCGGGAAGATTGTGTACTAAACAGACTGAACTATGTTCTGTGTCGCTGAACCCATGAAGGGTTGTTACTTCCATTTGGAAGCTTGCTTTGTTAAAAAGACCATGGTGCCCACTCTAGACTGCTTGGTGGTTTTTTTTTTTTGTATTTCGTTGCTTTCATTTACTTGCTTTGTTTGATCTTTTAAGATGATCTGTAAAACCTGTTGTCACATTATGCTCTCATCCGAAGAGAGGAAACAGTTTTTGGATTACCTGAAAAGGCCCGGTCTAACCTACCTACAGAAACGGGGCTTGAAAAAGAAGGTCTCCGATAAGTGCAAAAAGAAAAATACTTGTCATCACTGCGGAGCTTTCAATGGTGAGTACCGACTTTGAAACTGTAGGAAGCTTCCTGGAATCCCCTCTCTCATCTATATAAATTGCAATCTGTGTCCTTGAGTGGCCGAGTGGTGAGCTTGTTCACTCTGTCTACAGAGACAGAGTCTCTATCTACCTAAGTCCCCTATTGTACCCCAGGCCATATCAAGTGATTCTGGAAATCTTAGCTTCCTAGAACCAAAAGGGTAACCTAGAGACCTTTAATCCAACCCCCTCCTTCCAGCCAAGGGAATGGTTGGAACCATCCAGGGTGGATGGAACTCCTTTCTTTTCCTTTTTTTTTTTTTTGATGGTATTTGTGAAGTACTTATTATGTCAAGCATTGTTCGAAGCACTGGGAAAGATACAAGTTAATTAATGATAATAATAATTATGGTATTTAAGTGCTTACCGTTTACCAGACACTGTACTAAGCGCTGGGGTGGAGATAAGCTAATTGGGTTGGGCACCATCCCTGTCCCCAGTGGAGTTCACAGTCTCGATCCCCGTTTTACACATGGGGTCCCTGTCCCTCATGGGGCTCACAGTCTAGGTAGGAGGGAGAACAGGTATTCAATCCCCATTTTACAGGTCAGGAAACTGAGGCCCAGAGAAGTGTAGTAATAACTTGCCCGAGGTCACACAACAGACAAGTGGCAGAGCCGGAATTAGAACTTAGGTCCTCTGAGTCCCAGGTCTGTGCTCTTCCACTAGACCATGTTGCTTCTTTTTTTAAAAAAAGAGATACCTATTGCCCAACTTTCCTCCAAAGAAATCACATTTTGCAAGACTTTGCACGAGCTCTCAAGCCAGTTGCCCAATTGTACCCTACACAGAACTGGGGGCAGTCACTCTAAACCTAAGAATAGTGGGTGGCTGGTAATGGGTAGCCCAGAGTGTCAGTCAATCAGTGGTATTTATCTAGAAGTTACTGTGTGCAGAGCACTGTTTTAAGCACTTGAGGAAAGTACAGTACAACAGAGTTGGTAGGAGCAATCCCTGCCGACAAGGAGGTATTCTGAAGTCCTAGAAGTATTTGTTCTCCAAATTTAGATCCTTTTCTTTGTTTGAAGACACTTGTCTTTAGTGTTTAGGAAGTAGTTTGACAGTTTTATTGTAGCCTGGTGTTTGCTTCTCACCTGTTTAGATGGGGCACACTTAACAAGAAAGCAAGTTTGCAGTCATGGTCAGAATATGGGTTTAACATACCGAATTTATTTATCAGCTTTTATTTCATCTAAGGGTATTTGCTTTCTTTGGAAAAGATACAGTGCAGTCTGTTTTAGGTTTAAGAAACTGCACAAAAACCCCTGCCACATTCACATGAGAGCCATTCTGAAGGAATAGCTTTAGATGGCACATTCCTAAACTCTTCATTTCCTTTTCCCTTTCCAAACTTTTACCCCTCAAATAATAGAAAATTTCTAGTATTTGTTTATAAGCTTCCCGCCCTCTTAACCCCCTTCTCTCTCTCACCACCCCAAACTGGTTTTCTATAAAGTAATGAAAGATGTAGTGAGAGTGGGGTGGGGTGACAAGTGAATAGGTAGGTTTTGAGGGTTTTTTCTGTGGGTTTTTTGTTTTGTTTTTAACCAAAGTAGTATCTTTTAGGAACGGTAAAGAAATGTGGGCTTTTGAAGATAATTCATGAGAAGTACAAAACCAACAAGAAAGTGGTGGATCCAGTTGTATCCAATTTCCTTCAGTCGTTTGAAACAGCCATAGAATATAACAAAGAGGTGGAGCCACTCCTAGGGAGAGCACAGGTAAGCCTCTATGGAAGTGCATCGTGTTGCCTGTGGTTGGAAAGTGTTGCTGATTTCATGAAAAAGTAGTAGTAATGGTAATATGATTTGTTAAACACTTATTGTGTGCCAAGCACGGTACTATATACTAGGAAAAAATACTGGCCTGTCAGATTTTCAAGACTGTATCTTCAAAGCCCTTCTGCAATCTCATCTCCTCCAGGAGGCCTTCTGTAATTCATTTATTTTCCCTCCCCCCTACTCAATCAATTAATCAGTGGTGGTTAATGAGCTCTTCTTAGGTGCAGAACACTGTGATAAGCACTTGGGAGTGTACACTACAATAGAGTAGATAAACATGATCCCTCCCCTCAATGAGTTTACAGTCTTACTACCACTTGAGCGCTTATACACCCAACTATGAACTTTTGAACTCAAAACCATCCATAACACTCCTGCATCCATTGCCTTATCTTGCTGTAAACATTGAAATCATTTATTTACCTCTTCACTTACTTCTCCTCCCTGTAAATGATTTCATTGTATGTTTCCCTGGCTAGATTGGAAGCTCTTTGAGGGTAGTTTCGTGTGTGCCTTGCTCAGCAGCTGCTCAATAAATGTTAGTGATTCACGCCCAGGAGAGAACTGGACATGGTCCCTGGTCTTCAAGGAACTCACAAGCTAAGAGTAAATTGGGGGAAGGGTTAGTGACAGACAGATAAGTCTAAGAATGTCTAACTTAACCAAGTTTTCAAAGGGCCAATCTCCGGACAGCATTGACAGCAGTAAAACCAGTAAATGGTAATAATAATAGTGATGGCATTTGTTAAGCGCTTACTATATGCCAAGCACTGTTCTAAGCTCCGGGGGAGATACAGCGTAATCAGGTTGTCCCACGTGGCGCTCGCAGTCTTAATCCCCATTTTACAGATGAGGTAACTGAGGCACAGAGAAGTTAAGTGACTTGCCCATAGCCACACAGCTAACAAGTGGCGGAGCCCGGGATTAGAACCTACGACCTCCTGACTCCCAAGCCCGGGCTCTTTCCACTGAGCCACGCTGCTTCTCACTTTGAGCCATAAAGCATAAGAGATAATACTATGATATAATGTACCTATTGACTCTAAGCCAGTTGTGGGCAGGGAGCGTGTCTGCTAACTCTGTTTTGTACTCTCCCAAGTGCTTAGTACAGTGCTCAGCACATGGTAAGTGCTCAGTAAATACCATTGATTGATTGGCATTCACCCCAAACAGAAACCGGTCCAAGCTCTGGTTGTAGCTCAGCTAGAAAACTACATCAGCCACCTCACTGACCTCCTTACCTGTAGCCTCTCCCCCTCCCCAATTTACTGCCTGCTGCTGTACACATGTTTCCATGTCAAAGAAAAGCTCTTCATGGTCGGTTTCAGAGCCCCCATCCTCTCCATATGGTGTCTTCTCATTCCCTTCACACCTCTCAAGCCACCCTTCTAACTGTACCTCACTCTCGCCTCTCCCTCACCCACCCTGTTCCCCCCAGCCTGGAATTCCCTCCTCCTCAAATAATAATAATAATAATAATAATAATAATGATGGCATTTGTTAAGCGCTTACTATGTACAAAGCACTGTTCTAAGCGCTGGAGGGGGTACAAGGTGATCAGGTTGTCCCACGTGGGGCTCACAGTCTTAATCCCCATTTTACAGATGAGGTAACTGAGGCACAGAGAAGTTAAGTGACTTGCCCAAGTTCGCACAGCAGGCATGTGGCGGAGCTGGGATTCGAACCCACAACCTCTGACTCCAAATCCCGTGCTCTTTCCACTGAGCCATGCTGCTTCTCAAATGTGGCAGGCCACAGATCTCCCCACATTCAGTGCCCTCCGAAATTTTCCCTACCTTCAACCAGCCTTCCCCAGTTAATCCCCAGCATCCCAAATTCTACCAACCCACCACTTATGTCCTTATTTATACCCAGTCTGAGCCCTTTTGTGTAGATGTTATTCAACTGAACCTTCAACTTGCTTTTCTTCTAAGTATTTCTATATTAGAGTCCTTCATCAGAGTGTAAGCTCTTTGCGGGCCGGGAATATGTCACTTCTGTTTTGCACTTCTTGTACTGTGGAGTACAAATCATTGCTCCCAGTGGATGCTCAATAAACGCTCTTCCTATTATGAAGTTGGAATAAAGTGGAGGAATCTTGCAAAAATATCATATAGCAGACTGAGAGGTTTGTTTTTTTAACATGCCACCCTTGCTCCTTGAATTTCATAGGAAAATTTGAACCCCTTGACAGTGCTAAATTTATTCAAGCGCATCCCGGCAGAGGACATTCCACTTCTCCTAATGAACCCAGAAGCCGGGAAACCCTCCGACTTGATCCTGACCCGACTCCTGGTCCCTCCCTTGTGCATCCGGCCCTCCGTGGTGAGTGATTTGAAGTCCGGCACTAATGAAGACGACTTGACAATGAAACTGACGGAGATCATTTTCCTCAACGATGTGATCAAAAAGGTGAGCCTCTGGGATGAGTATTCCGTCCGAGTCAGGGTCTGTATTTTATTTGCAATTCAAGGCCGGCGTGTAGTGACAGACCTGATTTAGGAGCAAATGGATTTTTGTTCATATTTCTGCTGGATTTTTTTAGCATCGGATATCGGGTGCCAAAACCCAGATGATCATGGAAGACTGGGACTTCCTGCAGCTTCAGTGTGCCCTCTACATTAACAGTGAGCTCTCTGGAATTCCTCTCAACATGGCACCCAAGAAATGGACCAGAGGTTTTGTTCAGAGACTGAAGGGAAAACAAGGTATATCTAAAGCCTTTTCCTCCCCCGTCTTCTTTCTCAGTGTCATGTTCATGAGCTGTTGGATTGCTTTTTATATTTTCTGCTTTTTCACACAAAACGAGGGGACGTGTAAGCTTCTTCTAGTTTGTAGTAATCCCAGGGTGTTGTAGTAATCCCAGGATCCTCAGGACGTATCTCGCTGTCTATAATGTCACTATGAAAATGAAGACCAGCTGTATGAGTAACCAACAGAGTGGCATGAGTTGGGGGAACCCCCTCGCTCTAACTTTGAATTTTATTTGTTCTCACGGCAGGTCGGTTTAGGGGAAACCTCTCTGGAAAGAGAGTAGATTTTTCCGGTAGAACGGTAATCTCGCCCGATCCCAATCTCCGCATAGATGAAGTAGCTGTTCCGGTTCATGTGGCTAAAATACTAACCTTTCCAGAAAAAGTAAGTGCTGTCAAATCATTTCCCCTTTTTTTGTGGGAATGGGGGGAACGAGGGGAAGGATGTTTTTTTGAGGAAGCGTGTGTGATGCCAACTCCACTGGCCTACTGAAGGAAAACCAGGGATGACTTAGATTATTTTAAAATGTTCTCATCTGCAGGGACTCAACTCTGAGAGATGGGTTGAGAGCATCAGCGGGTCGGAGCCTCCTGTGGGGTCACCTTGAACCACAGGGGCAACAACCCAGACTGTAATTTGGAGCAGTCTCCAAATTGTGTATGTGTGGGCGGGGGGGGCTCCATTTTAAGAACAGCCTGGGGAGGGATGCCTCGAGACAGCAAAGACTCCATGCAAAGGGCTTCTTGTTAGAGACCATGTGGGGCTCACCTCTCTGATCCGGGGCCCAAGCCTTAGGAAGGCAAGGGGAACAATTCTCAAATCCACATCTCCAGCCCTGATCTCTGTCCCCCTCTGCGGTCTCACATTTCCTCCTGTCTTCAAGACATCTCTACTTGGTTGTCCTGACGTCTTCTCAAACTTAACATGTCCAGAATAGAACTCCTCCTCTTCCCACCTAAACCCTGTCCTCCCCTCAACTTTCCCCCCCAGTGTAGACAGCACCACCATCCTTCGTGTCTCACAAGCCTGTAATCTTGGCTTTATCCTTGACTCCCCTCTCTCATTCAACCCACTTACTCAATCTATTACCAAATCCTATCAGTTCAACCTTCACAACATCACTAAAATGTTTTCTTTCCTCTCCATCCAAACTGTTACCACTTTAATCCAAGCACTTATCCTGTCTGGCATAGATTACTGTATCGGCCTTCTTGCTGACCTCCTGCCTCTCTCCTTTCAAGTCCATACTGTACTCTGTTGCCTGGATCATTCTTCTACAAAAAAAATTTAGTCCATATTTCCCCACTCCTCAAGAACCTCCATTTAACAAATACCATCATCGTTATTATTATTATTATCATTATCTACCACCGCATCAGAGACTCCTGTCAACTCTAAAACACTGTCACCTTGCCCCCTCCTGCCTTACCTCGCTACACTCCTACTACAACCCAGCCTAAACGTTTTCTCCTCTAATGCCGTCCTTCTCAGTGTACCTTGATCTCGTCTGTCCCACCACTGACGTCTTGCCCATGTCCTGCGTCTGGTCTGGAATGCCTTCTTTTCATATCCAGCAATCCCCCCACCTTGAAAGCCTTATTGGAGGCACACCTCCTCCAAGAAGCCTTCTCTGACTAAGTCCTCACTTCCCACTCCCTTCTTCCTCACCTTGACTTACTCCCTTTATTCACCACCCCTGGCCCCCAACCCCGTAATGCTTATGTACATATTTTTATTTATGTTAATGTTTTTCTCCCCTTCTAGACTGTAAGCTCATGTGAGCAGGGAATGTGTCTGTTATATTGTTGTGCTTAGAACAGTCCCTTTCACATGGTAAGCACTCAAATACTACCGGTTGATTGATTCTGCAGGTGAACAAAGCTAATATCAGTTTTATGAGGAAGCTTGTACGGAACGGTCCTGAAGTTCATCCAGGAGCAAATTTCATCCAGCAAAGACATATGCAAATGAAAAGGTACCATCTTCCCTGTCCATTTATCTTTGTTTCCTTCCCCCATGCTGAAACGATGTTTCAGCTTATCCCAGAGTTGGTCTTACTGGCGGTCTGTCTTAGAATGTACGTTTTTTGATCCCATGACTTGGCTTCTGGAAAATGCATTTTGCATCTGTTCCCAATGTTTCCCTCAACTAACCTGCAATTGTGTATTCATAGATCAGTTGCTCTGAAGTAAATTTAAAAATATTCAAAGAAGTTTTTTGGTGTTTTTAACTCTACAAGGGGTGTACATGCTTGCATGGCCCCATTTTGAGGAAGAGTTACAGTGTGGAATTTATCTTGGGCCAGACGTCATGTGAATGCTCTCCAACTTTTTCTTCAGACTCTGTGGACTCTGTACCTTGGTCTCATTTGTCTCTCCACTGATCCCTCACCCATGTACTGCCTCTGGGCTGGAAGAACTCTGTCCTCCTTCATATACGAGAGACTGCTACTCTCTCCACTTTCAAAGCCTTATTAAAATCACATCTCCAAGAGGCCTTACCCAATTAAGCCCTCATTTTTCCTACTTCCTCTCGCTTCTGTGTTGCCTTTGCACTTGGAATTGTATCTTTTATTCACCTCACCCTCAGCCCCACAGCACACTCTCTCTCTCTATTATATATATATATTATATGCTGCTATATATATGCTATATATATGCTATTATATATTATAATATATATAATATATGTGCTGTGGGGCTGAGGGTAGGGTGAATAAAAGATATATATTATATAAGAGAGAGAGAGTGCTGTGGGGCTGAGGGTGGGGTGAATAAAAGATACGATATATATATATATATACACACACACGTGCACACACACACACACACACACATTAATTTATTGTACTGTTTCGAGACTGGAAGCTAGTTAGGGGTAGGGAATGTATCTGCTAACTTGGTTATATTGTATTCTCACAAGCACTTAGTACAGTGTTGTGCACACGTTAAGCACTCAGTAAGTGCAGTTGATTCACTCATTGTGGTGTGCTCTATCCAGACAGATTCACATTGTTGGATGAATATTCCGCAATCTTGCTGTAGGGACATATCTAATTTCTGGCAGAACTAAGGGTACAGGGAAGTAAACTTGGTGTGTTGGCTTCATTCTCCATTTAGCTCCACACACCATGTTTTTTGCCAGAGAGGAAGGACTCAAGTCTAATCGGTCTTTCTCCATTATGGGGTTGCCTCAGGCAGTTCATTTGGAGATGGAATTTTCTTGAGAATAGTCTTAGTCACATTAGACACATTACTTAGCAGAGTCTCTTAAGACTCTCAGTATAGGAGAGGAGTTTTCTTTTCCCTGAGCTCTTCACTTTTTTTTTTTTTTTTTTGTCATGCCTCAAGGTTTTTGAAGTATGGAAACCGGGAGAAGATGGCCCAGGAACTCAAGTATGGTGACATTGTAGAAAGACACCTCATAGATGGTGATGTAGTGTTATTCAACCGACAGCCATCACTACATAAATTGAGCATCATGGCTCATCTAGTAAGTAAGGGATTCTGTGCATGGTGTATGTCTGTGTGTGTTGGTAGTTTAATGAGTTTAGCATACATATTCAACAAGGTGCGAAGGTTTTTTTTTTATTCTGATGTTAGGGGGAAATTGCCAGTGCTGTCATTAAGTTTTTCTGACTTTCTCTTCCCACTTTAATTTTTCACCAAACTTTCTAGAAGTTATTATGTAGTTTAAGCAATACAATGCTATCATTCATTCATTCAGTCAGTCATATTTATTGAGCGCTTACTGTGTGCAGAGCACTATACTGAGCACTTGGGAAGTACAAGTTGGCAACATATAGAGATAGTCATTCGATCATTCATCCAATCGTATTTATTGAGCACTTACTGTGGGCAGAGCACTGTACTAAGCACTTGGTAAGTACAAGCTGGCAACATATAGAGATGGTCCCTACCCAACAGTGGGCTCACATTTTAGAAGGGAAAGACAGACAACAAAACAAAACATGTAGACAAGTGTCAAAGTCGTCAGAACAAATAGAATTAAAGCTCTATGCACATCATTAACAAAATAAATAGAATAGTAAATATATACAAGTAAAATAAATAGAATAATAAATCTGTACAAATATATACAAGTGCTATGGGGAGGGGAAGAAGGTAGGGCGGAGGGGTTGGAGAGGAGGAGAGGAAAAAGGGGGCTCAGTCTGGGAAGGCCTCCTGGAGGAGGTGAGCTCACAGTAGGGCTTTGAAGGGAGGAAGAGAACTAGCGAGTGTGGCCTAGGAGAAAGAGAATGGCCTGCGAGGCAGAGGACCTGGGTTCTAATTCTGACTCCACCATTTGTCTGCTCTGTTAGCGTGAACAAATCACTTCTCTGAGCCTCAGTTACTGCCTTTGTAAAATGAAGCTTAACACTTTGAGCCCTATCTGTCCAACCTGATCACCTTGTATCTACCCCAGCGCTTAGTACAGCGCCTTACATATAAGTGCTAAACTAAATACCTTAAGCAAATGCTTGCCCAAGGTTATCAAACTGGAAACAGAAATGGAAGAAAATGGCTTTCTTTCTCCATCCCTCTCACAAAGAAATGAAATGAGAGGAACTCGATGATGGAGTTTCCCATCAAGATGGGCCTCATTCTTGAGACTTAAGGGCAAGAGCCAAGGAATTCATTTTTGTATTAGTGGTTTGCATAGCTCCCCTTGCACTCTGCTGTCCTTGCAGTTTGTTTTCGTTTGTTTTGGGGTTTTGTTTTGTTTTTGGCTTTATTTTTCTGGTATTAGTTAAATGCGTACCGTGGCTTAGTGGCAAGAGCCTGGGCTTGGGAGTCAGAGGACGTGGGTTCTAATCCCGACTCTGCCACCTATCTGCTTTGTGATCTCGGGCAAGTCACTTAACTTCTCTGGGCCCCAGTGAATTTATCTGTAAAATGGGGATTAAGACTGTGAGTCCCACATGGGAGAACCTGATTACCCTGTATCTACCTCAGCGCTTAGAACAGTGCTTGGCACATAGTAAGCGCTTAACAAATAACATAATTATAGAAAAGCAGCGTGGCTCAGTGGAAAGAGCACGGGCTTGGGAGTCAGAGGTCGTGGGTTCTAATCCTGGCTCCGTAACTTGTCAGCTATGTGACTTTGGGCAAGTCACTTAACTTCTGTGCCTCAGTTACCTCATCTGTAAAATGGGGATGAAGACTGTGGGCCCCACGTGGGACAGCCTGATTACCTTGTATCTCCCCCAGTGCTTAGAACAGTGCTTGGCACGTAGTAAGCGCTTAGTGAATATTATTATTATTATGTGCCAGGCATTGTATTAAGTGCTAGGGTGGATACAAGCTATTCAGGTTGGACACAGTCTCTGCTGCACATGGGGCTCACAGTCTTAATCCCCATTTTACAGATGAGGTAACTGAGAAGTTCAGTGACTAACCCAAGGTCACACAGCAGACAAGTGGCGGAGCCGGGATTAGAACCCAGATCCTTCAGATTCCCAGGCCCGGGCTCTATCCACTAGGCCACACTGCATCTCATGGGTTGGGTTCACACTGGTGCTCAGGGTGCCACAAATGAATAGGCAGGGAAGGGGGCAACACGCTGTGAAGTAAGCACAGAGGTTTATCAATCAATCAATCGTATTTATTGAGCGCTTACAGTGTGCAGAGCACTGTACTAAGCGCTTGGGAAGTACAAGTTGGCAACATATAGAGACGGTCCCTACCCAACAGTGGGCTCACAGTCTAGAAGGGGGAGACAGAGAACAAAACAAAACATATTAACAAAATAAAATAAATAGAATAGATATGTACAAGTAAAATAAATAGAGTAATAAATCCATACAAACATGTATACAGGTGCTGTGGGGAAGGGAAGGAGGTAAGGTAGGGGGAGGAGGGGGAGAGGAAGGAGGGGGCTCAGTCTGGGAAGGCCTCCTGGAGGAGGTGAGCTCTCAGTAGGGCCTTGATTGTGGGCAGGACTGGTTTATAACCCAAGTGACCCCAGCATAACACTGATGCTGTGCCCCTTTAGTCCGGAAGCTTGTTGTAGGCAGGGAATGTGTCTACCAACTGTCTTGTATCATACTCTCTCAAGCGGTTAATTCAGTGTCTGCACACAGTAAGAGCTCAAATACCATTGACGGATCGAGCCTTTGATCAGCAGGTGGTTGCCAGGCAGCAAGAGAGAAGGGATAGATGGTTCAAAATAACTGAAAATTTCATCTTAGCTTGGTTCCCTTTCGGCTTGATTTTCTCCCAAAATAAGACCTTTGTTGCCTGATTGTACTTTTTTAAAAAAAGTCTAGTTATATTTTTTTAAAAAAAAACTTCAAGCGGAAGAGAACGGCAGCTCTAGTTCATAAAATATTAATAAAACAGTTCAATTCAGGAACTCGTTACTAAGGCTGAATCTAGTTTGTTAGCAGTTTACGTAAGCAGGCTGTTAAGGGAAATGTTTGCGGGAGTCAGGTACGGCAGAATTGAGCACTCTACAGAAGTCTTTCCACTTGGTGGTGCAAAACAACAAATAGGCAGTCTTAAACTCTACATGCATAATTGGTATTTTTACGAGGTTGGCACAAACCCTCCTGCGAAGGATGTTTACGGTTGGCTGTTTGGCATTTTGCAATTAATGTTTTTTGAAATCCTAGGCTCCAGGAGCCAAATAGTTTTATAATAAATTCATATCACTACAGTCTGATCTATTAAGACTACTTAAAATGCCACTACGATAGAAAGTATTGGCTAAATAACACTCTCGTGTCTGAATAGAGCACATGGACAGTCTGTTTCCAAAAGCAAAAGTGCCCAGTTTTCTAGATAGTATTTTTTAAAAGTTGCACAACTTGGGCAGTGTGGCTAAATGATCAATTCCTTTTTCGGTTGGTCTTACTTGTTTGTTTTTCTCTCCCTGTAGGCCAGAGTCAAGCCCCACCGGACCTTTAGATTTAACGAATGTGTCTGCACACCGTACAATGCAGATTTTGATGGTGACGAAATGAATCTTCATTTACCTCAGACGGAAGAGGCGAAGGCCGAAGCGCTCGTCCTGATGGGGGTATGCGAGAGCTCAGTGGCCGGCTTTCAGTTGTAGTTCCTCTCTCTGCTACATTAAAACTGTTATTATTTATTTTATTTTTTGGCTCAAAAACATCGTGAGTTCTGTGAGGAGGGCCTCGGATCTGACATGACCTGGGCAGCCACACGTGTTCCCCAGCTTAGCCACTCTCATGGCCAGAATATTTGATTTTTTTTCTGTGCGTCCCCATTGTCCAAGTATTTATTGTGCTTAGACCGGGTGAACATTATTAAATCCAGGCCAAAGAGTTGAGTGTATATCTGTTTTAAAGCACGCCTTCCAACAGACAGGAACTATGTCCAACTCAATTTGCTTGTATCCACCCCAGTGTTTACTACAGTGCCTGGTACATAGTAAGCACTTAACAAATGCAATTCTTATTTTATTATTATTAGTAGTAGTAACTACAGTAATAAAATAGCATATTTTTTGAGAAAACGACCTCTTATATCTTGGTACTGGGAGAAGCAATTTAATATGTTCAAGTAACCTAGGATATTGCTGGGTTGTTGGTACAGAGAGTGGTTCCAAAAGTAATTTATAATCTTCATAAGCAACTAGACAATTCATCAGTAAAAAAGGGGAAACAAGAAAAGTGAAGGCTTAATTTTAGTTTTGGGGAGAAAATGAAGAAGCATGGCCCAGTGGATAGAGAAGGGCGTGAGAGCCAGGACTTGTCTTCTGTGTGACCTTGGGCAAGTTATTTAGCTTCTTGGTGCCTCGGTTTCCTCATCTGTAAAATGGGGATTAAATATCCATTCCCCCCTTCCTCTCAGACTGTAAAGTCCATGTGGGTCAAGGATTGCATCAGATGTGATTATCTTGTATCCACCCCAGCACTTACTACAGTGCTTGGCATGCTATTAGTGTCTAACAAATGCGTGTTATTATTGATAATATTAATATTAATTTTATTTTAACATTTCCTAGAGTGTCCCCTTTAGAAGACACAAGAAAAACATGTGGGTGCGTTCACAAGAAATGTTTGCTGCAAGGTGTTGCCATTCATTCATTCATTCATTCAATCAGTCGTATTTATTGAGCACTTACTGTGTGCAGAGCACTGTACTAAGTGCTTGGGAAGTACAAGTCGGCAACATACAGAGACGGTCCCTACCCAGCAACGGGCTCACAGTCTAGAAGGGGGAGACAGACAAGAAAACAAAACATGTGGACAGGTGCCAGTGTTTCTCTGGTTATAGAAGTTCTAATTAGTAAGATTTACTTAATATTTTGTATTCCTTAGACCAAAGCGAACCTTGTAACGCCAAGAAACGGGGAGCCACTAATTGCTGCCATTCAAGACTTTCTGACAGGTGTGTGGTGTGATGTTCATTTTCAAAGAAAACATTTATAATTACGCTGTGAAGGCAATATGGCCTAAGCATACCAATTTGGAGATTTAAAAAATTAGTAATCCCATACGTTAGGCAATGCCTTGTTGTGGTTTGAGGTTAATTAAATGAGAGGTATATGAATAATCTTGTAGGTTTAATTTGTCTAGTGCTTAGAATTGTTTAATTTGTTAGCGGTTGGCAGTCAGACGTGTCCAAAAGTAGGAAAGTCTCATGGTAGGAACGAAAGGGAAGTAGGTTGAAGAAGGTGATGAGCCTTGTTTTAGAAGTGCACTGTTTTGTGGAGAACAGAAAAGGAGTCCCTAAAAATTGCCCGCCTTACCCAGATTCAGCTAATCAGAAATCCACTGACTGGTGAGCTGAGGCGAAAACAGTCTCAGACGCTGCCATGATCCGGCTGAAAAACAGGGAGTCAGTTGTTGAGGACAACCAACAGAAAGGCGCGGCAGCATGAGGATGCAACAAGGGGAAAACCTTTGTGTGTACACAACGTAGCCGGAACAGTTGGCCCCTCTGGCCATGACAGCAACACATGCACAGACAGTTGAATTTCTCCATCAGTGGTGCCTTTGAATACAGAAGACTACTCTCTTAATAGAGAGTACGTGTGGTGTTTGGGTGTGTGTGTGCTCTACAAAATTACAGGTGTTCAATAGTCATTAGTCACAGACAAAGATAAGTGGAAGAAATGCTTTCCGGGTGGTCCTACATCCATCATCATCACACAGCTGTTCAGAACTCCAACTCCAGTTTCTGAGACCAACATTATCGAGGAATCTTAATCTAACTGGTTCCCAAACCGCTTTTTCTCAGGCATGGACCTGAAAATCAACATTGCCACAGTTGGGAAAGAGGCACGGTCTATACATATCCCCTATCCTTTTGTGATTGTCAAAATATCTTCTAGCAAGTGATCGGCATGGTTTCGTCTGTTGCTTTTCTAATGCCTTTTTTTTAATCACTATTGTTTGACTATTCTCAGGTGCCTATCTTCTGACCTTAAAAGATACTTTCTTTGACCGAGCTAAAACCTGTCAAATCATTGCTTCCATCTTGGTTGGGAAAGATGAGAAGATTAAAGTTCGCCTTCCGCCCCCAACAATCCTAAAGGTCTGTTTAGCATACGTGGATTTTGACTTGCGTTTATCTCCAAGTTTAATTGTTTCGTGTCTTAGATGAATCCTGTGTTGTCCTGTCTGAATGCATTAAAGCTTCCTAGTGTGGAAATCAGACTGGGATAATCCCAGTTGTATAATGTTTTGCTTATCCGAGACCTGACTGGTATTTCCATCCCTTTCTTGTCCTCTTTCAGCCTGTCACCCTGTGGACCGGAAAGCAGGTTTTCAGCCTCATCCTCAGACCAAGCGATGCCAGTCCTGTGAGGGCCAACCTCCGCACTAAGGGCAAGCAGTACTGTGGCAAAGGGGAGGATCTCTGTGTCAACGATTCTTGTGAGTTGTGCCAACCCATTAGTTTGTAGGGTCTACTTAAAGACTAAAGAGGAACACTGGCAAAGGCCAATGATATTGAACTCGGTGGCTCTTGGAAAAAGTAAAATCCAAGTGGAGAAAAATGATGGTCTTTCTGAGCGTTTTGGATAGGAGTGGGGTTTTGCAGAGGAGTGTAGCTTGCATTTATCCCGTTTTATGTGGTAGGGACTTCTGAAAGATAGAAAAAGTTGGGGTGGATTTGCAGGAGTGTGGTGGCCACTCAGTTAAACCACCTTTAAAAAAATACAAAAGAAATATTGCTGTTGTCTTTGTTAATATATTAGTACTATTGAACTCCAACTGAATGCCTGGTAGAAAACTAATCATATAATCTGCTATGCCCATTTGATCAATTTGGTCTTTAATTCCCCAAAAATATATTTCAAAATCCTGCCTCCAATAAGGACTGTAGTTGAAATGGAGGAAAAAAAAAAAGCTGTATAGGTAGGGGACCTGACTTGTAGGGCATCATTCAATTGTGTTTACTGAGTACTTACTGAGTGCAGAGCACTGTACGAGGCACTTGGGAGATTGCAATACAACAGACACAAAGCGCTTAGTACGGTGCTCTGCACACAGTAAGTGCCCAGTAAATACAATGGAATGAATGAATTCCCTGCCCACAATGAGCTAACAGTCCTGGAAGATTTCATCTTAAAAAAATATATCTGATAATGGGTCACCTTACTCAGCTAGCACTTTAAAGCTGTGCCTCCAACATTCAGTGTTCCAAGAAATGCTTCTAGCTCCGTAACCTATCAATAGTATTTGTCGAGCACTTACTATGTTCAGAACACCGAACTAAGTGCTTCAGAGAGTACGATACAACCGAATTAGCCGTGTTCCCTCCTGTCCATAATGATAGAGCATCCCCAGATCCCTTGGCCTTTGTCATGAAAGTGTCTTGGCTTTTTTTCTTGGGTAACTATTCCTTAGGAATTACTTTATTTGATTTTTGATGGAGTACAGGTGGCTTTCAGAAATAACCATCAGTATAAATTGCCCTACTTCTAGAACTGCTTGTAGTTCATTTTTTAGAAAAACTAACATTTCACCCTATTTATTATAGACATTGATGTGGGACATTGTCCATGGATCTATCTACGGGTATTGCTGCCTTGGCAGAAGGGCAGTAGACTTCCTTACACCACCATCTTATCCTTTTTTAGCTTCATAAGTTTACCATGACTTAAACCAATTCATTGCATTTGTTGTTTGCTTACTGAGTCCAAAGCACTTAGGAGCACATATAACAGAAGCTCTGCCATTGTGGAGTTTACAGTCAAATGGCTGGTTTTTAAAAAACTATCGCCCAGAGCATGAAACCTTCAGGATTGACCTTTTTGTGTTTCCAGATGTTACCATCCAGAATAGCGAGTTGATGAGCGGCAGTATGGACAAAGGAACCTTAGGATCAGGATCCAAGAATAACATCTTTTACATTTTACTGCGAGACTGGGGACAGCTCGAAGCTGCTGATGCAATGTCCCGGCTGGCCAGACTAGCTCCTGTCTATCTCTGTAAGTACCTCCTCTGTAAGATTCTCCTCTATTTAGAAAAAAAAATCCTAAATTCATTCATTCAGTCATATTTATTGAGCACTTACCATGTGGAGACCATTCAATCGTATTTATTGAGCGCTTATTGTGTGTCCAGCACTGTACTAAGTGCTTGGGAAGTACAAGTCGGCAACAGAGAGAGGTGGTCCCTACCCTACAACAGGCTCACAGTCTAGAAGGGGGGAAACAGTCTAGAAGGGGGAGACATTTGACCAAAGCCATTCATCTTCCAAAAATACTTGACCCCGCCTGGAAGCAGTGTGGCCTAGTGGCTAGAGCCCAGGCCTGAGAGTAAGATGGGCATGGGTTCTAATCCCGGCTCCGCCACCTGTCTGCTGTGTGACCTCGGGCAAGTCATTTCAGTTCCCTGTTGTAGCCACTCCAAGCACTGTGTCGTCCAGTTCCTTGTGGTGATGGCTTGTCTGTTTCTAGGTGCATCTGGGTGCCTACGCTTACTTTGTAGGGGCATTGCCACAAGAAAAGGAAACAATTTTAAAATGAAAGAGTGAGAGTGTGTGTGTGTGTGTGTGTGTGTGTGTGTGTGTGTGTGTGTGTGTGTGTGTGTGTGTGTGTGTGTTAAGGGTTCGGGGTGGGGGAATGAGAAAAAGGAGTACATTAGAATTGGGGGAGCTGAGCTATTTCAGCTAGTTTGGTTTATAAAGGTGAGAACTAATGAATCCGTTCATTTTAAAGGCATGGTTGAAAACAATAAATTGACAAATAAGGATACCTGATTGCATCCAGGGGTCAAAGCCAGTTCCCTGGCTGGGTGGGCGAGGGAGGTGCTTAGCCATTTCCCAGCTTACTCCTTCCCGGCAACAACTGGACTTGACTCCGGACTTCTGGGCCACGTCAGAGAGCCACCAAAGCTCCCTCACCCCATTTAGAGATTGCCAGCCCCCTTTCAGAGACCATCATTTGAGTGCTAAGATCTCAGGCAGTCAGATGCTCTCCCTCCCCCATCCTTTTCTCACCAGCCTGCTAATTTCTGCTATCAACTACTGACTACCACACAGATACTTGCTTGGGCTGGGTCATTCAGGCCCAGACCTCTCTGACCTGGCCTTTCACATCTGAAGCCTTGTCAGAGTCCAACAAGTTGAGCAGAATTTGGGGTCCGGTCCACTTGGATTGTTAAAACTGATCGGCACAGCAGTACCAATCCCTTCATCTCCTTTAAATAACCAGGCTCTGCCTTTGTGTCCAAGTTTGGGGGGATTCTGCCTCAGGTTTACCTGCTGTCTTCTAAAGTAAATGCACATATACATATTTTCCTTTCATTTTACAGTCTCCCAGTAGGAAGATAAAGCTGAAACAAAAGGGAACCCCATTTTCTTGACACCTTAGCTCCAAAGTAGGCACTGGAGATGGAAGCTGATTCATTCATTCAGTCAGGCGTATTTATTGAGTGCATACAGTGTGCAGAGCACTGTACTAAGTGCTTGGGGAAGTACAGTACAACAATAAACAGACTTAGGGGACCGGCTTTGGGTTCAGCTTGGTGATGACTGGACCTGACCCCATCTGCTCAGGTCCTAGACCAAGGCAGTGCCCCTCATATGCTGAGGTGGGATTTGATTTTTGTTGTTCTGTGTTTTAGAAGAAACAAAACAAACAAACAAAAGGAAAACAAGAAACTAACCCTCCCCTGGGCAGAGCTGAGACCAATTAGGAGCCTTATTTAGACCAGATTCATTTCTACGCTTGACATCACTAATTTAATCTGTTAGAGCGATATGATTCTCTTCAGAAGTAAATTTTACTCTTGGCAGAATTTCTGTCACTGAAATGAGATGATTACTCGACTGTAAATCTCTCATTTGTTTTTCTTTTATAATTGTAAAAAAAATCAGTGAAGCTTTAAACTTATCTCTACCTAGAATTCACCAAGCCAAATCCTGTACTGTACTTTTTTTTTTCCCTCTCCGTGCCCCTTCTTGTCCTGCAGCTAACCGAGGATTCTCGATCGGGATTGGTGATGTCACACCAGGTCAGGGATTGCTAAAAGCCAAATATGAGCTGCTAAATGCTGGCTATAAAAAATGTGATGAATATATCGAAGCCTTGAACACTGGAAAGCTGCAGCAGCAACCCGGCTGTACTGCCGAGGAAACGTTAGAGGTGAGTAGCTTGTTCTTTGAGATATTTTTTTTTCTCTGTTTGCTATTTTAGGCTCGTGTAGTTCATACATCTACTTGATTGATTGTCAAAGAAGTCCAATGGGCTAGGTATTGGTGGACTGGGTTTTTTTTATGATATTTAAGTACTTACTATTTGCCAGGCACTGTTAAGCGATAGGGTAGATGCAAGCTAATTAATTGGACACAGTCCATGGCCTACATGGGGTTCACAGGCTTAATCACAATTTTACAGATGTAACTGAGGCACAGCGATGTGAAGTGACTTATCCAGGGTCACATAGAAGACAAGTGTGACAGGTCCTTCCTGCTATTTCCACTGGGCCCATGCTGCTTCTCACGCTCTTTTCAGCAAAAGGTCTTGGGCTCACTTGGGCTCCACTGTTTCATGGGTATGCTCTTCAGTCATCTTAGTTTTCTTGACCTCATCTGCAGATAATTATTTAACACTCTTGCACTGAGTGATGCAGTACATCTTTGATTAGCAACATAGTACTATCTTCCAATCAAAATAAACGATGGCAAAAGCTGTGCCTTGACAGAGTAATTATTAGTTTATTAAAGTCAGATAGGATATTCCATAAACATTCAAATCGAATATCTATCCAGGCCCCTTCCTCTGTTTTGTCCCATAGAATAAGGTACATTCTCACATTCCCACAGAAATTACTCTGACTCCACAAAGGTGAGGGGAGAGACTAGCTTGTTTTTCAGCATTCACTTTATGTTAGGTGACAACATAGAATGGAATAATATTCTTACAATTGTAGCACAATCCTAATCACAGTAAGGGCTTAGTTCTTTTCAGAAAGATTGATAGACCTGTGATGACAGTCTCCTAAATCAGGACCCACAAGTCATTACTAGGTCCACTCTGTGACTCATTTTTTTTTGAGGAAAGTAAATTGAGAGCTCCTGGTAGCAGTGGACTTATGCTCCAGCAAAGCCTCCTCCCTTATGGCACGGAGCTGCTTCTTGGACAAGTCAAACTGAATTAGAAATAGCACCCCTCCTAGAGGCAGATATAACAAAAATAATGGTAATTGTGGAATTTAAGCACTTACTATGTGCCAAGCACTGTACCAAGCGCTGGGGTAGATATAAGATAGGTCCCACAATGGGGCTCACAGTCTAAGTGGAAGGGAGAATGGGTATTGGCCGATGAGGGAACTGAGGCACAGAGAAGCTAAGTGACTTGCCCAAGGTTTTACAACAGGAAAGCGGTGGGGCTGGGATTAGAGCCCAGGTCCTCTGACTCTCAGGCCCATCCTCTTTCCCCTAGGCCATGCTGCTTCCCCCATGAAACCGTGTCTAATTTCCACCCACATATTCTTTCCCAGTGCTCTGCACACAGGAAGCACTTAATAAATCCCATTACTACTGAGGGGAAAAGGCAGCTGGCTTTTCCTTTTCTACCTGCTCGCTCAGGAACCACCTCAAGCACAGCTTCAGATGCCCATACAAGTTCACAGAGACTGAAATGCCTGATCCTTAGCAAGGGGGGTAATATCAACAGGAGAATTCATTAGTGAAAGAAAGTGTGCAACCACCGCCAGGCCTGGACAGAATTCATGGCAAGGAAACAGGCAAAGCCAGCAGGACCATCAGCCCTGTGGAACTGTCTGCATGCAGCTGCAATGCATCATCATCATCAGTCGGATTTATTGAGCGCTTACTATGTGCAGAGCACTGTACTAAGCGCTTGGGAAGTACAAATTGGCAACATATAGAGACAGTCCCTACCCAACAGTGGGCTCACAGTCTAAAAGGGGGAGACAGAGACCAAACATACTAACAAAATAAAATAAATAGAATAGATATGTACAAATAAATTAAATAAATAAATAAATAAATAGAGTCAAAAAATATGTACAAACAATGGCAGGCGCATCTGCCAGTTTTCCCACCTATGTCCTGCTTTTTCCGGCTCCTGGAATTCCAGCCAGCTGATTGTGATTCTTCATTCAATCATATTTATTGAGCGCTGACTGTGTGTGAAGCACTTTATGGTTACACCTGCTGCGTTACTTATCCGTTTCCCCGTTGCTCCTCTCCGAGGACTTTCGGTAGAGATATTTCAGCCGCTGTGTTTGGGCCCCTGATAGGGGTTAGATGCATCCCTCTTGACTTCGTCCGCACCCATTCAATGCTACATTCGGTGGTGTTTATTAATACTTACTGGGGGCAGAGCACTGTAGTGAGTGCTTGGGAGAATACAACACAATGGAGTTGGTAGACACAATTCCTGCCCCCAGGAGACTTAGTCTATTGCGGGAGAACATGAGTCTCTCTGCTCCTCTAGTAATAAAATCAAACATCAAGCCCCACTTGAGGTATATAAGTAAATAACGGTATTAAACATTTAGCATGTGCCAACACTATATGTGTTTGGGACTCATTGGGAAAATCTTGATAAATCAAAAACCTAGATGGTGTTTAACTGTAGGGTACTGTAAAAGTTATGATGAGCATAATTGGTATGTCTTTACTAGCTCATGTATTTCATATATGTGTTTCTCAATCTGGGATGCTTCTAGGCTTTAATCCTGAAGGAGCTGTCTGTAATCAGGGACCACGCTGGCAGTGCCTGTCTCCGAGAATTGGATAAGAGTAACAGTCCCCTTGTCATGGCTGTTTGTGGCTCCAAAGGTAAATCTGTTGACATTTAATTGCTGCCTTGCTTCTGATCTTCAGCCCATTTCTAGTCCATGTGTGGGAGGGGACTTTTTTTTTTATGGCTTTTTACACGCAGCTAACGATTGGCAACCAATTTTGTTGAAAAGGAGAAAGATGAATTTTTTGGTCTACATATTCGTCGGGTGCTGCACTTTATACCTGGAGTAACCTAATACCTGCCGCTTCAATCCATTGTGCTGGTTGAAGAACTGACATGCAGGAAAGGGCATTTCAGTTGTCAAATATTTTGTGATAACTGATTGAAGTCCTTGTTTAGTGTGTTTTAAGCCCATTCAGATACTTATGGTCCCCAGAAAACTGAATTTGTTGAACACAGTTGTTCCTACAAACCAGCATCCGTAGGTAGCATTGTCTTCCTTAGAAAAAATACTTCGAGGTGGGGGTGAATTTTCATTTGAGTTCAGGGTAGTGTGTGCAGTTTTCATGGTGGATCTGTGTTTCTAGGTTCCTTCATCAATATATCCCAGATGATTGCCTGTGTTGGGCAGCAGGCTATCAGTGGGTCACGAGTGCCAGATGGTTTTGAAAATCGGTCTTTGCCTCATTTTGAGAAGCACTCGAAGGTGAGTACTTCCGAGGCAACTGGTGTCAGGATATTCGAGGGTTTTGCATGGTCCAGAATTAAGTTCTTTAATTTCCATTCCAGGAGGCCTTGAACCTCTTTTGAATTATTACGGGAGCATGGAGGCTCTCTTTCCCAACACAGAGGAAGTTCTAGGGGAGCAATAACTGACCCCTAGACATGTTACATATATATTGGATTCAAAGTGCAGTTTAGAAATGTGGGTCTTGTATTCATATGTTTTTTCTTATTTCCTCTAGCTTCCAGCTGCCAAAGGCTTTGTTGCAAATAGCTTTTATTCTGGTTTGACTCCAACTGAGTTTTTTTTCCACACAATGGCTGGACGGGAAGGTCTGGTGGACACTGCTGTAAAGACAGCTGAAACCGGATACATGCAGGTAATTTGACAGCAACGTCAAATCAGTAACTCAGCTCTATCGCAGCGATGTTTGAAGCGTTCTGTTCATAAATTGTGTTTTGTCCCAACCTGATGAGGAGTTAAAGTGAATGTGTAAATACTTTATGTCACATGTCAAACACTGGTCTAAGCGCTGGGGTTGATACAGGTTAATTAGGTTGGACACCGTCCCTGTCCCTTATGGGGCTGACAGTCTAAGTAGGAGGGAAAACAAAAGAACTGAGGCACAGAGAAGTTAAATGACTTGCCCAAGGTCATGCGGCAGGCATATGGCAGAATCCAGTTTAGAACCCAGGCCGTCTGACTCTTTTTTCACTAGGCCATGCAGCTTCTGTGGACCACCCCACTAATGATATGGGTGGAAACAGTCACTGATGTGGACCAAACTAATGATGCTCCTGGCCTTTCGCTCATTCTCTCTCCCAGGAGTGAGCTCAGGCCTGATCATCTATTATAGATATTGGAATATAAAAGAGTTTGGCTTAAATGATTGGCTCTGTTTTTGATGTTTAAGAAAATCATTTAAACCTAAGGAAAAAAATTAAAGTCAAAATGACATACAAAAACAGGCCTTCTCTAAGACATTGTGCAATTTAAACCCATTTTTGATTGGTCATACCATATTCATTCATTCAGTCGTATTTATTGAGCACTTACTGTGTGCAGAGCACTGTACTAAGTGCTTGGGAAGTACAAGTCGGCAACATATAGAGACGGTCCCTACCCAACAACGGGCTCACGGTCTAGAAGACGGGCTCACAGTCTAGAAGGAGCAGCAAATGTAAGAGTGAAAGTTCAATTTAGTTCCCAATATAGAAGGGTTATGCTGTGGTGGGGTCAGATGTGAGCTGGTATGTGATTGAGTTGTTTGTTACTTAAGTTTATTTAGTCTAATGGTTATATCAACTAGCCTGAGGAGTCATCGATCTCCTCTTAAAGCAACGATAACTGTTTTCTTCCCACCTTTCCTTAGCGAAGGCTTGTAAAATCTCTTGAAGACCTCTGCTCGCAATATGATTTGACTGTGCGAAGTTCTACTGGAGATATTATCCAGTTTATTTATGGAGGAGATGGTTTAGATCCCGCTGCCATGGAGGGGAAGGACGAACCCCTGGAATTCAAGAGGGTTCTTGACAACATCAAAGTAAGATTTAAATTGTTTTCAGACTTCTACCGCTGCCAGAATCGTTTTTCTAAAAAAAGGTCAGTCCTGATCTCATTCCTCCAAAACTACCGGTGGTTACGCATACACCCCCACGTCAAACAGAAACTCCGTACCATCGGTTTTTAAAGAACTTTCAGGTCACCCCCTCCTGCCTTATCTCCCTGATTTCTTACCCAATCCACACACTGTGCTCCTCTTTAATGCCAACCTAATCCTTGTACCTCAATCTATCTTGCCACCAACCTCTGGCCCACGTCCTCCCCTATCGCAGAACTCCCTCCCCCTTCACACCCAACAGATTACTACTATCCTCATCTTCCAATTCACATCTCCTCCAAGAGGTCTTTCCCAACTAAGCCCTCACTTCCCCCATTCCTTCTCCTTTCTCTGTCACCTCTGCGCTTGGATCTGTACCTCTTAAACACACGAGAATCCATCCCACCCTCAGCCCCAGGACACTTAGGTATTTCTGTACCTGTCGTTTAATGCCTGACCCTCTAGACTGTAAGCTCCTTGTGAGCAAGGAGTGTGTCTACCCATTTGGTTGTGTTCTTTCAAGGGCTAAGTGCGGTACTCTGCATACAGTGCTCGAATTCCATTGCTTGATAATGATTCTTTAATCAAAGAACTATTTCACAGTAAATGGCGGTGCTTCAACAGCATTATCAACCATGTGTTTTGCATGAATATTTTTCCTGCCTTTGCTATCCCGAGCATGTATCCAAGAAGTGTCAAAAGAGAGTCATTTTTCTGGTTGGAATTTAGAGTTCAGCTCAGTTTTGCCAGAGATCTATGCAGTCAATATCGTTGATTATATTTCTCTTTCTTTCCATTAATTACAGGTTTTAGTGGAGGATAGTTTGGTTAAAAGAAAAAAAATGTAGGTTAGGAAACTTTTGGTTCTTATCTGTAAGGTGATTTATTCCTTAATTTAATGCTTCCCTTTCCTTTTCTTGAAAAACTTGAGGCAGTCTTCCCATGCCAGAGTGAGCCAGCGCTCAGTAAAAATGAATTGGTCCTGACTACTGAATCGATCATGAAGAAGAATGAATTCATCTGCTGCCAGGATAGCTTCCTTCAGGTACGATTGAATGAAAGAACCGTGCTTTGCACATAGTAAGCGCTTAATAAATGCCATTATTATTATTATTATTATTATGCATGTCTTTTTTCAGCCTAAATCACGTGACTGAGCCTTTACCCATCATGGATGGCATTCAGAAATCTTTTCAAGAATTATAGGGTCGGTTTGTGGGGGATAAACTGCTAACTTAATTCAGGATTGTCAAAGTTTGTTACAAGCAGTAGATATATTTTACTTTTTTGTGTGCTCAGCCTTCACCTGAGCTGTAATTGGGTTTGTGTTTTATTTAGTATACAAAGTTACATCCATTAGAAAATGGCTTTTTAAATGCTTTTTTTAATTGAATCTCCACATTCTCATTTCTGTTACTGTGCATCCTGGGGAATTGGTTTGCTCCTCCTCATTTAGCAGCTAGATCTGTGTAATCCTTTTATGAATTCCCATCATGTATCGGGTCTCACTTTTCCAGTTTCATGTAGGAGGGATTAAGCGCTTAGTACAGTGCTCTGCACATAGTAAGCGCTCAATAAATACGATTGATGATGAGGGATGGTTCTTTGAAATGGCCTCTGATTTTGACCCCGTGATAAAACTGTGAATTTCATTGATCCTCCTTAGCAGCTCCTTTATTATTGGTCACAGATTGGTGCACCCCGGAGCAGAAACATCTTTTTTGTGGAACCTAATTTGTAATCCAAATGCTGACAGAAGACCAGCAGGCAAATTGGAGTGCCCTGTGTAGAAATGCCTAACTGACAGATTTAGGAAATTTTCACACCCCCTTGCAATTCACATTTAAAGTGAATAGTATTAAGATTCAATGGGTAATGTTTTGCTTAAGACATCTGGCACTTTACTACTTAGCTGGATTGTAGGGTGGTGTGGGAGTCAAGACTGAAATTTGAGAATTTGTGTTAAGTAGAGCAAGTTCAGTTATTCTCGCTGCAACCAGTCCAAAGCCATTTCGTTTTCTGGTGGACTTCTCTCTAACATTTCAGATCTTGCATTTAGCTTCTTATTTTTCGGTTTTCTTTTTTCTGTCATTCTTGAAGACTTTAACCGAGACAGGTTACGCACAGTATAATGAGGTAATCTTAGCATGGTCATGAATTGTGAGCATAAATGCGTTAATTCCTGTGCTCCAGCTAACGCAACAACTGGCGTCTATGTTGCCTCAACAACTATGCTTGGTGTGTTTGATTTACTTACCTTTCCTTCACTTTTATTTTGCTCCCCTTTGACTTTTGGATGAGTGCCCAAAGGATGATGTATTGAAAAATGGTCTTGAGCCCAGCTGGGTAAAAAAATCCACCCTACAGCAGATTTTCATCAGGTTATAACATCTCCACCTGCCCCACCCACTCAGAATCAAGAGAGTCTGCATTTTATGGTAGTGAGCACAGATGGTCTGAAGAAGGGGAGTACTGTGATCTAGTCCAGAGAGTGTGAGACTTTTTAAAAAAAAATTTGATTTTTCCCTCTTCTTTCCTGCCCTTGATGATTCCTTTCACGTCCTTCTCTGTTTCACAGTTTAGCTAAATTCTAACCAGCTTTTTCTAGATTCCAAGTGTATGACTTTTTTAAATTATCAATTTTTTTCCCTTTTCTTTCCTGCCCTTGAGGATTCCTTTCACCTCCTTCTCTTTTTCATAGTTTCTGTAGCTAAATTCTAACAAGCTTTTTCTAGATTCCAAGCATGTGACTTTTCAAAATTATTGATTTTTTTTCCCTCTTACCTCTTTTCTGCCCTTAATAATTCCTTTCACGTCCTTCTCCTTTGCCTAATGTATTTAGCTAAATTCTAACCAGCTTTTTCTAGATTCCATTTCAGCAAAGTAATTTTCCACTCTACATTACAAAATATCCCTACCCCTTCTTTTGCCAATGTTGAAATTGATTCATTCAAGGTGGTCACTGGAAGCCTTTCAGTTTTCCTTGTCAGTACCCTCAAATTTGGAAAGCACAGTGAGTTTTCCTGTTCCCCTTCTCCTGTGGGAAAGGTTGACACTTGTTTCCTTGCCATACATTCTGTACCCCTGATTTCTTGTGCTAACCTGTAAGAAGAATTTCATTTTCATCGCTTCCAGGAAATTGCTATTAAAAGTGTGCAGGATCGGAGAAAAGTGGGATAGGTGGAAAAACCACCAGTAATTGTTAAGGTCGTCACAAAAAAATATGAATTCAGAGAGAGAGAAAGAGAGCAGTCAGTAAGTGAATTGACTTTACAGGGGGTTTTCAACCCTAAATGTCAGCTAAAGAGCCCCTGGAGTCACCGTATAAGCACCTGGACCCCTGTCAGCCTCCACTGGGCCCTAAAACTCTCCCAATTCCCGTAGCCCCTTGACCCTTCTTGCTGCCACCACTTTACTACTGAAGGCATAGAGATCATCGGGGTCCGGCCCACCACCCACAGCTCCCCAGGTCACGGGTCTCCCCAGCACCCAGAGCTTCTCCTCCAGCTCCTACTGCAGGGAAGTACCAAGAGCTGAGATCTCTCTAATATTTAATATATTTTTAATAAGGTTGCAGCCAAAACAAATTCTGAGTAAACTGCCTTTCTCTGGATCTAGTAATGTTTCTCCTTCTTTCCCACACTGTACTTCCCTGTAGGCATCCTGGGGTACCGGGTCTTCTCCCCATCGGGAACAGGAGGCTCACTCCTCCGGAGTCCCGGCTGCTGGTCTCCAAACCTCCCGGGAGCCTCTCCAATCCATCCCTGAGTCCTGTGTCTGTCCCGGGTTTCCCTGTGTCCCGTTTTCCCAGGAACACCACTCACTATCTGTCCCTCACCTCCAAGATGGCTGAGGTTCTCCTTCTTCCCAACCTGTCCCCCTCTTTCCTTCCCACTCTTTGTCTCCGACTGATTGATTCGGCTTCCATTTGAGGGAGAGGCACCAAGGAGTGACTCTCCTGGCTCTCTCCTCCCTCTCTTAGCTGTGGGGGCCAGGGGAACTGGAAGCCATCCGTTGGTTCATCATCATCAATCGTATTTATTGAGCGCTTACTGTGTGCAGAGCACTGTACTAAGTGCTTGGGAAGTACAAGTTGGCAACATATAGAGACAGTCCCTACCCAATAGTGGGCTCACAGTCCATGCATTTGAGCTTCAAAATAAAGGCAAAATATCTGTTTGCATGGCAAAATTGTTGCGGTTGTCTTCTGGCGGTATTATCCCTTAATTCTGGTTTAGGGAATGAAGCTCCTAATTTTAAAATGGTGGGTCTGTCAATAAAAGCAACACTGTTACGACGGTACATCATGATACAAACCTAGAAGATATTAGTTCCTTCCTGATGGGTAAATCAAATTCTACTAATATCCCTCCTGATGGGTAAATCAAATTCTTCTCTTCAGTACTCTGAAAGGCATAGCCCCTCAATAAAGTAATGGTTGAGGCAGTGCCAATAAGATGAACAGATGGGGCAATCGTACCTGTGGAATAATGATTCTGGCTAGATGTCTGCTCTAGCTGTGAATCCGTCATCATCATCATCATCAATCGTATTTATTGAGCGCTTACTGTGTGCAGAGCACTGTACTAAGTGCTTGGGAAGTACAAATTGGCAACATATTGCCACATTTTAAAGTCCACATTTTAATATTCTATTTCCCTTTTCTAATCAACTTTAATATCTGCCTCCCCCTGTAGACTGTAAGCTCCTGTGGGCAGGGATCGCATCTACCGACGCTGCTGCATTGTACTTTCCCAAGCGCTTAGTACAGTGCTCTGTGCACCGTAAGTGCTCGATTAAGTCCCGCTGTTGGATTTGACTGATTAATGAACCCTGCCAGCATCCCTGTCTGCTGAGGGAGCAGTGTGGAAGGAGACAGATGTGCTTTACCGTGGTGCGTCTCCCCAACCTGTTCAGAAAATAGTATTTGGATGAGAAGTATGAGCAGCTTGTGCTGTCATGGATTAGTGGCGATTACGAAAGTTGTAATAAGATGGTAAATGGACGTTCGAAATTCTTTGACGAGTACCAAATCCCTGAGCTCACAGACAGTACCGTGCAGGAAGTAATTGTTACCGAAAATATGGGTTGGCATGCGATAGTCATCGAGTGCTTACAGAACGTGACACTTTGTAATGGGGTTGTGTTGGTATATTAGGTCCCTCCTTAGACGTGTAATGAAATGGCACACAGTGTAGAAGAATTAAAATGCATTCCAGGGATCAAATGTCTCCTAATTTACGCGGGAAATTTGATCCGAACACATCTGCTGTTATACATTTAAAATGTCTTTTTGTGTGTTTTTTCATACATTTCAGGAAATTAAAAAATTTATCAAAGTCGTTTCTGAAAAAATAAAAAAAACCAGGGATAAATACGGCATCAATGACAACGGCACAACAGAGGTAACATCCTTGGAAAAAGAAGTATAGTGGCAACAGTCCAGATCAAAGCCTGCCGCTTCATGACATCCCTCACTTTTTCCTTTTTCAGCCACGAGTTTTGTACCAGCTGGACCGGATTACCCCAACTCAGCTAGAGAAATTTCTGGAGACTTGTAGGGATAAGTACATGAGGTAGGTGAAAGCGTATCTCCTGAATGAAATTAGAAGTAATTTTTTTTGTGGAGCCATTTGCAAGTCTTGCCATGGGTGGGAAATACTGTCGGGGTTAAAGTACTCATTGAGAAATTCACAAAACAGTTTGTCAGCTAATCAATGCACGATATTTACTGAAAGCTTACCGTGTCCGGAGCACTGTACTAAGTGCTCGGGAGAGAACAATATAACAAATTTGGTAATAAGAATGAATAATTGTGTTTGTTAAGCTCTGTACTAAGCTGTGGGGCTAAGGGTGAATAAAGGGTGGAAATCCAAGTTCACGGGCAACACAGAAGGGAATGGGAGAAGAAGAAATGAGGGCTTATTTGGGGGAATAATCTCTGAGAAGAAATGTGCTTTTAATAAAATAAAGCTTTGGGAACTAATGAGATCCATGCCTTGAGGAACCCTCTTACTTTAAGGGTGGGAGGCAGAGGAGGGTCTGACAAAAGACACTAAGGAGAAGCGGCCAAAGGGATAGGAGGAAAACCAGGAGAGGACAGCGTCAGTGAAGCCAAGGTTCGATAATATTTCCAGGAAAAGGGGGTGTCCACAGTTTCAGTCACAGTTGAGAAGTCTAGGAGAATTAGGATGGTCTAGAACCTGCTGGATTTGACATTGCATTGAGCTAGGCCCTCAATAAATGTCTTTAGTAATTCTTCATTGGTAAGACTTTATACACTGCACACACTTTACACACACTCTTCATTAGTGCAGTGGAACAGTGATAACCTGGGTCTCTTTTTAGTTTTTTGTTTTGTTTTTATTGCATTTGCTAAGCACTTACTATGTGCCAGGCACTGTACTAAGCACTGGAGTAGCTACAAGATAATCAGGTTGGACATAGTCCACGCCCCACATACGGCTCACGGTTTTAATCCCCATTTTACCGATGAGGTAACGGAGGCACAGAGAAGTGAAGTGGCTTGCCTAAGATCACAAAGCAGACAAGTGTTAGAGCCAGAATGAGAATCCAGGTCCTTTGACTCCGAGGCCTGTGCTGTTTCCACTAGGTCATGCTCCTGCTGTGGTTACATTGCTACGTTTGCTACGGGTCTACAGATCTGCTGGGATTAGCTCATATCTGAATTACAAATATTGGTATCTTCCCCCGTATTTCCCTTCACTTATTTTCTACACAGACGATTTGGTCTTTTGGTAGGATTAGGTTTAATCACTAGCGCTCACAGGAGTTGAAAAAGTCAAATTCAGATAATCGGATGGCCCTTCTCTGCTGGGATTATTTAAATTCACACTTTTCATAATACATAATACTCTGAGGCTGTTCTTCTGTGTGACTGTAGCAAATTTTTTATCTTTAGGCTGTGAATCGAACATGTAAAGTTGCACAAGACAAGGTTATTTCCTGAGTGAAACTTCATAGAATCTCATGCCTGGAGTTGAAGTCCAGTGGTCATAGCGTCCTTCCATAGTGGAGCACTCCTCATGCATCCCAATTGGGTGTATAGCCTATTCTTAAGGCTCTTTTAGGAAGGAACTGCCTATTGATAATTTTTGCCAATGCCCCAAATCCCCCATTATTCTGTGTGAAATGCATTTTCAACTTTAATGCGTTTTTCTCCACGTTTTCTTTTTTTCCCCCCACCCTAGGGCCCAGATGGAACCAGGTTCTGCGGTGGGTGCTCTCTGTGCTCAGAGCATTGGCGAGCCGGGCACACAGATGACCCTCAAGACGTTCCATTTTGCAGGCGTGGCCTCCATGAACATCACTCTGGGTGTGCCCAGGATCAAAGAAATCATTAACGCATCCAAAGCCATCAGGTATTGTACCTTGAGGGTTTTTTTTTTCCTTCCCCCTTTTTGTAGAAAAATAATCAGGAGAGTTAACTGGGAGAGGCAGGGAGGCAGAAGCAGCTGTCAAGGTGGGATAGGATAAGTTCTTGAATCCACATAGTAGCAGTTTGGGTGGAGAGGAAAGGGAGAATTTTAGCCATGCTGTGAAGGTATAACTGACAGGATTTGGTGGCAGACTGAATATGTGAGGTGAACGAGTGGTGAGTTGAGGACACCACCAAGGTTGCGGGCTCGTGAGATAGGGAGGATAGGGGTATTGTCTACAGTGACGGGGGTTCCGGGGGAACAGGGTTTGGGTGGGAAGATGAGGAGTTCTGTTTTGAACCGTTTTGAGGTGTCAGGCCATCCAGGTAGAGATGTCCCCAAGGCAGGGGGAAATGTGAGACTCCAGAAAAGGAGAGAGGTCAGGACTGGAGGTGTAGATTTGGGAGCGCTTAGGACAATGCTTTGCACATAGTAAGTGCTTAATAAATGCCATTATTATTATTAATCATCCACATAGTGATGGTAGTTGAAGCTGTAGGAATGATATGTGTATATATGTGTAGTATATGTTGCCAACTTGTACTTCCCAGGTGCTTAGTACAGTGCTCTGCACACAGTAAGCGCTCAATAAATACGATTGATTGATTGATTGAGTTATCTCCAAAGGAGTGGGTGTGGTGATGAGGAATGAGGAAACTAAGACACAGAAAGCTTGAGTGACTTGCCCAAGATCACACACCAGATAAGTGGCAGAGCAGAGCCCTGCTCTGCCTTATTCATTCATTCAATCGTATTTATTGAGCACTTACTATGTGCAGAGCACTGTACTAAGTGCTTGGGAAGTACAAGTCAGCAACATATGGAAACAGTCCCTACCCAGCAACGGGCTCACAGTCTAAAAGGGGGAAACAGACAGCAAAACAACATGTAGACGTGTTAAAATCGTCAGAACAAATAGAATTAAAGCTCTATGCACATCATTAACAAAATAGAATAGTAAATCAACCAATCAATCGTATATATTGAGCGCTTACTGTGTGCAGAGCACTGTACAAGCGCTTAGAATCCAGGCCCCCTGATTTCCAGTCCCGTGCTAGCTGCCTCCTTAAACTGGGCCGATGGTTGGTTCTGTGGGACTAAGGTCGCGTCCAGAAAAATAATGAATAAGAAAAATATCACGGGGTGAAAGGACTCACTCGGAAAACCCATGGAGTTAGGCCAATGTATATGAAACCCACCTCACATTGCTCCTAACTTCCTTAGATGTTTAGTCTGAACTGAATGCCACTTGGGCTACAAGCATTTTCTTCTAACACCCAACAGTGAAGAATAAGGGAGATGAATCTTGGACTACAAAAATGGGTGCAAAAGTTAGGAACATCTTGTCCTAGATTAAACTGCACCATGCTAGCAGCCCTCCACAAAATATAGGGTGTTGAACGAAGCTGTTGTTACTAAGGAACAAAACATTTTTCCTTCCAATGTATCCTATCTCCTTTCTTCCACCTAGCACTCCTATTATCACAGCACAACTGGACTCAGATGACGATTCCGATTTTGCCCGTCTTGTGAAAGGTCGCATTGAGAAAACCCTCTTGGGAGAGGTAAGAAAACTTTTTCTTGGTAATTCATAAAACTATGTCCAGGACTGAATTCTGGATTAGCAGAACAAGTAACAGTGGGATTTTGAAAGCTGGGTTGCATATACTGCTCTGTAACTTTCTCTTCAATAGGTAGCCTAAATATAAAGTGTGAAATTCAGGCGGAGTATCTTACAAATATCTTTATCCGTTAGAGCAAAAAAGGCTACTGGTATTCCCTCTGTTTCATATAATTGATCACCAGTCTCCCCATCTTCAAATCCTTACTAAAATCACATCTCCTTCAGGAAGCTTTCTCTGACTAATCGCTCATCTCCCCACTGTATTCTCTCATCCCACTGCATCACCTGTGCACTTGAGTCTGTATCCCCTAAGCACTTATCACCTCCCCCGAGTTCCCCTCTAACACTAACATACATCTCCTTATTCTCATTCCCTACCTATAACTTATTTTAATGTCTGCCCCCTCCTCCTCTTGATTTTAAGGTTCTTGAGGGGGGGGATCGTGTCCACCTACTCTTATACTCTCCCTCGCTCACCATAAGTACTCAACATATGCCACCGATTGAAAAGACTGATCGATGAACATTTTGGATTTTTGGATTTGTAGATTTCCGAATACATTGAAGAAGTGTTTCTTCCCGATGATTGTTTTATTCTCGTCAAGCTGTCCCTGGAGCGGATTAGGCTTCTGAGGCTAGAAGTAAGTTATTCATTATGAAACTCAGACCGCTTAAATGAGAAACAGCTTCAGCATGGTGACAATTAGGGCTGGATCATGAGCCCCATGTGGGACAGGGACCGTGTCCAGCCTAATTATCCTCTGTCTATCCCAGTGCTTAGTTCAAAGTTTAGCAAATATTAAGCATCTGTTTGTACGTAGTTGTTACTCTATTTATTTATTTATTTTACTTGTACATATCTATTCTATTTATTTTATTTTGTTATTATGTTTGGTTTTGTTCTCTGTCTCCCCCTTTTAGACTGTGAGCCCACTGTTGGGTAGGGACTGTCTCTATATGTTGCCAACTTGTACTTCCCAAGCGCTTAGTACAGTGCTCTGCAAACAGTAAGCGCTCAATAAATACGATTGATGATGATGATGAAGCATCTAGCAAATTCAGTTATTATTACAGAAAATAAAACCTGAGAGGTTAAAAAAGAACTGGACCGTAGGAAATGTTGGCTAAAGTTCGGCTCTGGTTTTTTGCATGTTTTTTTAAAATAATATTTGTTAAATTCTTACTGTGCGCCATGTACTGTTCCAAGCACTGGGGTAGATGCAAGGTAATCAGTTTGGACACAGTTCAGGTCCCACGTGGGGCTCACAGTACTAATCCCCATTTTAGAGATGAGGTAACGGAGGCACAGAGAAGTGACTTGCCCAAGGTCACGTGGCAGGTGGTAGAGCCAGGACTAAACCCAGGCCTATGTTGTATCCACTAGGCCACATTGCCTCTCTTGTGACCTTCTAAAAATCATTCTTCGATTTCATTTATCTGAACTCTCTTTTTTCTCCCACTACAATGGATAACTTGAGCTAGTTAAACCAGCCCAGTGCTTGAAACTGGGGTTTGCCAGCCAGAAGCTGCTTCTTTTGCCATGAGTGAAACAAATGGACCGCGTGCTGAGATGCAGAAACCCTTGTGCCCGATACTGCAGGTAAACGCTGAGACGGTCCGCTACTCCATCTGCATGTCCAAGCTGCGGGTGAAGCCCGGGGATGTCGCCGTTCACGGGGAGGCCGTGCTCTGTGTCACCCCACGAGAGAACAGCAAGAGCTCCATGTACTACGTCCTGCAGTTTCTCAAAGAGGACCTGCCGAAAGTAAGACCGCTACCCGCTTCCTGCCTTTGTCCCCTGTGCCCAGCCCCGGGCTGGGGCCTGGTACGTCACCGTAGGGAGGGCTCGGATCGTAAGCGGGGTGGGAGCAAGCCTGAAAACCTCCATCTGTCGTATTTATTGAGCGCTCGGTGGATGCGGAGCACTGTCCTAAGCGCTCAGGAGAGTGCCACAGGGCAGACACCATTCCCTACCCACAAGACTTCAGAGCATTTTCTCTTTGGATTTCAGGTGGTGGTGCAGGGCATCCCTGAGGTGTCGCGAGCGGTCATTCACATTGACGAGCAGAGCGGGAAGGAGAAATACAAGCTTCTGGTGGAAGGGGATAATCTGCGGGCGGTCATGGCCACGCACGGAGTCAAGGGCACTAAAACCACTTCCAATAACACTTATGAGGTACAGCTGTCCTACCGGTGAAACGTATTGTCAGTTTGGGAGGATTTTCCCTTCTTCCCACCTCAGTCCTTCCGCGGTTTCTTGCTCGTTTGCCAAAACAGAAGAACCCACGGTCTGTGAATTGCTCGTCACTTGCGATTTCTTTGCCAAGGAAAAGCAGCCTGTTGTAGCCTGAAACCTGCAAGAGAAGCTGGATATTCAAAGGAAGGGAAAGGGGAAAGCGCCAGTGTTCAGTCATTCATTCAATTATATTTATGGAGCACTTAGTGTGTGCAGAGCACTGTACTAAGCACTTGGAAAGTACTATTCAGCAACAAGGATAATAATAATGATGGCATTTGTTAGGCACCTACTGTGTGCAAAGCACTGTTCTAAGCGTGGTGGGGATAAACAAGGTGATCAGGTTGTCCCACATGGGGCTCACAGTCTTCATCCCCATTTTACAGATGAGGGAACTGAGGCACAGAGGATAGTAATAATAATAATGATGGCATTTGTTAAGCGCTTACTATGTGCAAAGCACTGTTCTAAGTGCTGAAGTGAAGTGACTTGCCCGAAGTCACACAACTGACAAGTGGCAGAGTCAGAATTAGAACCCATGACCTCTGACTCTCAAGCCCGGGCTCTTTCCACTGAGCCAGGCTATCCCTGCCCACAGTGGGCTCACAGTCTAGAAGGGGGAGGCAGACATCAAAACAAGTGAACAGGCATCAATAGCATCAAAATAAAAAAATAGAATTATAGATATATGTACACATCGTTAATATAAATAAATAGAATTATAAATATGTACATATCTATACAAGTGCTGTGGGGCGGGGAGGGGGTAGAGCAGAGGGAGGGAGTCGGGGCGATGGGGAGGGGAAGCAGAGGGAAAGGGGGACTTAGTCTGGGAAGTCCTCCTGGAGGAGGTGAGCCTTCAGTAGAGCTTTGAAGGGGGGAAGTATGGTTGTTTGGTAGATATGAGGAGGGAGGGCATTCCAGGCCAGAGGTAGGACATGGGCCAGGGGCTGACGGCGGGACAGGTGAGAGCGAGGCCCAGTGAGAAGGTTCCTCCTTGATGTTGTTTTCTCAGGTGGAGAAAACGCTGGGCATCGAAGCTGCCCGCACAACTATCATCAATGAAATCCAGTACACAATGGTCAATCATGGCATGAGCATCGACAGAAGGCATGTTATGCTGCTGTCCGATCTGATGACCTATAAGGTGTGTATGTAGGAATTCCTTCCCGTTGCTTACTTGTAAGACTTGATTAAATTTGGGGACTTCAGCAGTTGGAACTGTCTTTGGCTTTGTTTATGATACTGGAGCAGCCACATTGGGGGTGGGAAGCGGTGTGGCTTTAGTGGCCTCGACTTAAAGGACTGGATTCTCGGATCCTGGCTTTGCCGTCTGCCTGCGGTGTGACCTTAGGCAAATCACTTAACTTCTCAATGCCTCTGTGTCTTCGTCTGTAAAAGGGGGATCAAATACCTGTTCTCCCTCCTTAGACTCTGAGTCCATTGAGGAATTAGGGACCGTATCCAACAGGATTATCTTGTATCTACCCCAGTGCCTAAGTCCAGTGGTCGGCACGTAATAAGTGCTTAACGAATATTATTATGGTATGATGTGGGGGACTTTTGGGGTTTTTTGTGGGGGGGCTCTGTGTGTGTGTGTGTGTGGTTTTTTTATGGCATTTGTTAAGTTCTTATTATGCGCCAGGCACGTAATCACTGGGGTTGATACAAGATAATGGGATTGGACACTGTCCATGTCCTACATGGGGCTCACAGTCTTAATCCCCGCTTTACAGTTGAAGAAACTGAGGCAAGGAAAAGTGAAGTGACTCGACCAGGGTCACACAGCAGACAAGTGTTGGAGCCGGGATTGGAACCCAGGTTTTTCTGATTCCCGGCTCGCTCCCTATCCACTAGGCCTTGCTGCTTCTCATGACAAAAAGCTTTCCTAAAATGGCTTTTCAAAATCTTATACCCTTCCAAAGTCATTTTAGATAATGTATCGCAGCCAAGTCTAGAAAACAGCCAAGTACGCATGGAATGGGGTATAGCCAATTAAGACAGGAGGTGTGTACTTCCAGGCCTTAACTGCTCAAAGAAATCATTTTAGGAAACAGGCATCAGTTTCTAAGTCAGATGATAGATTCAGTTCCATGTTGTTCTTTGCTGATGCTTAAATGTATTCAAACTGCTGTTTTGTGTGGGTGGGGAAATGGTTGTGTTGTTTTTTTGTGTTGTTTTTGTTTGTGTTGGAAGCAGAATCATAGCTCTGGAGCTCTGTTTGAATTTGTATCTTTCTGACCTTTGACCCAGGGTGAAGTGCTAGGCATTACTAGGTTCGGCCTGGCCAAAATGAAGGAAAGCGTATTGATGCTGGCATCCTTTGAAAAGACTGCGGACCATCTCTTTGATGCTGCCTACTTTGGGCAGAAGGATTCAGTGTGTGGTAAGTATCCATGGACAGACAGGTTGTAGTAATGCATCCAGCATTTACGCACCAGGTAAGTCACTTAAGAAACGAAAGGAGTCAATGTTTCAGGTGCTTCTCAAAACTTAAAAAGGAGATTTTTTTTAAGCTGCAACTGCAGTTCTTAAAATTGAAACGAGTGAATCTGTTGGTTTCAGAAAGCACGACGGGATATGTCTTCTTTCTCTGCCCTTGTAGGGGGGTTGAGCTGTAGAAAACAGCATAGAAGGGCCTGCCGTGACTTAACAGCAATTAGAACAGGCCCAAAAGGAATTTGATGCTTGTGGACAAGTAGGAATTTTAATGAAACACTGACCTGTGGTAATAGCTCTATTTTCAGAAGGCTGTTGGAACTAGTCCCCAGCACTAGCTTAACTTTAGTAAGTCATTCTCTTTCACATGACACCACTGAGAAGCAGTGTGGCGTAGTGGAAAGTACAGGAGCCTGGGGATCAGATGATTTGGATTCTGATCCCAGCTCTGCCACTTGCCTGCTGTGTGATCTTGGGTAAATCACTTAACTTCTCTGTGCTTCAGTTTCCTCATCTATAAAATGGGGATTCAGTACCCGTTCTCCTACTTAACTGTTAAGCCCCATGTGGGACAGAGACTATGCCTGACTTGATTATCTCGTATCTATCCTAATACTTAGAACAATGCTTGGCACAGTGTACATACTTAACAAAATACCAGTATTACCATTATTTACCCTTTTTTTAAATTGGTGTTCCCTAAAATAACAAAGCAATCCCACCACCCTTGCGCTCTGCAGATGGTAAAACTGAGGCAGAGTGATATAAGATTTTGCTGTAGTCTCATAGCCAAATAGGGCAGAACCAGAAGCCTAAGAATCTGTTCTTTCATTCATTCAATCGTATTTATTGAGCACTTTCTGTTTGCAGAGCACTGTACTAAGCGCTTAGAAAGTACAATTCAGCAGCAAATAGAGACAATATCTGCCCAACAACGGGCTCACAGTCTGGAAGGGAGGAGACAGACATCAAAACAAGTAAACAGACATCAATAGAATTAATATGAATAAATGGAATTATAGGTATATGCACATCATTAATAAAATAAATAGAATACGTATGTACATATATATGTAATCTATATATGCCACACCCTGACCCTAGCCTTTCAAATACACTTTCTTTTTATGTTTCAAATGTGAGTTTGCTTAAAAAGTACTTGTTCCATTACCAGCGTGTAGTATAGTGCTTAACACATAGTAAACACTTAACAAGTACCCAAGTTAACTCCTTGAGGTGGTTGTGTCTACCAACGGTATTGTATTCTCCCAATCAATCAGTGGTATCTATTGAGAGCTACAATGTGCCGAGCAGTGGACTAAGCACTTGGGGAAGTACAGCACAACAGAATTAGCAGACCGATTCCCTACCCATCGGGAGCTTACTGTCTAGCACTTAGGACAGTGCTCTGCACAAAGTAAGTACAAAATGCCATTAGTTGATCGATGGGTTGACCGATTCCTGGACCACATCACTTCTGCTTGTGACCCAGGAGAAACAGTGACCACAAGGATGCAGCAGATATCAGCACCACTCTTAAAGAAACTGTAGCCGGGAAAGGAAGGATGGGAATGCTACTGACTTCAGGCAAGTCACTTCACTTCTCTGGGCCTCAGTTCCCTCATCTGTAAAATGGGGGTGAAGACTGTGAGCCCCCTGTGGGACAACCTGATCACCTTGTATCTCCCTCAGCGCTTAGAACAGTGCTTTGCACATAGTAAGCGCTTAATAAATGCTATCATTATTATCATTATTATTACCGGAGAAGTCGCCTCTCCACAGTTCGTTTGTCCGGGCCTCACTCCTTCCGAACACAGAGTATTATTACTGGTGCCTCAGTTTGGGTTCACTGGAATTATAAATTGCGTCTTATAAATTTATCTGTATTAATATCGGTCTCCCCCTCTAGCCTTGTGGTCAGGGGTGCATCTGTCGACTCTGTGGTATTGTACTCTCCCAGGCGCTTAGCATAGTGCTCTGCTCATAGGAAGCGCTCAGTAAATGCCATTGGTGATGAGATTAGAAGGGGGAGAACAGTGTGGAAAGGCAGAAAACTGTTTCCTCCTATTCCCTTTGTCCCTAGAGCACCACAGGCTTTTCTTCTTATAGGCTTCTGCTCTGTTGGCCTATTTATCTCCCCGTTTTTGAATTCCCGTACTTCTGGATTCCCACGTTCAGGTCCTGAGTCTTTCAGGCCTTGCCTAAAGCCGCCCGAGGGGAAGCCTATGCCAAGTGCAATGCCCGGCTATTTCAATCAATTGATCGTGTTTATTGAACACTTACTGTGTGCAGAGCACTGTACTAAGTGCTTGGGAGAGCACAACATAAGAGTTGGTAGACACATTCCCTGGCCACAGTGAGTTGTTCCAGAGGTGATTCCCTCCTTCCCATTTCTCCTCCCCTCTCCCTTCTCCCAAATACCTGAGTCGCATTTCTGAACTGCCCCAGGGGCAGGCGTGTTCTGGTAATCCCGGCAGAGACAAAACTGCCATTGGGGCACGTCCCGAATTTTTATTGCCTTTTTCTCCAGTAGGTAAGACCTGGGCACCAATTGGTCCAAAGTCCATGAGCTGACCTCTGGTTGTTTACTTTATTCTGTGGTTTCAGTCAAAGAAAACATTCTGTGGCAAACTCAATCCCTTCTGAAAGTGTTTGCTCAATGTTCTTGCTGACTAAGTTTAATGACCTCAGAAGAGGGACCCGTACGGATTCCTTTTTATTTTTTATTTTTTCACTTTGGCAGCCCCCGTGGCTGCCATTTGACTTAGCACAGATGTGAGAGCAAAACGGTTTCAGTCTCCAGCCGCCCGGTGATTTGGCTGGAACTAGGTGGCACTTCTCCTAAATCAACCACCCAAGACCTGGGGCCAAGTCTCAGGGTTCCCAAATCTAGGAAGAGACTCCTCTTTTGCATATCCTCTGCCGGCAGACTAAGAACAGGGCTTTCAGCAGGCCCATAGATTGGTAGCAAGAACTTTTTGAAGTGAAAGAGCTGAAGATACGTCTGTTAAATCTGCACTTTTCACGTTTCCGCCCATCCGAAAGGTGATGGTCTCAGCCTGGTAAAGCAAACAGCAGTGCCAGTTTAACAATCGTGGTGTTGATTAAATGCCAATTGTCTGCCAAGTGCCGCGCTGGGCCCCGGCACTCAAATACCGTCGATCGACCGACTCAGATCAGATACGGAGTATGCCCTTCTCAGGGTTTATAATCCAAGGGTTAGAGAGGACTGGTATTAGCCCCATTCTACAGATGATGAAGTTGAGGCCCAGGGAGAGTGTGACTTTACCCAAAGTCACACAGTAACTTCAGTACCAGCAGAGTTGGGATTAGAAACTGGGTCATGCTGCCTTTCAGTAGTATTAGTAGTATTTACTGAGCACTTACTGGCTCCAGAGCACTGTACTTCAGGTATGTGGGGCACATAAAAAAGAAATAAAAGACATACATGATCCCCTCCCTCAAGTTTACAGTCTAACGGTAGGGTCAGAAGAGGCAGAAGGCACCATAGTTACAAGTGACTAGAAAACAGTAATATAACAGACCAAAAAGATTACTGAGATAACAATATCTATTTCTCGAAATTCCTAGTACTCATGTACATGTCCAGAATCCATTTTAATGTCTCTCTCTTTGTGGGCAGGGAACATATCTATCAATTCGGTGGTAGTGTACTCTCCCAAGTGCTTAGAACAGTGTTTTGCACACAGTAAGCACTTAATGTCATTGATCGACTGTGAGCCCCAGCAGAGACGAGGACGAACTCATATTGATTATTTAATTTTTTAAGCACCTCTATGGCACTTAGCACAGTACTTGGTGAAAAGCAAGTGCTCAAGGAACAACAGGACTAATATTGAAAGAAAGTTCACCGTGTCTGGCTTTTTTTTTTTCTTGGCTGCTTTATCAAGTTTTCACCCTTAGTACAGTGCTCTGCACACAGTAAGCGCTCAATAAATCCGATTGATGATGATGATGATGATGAGTGTAAAATGGAGGGTCAAGTCCATCATCGGGCTAGCCTAGTTAGGATTTTCTCAGACCTGGGCCAAGGTGCAGGATTCTAATAGCACTTGGGTTGTTGTTTCAGGTGTTTCTGAGTGCATAATCATGGGCATCCCGATGAACATTGGGACCGGACTCTTCAAGCTGCTCCACAAAGCTGACCGGGATCCCAACCCTCCCGAGAGGCCCTTGGTCTTCGATACGAGCGAGTTCCACATCCCCATGGTCACGTAGCATCCACCAGAGGACCGGAAAGACTGCGGACTTAATCCGGCATTCTTCTGGCCTCGGGGCCAAACCCAAATTAGCCATCCATGGTTTGCTGCCACCAACTTTGGAAAATAAAGCGGACTCAGATGTGGACAATGGAGAGGAGCACCTGTTCAAGAATTGAATTCAGCTCGAAGCTTTTCAGTTCAGAAAGATGGAAGACTTTCTCACATTATCCATGTTGTCACAGCCAACTGTGGTACTGCCTGAAAGTACATAGTCTCCTGTTGGAGACCATTTCTGTGTGAATAAGTTAATAACTATTTCCCAACCTATCTCTGGCTGGTTCTAATTTATTCATCCTTGTTAGTTCATTTGTCTATGTTTGACATCGTTTTTATTTTTGCCATTTTCCAGTTGCATCAAGCCCACTATTATAATTTCATCTCGACACCTTAGCACTGTGGCAAGTGGGAATTAGCCGTCTGCTTTTTGGCTCCAGACAGCATGTAGCTGTGTACCCAGTCTAATACAAACAAGGAAGAAGTTCAAGTTTTTTGTTTCACCCTTTGTTGAAATTTCCCAATGTGATGTTCTCAAGTTAAAGAAAAAAAAAACATTTTTATTTACTCTTCTTTTTAAGCAGCAAGAACTCTGTAAAAGCCAATATTGAAGTTAATCCGAAAAAACTGGTCAAGCAAAATCGCCGCATAGGATTTGAATTCAAACCTGGAACTGGGGTGAAACCCAAGGCCTTGCTGAGATCCGCTCTACCCAGGTCCTGAGAGCATCCAACTTCCCTGCATCCAGTCTCCACCTACACTTCTACGATTCAAGGGTGTTATTTTTGTTTGCCTCTTTTTTAAAAAATGGTATTCATTAAGCGCTTACTATGTGTCAAGCACTGTTCTAAGCACCGGGGTCGATACGAGATAATCAGGGTGGAGATGCAGTCCATGTCCCACTTGGGGCTCGCAGTCTAAGTGCGGGGGGGACGTTGAATGTCGACTTTGTTGGCCTCCAGTTCTCCCCATTCTGGCTAAAAATAGCTGGGTGGCCCATCCGGCAGCTGCCCTCCTGGGTTTTTTAGCCTCAGGAGTTCAAAAAAACCTAGACCAGCCGTGGAATTGGCAAAACTAGATGGGGCCCCGTCATTGTCTTCGGAGTAACCGCAACTCAGTCTTCACCTCACTTCAACCACCGGCAACTGCCTGGGTGTTGGAGGCCCTGCAGAGGTTAGTCCCTGAAGAAGGAGGGTTGGGGAGAAAGAGAAACGAATGAATCTCAGAAGAATCACAGAGAAGGGCTGAACCTGAAGAGCTCATACAGTAGGAGGGTGTAAATCTACAGTTGAAGCAGGAAGCATGTGCGTCAGATCTCTGTAAAGATTAAGCGGCAGAGGAAGACCTTATTAATCTGCAAGGATTTCTTCGCAGTAGCTCTGTAATTGCTGTTGGGTTTTCCAAGGCTCTGGAGGAGGTTTTGTGCAAAATTTGAAAAAAAAAAAAAGTCTAAGTAGCTTGTCTTCAAGGGAAAAAAGAGTGGATTTTGCCCCAGGAGACAATGTGCTCTTTGTGCCGAACTGCTCATTAAGACTGGCAAAGTGCCAGAGGAAGAAATGAAAATGGTGATGGCCATGGAGTTGCTAACCCCCCTCACCACCACCACCCCCTGAGAACCTTCAATGCAGCCCATCCTTTGTGCTTTCCCGAAGGTCAGGTTCTGGGAAATGGATGCACAACTTCAGGAAAGAACAAAGTTCCACTTCCCAGGACTCATCGAGGGCTGTGGTCCTGAGATGGGACACTGAAAACCAGGGGCAAGGAAAGTGCATCCCTTTTTAGAATAAGCGTTGGATGAGAGGAAATAAGCCTTAAACAATTATAATTTCTTTCCCTACCTCCCCTCCTCCCACCACCCTCACCTCTTCTTTCCCAGGGTGGTCTTCCGGAATGAATTAATCAGATTGATCCAACTGAATGCCAGAATAAAGGGACAACTGAACTCAAGGAGTGTGTGCCTATGTATCGATAAGAAACTGAAAAACACAGAAAAATGCACAAAGAATTGTGGATGCTTAAATTTATTGGGGCTTTGGGAAAAGGTTAAAATTCTGAACTTGGAGTAGTCTTAATTGGGAGGGAGGGGTAACATATCGTACAGGCTTTGATCCTGCCCAATCCTGCCATAGCACTTGTTTTCACCAAAAATTTGACTAGAGTGGGAATTAAAGAATCTTACAACACAAACCTGTTTGGATATAGCCGGTCTCAGTCTTGGGAGAAACAGATTGTCCCTCTTGCACACAGCAGTAGAACAGGTGACTACAAGAAGTTATTTTCTTTAAAAATTAGTTTTGCACAAACAGCTCGTAACAGAGCTGATTTTGAAGTTGAAGCTCTTCCGAGGAACTACCGACCCAGAGTTGAATAGGGATTCCTCGCATGAGTCGAAATTTTGTTTATAAAGGTCAGATTAAAGTTTACGTTAAAAATGACACGCCTGTGTGATCCTGCAAATTTATTGCTGCCTCCTGATAAAGCAGAAACCTCGATGCCGCCAGGCAGAGCTGGTGGGCAGTCGTGGAGACGGCGAATGGGGGTCGATAATAATAATAATGGCATTCATTAAGTGCTTACTATGTGCAAAGCACTGTTTTAAGTGCTGGGGAGGTTACAAGGTGATCAGGTTGTCCCACGTGGGGCTCACAGTCTTCATCCCCATTTTACAGATGAGGTAACTGAGGCACAGAGAAGTGAAGTGACTTGCCCAGAGTCACACAGCTGACAGTTGGCAGAGCTGGGATTTGAACCCATGACCTCTGACTCCAAAGCCCGTGCTCTTTCCACTGAGCCACGAGCAGAGGGATCAAAAATCAACCCTATTCTTCAGTGTTTGGTAAATACCTGGATCATTGCCTGCAGCATCCTTGTATTAATTATGTAAATAAAAAGACTTTCCACCATAAATGAAGCAGCCGTATTTGAGTCTGTACTCAGCTGATCTCCATCTATCTAGAGATAGTGGGACTGTGATACTAATGGTATCTGTTGAGTGCTCACTGTGTGGGAGGCAGTGGTAGCAAGGTCTGGGGTAAATACAAGTTAAAAGGTCAGAGACTGTCCCTGTCCCACATGGACCTCCCAGTCTAAGTAGGAAAGGGAACTGGTATTGATTCCCCTTCCAAACTGTAAGTTCATTGTGGGCAGGTAATGTGTCTGTTGATTGTTATATTGTACTCCCCCAACCGCTTAGTACATTAATTCATTCTATAGTATTTATTGAGCGCTTATGGTATGCAGAGCACTGTATTAAGCACTTGGAAAGTACAGTACACCACTAAAGAGAGGCAATCCCTTCCCACAACGGGCTCACGATCTAGGGGGGGGAGATACATCAAAACAAATAAACAGGCATCAATATAAGTAGAATTATAGATATATACATTCATTCAATCGTATTTATTGAGCACTTGCTGTGTGCAGAGCACTGTACTAAGCACTTGGGAAGTACAAGTCAGTAACATAGAGACGGTCCCTGCCCAACAACAGGCTCACAGTCTAGAAGGTGGAGATGGACAACAAAACAACATATAGACAGGTGTCAAAACCATCAGAATAAATAGAATTATAGCTATATGCACATCATTAATAAAATACCTAAGTGCTGTGGGGCGGGGAGGGGGCGAAGAGCAAAGGGAGTGAGTCAAGGTGATGTGAGCCCACCTTCTAGACTGTGAGCCCACTGTTGGGTAGGGACCGTCTCTATATGTTGCCAACTTGTACTTCCCAGGCGCTTAGTGCAGTGCTCTGCACACAGTAAGCGCTCAATACGATTGAATGAATGTGGAAGGGAGAGGGAGCTGAGGAGAAGGGCTTAGTCTGGGAAGGCCTCTTGAAGGAGGTGTGCCTTCAGTAGGGCTTTGAAAGGTGGGGAAGAGTGATTGTTTGGAGGATTTGTAGAGGGAGGGTGTTCCAGGCCAGAGGTAGGATGTGGGCCAGGAGTCAGCGGCAAGACAGGCGAGATTGAGGCACAGCAAGACGGTTAGCACCAGAGGAGCGGAGGGTGCGGGCTGGGATGTAGAAGGAGAGAAGGGAGGTGACGGAAGAAGGGGCAAGGTGATGGAGAGCTTTAAAGCCAATAGTGAGGAGTTTTTGTTTGATACGGAGGTGGATAGGGAACCACAAGATTATTGAGGAGCGGGGTGACATGCCCTGAACTTTTCTGTAGAAAAATAGCCCACACCCTGTGCTCCTCTGCTGCTAACCTCCTCACTGTGCCTCGTTCTCGCCTGTCCCGCCGTCGACCCCCGGCCCACGTCCTCCCTCTGGCCTGGAATGCCCTCCCTCCGCACATCTGCCAAGCTAGCTCTCTTCCTCCCTTCAAGGCCCTACTGAGAGCTCACCTCTTCCAGGAGGCCTTCCCAGGCTGAGCCCCCTCCTTCATCTCAATCAATAAATCAATTGTATTTATTGAGCGCTTACTGTGTGCAGAGCACTGTACTAAGCCTCCCCCTCCCCATCCCCCCCCGCCCTACCTCCTTCCCCTCCCCACAGCACCTGTATATATGTTTGTACATATTTATTACTCTCTTTATTTTACTTGTACATATTTACTATTCTGTTTATTTTATTTTGTTAATATGTTTTGTTTTATTGTCTGTCTCCCCCTTCTAGACTTTGAGCCCGCTGCTGGGAAGGGACCGTCTCTATATGTTGCAGTGTTCTGTGTACAGTGCTCTGCACACAGTAAGCGCTCAATAAATATGATTGAATGAATGAATGAATGAATGAATCCGAGCAGTGGAGTGAAGTATGGACTGAAGTCGGGAGAGGCAGGAAGCTGGGAGGTCAGAAAGGAGGCTGATGCAGAAATCCAGTCAGGATAAAATGAGAGAGCGTACTAACATGGTAGCAGGTTGGATGGACCAACAGGATTTGGTGAGGGATTGGATATGTGGAATGAATGAGAGAGCGGAGTCAAGGATGACACCAAAGTTAGGGGCTTGTGAGACGGGAAGGATGGATTTGCCATCCACAGTGACGAGAAAGTTCAGGAGAGGACAGGGTTTGGGAGGGAAGATGAGCTCTGCCTTGGACATGTTGAGTTTGAGGTGGCGGGAGGACATCCAAGTAGAGATGTCCTGAAGGCAGGAGGAGATACTAGCCTGGAGAGAGTGAGAGAACGGGGGAGGAGATATAGATTCCAGTGTTATCTGCATAGAAATGATAGTTGAAACCATGGGAGCGAATGAGTTCTCTAAGGGAATGAGTATAGATGGAGACTAAAAGGGGGGCAAGAACTGAACTGTGCTCTTTGCACAGTCAGTGCTCAATAAATACAATTGAATGAATGAATGAATGATCCCCATCTTCCACAGGAAGATGGAAACTGAGGCACAGAGAAGTTAAGTGATTGGCCCAAGGTCAAACAATAGACAAGGGGGAGCCAGAAATAGAACCCAGAGTGGGCAAGGTGGAGATGAGCCCCCTTTTTCCTCTCCTCCTCATCCCACCACCCCCCTGCCTTACCTCCTTCCCCTCCCCACAGCACTTGTATATATTTGTACAGATTTATTGCTCTATTTATTTTACTTGTACATATTTACTATTGAATTTATTTTGTTAATGATGTGCATATAGCTATAATTCTATTTATTCTGACAGTTTTGACACCTGTCTACATGTTTTGTTGTGCATCTCCCCCTTCTAGATTGTGAGCCCGGTGTTGGGTAGGGACCGTCTCTATACGTTGCCGACTTGTACTTCCCAAGCACTTAGTACAGTGCTCTGCACACAGTAAGCGCTCAATAAATACGATTGATTGAATGAAAGTGCCCTACTAGTGCCCAGTGGAAATTCTAGTCTGTAGTATAATGGTGAACCATTGAATTTTTCAGATTATTTTGTTTTATATGCTTTGAAACCTTTTAAGAGTGAGAAAAAAAGGGTGGAAGAGTCAAATGATCTTACTAACCCATATAGAGTCAGAGTAGTTAGTCTGTATTTTCAATCAGAGGCAGCAGCTCCTGAACCGGGGAATGTAATGGATCAGATCACTTTGTAAAACTTTTTTTAGTTGATCAGCAATTCATCATCAGCAGCAGCAGCAGTGCCTACTGAGTGCTTGGGAGAGTACAGTAGTGACAAGGCACAGTCATGTCTCCTATCTTTAAATTTAAACTGTTATTATTACTATTGTTACTATTATTATTAGCATGGTACTTGTAAAGTGCTTTCTATGAGCCAAGCACTGTACTAAGCTCTGGGGTAGAGTGGTGGCAGGGGGAGGAGAAGACACACTGTGAAAGTCAGGGGCCAGGGTTAAGGAACACAGCACACAGGACCACAGGAAAACAGGATGGAGGACTTAAAGAGAGTTTTGGCTTTTTTTTTTATGGTATTCATTAAGTGCACACGTTCAGATCGTGTTTCCCCGCTCCTCAAGAAACTCCAGTGGTTGCCCATCCACCTCCCTGTCAAATGAAAGCTCTTCACCATTGGCTTCAAAGCACATAATCGCCTTGCCCCCTCCTACCTCCCCTCGCTACTCTCCTACTACAACCCAGCCCGCATACTTCGTTCTTCCAATGCCCACTGTCTCGCTGTACCTCAATCTCTTCTATCTCACCGCTGACTCCTCTCCCCCACATCCCTCCTCTGGCCCGGAATGCCCTTCCTCCTCATATCAGACAGATAATTGCTCTCTCCCATTTGAAAACCTTATTGAAGGCACATCTCCTCCAAGAAGCCTTCCCTGAATAAGCGCTCCTCTCCTCTTCTCCCATTCCCTTCTGTGCCATTTTTACTTGCTCCTGCATTCATCCTGCCTTCCAGCCCCACAGCACATATGTATATAATATAAATATTATATTATATCACATTAGATTATATTGTTATATTATTGCATTATGTTGTAACATTATATTATATATTATATTATATTATGTTATGTTATGGTATTATGCTGTTATATTATGTTGTTATGTCATGCATTATATCAATCATATTATATTATATTACATTACATTTTATATTATATTATATCATATCACATATCACATATTATATTATATTATATTTTATATTATGTTATATTATGTTATATTATATTATATTATATCATCATGCTATATTATATTACATTGCATATTATATTATATCATATTATATTATACATTATATGATATTTTATTATATCATATTATGTTATATTATATTATATTACATTATATTATATTATATTACATCACATTATGTTATATTATATTATATTACATTATATTATACTATATTATATTATTATATTATATTATATTATATTATATTATATTATATTATATTATTATATTCTGTGCCCTCTCTAGACTATGAGCTCATTGTAGGCAGAAATGTGTCTGTTGTCATATCGCACTCTCCCAAGCATGTAGTGCACTGCCTTACACACTGTAAGCCCTCAATAAATACATTGAGTGAATGAATGAAAGAATAGACAAAGTCCCTGTACCACATGGGGCTTTAATCCCCATTTTACAGATGAGTTAACAGAGGCAGAGAGAAGTGACTTGCCCAAGGTCACACAGCAAACAAGTGGCGGAGCCAGGACTAGAATCCAGGTCCTTCCTACTCCCGGGCCCGTGCTCTGACCACTAAAATCAGGCAAGGCTGGGATTCGATTGTAATTGTAATCTCTCTGAGGTCAGGAAAAGTTGCTTCTGTTGTACTCTCCCGAGCATTTAGAACAGCACTTCACACCCAGTAAGCACTCGGGAAGTACCATTGACCGACTGGGGAGTGGGAATGGATGGGGTTACCTTTTCACCAGTGAAGTATACTACCCTACCCAATATATGAAGAGATTGCCTTCAAGGAAGCTGATGTCATAAAGTCGAAACACACTGTGTTGTAAAACTGAAAATGGGGTTTAAATTGAGAAACGTAAGAGCCATTTAAAAGTTGCAAATCAAATATAGTTTGGGGACTTCTCGGTGAAATTGAGTTATGGCAGTCCAATTTTGTCTCACCCATTAGGGGATTTATAGTCTTCTTGAATATTATCCTTTATTAAGCTTTACTTTTTTACTATCTCACTATGCCAGGAGATTAAAAGTTTATTTGGTTTTGATTGCAGCCCATTGCTTTATAAAGCTTTTTAGGAGGCCGTGTAAATGTTTTCCTTGTGATTCAGTATCAGAGGTAATCTTGGTGTTTTGTTTCCATATTTGGTTTATTTTCATATAGTCACAGTGATGCATGTGGCGATTTCTAATAGCCATATTTGTTTATGAGTTTCTCTTTGTTGGATTTTTTTTTCTTTAGGAAGGAAAATGGAGGACTGATAGGACAAGAAGATAAAAAGATTGTTTCAAGCCAAATTCCAGTCAGCTATAGTGCTGGGAGAAGGAGAGATGTGAGTTAACACAAATACTGCAACTTCTAAAACCAGAAACATATTTCTTCCTTGTATGACGCATTGCAGCCCCGAAGTCAACTCAGAGCTTCAGTGTAATGCAGTGTGCTTTTCTTCTCATGTAGAGACACGGGTTTAACAATATGTTGATATCTTAATCTCTGGCATTTTTTTTTTGTCTGCTTTACTTGACTGAAGTTTTCCTTAAAGATCCATCTTTCTGCCTAATGAGCCTTTTAAAGAATATAACATGATTTTTTTTAACTCTTAGTTTCTTTGGAAGACAGAACTTATCTGGAAGGGAATATTCTGCCATGGCAACCTCTAACCGGTCATCTTGAGAGGTCAATTTGCAATTCTCAGCATCCTGGACTTGCCTGAGTATATAAAATACTTCACATCCTTTTATTAATGGTATCAGTTTAGCACTTAACAGGTAACAGGCACTGGGATAGATACAAGATAATCGAATCAAGAGGAGTCACACTCACCCTTGGAACACACAGTCTAAGAGGGAGGGAGAAGTGGTAATGGTAAATACCATTCTAAGTTACCATTCTTAACCATTCTATAGTTAAGGAAGCTGAAGCACAGAGAAGGAAAGTGATTTGCCCAAGGTCATTTAACAGGCAAGTGGAAGACTATGAGCCCCATGTGGGACATGGACTGTGTCCAACACGAACAGCTTGTATCTATCCGAGTGCTTAGTACAGTGCTTGCCTCCCCCTTCTAGACTGTGAGCCCACTGTTGGGTAGGGACCGTCTCTATATGTTGCCAACTTGTACTTCCCAAGCACTTAGTACAGTGCTCTGCACACAGTAAATGCTCAATAAATACGATTGATTGATTGATTGATTGGCACATAGTAAGCACCTAACAAATACTACAAACAAAAATGCGGCAGAGCTAGGATTGAAGCCTGTCTCCTGATTCTCAGTCCTGTGTTCTTTCCACTAGGTCACTGGGCTTCCCTGTTCTTAGAATGGGCTACAGAAATTATTTGTCATGCAATATCTTTCTTGTTGGAGTGTCTCTCTTTTGGCTGAAGGTAATTAATTTTTCCAAATTTCCTGGGTCTTCATTTCCTCAAAAAGACTCTTTCGTACATCGGTGTGGCCACACTGAGGGTTAAACAGCAACTGGCCGTCTCGCGCAACAGTTGTCTAACCGGACTCCCGAGTGTCTGTCTTCTTTAGTGTAGACTTTCTCGGTGTGATTTATTTAAGGGCCTGTAAAATCACCATGGAAACCAGCACTGTTGCTATGGTGACCGAAGCATTAAAGAGTCACCATAGAGACCCTTGGAAATCCCTAGGAAATCATTACCAGGTGGTTGGAGGATAAATAGTACCACAGCCAGTGCGATTGAACTTGGCGGGGGCGAGGGAGCAAGCTGAGAAGGGCTCCCCAAACGATTAGGGGTCCTGCCATTTGGAAGGAAAACAGAGGAAACACGGGGCGGCTAAACCCCTTTTGGGCTTCTTCCCTTTGAGATGTTGTCTGTGCTTGCTACGTGAAGCAAGTTCTTGCTAGTTCTAACTTGAAGAAGTATAGAAACCTGAGACAACTCTTCTCTCTGGGCAAGACTTTATGAGCCAAGCAAATTATCTGAGTAATCAGGCAAAGACTCCACAAATCTCCATTTTTTCCTTCCTCAGCGGAGGCCCATTTCTCAAATGTAATGAGTACCAACTGCCAGAAAATTTTATGAACGATCCCGGGGCAAGGAAGGAATGTAATTTAATAAGGCCAAAGGTAGGCCTTGGTCCTAATTTAAAAATTGTCAGTATTAAGCCAAAAGGCTCTAAACTAATGAAGCCAAATTTCTATGAATTATAGGCAATCAAGTGCTCTGCACACAGTAAGCGCTCAATAAATACGATTGGAAGAATGAATGAACAGTCTAAATAAGGACTGTCAGCAGCGGCAAAAGCATTTATTGAGCACCTAAGCTTGCGGAGCACAAAACTAGTTGCTCAGATTCATCGGTCGATAGTAGTTGTCGAGCAATTACTTTGTGCAGAGCCCTGTACTAAGCGCTTGGGAGAGTACAGTATAACAGAATTGGTAGACACGTTCCCTGCCCATAATGTGTTTATGGTCTAGAGGGGGAGAGAGACATTAATAAAAATAAATAAGATACAGATGTATACATTAGAGCTGTGGGGCTGAGGGAGGGGTGAATAAAGGGAACAAATCCAAAGGCAAAGGCGATGCAGAAGGGAGATGGGGAATTGAGAGCTTAGTCAGGGAAGGCTCTTGGAGGAGATGTGCCTTCTATGAGAAGCAGCGTGGCTCAGTGGAAAGAGCCCAGGCTTGGGAGTCAGAGGTCATGGGTTCTAATCCCGGCTCTACCACATATCTGCTGTGTGACCTTGGGCAGCTCACTTAACTTCTCTGAGCCTCAGTTACCTCATCTGTAAAATGGGGATGAATACTGTGAGCCCCACATGGGACAACCTGATCACCTTGTATCTCCCCTCCCTGCAGCTCTTAGAACAGTGTTTTGCACATACTAAGCGCTTAACAAATGCCATCATTATTATAAGGCTTTGAAGGTGGGGAGGTGCCAAGTATAAGGCCCAGGCTTTGCTCTCAAGGTGACAAATGCTCATGAACTGAGATATACTTAGAAGACTGTAATAACCAAAAGTAACAAGCAGAAGTGGACAGATAAAAAAGAAATGCTCCCAGTCCAGCTGTGATGGGAGTGTTGTGCACTTGTGGAACCATAAATTAAGAAAAAAGCATTGTAGTATTCACCTCGTTGTGTCCCTTTGCTTTGTTGGAAAAACACTCCCTAATTCTCCTACAACTTTCCAGCTAAAACATGCAGTGAAAGCATGCATTCTGGCAGATAAATCCAGAAAAAGACAGAGGAGTGCTTGGGGGGAAGGCATTCCCACAATATGGTACGGGATTAATTGGGCTACCTGACAGGATAGCCAGATACACAGAAGCTAGAAGTCCCCAACCAACATCAGGTGTTAGACCTCATTGGGAGAATGAGAAAGGTGATCGAGGCTGCAGAAACCTAAGTGATTATTCATTTTTATTAATGCCTGTCTCCCTCTGTAGACTGAAAGCTCATTTTTTATAGTATTTGTTAAGTTCTTATTATGTGCTAAGAACTGTACTAAGTGCTGATTAGTTTGGACACAGTCCATGTCCCGCCTGGGGCTCACAGTAGTAATAATAATAATAATAATAATGGCATTTGTTAAGCGCTTACTATGTGCAGAGCACTGTTCTAAGCACGGGGGGGGGATACAAGGTGATCAAGTTGTCCCACATGGGCCTCACAGTCTTAATCCCCATTTTACAGATGAGGTAACTGAGGCTCAGAGAAGTTAAGTGACTTGCCCAAGGTCACACAGCAGACGTGTGGCAGAGTTGGGATTCGAACCCATGACCTCTGACTCCAAAGCCCGTGCTCTTTCCACTGAGCCACGCTGCTTCTAAAAGGTGATCAGGTTGTCCCACGTTGGGTTTACAGTCAATCCCCATTTTTTTTTTTACAGATGAGGTAACTGAGGCACAGAGAAGTTGAGTGACTTACCCAAAGTCACACAGCTGGCAAGCGGCAGAGTGGGATTAGAACCCATGACTTCTGACTCCCAAGCCCGTGCTCTTTCCACTGAGCCACGCTGCTTCTTGCTGAAGGCAGGGAAAATGTCTACCAATTCTGTTGTAGCTCTCCCAAATTCTTAGTACGACGGTCTGCGCACAGTAAGAACTCAATAAATACCATTGATTGATTAACTCAAAAGGCCCCAAATTAAATCAACAATCATGTTTACTAAGAGCTTGCTGTGTTAACGATGTGCATATAGCTATAATTCTATTTGTTCTGACGATTTTGACACCTGTCTATGTGTTTTAATTTGTTGTCTGTCTCCCCCTTCTAGACTTTGAGCCCGCTGTTGGGTAGTGACCATCTCTATATGTTGCCGACGTGTCCTTCCCAAGCACTTAGTAAAGTGCTCTGCACACAGTAAGCGCTCAATAAATATGATTGAATGAATGAATGAATGAATGAACCCCATACTAAACACTTGGGAGAGTACAAGACAGCAGAATGGGTAGACACATTCCTGCCCACCTGGAGTTTACAATCTAAGAGGGGGAAACAGATATTCAAATAAATTATGGACAAATACCCAAGTGCTGGGTGATGAGGGTTGGGTGACTGTCGCGGCTTAAAGGGTACAGATCCAAGAAGCAGTGTGGCTCAGTGGAAAGAGCCCGGGCTTTGGAGTCAGAGGTCATGGGTTCAAATCCCGGCTCTGCCAATTGTCAGCTGTGTGACTTTGGGCAAGTCACTTCATTTTTCTGTGGCTCAGTTCCCTCATCTGGAAAATGGGGATGAAGACTATGAGCCCCCATGGGACAACCTGATCACCTTGTAACCTCCCCTGCGCTTAGAACAGTGCTTTGCACACAGTAAGCGCTTAATAAATGCCATCATTATTATTATTATTATTACAGATCCAAGTGCATAGTTGATAAAGAAAGGAGAGGGAGTAGCTAGAAGAAATGGAGTAATGAATGGGTGCTAAATAGATATCACCCATTTATGGTCTCACTTAACCTTCTCAGCATTTCCTTGAGAGACTTCTCATGGTACCTGAATCCCTCATCCCAGCCTAAAGCAAGTAATAATAATAATAATACTGATGGTATTTGTGAAGCGCTTAGAGCAGTGCTTGGCACATAGTAAGTGCTTAACAAGTACCATAATTATTATTATTGTTCTATAGCTATAATTCTATTTGTTCTGACGATTTTGACACCTGTCTACATGTTTTGTTTTGTTGTCTGTTTCCCCCTTCTAGACCGTGAGCCCGTTTTTGGGTAGGGCCCGTCTATGTGTTGCCGACTTGTACTTCCCAAGCGCTTAGTAAAGTGCTCTGCACACAGTAAGCGCTCAATAAATACGATTGAATGAATGAATGAATAAGCGTTGGGGTAGATACAAGCTAATAACGTGCAGCTTTCAGTCTTAATCCCCATTTTACGGATGAAGCAACTGAGGCACAGAGAAGTTCCGTGATTAGATAAAATTAGATTAGATAAATTAAGGGATTAGAACCCACAACCTCTGACTCTCAAGCCCATGCTCCTTCCACTAAACCACGCTGTTTCAGGTGCTTTTCGAGTCAAACCCTGTTGAGCTAGGGAACTCAGAGGCATCTTGGAGCCCCGAACTAGAGGGGCTGAATTCATTCATTCAATCATATTTATCGAAAGAGTGGCCCATCAGAACCATCACTCTCCCCTACTCCAAAGCTCTTGGGTTCATTTTTTAAATAAAAACAGAGAAAGAAATCTGAACTGCCGACCCACCTCCCCCCCACCCCATCTCCTGACCATGCCTTATCATCAATCGTATTTATTGAGCGCTTACTGTGTGCGGGGTCCATGCCTCGGGTCAGCGGCCATTACTGAGCGTTTGCGTACGGATTGAGAAGAGGACAGCGAGGCCTCTGTCTTTAAACAGTGGCAGCAGTGATCAGCCCCTTCAGCAATGACCTCAATGGTCCAGGCTTGGCTCAGGGACAGAGGAAGCCCGGTATTGTTGGAAGGACTTTACTGTGGGTGCTTCTATTGTCAAATCGGCCTTTGATTCCAACCCCCTCCGGGGCCAGCCATGGTGGTGATTTAGGAGTCCTATGGATGTGTCTAGGAGCTGTCCCTCACACTGGCAGTTTGTTTCTAATGTGGTTTTTTTTTTATGGCATTTGTTAGGGGCTTACAATGTGCCAGGCACTGGGGAAGCAGCGTGGCTCAGTGGAAAGAGCCCGGGCTTTGGAGTCAGTGGTCAGGGGTTCAAATCCCAGCTCCGCCAATTGTCTGCTCTGTGACTTTGGGCAAGTCACTTCACTCCTCTGGGCCGCAGTTCCCTCATCTGTAAAATGGGGATGAAGACTGTGAGCCCCACATGGGACAACCTTGATTACCTTGAATCCCACCAGCATTTAGAACAGTGCTTGGCACATAGTAAGCACTTAACAAATACCAAAATTATTATTATTATTACTAGGCCCCGGGGTAGATACAAGCTAATCAGGTTGGACACCATCCATGTCCCACATGGGGCTCACGGTCTTAATCCACATTTGACAGATGAGTTAACCGAGGCACAGAAGAAGTGAAGTAATAGGAATAATAATAATGGTATTTGTTAAGCACTTACTATGTGCCAAGCACTGTTCTAAGCTCTGGGGGGATACAAGGTCATCAGGTTGTCCCATGTGGGGCACACAGTCTTAATCCCCATTTTGCACATGAGGTCACTGGAGCACAGAGAAGTGAAGTGACTGGCCCAAAGTCACACAGCAGACAAGTGGCGGAGCCGGGATTAGAACCCAGGTCCTTCTGACTCCCGGGTCCCCGCTCTATCCATTAGGCCACATTGCGTCTCATGTTCACTGTTCACTCACTTGGGTTTCGGACTGCTGAGGTTTGGGACTGATAGGACTTGTTCTCAGCTTGTGGAAAACTTGGATCATAAAAAACGGATCAGTTCCCTCCCAAAGCTCCAAACTGTTTTACAGGGATGCTCCTCATTTGTCTTCACAGCATCTCTAATAATAGGGAGGGGCAAATAATATTTCCCCATTTTATAGAAGAGGAAACTGAGGCACATAGGGAGTAAATGACTTTTCCATGGTCACGTAGGATACCAGGGACATATATAGGATTAGTTCCCTTCCTTTTTCTGAACCCCCAGAACTCCCAATCCATCAATCAGTGATATTTATCGTGCGCTTACTGTGTGCAGTGCACTGTACTAAGTGCTTAGGAGAGGATACTATATTGGAGTTGGTAGACAGGTTTCCTGCCCACATCGAGCTTACAGTCCAGAAGGGGAGACAGACATTATTATAAATAAATAAATTACAGATATGTACATAAGGGTTGTGGGGCTGAGGTGGTTGGGCGGCGGGATAAAGGGAACAAATCGGGGTGATACAGAAGAGTGGGAGAAGAGAGCCTGTTATTGAGTAGGGACCATCTCTATATGTTGCCGACTTGTACTTCCCAAGCGCTTAGTACAGTGCTCTGCACACAGTAAGTGCTCAATAAATATGATTGACTGAATGAATGAATAAAATGAGGGTTTAGGGAAGGCCTCTTGGAGGAGGCCCAATGCTGTCATACCTTGCTTTGTGGAGGCTGTAGGTTCCCTCCCTCCCCAGGAACCACCCTGAGGTGGACATGAGGAAAGGAAAAAAGTCTGAGGTGTTCTGAGGCACAGCAGTTAATCACAAACACACAGAGCCAAGCTGTTCTGGGACCTCTAATGAGATTAGCGCTCATGCTATTCACACAGGAAATAGTCCACATTACCCACACAGCATCCATTCATAAAGAATGAGCCCCAAAGTACTGGTGGGGTGGGGGGGTGGGGTGATTTCTGAAGTGTTGAGTAATCAATTTCCATTTCCTCTGAAAAATCTCTAGTGTCCTGGGAAATATTCCACTTTCCTGGGCTCTGCTGATAACCTTGGTTATGAGGCAATTGTCTGTAAGGACACCATGTGCTAAAGTCAGTATATGACCCCCTGCCTTTTGATCCGTCCTGTTCTCCACAGAAAGGGTTTCTTCACTGATAAGCTAGGCTTAATGGAAAGAGGACATCTAGTTCAGAGGTAGGGCTGGCTGACTTCTGGAACTGGAACTAAAGTTCCTCACTGCTCTCCTACTACAGCCCAGCCCACACATGCCGCTCTTCTTGCGCTAGCTCACTTACTCACTGTGCCCTGATTTCGTGCTGTGCCACGTCCTCCTCCTAGCCTGGAACTCCCTCCCTCTCTGTATGTACCAGACCACCACTTTCTCCACCTTCAAAGCATTATTTCCAAGAAACCTTCCCTGATTAAGCCCTCTTTTAATAATAATAATAGCAACAATAACAATAATAATAATGATGATGATGGTATTCGTTAAGTGCTTACTATGTGCAAAGCACTGTTCTAAGCACTGGGGGGGATACAAGATCATCTGGTTGTCCCAAGTGGGGCTAACAGTCTTCATCCCGACTGAGCCCTCTTTTTCCTCTCCTCCTCCCCATCCCCCCCAGCCCTACCTCCTTCCCCTCCCCACAGCACCTGTATATATGTTTGTACAGATTTATCACTATTTATTTGACTTGTACATATTTCCTATTCTATTTATTTTGTTAATGATGTGTATCTAGCTTTGTTTTTATTTATTCTGGTGACTTGACACCTGTCCACATGTTTTGTTTCGTTGTCTGTCTCCCCCTTCTAGACTGTGAGCCCGTTGTTGGGTAGGGACCGTCTCTGTATGTTGCCAACTTGTACTTCCCAAGCGCTTAGTACAGTGCTCTGCACACACTAAGCACTCGATAAATACGATTGAATCAATCAATCAATCAATCGTATTTATTGAGCGCTTACTGTGTGCAGAGCACTGTACTAAGCGCTTGGGAAGTACATGTTGGCAACATATAGAGACAGTCCCTACCCAACAGTGGGCTCACAGTCTAAAAGGGGGAGACAGAGAACAAAACCAAACATACTTACAAAATAAAATAAATAGAATAGATATGCACAAATAAAATAAATAAATAGAGTAATAAATATGTACAAACATATATACATATATACAGGTGCTGTGGGGAAGGGAAGGAGGTAAGATGGGGAGGATGGAGAGGGGGACGAGGGGGAGATGAATGAATCCCCATTTTACAGGTGAGGGAACTGAGGCCCAGAGAAGTGAAGTGGCTTGCCCAAGTTCATACAGCTGACAGGTGACGGAGCCGGGATTCGAACCCATGACCTCTGACTCCCAAGCCCGGGCTCTTTCCACTGAGCCCCACTGCTTCTCCCCAGCTCCCCGGCTCTCTTTTCCCCAGCTCGCTCTCCCTTCTATGTCATCTATGCACTTGGATCTGTGACTTTTGGACATTTGATACTCACCCCACCCCTCAACCCCCCCATAATTTATGAATATATCTTTAATTTATATAATGCATAACACTTTATATATTGATATAAAAGTTATATAAATTCATATTAATGTCAAGAAGCAGTATTGGGCCTGGGAGTCAAAAGTCATGGGTTCTAATCCCGGCTCTGCCACTTGTCTGCTGGGTGACCTTGAGCAAGTCACTAAACTTCTCTGTGCTTGTTACCTCATTTGTAAAATGGGGATCGAGACTGTGAGCCCCACGTGGGACAGGGACTGTGTCCAACCTGATTAGCTTGTATCCACCCCAGCGATTAGTACAGTAACACTAGTACAGAGAACCGGTATGGCTTAGTGGAAAGAACATGGGATTGGAAATCAGAGGTCATGGGTTCTAATCCCAACTCCACCACTTGTCAGGTATGTGACTTTGGGCAAGTCACTTCACTTCTCTCTGCCTCAGTTACCTCATCTGTAAAATGTGAATTAAAACTGTGAGCCCCACGTGGGACAACCTGATTACCTTGTATCTCCCCCAGCGCTTAGAACAATGCTTGTCACGTAGTAAGTGCTTAACAAATACCATCATTACTAACACAGTGCCCGGTACGCAGTAAGTGTTTTACAAGCACCACTATTATTATGATTATTATGATGATTCTTATTAGACTGTAACCTCGTTATAGGCTGGAATCATGTCTGCTAATTCTGTTGTACTGTCCCAAGCGCTTAGTACAGTGCTCTACATACAATGTGCTCAATCAATACCACTGATTGATTGATTGGATTTAAAACAGAGGAGTTATTTCAGAAGCAGCGTGGCTCAGTGGAAAGAGCACGGGCTTTGAAGTCAGAGGTCATGGGTTTGATTCCCAACTCTGCCACATGTCTGCTGTGTGATCTTGGGCAAGTCACTTAACTTCTCTGAGCCTCAGTTACCTCATCTGTAAAATGGGGATGAAGACTGTGAGCCCCACATGGGACAACTTGATCACCTTGTATCCCCCCCAGCGCTTAGAACAGTGCTCTGCACATAGTAAGTGCTTAACAAATGCCATCATCATTATTATTATTATTATTATTATTATTATTATCATCTCTCGTCTCACCTTCCTGGAATAGGGTTCCAGTGAGTGAGATCATTTGGAGAAGAAAGGCAATAAATAAATCCACAGTATTCTTGCTGGTTGATGAAGTGATAAATGACCCAGGAAGCTAGGAGGCACAAAACATTATCGTAAAAGGACCTCAGAAAGCGTTCTGTACCCGAATTTTACAAGAACTCTCCAAAGGAGAAGGCACAGAGTTGTATTTCTTTTAGGTGATGACTAATTTATGAAAGGGTTTATAGCTCTGGGCAACTACACAGGAGTTTTTATCCTGGATGGACTCCCAAGTACAAATCTCTGAGAAGGAGACAAGATTGGTTTTCCATGAAAAAAGCCCTTCTTGGAGCTGAGCAGACTCAGAAAGGTCCAAGAGGGACCTATCCTCCTACACTCTAATGGGGAGGTATTTTTATATCAAATATGATGGTTGTGCCTCTCCCTTTTTCTTTTGAATCAGCTCAGCTCGGGATATTGAAGAAAAATATTGTACTGACTACATCGATGGCGACTGGAGCCAGGGAACCATTACCTTGTTGGTTCAATCTCACATTCTATCTCGACTGGATAACTGCATCAGCCTCCTCTCTGATCTCCCATCCTCCTGTCTCTCCAGAAACACTCTGGGCCTGTCATCCCCTCCTCAAAAATCTCCAGTGGTTTCCTATCAACCTTCGCATGATGCAAAAACTCCTCACTCTCGGCTTCAAAGCTGTCCATCACCTCGCCCCCTCCTACCTCACTTTCCTTCTCTCCTTCTCCAGCCCAGCCCACACACTCCGCTCCTCTGCTGCCGCTCACCTCCTCACTGTGCCTTGTTCTCGCCTGTCTTGCCGTCGACCCCTGGCAAATGTCCCACCTCTGGCCTGGAAAGCCCTCCCTCCACACATTCGCCAAACTAGCTCTTTTCCTCCCTTCAAAGCCCTACTGAGAGCTCACCTCCTCCAGGAGGCCTTCGCAGACTGATCTCCCCCTTTTCCTTCTCCTCCTCCCCTCCCAGCTCCCCCCAGCCCTACCCCCTTTCCCTCCCCACAGCACTAGTGTATATTTGTAGATATTTATTACTCTATTTATTTTATTAATGATATGTATATAGTATAATTCTATTTATTCTGATGGTATTGACACCTGTCTACTTGTTTTGTCGTGTTGTCTGTCTCCCCCTTCCCTATCAACCCTTTGTTGGGTAGGGACCGTCTCTATATGTTGCCGATTTGTACTTCCCAAGCGCTTAGTACAGTACTCTGCACACGGTAAGCGCTCAAAAAATACGATTGAATGAATGAATGGATGAATGAAAAAGAGGATCAAAGGGACATATTTCAACACAAGTAGTTACACGGGCACTCTATGGTGAGAGTGGCTGGGGTCAATGGATCATGAAACAGGTAAGGGAAAGCCCAGAGAGAGCCACTTGACTAACTGGAGAATAATCTGGACATCAAGCTGATTTTTGAGACTTATAAAAAAAATTATAAAGAGACAGATCCAGAACAATAATGGGGAAGGAGAGCAGCAAAATAGGGATGGAAGCATGGCCTAGAGTAAAGAGCATGGGACTAGGGGGCAGATGACATGGGTTCTAATCCTTCCTCCACCACTTGGCTGCAGTGTGACCTTGGGCAAGTCTTTTAACTACTCTGTGCCTCAGATTCCTCATCTGTAAAATGGAAATTCAATACCTGTTCTCCCTCCTAGACTGTGAGCCCTATATGGGATAGGGACTATATCTGACCTGATTATTTCATATCTACCCCAGTGTTAGGCACATAATAAGTGCTTAAAAAATACCACTTAAAAAAAAGAGTGTAAGCTTCTTAAGAGCAGGGATTATGTCTACTAACTCTTCCTTTCCCAAGTGCTTACTAGATTACTCAGTATGCAAGAGGCACTCGATACATACTATTGATTAAAAAAATAGGGAAGACCAATTTTCACTCTTGTCATAATACAATTCTGTAGTATTTGGGCCAGAAATTATATATATATGCATATACATATTGATATATGTATATTAATATATGTATATGTATACAATTTCAAAAATAAAATTAAATAAATTTAGGTTCACCTTCCATTGTGAATGTACAGTCCCACTGTGGATGACTTAAAATGTAATTCATGACTGCACTTTTCATTTCCCCTGGGCAGATTGTGAAACAGACAGCAAAAACAGCTCCAACTGGGATTTTTACAGTACTATTCCAATTCATTGGCGGAAGCCCTTTGTGAGGAGATTTGTGAACAGCTGAGAAGCATAATCTCATAAGCATAAGACAAGAGGTTCATGAAAGCATTACAAATTTAAAAGAAAATATTCTCCTATAAAGTAGAAATGATCTTGATGTACATTTCAATGTGGAATAGAAGGGGTCTATCTTTATCCAGAGGGAAGGAAGGAAAAATTGGTAAAATGGAGTCATAAGCAGTGATTTAATAGCCATAAATAATAATTATGGTATTTGTTAAGTGCTTACTATGTGCCAAGCACTATTCTAAGAGCTGGAGTAGATACAAGGGACACAGTCCCTGTCCCACATGGGGTGCACACTCATCCCCATTTTACAGATGAGGTAACTGAGGCCCAGAGAAGTTAAGTGACTTGCCCAAGGTCAAAGAGCAGACATGTGGAGAAGTCGGGATTCGAACCCAGTCCCTTCTGACTCCCAGGACTGTTCAGTGCCCACTTAGCCATACTATGTCTCTGATTTCAAGTGCCAAACAAAATAACTTTCTATAACTAGAGATCCCAGACAAACATAGTCCTTTTCTCCTTTCCTTTCTCTTCAGAAGCAGCATGGTGTAGTGGCCTGGGAACACAGGCCTGGGGGTCAGAAGGTCATGGGTTCTAATCCAGGCTCTGCCATTTGTCTGCTCTGTGTGTGTGACTTTGGGCAAGTTGCTTTGGGCCTCAGTTACCTCATCTGTAAAATGGGGATTGAGACCGGGAGCCCCATAGACAGGGACTGTGTCCAACCTGAGTTGTTTGTATCCACCCCAGTGCTTAGAACAGTGCCTGGCACATAGTAAGTGCTTAACAAATACCATAATTATTATTATTTCTCCTTTCCTTTAGACTGTAAGCTTGTTGTGGGCAGGGATTGCGTCTACCAACTCTGTTGTATTTTGCTTTCCTGAGCAGTTAGAATATTGCTCTGCACCCAGTAAGTGCTCAATAAATTCTACTGACTGATTGAGAGTGGGTTTCGGGTGAAAGCCAAAATCTACCTGGGGAACACCAGCTCACTTTGGACAGGAAGTGCACCTGCTATATTCTTATTCTGTACTCTTCCAAGTGCTTAGTACAGTGCTCTGCACACAGTAAGTGCTTAATAAAGCCAATTGATTAACCTACAATATTTCACAGAATTTTCACAGGATTGAAGATCCTTGAGCCAGGGATCATGTCTCCCTGCTCCATTGTTCTCCCCAGTGCTTAATAAATATCACCAGTTGATTGATATTGTCTTTGGGTCCCGTAGTCTGTTGAATTGGGAGGAGAAGGGAGGTTTAGTCAATTGGGAGGATGTAAGCAAGAGGTTAGTGGGACAGGCAAGAATAAGGTAAAGTGAGTAAATTAGCTAGAAAGGAATGTAGACTGTGAGCTGAGGTGCTGTGGGAGAATAGAGTGGATAAGGAGAGAGCCGAAAACCCGTGATCAGGCATTTCTGCATGATACAGAGAAGAATGGGCAACTATGGGAGGTTTTAGAGGAGTGGGGAGATATGTATAAAAAAGTTTTAGAAAAACAATGCAGGTAGCAGAGAGGAGAGGGGTGAGACTAGAGGCAAGGAGACCAGTGAGAAGGCTGATTCAACAGTCAAGCCAGGATATGACAAGCGTCTGGATCGGTGAAGAAATCGTAAGGATGGAGAAGAAGGGGCAGACCCTGGAAATTTTGTGATGGGGAAAAAATTGACAGGCTTTAAAGAAAGACTGAATATGAGGGTTGACGGAAAGGGACGAGCCAAGGAAAATGCCAAGGTAATGGGCTTGTGACACTGGGAAAATGCGGCTGTTGTCTGCTCGTGAGAGAAAAGTTAGGTGTAGGTGGGGATTTGGAAAGTAAGATGAGTTCAGTTTTAAGCATATCGAGCCTGTGGGACATCCATGAAGAGAGGGTTTCGGGGGAGGAGGAAATGCAAGATTGCAGAATAGGAGGGTGGTCAGTACCCGTGAGGAAGAATTTAGAGTCATTTGTATAAAGACAGTAGTTGAAACCGTGAGAGGGAATGAGCTCCCAAAGGGAATGAGCAGAGAGTGGGAAGAGAAGAGGACTGAGAACAGAGAGCCTTGACAGATACCCACAATTAATAGGTGGACAGTAGAAGAAGAAATGGCAAAGGAGACCAAAAATGCTGGCTAGAGATTGAGGTGGCACGTACACTAGAATCTTTGTCCATTCTTTGATGGGTTGCTGGTATCTCCATTTTCAGTTACAGAAGGGTCATTTTTCTTTCTTATCATCATCAGTGGCAATTATTGAGCACTTACACTGTGTAGAGCATGGTACTAAGCGCTTGGGAGTACCACAGAGTTAGCAGATATGTTCCCTACCCACCATGAGCTTACAGTCTAGTGTGGGAGATAGGGATTAATATAAATAATTTGAGAAGCAGTGTGGCTCAGTGGGAGATAGACATTAATATAAATAATTCGAGAAGCAGTGTGGCTCAGTGGAAAGAGCACGGGCTTTGGAGTCAGAGGTCATGGGTTCAAAACCCAGCTCTGCCAATTGTCAGCTGTGTGACTTTGGGCAAGTCACTTTTAACTTCTCTGTGCCTCAGTTACCTCATCTGAAAAATGGGGATTAAGACTATGAGCCTACTATGGGATAACCTGATCACCTTGTAACCTCCCCAGCGCATAGAGCAGCTACAGCCCAGCCTGCACCCCCCTCTCCTCTGCCACTAATGTCCTCACTGTACCTCGTTCTCGCCTGCCTCGCCATCGACCCCCGGTCCACGTCCTCCCCCTGGCCTGGTATGCCCTCCCTCCGAACATCTGCCAAGCTAGCTCTCTTCCTCCCTTCAAAGCCCTACTGAGAGCTCACCTCCTCCAGGAGGCCTTCCCAGACTGAGCCCCCTTTTTCCTCTCCTCCTCCCCATCCCCCCGCCCTACCTCCTTCCCCTCCCCACTGCACCTGTAGGTATGTTTGTACAGATTTATTACTCTATTTATTTTACTTGTACATATTTACTATTCTATTTATTTTGTTAATGATGTGCATCTGGTTTTACTTCTATTTATTCTGATGACTTGACACCCCTCCACATGTTTTGTTTTGTTGTCTGTCTCCCCCTTCTAGACTGTGAGCCCATTGTTAGGTAGGGACCATCTCTATATGTGGCCAACTTGTACTTCCCAAGTGCTAAGTACAGTGCTCTGCACATAGTAAGTGCTCAATAAATATGATTGAATGAATGAATGAGCAGTGCCTTGCATATAGTAAGCGCTTAATAAATGCCATTATTATTATTATTATTATTGTTTACAATATATAATTTAAAGATATGTACATAAGTGCTGTGGCAGTGAGGGTGGAGCAAATATCAACTGCCCGATGGTCATAGATCCAAGTACATAGATGATGCAGAAGAGAGAGGGAACTGGGGAAAAGAGGGCTCACCTGGGAAAGGCCACTTGGAGAAGATGTGAGCTTATAGTCCCTCTAGACTGTCTAGACCTACAGTCTCTCGTTGAGGGCAGGGAATGTGTCTACCCACTTTGTTGCATCGTACTTTCTCAAAGGTAGGCCTCTGCTTGACTCTCCCTCCCTTATCTGAGACTGGTAGGGTACTGGAAACTCTCCAGGTGCCATCCTGAGAGGGGACTTAGCCCACAACAAGGCACTAAACAAACAAGTACCACAATTAAAATGATTATTTATCATTATTATTATCGACTTCGGCTCTTGAGGAGAATGAGACCGTATGTGACCTTGGGAACGTCACTTAACCTCTCTGTGCCTCAGTTTCCCCATCTGAATGATAAATAATTACGGTATGAAGTCACATACTGTGTGGAAAGCACTGTGTTAAGTGGTGGGGAAGATACAGGATAACCATCTGTACAATGCGTATGAAATACCCGCCTCCTTCTTAGACTGTAAGCCTTGTATGAGACAGGGACCATCCTAGCTTGTTACTACTGGCTGAGGAGCTCTAAATAATCAGTAACTCCCAACATCAATAAATTAACATAAATAAATTATCCTAAATCCCAGAGTCAGCATTACTGTTATGATATTTGTTACGTGCATAGTCTGTGTCATGCATTATTCTAAGGACTGGGTAGATACGAGTTAATCAGGTTGGACTCAGTCCCTGACCCACGTAAGGTTCACGATCTCAATCCTCATTTTGCAGATGAGGTAACAGGCACAGAGAAGTGAAGTGACTTGCCTAAATTCACACAGCAGACAAGTGGCAGAGCCAGAATTAGAACCCACGACCTCCTGATTCCCAGGCCCGTACTCTATCCACTATGCCACATGTGCCAAGCATTGTACTAAGCGCTGGAGTAGATACAAGATCACCAGGTCTGACATGGGGCTCACAGTCTAAGTAGGAGGGAGAACAGCTATTGAATCCCCATTTTGCAGATGAGGGAACTGAGACATAGAAGAGTTTCTAGACTGTGAGCCCACTGTTGGGTAGGGACCGTCTCTATACGTTGCCAACTTGTACTTCCCAAGCGCTTAGTACAGTGCTCTGCACACAGTAAGTGCTTAATAAATATGATTGATTGATTGATGGATTAATTGACTTGGCCAAGGTCTCAGAGCAGACAAGTGACAGAGCTGGGATTAGAACTCAGGGCCTCTGACTCCCGGACTTGTCCTCTTTCCACTAGTCCACACTGCTTCCCACACGGCTTATTTTATTAGAGCTCTCGTGATCTGAGGCATCTTGGAGAAAGCGAATGACTGCTCCTTTTCTCCCACTCCCAAACCAACATAATCCCCGTGCCTTGAAGTGGAGGACGTGGGAACGAGTGACCTCAGAATAGATAAAACAGGACATTGAGTTTAATGAATAAATCAGAGCTGAAGGCGTAGCCTACAGCAATCTAATTGTTTTTGCCAGCCTTTTTATCAGCTTCTTTACTCTCTTTGATGTGCAGTTAAGCAGTTTGAACACCCAACCTGCACAAACTCACCAAACATTTTACTCTGAAATGCCAGTGGTAAAGCCAGAAAGAAAAGGGAGGTATTAAGGAGAGATTTGAAGAGAGGAAATGACTCACATATAAGTCAGTTGAGTGTCTCTCTGAATGCCTAAGAATTTGAGTGAAGATTGTTTCCTGATTTCCAATCTAGGTTTTACGGTGAGCTGCCTCATTCTCTGTCAGTCGGAGCAGCTTGCAGATATATGACTAATCTGTCCTTCCCGGGCAGAAAGAACTAGCTCCTTCAGCTCATCTCAAAGTGTCCTGCCCCCCAGGTCCTCCATTTGAGTGATTTATTTCCTATGAAAAGTTTTTCCCTGTCCTATTCTGCCTACGCCGCATCCTGCAAAATGAAAAGCAATTCAGAAATGCTTTGGTGTTTTGATATTAGCGATGGAACCCTTACACACTTACTTACACACTCTTTCGCACTTTTATATTTATGCCCATTCGGTTGACTTATTTTGACCACTCTATTTATAAATATTTGTATGTCTGTGTGTGAGCTCCTTGTGAGGAAAGGGTCACTTTATTATTCTGCATTTCCCAAATGCTCAATATCAAAAGTCAAGATGAGAGCACGAACAATGAATGTCCTAGCATCAAAGCAAGGCTCACCTTATCACGGCTACGCTGGGTGGTACATAATAATAAAAATAATTCTGGTGTCAGGCACCGGATTAAGAACTGGGTTTGATACAAGATAATCAGGTTTACATGGGGCTCACCGTCTAAGTAGGAGGAAGAACAGGTATTGAATCCCCACTTTACCGATGAGGGAACTGAGGCACAGAGGAGCTAAGTGACTTGCCCAAGGTCACACAGCAGACAGGTGGCAGAGCCAGAATTAGAACCCAGGTCCTCTAAGTCCCTGGCCCATGTGCTTTCCGCTAAGCTGTTTCTCCATGTGAGAGGAGAATGAGGGGATGGCAAGATACCCTCACACCTGCTGTGGGGGATGCTGAAATTGGGGAATTGAAAGCAAGGAGAGCAGAAGAAGTGTTTTAAGGTCACACAGTTAAACAGAGCCCCCAACAATGCTGAATCTCCACTGAAAACGGGGAGTCAGTTGCTGAGAACGGACCTGTATACCACACTGCCATCAAGAAGAGAGCAACTCTCTCGGAGCAAAAACTCTGTATGGAGAAAGAGATCAGGAAGCAAAAAAGAAAAGCTCTGCTGCTACTTCTGCTCCTCTTACTACTACTAATCCATCAATCAATCGATCCATCGTATTCATTCATTCGTTCAATCATATTTATTGAGCCCTTGGGAGAGTACAATACAACAGTAAACAGACACAGTCCCTGCCCATAATGAGCTTACAGTATGACGGAGGGGAGATAGACACTAATATAAATAAATAAATGATAGATATGTACGTAAGTGCTGTGGGTCTGGGAAGGGAGAAAAACAAAGGCAGCAAGTCAGGGTGACACAGAAGGGAGTGGAAGAAGAGGAAATGTGTGGGGGGCTCACATACTATGTGCTGAGGAGCAGGGAAGCAGTGTGGCCTAGTGAATGGAGCACCAGCCTGGGAATCAGAAGGACCTGGCTTCTAATCCTGGCTCTGGCACTTGTCTGTTGTGTGACCCTGGGCAAGTCACTTCACTTCTTTGTGCCTCGTTCACCTCATCTGTAAAATGGGGATTAAGACTGTGACCCCTCTGTGGGGCCTGGACTGTGTCCAATTTAACCCTCTTCTATCTACCTCAGCACTTAGTACAGTGCCTGGCACATAGTAAACCCTTAACAAATACCATTTGAAAAAAAGCAGTGTACAATGATAACTTGGGAGAGTACAAAACAACAGAATTAGTGGACCCATTCCCTGCCCGTAATGTTTACACTCGGGGGGGGGGGACGACAGACACGAGCCCGTTGTTAGGTAAGGACCGTCTCTATATGTTGCCGACTTGTACTTCCCAAGCTCTTAGTACAGTGCTCAGCACGCAGTAAGCGCTCAATAAATACAATTGAATGAATGAATGAAATAGATAATTTATAGAACATAATTTATAGAACATATGCACTTCTACCACCACTACTACAACTATTACTACCACCATTTCTCAAAATTCTCAGAGTTGGAGCCATGATTCAGCCGATGGAAGTAAGCATGAAGAGCCGGCAGGCGTTCCAACTTCTTTCTTTTTTATTTGCCTGCTGCCTAATTAATTTTAAGATGTTTAAAGGTCTATGGAACTTTGCCATTTTGTGTGGCTGAGGCAAAGTCTGGATCCTGCTCCCGAGCATAGCTCGGGAGTTTGTATTAAGTATTAATACATATTAATACGAGTTTGTATTAAGTATTCATCTTCCAAACTCCGGCACGATGGCGGGAAAAATGCTAATTCCACTGTTGAAGGAGGGGCACCGCTCTGATTTAATCTCCTCTGTCGGTTGTCGTTTATAGTTTAGAAAGTGGAAATGCCAGAATTAAATCATCATCAATTGTATTTATTGAGCGCTTACTGTGTGCAGAGCACTGTACTAAGCGCTTGGGAAGTACAAGTTGGCAACATATAGAAACAGTCCCTACCCAACAGTGTGCTCACAGTCTAAAAGAATTAAATGCCCAATGGAAGTATTTAAAACAAAAACAAAAACACTCCTCTGAATCTTGCTTCTAGTGTTCAGTTTGGGCACCTCTGGACTTGCCTAGCAGGACTGCTGCCATTATCCTAGTGCTGTGGTTATCCTTGTTATTAATGGCAATGACAATAATCCCACCACGCAGAACCTTACAAACTAAAAATCGCTCGAGCCCTGGCTCTTCTTTTATTAGACATTCAGGATTGTCAGCCACCTTTTTATTTTCTTAATTATACCCTAGGTGAAGCTGAACTGTTTGCTGATAATATGAGGGCTATTGGTGTGCCGGTCAACCTTTCTCCTGCTAGTTAATAAACTTGGAATGGAGGATTTCTGTTTAGTGAAGGTAGGGATTCTTTCCTTGCAAGGTTCACATGCCCTAACACGTGTGCAGACAGGCAGGCAGAAACAAACCCTTCTAGGCAGGTAGATAAGCTCCACGGACAGAAGACAGCTAAACCGAAGCAGCTGCTGCCACCGCTAGCGTTCAGTCATTCATTCGACCATATTTATTGAGTGCTTACTGTGTGCTGAGCACTGCAGTAAGCACTTGGGAGAGTATGATACAACAATAAGCAGGCACATTCCCTGCCCACAACGAGCTTACAGTCCAGAGAAGCAGCGTGGCCCAGTGGAAAGAGCGCGGGCTTTGGAGTCAGAGGACAGAGGCTCCACCAATGGTCAGTTGTGTGACTTTGGGCAAGTCACTTAACTTCTCTGGGCCTCAGTTCCCTCATCTGTAAAATGGGGATTAAGACTGTGAGTCCCCCGTGGGACAACCTCATCACCTTGTAACCTCCCCAGTGCTTAGAACAGTGCTTTGCACATAGTAAGCGCTTAATAAATGTCATCATCATTATTATTATTATTAGAGGGGCCGACAGACATTAATATAGATCCCTGGAGCTCTGAGGCTGCAGAGAGCAGGGCCCAGAGGCAGCCTATCGTGGAAGTGGCAGGGGCAAAAAACTCTAGATACAGTAGATGGACATGCCGGGCACTGACTTTATTACCCTTCTCTCCCTCCTAATCACACTGTGAGCCACATGGGGGACAGGGACTGTGTCTCAACTAATTATCTTGTATCTCCCCTGATGCATAATACAGTGCTTGGCACAGAGCGAGTTCCTAAAATATAATAATAATAATAATATATATATGCAATATATAATAATATATAATATTATAATAATAAAATATTATTATTATTATTATTATTACCTCCTGAGCCCACTGTTGGGTAGGGACCGTCTCTAGGAGGCCTTCCCAGACTGAGCCCCTTCCTTCCTCTCCCCCTCGCTCCCCTCTCCATTCCCCCCATCTTACCTCCTTCCCTTCCCCACAGCACCTGTATATATGTATATATGTTTGTACATATTTATTACTCTATTTATTTATTTATTTATTTATTTTACTTGTACATATCTATTCTATTTATTTTATTTTGTTAGTATGTTTGGTTTTGTTCTCTGTCTCCCCCTTTTAGACTGTGAGCCCACTGTTGGGTAGGGATTGTCTCTGTATGTTGCCAACTTGTACTTCTCAAGCGCTTAGTACAGTGCTCTGCACACAGTAAGCACTCAATAAATACTATTGATGGTGATGATATATGTTGCCGATTTGAACTTCCCAAGTGCTTAGTACAGTGCTCTGCACACAGTAAGCGCTCAAAAAATATGACCGACTGAATGAATGAATGCCAATATAACAATGCAATAGACACATTCCCTGCCCACAGTGAGCTTACAGTCTAGAGAGACTATAGGCACAAGGGTTATGCAGAATTCCTTTCCCTAGCAATGGATTTCTGCATTGACGAAAGTTCCCGGAAGCCTTTTTTGAAATTGAACATGACACTAGCCAAATCAGGAGATGAGGTGATGAGTTTCATGGCGAAGGCAGGATTCCAGTGCCCGGTGGGGACCTTAGGACCTGAGCTAACACTTTGAGCACCTCAGACAATCAATCAATCAATTGTATTTATCGAGCTCCTACTGTGTGCAGAGCACTGTACTAAGCGCTTGAGAGAGTTCAATATAACAGAGATAGTAGACAAGCCAGCAATCTACAGACAGCCTGGGCTGTGGCCATGTCAGGGAGGAGGCAGTAAAGGCCATCATTAGCTCTTTGAACTATGTACTTCACCTGTATCATTACTTCCTTGCCCTCTAATCCAACCTCTGCCCCTCTGCCCTTGAACCTGAATAAACTGAATGAGCATTAGCTTGCAGATTGGTGCTCTTTCAGTCGTGCTTATTGAGCAATCAATCAATCAATCAATCGTATTTATTGAGCGCTTACTGTGTGCAGAGCACTCTACTAAGCGCTTGGGAAGTACAAGCTGGCAACATATAGAGACAGTCCCTATCCAACAGTGGGCTCACAGTCTAGAAGGGGGAGACAGAGAACAAAACCAAACATACTAACAAAATAAAATAAATAGAATAGATAGGTACATTATCTGTGTGCAGAGCACTGTACTAAGCGCTTGGGAGAGTACAATACAACAATAAACAGGCACATTCCCTGCCCACAACAAGCTTACAGTCTATCTGGGGGAAGACAGACATCAATACAAATAAACAAATGACAGATATGCACATAAGTCCTGTGGGGCTGAGAGTGGGGAAGAGCAAGTCAGGGTGATGGAGAAGGGAGTGGGAGAAGAAGGGGGCATAACACTCACTCTAATCAAGCTGGAGGAGTGAGCTGCACAAGAGTCATAATAATAATTATAATAATGATATTTGTTAAGCACTTACAGTGTGCCAAGCACTGGGATAGTTACGATACAGTCGGATCAGGCATACTTCCTGTCCCACTCTTGGGCCTCAGTCTAAGGGGAAAGGAGAACAGGTTTTTAATTCCCATTTTACAGATGAGTAAGCAGAGGCACAGAGACGTAAGTAAATTTCACAAGGTCCTATAGGAGGTAAGTTGGGGGACTAGGTCTCCTGACCACCTGGGCCACCACCTGCTTCATCCTTCCCTGAAACCAGGTCTGGGGAGTCCTTCCCAGGTCTGTTGTCTATCACCCTCAAGTGTATTGTTTTTTCTGCTTTTTAGTAAAATGGAAGTTTCTTCTTAGGGATATGTCTGGGGAATTCTTGAGGAGCAACTTTTATTTTATCAACAAACAACAACAACAAAAAAGCCACAGCAAATTCCAGGTATCCATCCATTCCCCTCATCCCGCTCCCAACTCCACCTCTGGACCCTGGCAATGCCTGGAAAGGTCAGAAAATAGGCTGGCCTTCCTAGTGCCTGAACTGTCAGTCAGTCAGAAGTATTTATTGAGTGTCTAGTCTGTGCACAACAGTGTGCTAAGCACCTGGGAGAGCATAATAGAGAAGCAGCGTGGCTCAGTGGAAAGAGCATGGGATTTGGAGTCAGAGGTCATGGGTTCAAATCCCGGCTCCGCCAATTGTCAGCTGTGTGACCTTGGGCACTTCACTTAACTTCTCTGTGCCTCAGTTACCTCATCTGTAAAATGGGATTAAGACTGTGAGCCCCCCGTGGGACAACCTGATCACCTTGTAACCTCCCCAGTGCTTAGAACAGCGCTTTGCACATAGTAAGCACTTAATAAATGCCATTATTATTATTATTACTACCACTATCAAGCGCTTAGTACAGTGCTCTGCACACAGTAGGCGCTCAATAAATACGATTGAATGAATGAGTAATAATAATTATAATAATTGTGGTATTTGTTAAGCACTTACTATGTGCCAGACACTGTTCTGAGCGATAGGGTGGATACAAGGTAATTGGGTTGGTCACAGTCCCTGCCCCACATGGGGCTCACAGCCTTAACCCCCATTTTACAGATGAAGTAACTGAGTCACAGAGAAGATAACTGAATTACCCTAGGTCACCCAGCAGACTAGTGGCAGAGCTGGGATTAGAACCCAGGTCTTTCCCAGACTGAGCCCCTTCCTTCCTCTCCCCCTCGTCCCCCTCTCCATCCCCCCCATCTTACCTCCTTCCCTTCCCCACAGCACCTGTATATATGCATATATGTTTGTACATATTTATTACTCTATTTATTTATTTATTTATTTTACCTGTACATATCTATTCTATTTTATTTTGTTAGTATGTTTGGTTTTGTTCTCTGTCTCCCCCTTTTAGACTGTGAGCCCACTGTTGGGTAGGGACTGTCTCTATATGTTGCCAGTTTGTACTTCCCAAGCGCTTAGTACAGTGCTCTGCACATAGTAAGCGCTCAATAAATACGATTGATGGTGATAATGATGTTTTCTAACCCCAGGCCACGCTGCTTCTGTATACTAGATGAAGCAGAAGACCCGATCCCTGCCCCAGCCACACCGCAAGCAAGCTCTTCATCAATCACCTCCACTTGGATGTGGCCTCTGAGGGCACATCGGAATTAGTTGATTTATGATTTGCATTTCCCTTTCCACCTCCAGCCATCGTTCGGCTTATTCTTAGGCAATTGCCAAGGTAAATGTCGTCATTGCCACTCCGTGTGTTGACTTTCTCGGTGTTCTTCTTTTCTTTATTCCTATTCACTCATGTTTTTCAGTGACCCAGATCCAGCAGACAGGGTCGAGGCCTGAATCCAGAAGAAGGAGAAGAGACAAGTGGAAAGGGAGAGACCAGAACTAACTCTAGAGGTGAAATCTGTAGCCCTGTATAGGGTGCTGAGATATTAAGGGGACAAAATGGACATTTCAGTTAACTACGGATCACGGGCCTGAGAGCCAGAAGGTCATGGGCTCTAATCCCGGCTCCACCAGTTGTCTGCTGGGTGACCTTGGGCAAGTCACTTTACTTCTCTGTGCTTCAGTTACCTCATCTATAAAATGGGGATTGAGACTGTGAGCCCCATGTGAAACAGGGACTGTGGCTAACTCAATTTGCGTGTGCCCCCCTCAGTGCTTAGTACAGTGCCTGACAATATTATTAAATAATGATAACAATTTTTTGTTAAATGTTAACAAAACAATTATTTTTATTATTATTAATAATGATGATGATGATGGCATTTATTAAGCCTTTACTATGTGCAAAGCACTGTTCTAAGCACTGGGGAGGTTACAAGGTGATCAGGTTGTCCCACAGGGGGCTCACAGTCTTAATCCCCATTTTACAGACGAGGTAACTGAGGCCCAGAGAAGATAAGTGACTTGCCCAAAGTCACACAGCTGACAATTGGCAGAGACGGGATTTGAACCCATGACCACTGACTCCAAAGCCTGGGCTCTTTCCACTGAGCCACACTGCATGGAGCAGTGTGGTCTAGTGAGGAGTAGCATGGCCTAGTGGAAAGATCATAGGCCTGAGAGTCAGAGACCTGTGTTCTAATTCCGGCTCCATTACTTCATTCTTTCATTCATTCAATCGTATTTATTAAGTGCTTACTGTGTGCAGAGCACTGTACTAAGCACTTGGGAAGTACAAGTCGGCAACATAGACGGTCCCTACCCAACGAAGGGCTCACAGTCTAGAAGGGGGAGACAGACAACAAAACAAAACATGTAGACAGGTATCAAAATTGTCAGAAGAAATAGAATTAGAGCTATATGTGCATCATTAACAAAATAACTAGAATAGTAAAACTTGTCTCCAGTGTGACCTTGGATAAGTCACTTAACTTCTCCGGCCTCAGTGTCCTCATCTGTAAAGTGAGGATTTAATGCCTGGTCGCCCTCCTACTTAGACTAGGAGCCCTATGTGGGACAGGGACTGTATCCAACCTGATTAACCTGATTAGGTACGACCCCAGTGCTTAGAAAAGTGCTTGACATAGGGTAAGGGTTTAACAAATACCATACAAACAAGTACTGTAATAATAATGACTAAAAGCATGAATCTTGTAAAAGATTCACAGAAATAAAACCCTGAGCTAACCAAACACAAGACTGTAGCAAGACTGGATAAGCTATGGACACACTACTACCAGTGCTCAATGAGCTCACAGTGTACAAGCGATAACTGGTAGTGTAAATTGTAACAGGAACTACTCTCCTTCTCTTTTAATCCCAATCCGCCTCATATGTTCCCATCTCAGTCAACAATACCATCATCCTCCTTGTCCCAGAAGCCTCCAACCTTAACTCCTCGTTATCATTCAACTCTCCCATCTAAATCTACTGGCAAATCCTGCTGGTTCTTTCCGCACAACATCTCCTCCCAAACAGCTACCATCCTGGTCCAAGATCTCATCACATCTCCGTGTGATTTTTCTGTTAACCTAGACTAGTGGAAGCAGCATCGTATAGTGGCTAGAGCATGGGCCTGAGAGTTAGAAGGTTGTGGGTTCTAAACCTGGCTCTGCCACTTGCCTGCTGTGTGACTGTGGGCAAATCACCTCACTTCTCTGGGCCTCAGTTACCTCATCTGTACAGTGGGGATTGAGACTGTGAGCCCCACCTGGGACAGGGACTGTGTCCAACCCAATCTGCCTGGATCTACCCCAGTGCTTAGTACAGTGCCTGACACATAGTAAGCGCTTAACAAATGCATTATTATTATTATTAGATAGTGATGATGATGATGGTATTTGTGCACAGGTTTGGAAGTCAGAAGGATCTGGATTCTAATTCCGACTCCGCCACTTGTCTGCTGGGTGACCTAGGGCAATTCACTAAGCTTCTCTGTGCCTGAGTTACCTCATCTATAAAGTGGGGATTAAGAGAGTAAACCCCATGTGGGACAGGGACTGTGTCTGATCTGATTATCTTGTATCTACCCCAGCACTTAGAACAGTGCCTGGTACATAGTAAGAGTTTAACGAACACCATAAAGACAAAAACAAACAAAACCAATTCATCCCTGCCTCCAATCTCATCCTATCATGCCAGCCGCTGCATAGATAATCTTCTTGAAGTGTAACTAGCCACACATCTCTCTGCTCTTCTTAACCACGCAACAGTTTCCTATTTCCCTCTGTTTGACAAAAGAACTTCTCATGGCTTTGGCTTCAGGGACCCCCTTCACCTCCCCCCACCATTAGAAATCTGCCCTCTTTATCAAGCTGACCTTCTAATAATAATAATGATGGTATTTGTTAAGCGCTTACTATGTGCCAAGCATGGTTTTAAGCACTGGGGTAATAATAACAATGATAATAATAATGATGATGATGGTATTTGTTAACCACTTACTGTGTGCCAAGCACTGTTCTAAGCACTGGGGTAGATACAAGGTCATCAGGCTGTCCCAGGTGGGGTTTATAATCTTAATCCCCATGTTACCGATGAGGTAACTGAGGCACAGAGAAGTAAAGTGACTTGCCTAAAGTCACACAGCTAATACATGGAAGAGCCGGAATTAGAACCCACGACCTCTGACTCCCAAGCACGTGCTCTTTCCACTAAGCTTCTTCTTAGCTTCTCAGCTTCTATCTTGTTCCTTGCTCCTGATTTTCCTTCCTCTGATCAGCTTCTTGCTCTAGCTGTTTGCTCAGCCCGAAGCTCCCTCCCTCACTGTCAGACTTTCCAACAAGTCTTCTCTGTTTAATCCCTAATACTTCTAGTTTGCACAAACCCACAACCATTTCCAGCACTTGTGAAGTGTGTGTATATATTATATATATATATATATGTGTGTGTGTGTATGTTTTATAGATGTATATATATATAACACACTTGTATATATATAACAGTGGTATTTGTTAAGCACTTACTTTGTGCCAGACATTGTTCTAAGTCCTAGGATGGATACAGATAATTGGGTTGGACACAGTCCCTGTCCCACAGAGGGCTCACCATCTTAATCCCCATTTTACAGATGAGGGAACTGAGGCACGCAGAAGTTAACTGACTTGCCCAAGGTCACACAGCAGATGTGTTTAGTACAGTGCTCTGCACACAGTAATCACTCAATAAATACGATTGCATGAATATTCTAAGTATATATATATATATATATATATATACACACACACACACACACACACACACAAGAGCTGGAAATATACACACATCTATATACATACACACCTATATGTATATATACACAAATACATACATGTATATACACACACATATTTGTATATATACATACATTTATATGTATGTAGTCTTATGTATATAGAATATTTATTTTGACTACTCGAATTATAAATGTTTGAATGTACATCTCCCCCCATTAGAATGTAACTCTTTCTGGACAAGGAATGCATCATTTCCTGTTGTGTTGTACTTCCCCAAATAGTACAGTGCATTGCACCAAGTGAGTAGTTATTAAATACTACTACTACTACTACTACTACTACTACTACTACTACTACTACTGTTGTAACAGAGATTTGAATTATTCTGTTGACCTGAAATTTTGATTTGTGTTTATATTTGCTTAAATAAGTCCTGAATTCAGCTGTCTTATCTCTAAGAAAGAAAGCATTGGAAGACCAAAAATGATGTTCTTATGTTTTATTTACATTGTCTTCAAAATACTAGCAGGGATGCCAAGACAAATTCCACACAGTTGAATTTTTAGCCTCCAGCCAACTCCGGGACCACTAGAAACTCTAAAAATAACGCCTTGAATCTGTATTCCACTTTCATATCGATGATCTCATTTCATTCTCACAGCATTCCTTTGAGCTAGGCAGATGCTATTATCCTCCTTTTACAGATGAGGAAACTGAGGCATAGGAAGATTAAATTGAATTACACAAGGTTACACAGTATGGAGCGGGAACGGGGAGCCAGGTCTCCTGACTCTCGGCCCAAGCCTTCTCATTAATTCACACGGCCTCTCCTAGGACCACAAATGATCCAGCTGCGCAGATCGGAGAACACCAGACTGATTCAGTGCTTCTTAAATCTTTTTTCCACTCTGAACTCCCATGACCTCCAAGCTTCCTAACACCTTTTGCCAAACCTTTCCTTTCTTTCATTAGGGAGAGGAAGGGGAATAAAGTGCTGATATGGGGAGGGAAGTTGATAAGAAAAACAGGGGCTAAGAAGAAAACAAAATGGCTAAAGAAATCAGAGAGCAGTAGTGATATGGGGGAGAAGGATACTGGTACTACTACTACTAATAACAATCATAATTGTGGCATATAATAATGATGGTATTTGTTAAGCACTTACTGTGTGCCAAGCAATGTTCTGACCCATGTTAAATGCTCACTGTAAACCGAGCACTCACGGGCCTGGGTGTCAAAAGGTACAAGGTTCTAATCGCGGCTCTGCCACTTGTCTGCTGTGTGACCTTGGGCAAATGTTTAATGATAATAATAATAATAATTGGCATTTGTTAAGCGCTTACTATGTGCAAAGCACTGTTCTAAGTGCTGGGGAGGATACAGGCTGATCAGGTTGTCCCACGTGGGGCTCACAGTCTTAATCCCCATTTTACAGATGAGGTAGCTGAGGTCCAGAGAAGTTAAGTGACTTGCCCAAGATCACACAGCTGACATGTGGCGGGGTCGGGATTCGAACCCACGACCTCTGACTCCAAAGCCCGTGCTCTTCCCACTGAGCCACGCTGTTTAACTTCTGTGTGCCTCAGTTCCCTCATCTGCAAAATGGGGATTAAGACGATGAGCCCTCTGTGGGACAGGGACTGTTTCCCACCCAATTATCTTGTATCCATCGCAGCTCTTAGAACAGTGTCTGGCACAGAGTAAGTGCTTAACAAATACCACAATTATTTTTATTATTACTATGTGCAGAGTGCTGTACTAAGCGCTTGGGAGAGTACAATACAACAGAATTAGCAGACACGTACTAAGTGCTGGGGTAGATAAGATAATAATAATATAATAATAATGATGGCATTTTTAAAGTGCTTACTATTTGCAAAGCACTGTTCTAAGCTCTGGGGTAGATACAAGATAATCAGGGTGTCCCACGTAGGGCTCACAGGCTTCATCCCCATTTTACAGATGAGGTAACAGTGGCACAGAGAACTTAAGTGACTTGCCCAAAGTCACACAGCTGACAAGTGACAGAGCAAGCAGCATGGCTCAGTGGAAAGAGCACGGGCTTGGGAGCCAGAGATCACGGGTTTTAATCCCGGCTCTGCCACTTATCAGCTGTGTGACTTCGGACAAGTCACTTCACATCTCTGTGCCTCAGTTACCTCAGCTGTAAAATGGGGATTGAGATGGTGATACCCACGTGGGACAACCTGATTTCCTTGTATCTCCCCCAGCACTTAGAACAGTGCTTGGCACATAGTAAGGACTTAACAAATACTACCATTATTATTGTTGTTGTTATTATTATTATTATTATAACTCACGACCTCTGACTCCCAAGCCCGGGTTCTTTCCACTAAGCCACACTGCTTCTCATCATCATCATCAATGGTATTAACGGAGTGCTTACTTTGTGCAAAGTACTGCACTAATCACTTGGGAAAATACAATACAATGGATCTGGCAGACACGTTCCCTCCCCAACAAGCTTACAGTCTAGAGGGGGAAACAGACATTAATATAAATAAACACATCTGAAAAAATAAAAATATAATAGATATAACAGAATCAGGTCAGACACAGTCCCTGTCCTATGAAGGGCATACAATCTATGGGGGGCTGAGACAGGTATTTAATCCCCACTTTGCAGATTAAAAAACTGAGGCACAGAGAGGTTGTCACTTTTTTAATGGTATTTGTTAAGTGCTTACTATGGGCCAGGCACTGTATTAAGCACTGGGGTAGATACAAGATGATCAGGTTGGTCACAGGCCATGTCATCCATTTATTCATTTACATTTATTGCGTGCACACTGTTTTCAAAGCACTGTACTAAGCGCTTGGGAGAGTGCAACACACAACAACAGACACATTATAATTCTCAGAGAGATTTTTGAATGCCATCCGTGACGGGTGAAGGCTCCTATGTGGGGCTCGCAGTCTTAATCCCTAATTTACAGATGAGGTAACTAAGGCACAGAGAAGTTCAGAGACTCGCTTCAAGTCACACTATAGCAAGCGGCGGAGGCTGGATTAGAACCCAGTTCCTCTGACTCCCGGGCCCGTCAGGCCACGTTTGTTTCCCGAGGTCACATAATAGGCAAGTGGCAGAGCTGGGATCAGGACCCGGGTTTTCAGACTCCCAAATCCTTACACTTTTCACTAGGCCACCCTCTTTAAGGCTGCTACTACCACCAACCAAAGGTCTGGAGTTCTGTAGTCTCTAAGGCTTTCCATGGGACCCCCCGGGGCCCCAGTTTAAGAAACCGTCTCTAGATGTTGCCAACTTGGACTTCCCAAGCGCTTAGTACAGTGCTCTGCACACAGTAAGCGCTCAATAAATACGATTGAATGAATGAAACTGCACCTTTTTGGAACGTGCCACTGTGTACACTGTGAGCCCCATGTGAGACAAGGACCATGTCCAACTGATTGGATCTCCCCCTTTTAGACTGTGAGCCCACTGTTGCGTAGGGACTGTCTCTATATGTTGCCAATTTGTACTTCCCAAGCGCTTAGTACAGTGCTCTGCACACAGTAAGCGCTCAATAAATACAATTGATGAGGATGATGATGACGATTTGCTTGTACCCACCCCTCCACTTAGTACAGTGCCCCGCACACAGTTAGCGCTTAACAAATTTCACAATTATTATCATTACCCTTAAAATCTATCAGATCAGCCAGAGGCACTCCTCTTCTCCCCTCAAAGGCCCTGATGGTTCTCAGATGTGAATTTTCTGAATCAATCAATCAATCAATCAATCGTATTTATTAAGCGCTTACTGTGTGCAGAACACTGGACTAAGCGCTTGGGAAGTACAAGTTGGCAACATATAGAGACGGTCCCTACCCAACAGTGGGCTCACAGTCAAGAAGGGGGAGACAGAGAACAAAACAAAACATATTAACAAAATGAAATCAATAGAATAGATATGTACAAGTAAAATAAATAAATAGAGTAATAAATACATACAAACATATATGCATATATACAGGTGCTGTGGGGAAGGGAAGGAGGTAAGGCGGGGGGGATGGAGAGGGGGGAGAGGGGGAGAGGAAGGAGGGGGCTCAGTCTGGGAAGGCCTCCTGGAGGAGGTGAGCTCTCAGTAGGGACCCTGACAGTCCCTGAAGACACTGTGGGTAGCACTCCCAAGGTGGCGAGTCCTCTCCCTTGAAAACGTCTCCTCATTCTGCTCACCAGAGCCCTGCCAGTCTCAAACGCTGTCTCTGGCTTTCTTCTGCATCTGTTTCTTTAATAATAATAATAATGGCATTTGTTAATGTGCAAAGCACTGTTCTAAGCGCTGGGGAGGATACAGGGTGATTAGATTGTCCCACCTGGGGCTCACAGTCTTCACCCCCATTTTACAGATGAAGTAACTGAGGGCCAGAGAGTTGATTGACTTGCCCAAAGTCACACAGCTGGCAATTGGCGGAGCCGGGATTTGAACCCATGACCTCTGACTCCAGAGCCCGGGCTCTTTCCACTGAGCCACACTGCTTCTCTTCTCTTTAACCATTTGGGGGATTTAATTTTTGTCAACTACAATTGGAAAGGATATGGAATGAATACATTTGAAAAGAATACCCCATCAGTGAGAAAAGTACAAGAGGGCATCCCAGTGAAGCTGAGATGGGAAGCCCCAATTATCAAAATTAAAATTCATCATCGTCATTATTAATGGAATTTATTCAGTGCTTACTCTGTGCAGAGCGCTGTACTAAGCACTTAGGAGAGTACACTATAACAGAGGTGGTAAACAGGTTCCCTCAACAGCGAACTTACAGTCTAAATGACTGTAAACTTACTCAAAAAAAAATCTTGTAGTCAGGCAAAACCTACACCAAGAAGCTTAAGCACAGGGAAATAAACTAAGGAGTGAAAACAACTAAATTTTCTCAGGACAATTAGATCCCATCCTTAATTATTATTATCTAGTGCCATCTAGTCGTTTCCGATTCGTAGCGATTCTATGGATATTTTTCTCCAGAACGTCCTGTCTTCTGCCTAAATCTGTCACCTTGCTAACAGTCCTTACATTATCATCATTATAGCTTCTACCCATCTAGCTGTTGGGTCTGCCTCTTCCATGCTTTCTCTGGACTTTTCCTAGCATTAGTGTCTTCTCCAGGGAATTAGTCCTCCTGATTGTATGTCCAAAATATATCTAAGTCGAGTCACTTGGCCTTCCAGAGACCACTTTGGCTTAATTTGCTCCAGAACCCATTTGTTTGTTTTTTGGGCAGTCCATGGTATTCACAAAAGCCTTTGCCAGCACCCCATTTCAAAAGAACTGACGCTTTCTTTCCTGTTTTTTCACTGTCAAGCTTTCGGATCCCTACGCTGTCACTGGAAACACCATAGAATAGACAATTTGTATTTTTGTGGCAATTGTTACATCAGTACATTTCATGACTTTTTCCAGACTCTTCATAGCAAGTCTTCCTAACATTAATCTTTGGCATATTTCTTGACTACTAGCACCTTTAGTATTGATTAACATTACATATGGTATGTGTGTTGAGACTACATAGGGCCATGTGAGTTATCTGTCTTTTTAAATGGTTTCACAGCTTGATTATAGTTTTTCTTGTTTTTCAGTGGGAAAATCAGCAAAGGGGACAGCTGGATAGTAGAACTCCTGACTCTATAACTCTCACTTTAAGAGCCAAGACATTAACTCCTGGATTAAGTGTGGACAATGAAGCCTGGGAATTTGATACTTGTGTTGTTTTGTCTAGAAACCTTGAAAGGAAAGAAATTTGATTACATTCCATGTACCCGTGGGTATGGAAATACAGCAATGTTGGGTGGTTTGGATTCCTTCCACATTTTGGAAGGTTCTTTTGGTTTCAGAAAACAAAATGCTCCATGCAGTCTGCTCATCTGCAAATGTAACAATCGCTTTGCTGATTTTCACATGACGATTCCCTGTCTTCATTGCTCTTGTATTCCTTTCATCTTTTAAACTCAGCCGAGTAGTTCTTAAAATGAGAAGAAGTACTTTTTCTCTTTTGCAAATGGCTAACGGAAGGGACGGATGAGAGGGGGTTGTTTATTTGTATTGAACCACCGTTCTCTTGTGTTCAGTCAATCAATCAATCAGTCGAATCTATTGAGCGTTTACTGTGTGCAGAGCACTATATAAGTACTTGGGAAAATACAATATAACAGAGTTGGTAGACATTTTCTTTGCCCACAATGAGCTTAGAGTCTAGAGGGGGAGGCAGCCACTAATATAAATAAATTATGGATATCAGTCAATCAATCGTATTTATTGAGAGCTTAGTGTTTGCAGAGCACTATATTGAGTGCTTGGGAATGTACACTAAAACAATATAACAGAGTTGGTAGACATGCTGTTTTCCCACAACAAGCTGTAAGCTATAAGCCTAAAAGATACGTACATAAGTGCTGTGGGGCTGAAGGAGGGGTGAATAAAGGGGGCAAATCCAAGTGCAAGGATGATGGAGAAGTAAGTGGGAGAAGAGGAAATGAGGGCTTAATTGGGAAAGGCCTCAGAGGAGATGTGCCGTCAATAAGGCTTTTAAGGGAGGGAGGGTGATTGTCTGTTGGATATGAAGAGGGAGGGCATTCCAGGCCAGAGGCAGGACATGGGCGAGAGGTCAGCAGTGAGATAGATGAGAATGAGGTACAGTGAGTAGGTTGGCATTAGGGGAGCAAAATGTGTGTTCTGCATTGTAGTAGTAGAGCATCAAGATAAGGAGGAGAGGGCCAGGCAACAGAATATTTTAAAGCCAATAGTAAGGAGTTTCTGTTTGATGCAGAGATGGATGAGCAACCACTGGAGGTTCTTGAGGAGTGGGGAAACAGTCCTGAGTGTTTATGTAGAAAAATGTTTCAGGCTGCAGAGTGGAGTATAGACTGGAGGGGGGAGAGGCAGAAGGCAGGGCAGTCGGCGAGAAGGCTAATGCAGTAATCCAGGTGGGATAGGAAAAGTGCTTAGATTAACGTAGTAGCAGTTTGGATGGAGAGGAAAGGGAGGATTTTAGCAGTGTTGTGGACTTCTCACTGTGCCTCGATCTTGCCTGTCCCACCGTCGACCCCTGGCCCACATCCTTCCTCTGTCCCCAAATGCTCGCCCTCCTCAAGTCTGCCAAAAGATCACTCTTCCCCCCTTCAAAGCCCTACTGAAGGCTCACCTCCTCCAAGAGGCCTTCCCAGACTAAGCCCCTCTTTTCCTCAGCTCCCCCCCAGTCTGCATCACCTCAACTCATTCCCTTTGCTCTTCCCCCCTCTCCCTACCACACGGCACTTATGCATTCATGTATATATGTATAATTCTATTTATTTGTATTGATGCCTGTATACTTGTTTTGATGTGTACGTATCTATAATTTTATTTATTTATATTGATGCCTGTTTACTTGTTTTATGTCTGTCTTCCCCCTTCTAGACTGTAAGCCCTGTGTGGGCAGGGATTGTCTCTCTTAATTGCTGAATTGTAGTTTCCAAGCGCTTAGTACAGTGCTCTGCACATGGAAAGTGCTCAATGAATACAATTGAATGAATGAATGAATGAATGAACCGACAGGATTTAGTGACAGATTTAATATGTGGGGTGAATTCATTCATTCAATCATATTTATTGAGCGCTTACTGTGTGCAGAGCACTGTACTAAGTGCTTATGAGAGAGATGAGTTGAAGATAGAGAAACAGCGTGGCTCAGTAGAAAGAGCCCGGGCTTTGGAGTCAGAGGTCATGGGTTCAAATCCCAGCTCCGCCAATTGTCAGCTGTGTGACTTTGGGCAAGTCACTTAACTTCTCTGGGCCTCAGTTACCTCATCTGTAAAATGGGGATTAAGACCATAAGCCCCCTGTGGGACAACCTGATCACCTTGTAACCTCCCCAGTGCTTAGAACAGTGCTTTGCACATAGTAAGCGCTTATTAAATGCCATCATCATCATCATCATCATCATCATCATAACACCAAGGCTATGAGCTTGTGAGGCAGGAGGATGGTGGTGCCGTCTACAGTGATGGGAAAGTCATGGGGAGGCAGGGTTTGGGTGGGAAGATAAGGAGGTCTGTTTTGGACATGCTAAATTTGAGGTGTCGGCGGGGATGTCCTGAAGGCAGAAGGAAACACGAGACTGCAGAGAAGGAGAGAGATCAGGGCTGGAGATGTAGATTTGGGAATCACCCACATAGAGATGGTAGTTGAAGCCGTGGGAGTGAATGAATTCTCCGAGTGGGTGTAGATGGAGAATAGAAGGGGACCCAGAACAGAGCCTTGAGGGATTCCCACTGTTAGGGGGTAGGAGGCAGAGGAGGAGCCTGCAAAAGAGACTGAGAATGAGTGGCCAGAAAGATAGGAGGGGAACCAGGAGAGGACGGTGTCAGTGAAGCTGAGGTTGGATAATATTTCCAGGAGAAGGGGGTAATTGATGGTGGCGAAGGCAGTTGAGAGGTCGAGGAGGATCGGGATGGAATAGGGGCCATTGGATTTGGCAAGAAGATCATTGGTGATCTTTGAGTGGGAGGTTTCTGTGGCGTGAAGGGGAGGGAAGCCAAATTGGAGGGGGTCAAGGAGAGAATTGAAGGAGAGGAACTTGAGACGGCGGGTGTAGACAATTCACTCCAGGTGTTTGGAGATGAATGGTAGGAGGGAGATGGGGTGATAACTGGAGGGAGCCATGGGGTCAAGGCAGGATTTTCTTTAGGATGGGGGGACAAGAGCATATTTAATAATAATGATGGTATTTGTTAAGCACTTACTATGTGCCAAGCACTGTTCTAAGTTGCCAAACACTGTTCTAAGCACTGAGGGGGGTACAAGGTAAACAGGTTGTTCCACATGGGGCTAACAGTCTTAATCCCCATTTTACAGATGAGGTAACTGAGGCACAGAGAAGTTAAGTGACTTGCCCAAAGTCACACAGCAGGCAAGTGGCAGAGCCGGGATTAGAACCCATGACCTCTGACTCCCAAGCCCGGGCTCTTTCCACTGAGCCAAGCTGCTTTTGAAAGCAGTGGGGGAAAAAGCTATTGGAGAGTGAAGTGGAAGATGGCACTCAGTAAGGAGGCAAGCGCTTCGATAAGGTTCAACGGACAGGTTCAGGGGCACAGGAGGAGGGCGAGGATTTTGAGAGAAGGCAGGCGTTTGTTCAGGAGTTTGACACTGCCTGCTCCTCAAGGAGCTATTTGAGTACCTTTGGGACCCACTTTCATAAGAACGTAAGACATGTCACAATAGATCTGGCCAATGATCCACTGTGCCCAGCCCAGAATTCTGTCTCTCACAGTGGCCCCAAATAACAGTGTTGGTTCTCTCCACCCCTAATTTTCCTCCCTAATTATCCATCATGGGCCTTTCATCAATGAATGAATCCAAAGCCTCCTTGAGCCTGCAAATTCCTTACACGAAATTGAGGGTGTTCCACAGGTGCAAAGCTGTAGGATCATGGTGAATAGAGAGTTCTGTTGTTTTTTTCCCCATGGTATCTGTTAAGCATTTACTGTGTGCTAGGCACTGTACTATGCGCTGGTATAGAGACACACTAATCAGGTTGGATGCAGTCCATGTTCCACATGAGGCTCCCAAGTCTTACCTCTATTTTACAGAGGAGGAAACCAAGGCACAGAGAAGTTAAATGACTTGCCCAAGGTTGCACAGCAGACAAGTGGCAGAGCTGGGATTAGAACCCAAGTCCTGAAGACTTCCAGGCTTGTGCTGTATCCAGTAGGCCAGGCTGCAGCACGTGGGTTAAAATCACAAAGACTAGTTTACACTAGCAAACATTCATAACCATAGTCATTCTAATTCTCTCTCTTTCTCCCTCCCTCTCCCAACTTACCTTTCGTGAGTTAGGAAGTCCCTTTAGAGAAATAAGCAAGTATCATGTTTTCAAATTAAATTTAAAATTTCTGGGGTAGAATCACTGGCAGTAGATATTTCCTTAAATATAGTTTTCCATGGTTTGGGGTGTTGTTTGTGTTTTGCAGTACCGCTGTATCTGATTATGTTCCATTTCTGGACTCTGACAAAGGACAATCAGTTATCTTTCAACGATGATCATTATTATATTTCTTAGTGCTTACTACGCGACAAGAACTGTTCTAAACTCTGGGATAGACACAAACTATTCAGGGTGGACACAGTTCCTGTCCCTTTCCCTCACAGGGCTCACAGTGTAAGTAGGAGGGAAAACTGGCATCGAACCCCCATTTTACAGATGTGGAAACTGAGAGATAGAGAAATTAAGCAACTTTCCCAAGTTTATCACACAGCAGGCAGCTGTTAGAGCTGGGATAAGAGCCCTGATTCTCTGACTGACTCCCCAGGCCCCCACTCTTTCCATTAGGCCGCACATCACTAGGAAAAAACCCCCCAGATATATTAAGTAAAAAAACTTGGGCTCAAGGTGATGGTTAACTTTACCCTACTAGGCCTTCAACCTTATGGCTGTTCTCTTTAACGCTTTTCTCTCTAATAACTTATCAATCCTCAAGAGACACTTGATTCAAGAGTTATGTTTTCTGCCAAGATTCTTTATGCAGCTCAGATAATTCCTTGTCTTGTCTTATGCTATCGAGTCCATTCCAACCCATAGCGACTCCATGGACGCATCTCTCCCCGAGCGCTCCATCTCCACCTGCAATCGTTCTGGTAGTGTAACCATAGAGTTTTCTTGGTAAAAATACAGAAGTGGTTTACCGTCACCTCCTTCTGTGCAGTAAACTTGAGTCTCCGCCCTCGACTCTCTCCCAGGCCGCTGCTGCCCAGCACAGGTGAGTTTTGACTTGTAGCATCATCATCATCATCATCAATCGTATTTATTGAGCGCTTACTGTGTGCAGAGCACTGTACTAAGTGCTTGGGAAGTACAAGTTGGCAACATATCCAACAGTGTAGCAGATTGCCTTCCACTCATTAGACACTGGCCAAGCCAGGGATGGAATGGGTATGCCTCTGCTTGACTCTCCCTCCTGTAGCCGAGACTGGTAGAGTACTGGAAACTCTCCAGGTGCGATCACAAGAGAGTCAGATATATCCTACCAATAGCAGAATACAGTCGGGTCAGCCTTGAATTTTATTTTCTGGCCTTTTTCAGTTTAATTTTGTGATTATGGATCCCTGCTGCTTAGTATTAAAATGCTTTTACTCATGAAGAAAACTATAGGATTTGGGGTTTTGTAGTGAAGAAAGGTCAAGAACAAGAAGTTTAATTTCTCAGTTTATGCCACTTTCAGAGGGCTGTCCAAATCTCCACCAAAGGCAGTAAACTTTATTAGTCAAAGGATGTCCTAGTAGTCTAGGATTTATTAGTAACCAGGCTGGACAACTGAACCCCATTGTTGGTAAAGTCATTGTGAATTTTGAGAATCAATGACGAGTTGAATTATATCATGTTTATGACACATCTTTTCCCTTTTTACATACCATTCCTCTCTATCACCCACTTCATCAAGAGGTAACTTAATTTTTTTTTACACTATTATTCTTTGTGAAGGAGGAGGTAACCTGGGTGAAAGGAAAAGCAATCTTCAGCCATCGAACCTATGCAGAGGTGGAAAATTTTGTGAAGTGAGGGGGCAGAAATCCTTGATCCCAAAAAGCAGCATGGCCTAGTGGAAAAAGCATGGGCCTGGGAGTAAAAAAACCTAGATTCAAATCCCGACTCCACCACTTGTCTGCTCTGTGACCTTGGACATGTCACATAACTTCTGTGGGCCTCGGTTACCTCATCAATCAAAAAGTCAATCCCATTTATTGAGCTCTTATGGTGTGCAGAGCACTGTACTAAGCGTTTGGGAGATTACAATATAACACGTTCCTTGCCCACAACAATCTTACAGTCTAGAGGAGGAGGAGACAGACATTAATATAAGAACATAAATTACAGATATGTATATAAGTGCTGTGGGATTGAGGGGGGGGTGAAGAAAGGGTGCAAATTCAAGTGCAAGGGTGACGCTGAAAGGCATGAGAGAAGAGGAAATGAGGGCTCATTTCCCAGGAAGGGCTCCTGGAGGAGATGAGCCTTTGATAATAATAATAATAATAATAATAATAATAGCATTTATTAAGTGCTTACTAAATACAAAGCACTGTTCTAAGCGCTGGGGAGGTTACAAGGTGATCAGGTTGTCCCATGGGGGGCTCACAGTCTTAATCCCCATTTTACAGATGAGGGAACAGAGGCAAAAGAGAAGTTAAGTGACTTGCCCAAAGTCACACAGCTGACAGTTGGCGGAGCTGGGATTTGAACCCATGACCTCTGACTCCAAAGCCCGGACAAGTTGGCAACATATAGAGACAGTCCCTACCCAACAGTGGGCTCACAGTCTAGAAGGGGGAGACAGAGAACAAAACCAAACATATTAACAAAATAAAATCAATAGAATAGATATGTACATGTAAAATAAATAAATAAATAAATAAATAAATAAATAAATAGAGTAATAAATATGTACAAACGTATATACATATATGCAGGTGCTGTGGGGAAGGGAAGGAGGTAAGACGGGGGATGGAGAGAGGGACGAGGGGAGAGGAAGGAAGGGGCTCAGTCTGGGAAGGCCTCCTGGAGGAGGTGAGCTCTCAGTAGGGCCTTGAAGGGAGGAAGAGAGCTAGCTTGGCGGATGGGCAGAGGGAGGGCATTCCGGGCCCGGGGGATGACGTGGACCGGGGGTCAACGGCGGGACAGGCGAGAACGAGGCACGGTGAGGAGATTAGCGGCAGAGGAGCGGAGGGTGCAGGGTGGGCTGGAAAAGGAGAGAAGGGAGGTGAGGTAGGAGGGGGCGAGGTGATGGACAGCCTTGAAGCCGAGGGTGAGGAGTTTCTGCCTGGTACGCAGATTGATTGGTAGCCACTGGAGATTTTTGAGGAGGGGAGTAACATGCCCAGAGCATTTCTGGACAAAGACAATCCAGGCAGCAGCATGAAGTATGGATTGAAGTGGGGAGAGACACGAGGATGGGAGATCAGAGAGAAGGCTGATGCAGTAGTCCAGACGGGATAGGATGAGAGCTTGAACGAGCAGGGTAGCGGTATGGATGGAGAGGAAAGGGCGGATCTTGGCAATGTTGGGGAGCTGAGACCAGCAGGTTTTGGTGACGGCTTGGATGTGAGGGGTGAATGAGAGAGCGGAGTCGAGGATGACACCAAGGTTGCGGGCTTGTGAGATGGGAAGGATGGTAGTGCCGTCAACAGTGAGGGAAAGTCAGGGAGAGGGCAGGGTTTGGGAGGGGAGACAAGGAGTTCAGTTTTGGACATGTTGAGTTTTAGGTGGTGGGCAGACATCCAGATGGAGGTGTCCTGAAGGCAGGAGGAGATGCGAGCCTGGAGGGAGGGGGAGAGAGCAGGGGCAGAGATGTAGATCTGCGTGTCATCAGTGTAGAGATGATAGTTGAAGCCGTGGGAGCTGTCTGGATTGTAAACTCGTTGTCAGCAGGGAATGTGTCTGCTTCATTGTTATCGCGTATTCTCCCAAACGCTTAGTATAATGCTCTACTCATGGTAAGCACTATATAAATGCAATTGAGTGATTGAATGAATGTGTTAAATTTGAGGTGTGGCAGGACGTTCAAGTAGAGATGTCCTGAAGGCAGGAGGAAACAAGAGATTGCAGAGTAGGAGAGAGATCAGAGCTGGAGATGGAGATTTGAGAATCACCCGCCTAGAGATGGTATTTGGAGTCGTGGGGGTGAATGAGTTTTCCAAGGGTGTCGGGGTAGATGGATAATAGAAGGGGACCTAGATCTGAGCCTTGAGGGAAACCCACAGTTAGGAGGTGGGAGGCAGGGGAGAAGCCCCCGAAAGAGAATGAGAATGTGTGGCCAAAGAGACAGGAGAGCCAGAAAAGGACAGTGTCAATGAAGCCAAGGCTGGATAATGTTTCTGGGATTGACAGTGTCCCAGGCAGGGTTCGACACCACCATCCTTCCCATCTCACAAGCCCAAAACCTTGGCGTCATCCTTGACTCCTCTCACTCATTCAACCCACATATTCGATCATTCACCCGATCCTGTCGGTTCCACCTTCACAACATCGCTAAAATCGCCCTTTCCAATTCATCCAATCTGCCACCACGTTAATAAATATTACTATTGGATGACTGCATCAGCCTCCTTGCTGACCTCCCAACCAACCACCTGTCTCTCCCCCCTCCAGTGCATAATTCACTCAGCTGCCCGGATCATCTTTCTACAAAAACGTTCAGGACATGTCACCCCCCTCCTCAAAAATCTCCAGTGGCTGCCCATCCACCTCTGTATCAAACAAAAACTTCTCACCATTGGCTTTAAAGCACCCCATCACCTTGCCCCCTCCTACCTCATCTCGCTTCTCTCCTACAACCCAACCTGCGTACTTTGCTCCTCCAGTGCTAACCTTCTCACTGTGCCTCAATCTTGCCTGTCTCACCGCCGATTCCTGGCCCACATCCTACTTCTGGCCTGGGACTCTCTCCCTCCTCAAATCCGACAGACAAAGCCTTATTAAAGGCACATCTCCTCCAAGAGGCCTTCCCAGACTAAGCCCCACTTTTCTTCATCTCCCACTCCCTTCTGTGTCACCCTGCCTTGTTCCCTTTGCTCTTCCCTCGCCCTCCCAGTCCCACACCACTTTTGTATATAACTGGAATTTTATTTATTTGTCTTGATGTCTCTCTCCCCCACCTCTAGACCGTGAGCTCGTCATGGGCAGGGAATGTCACTTTTTATTGTTGCAGTGTACTTTCCCAAGCACTTAGTACAGTGCTCTGCACACAGCAAGTGCTTAATAAATATGAATGAATGAATTAGGATGGAGTAGAGGCCATTGGATTTGGCAAGAAGGAGACAATAATAATAATAATGATGATGATAATGGTATTTGTTAAGCGCTTACTATGTGCCAGGCACTGTACTACGCGCTGGGGTGGATACAAACAAATCAAGTTGGACACAATCCCTGTCCCATCTGGGGCACACGGCTTTGATCGCCATTTTCCGGATGAGGTCACCGAGGCGCAGAGAAGTGAAGCGACTTATCCAAGGTCACACAGCAGACAGTGGCGGAGCCAGGATTAGAACCCGTGACCTTCTGATTCCCAGGCCCGTGCTCTATCCCCTATGTCATGTGTAGGGGGCAGAAGCCAGATCGAAGGACTGTGAGCCCGTTGTTTGGGTAGGGACCGTCTCTATACGTTGCTGATTTGTACTTCCCAAGTGCTTAGTACGGCGCTCTGCACACAGTAAGCGCTCAATAAATACGATTGAATGAACGTATGAATGAATGAGAGAATTGGAGGAGGGGAAGTGGAGGCAGCAGGCGTAGACAACTCGCTCAAGGAACGGTAGGAGGGAGATGGGGAGATAGCCGGAGGGAGCCTTGGGATCAAGGAGGAATTTTTTTTTTTTAGCACGGGGAGACAAGAGCATATTTGAAAGTAGTGGGGAAAAAGCCATCGGAGAGCGAACGGAGGAAGATGGCCGTCAGGGCGGATGGAAGGGACAGGGCAAGTGCTTCGAAAAGGTGCAGCACGAAAAGGTGAAGCAGCGTGGCTCAGTGGAAAGAGCCCGGGCTTTGGAGTCAGAGGTCATGGGTTCGGATTCTGGCTCCGCCACATGTCCGCTGTGTGACCTTGGGCAAGTCACTTAACTTCTCTGGGCCTCAGTTACCTCATCTGTAAAATGGGGATTAAGACTGGGAGCCCCCTGTGGGACAACCTGATCCCCTTGTAACCTCCCCAGCGCTTAGAACAGTGCTTTGCACATAGTAAGCGCTTAATAAATGCCATTATTAAAAGGTGCGAAGGGATGGGTTCAGAGGTGCAGGTGGAGTGGGGGGGCATTTTGAGAGAAGGCAGGAGTTTGACACTGCCTGTTCTCCAAGGACCTGAGTAACTGGAGGGAGCCCAGGGGTCAAGGGAGAGTTTTTTCTAAGGTAGGGGAGAAATGAGCATGTTTGAAAGAAGCAGCATGGTCTAGTGGATAGAAGATGGAACTGAGAATCTGAAGAACCTGGTTTGTAATCCCGGTTCTGCAACTTGCCTTGTTGTGTGACTCTGGGCAAGTCACTTCACTTCTCTGTGTCCTAGTTACTTCATCTGAAAAATCGGGATTAAGACCGTGATTCCCCCCATGTAGGACAGGGACTGTGTCCAACCTACATCTACCCTGAGTACAGTGCCTAGCACATAGTAAGTGCTCAAAAATACCATTATCACAAATACTAGATTACTACAAATATCTGGATCTTTCAATATATATCCAGCTAGATATTTGCCTTCTAGATTGCGAGCCCCCTTCTAGACTGTGAGCCCCCTTCTAGACTGTGAGCCCGCTGTTGGGTAGGAACCGTCTCTATATGTTGCCAACTTGTACTTCCCAAGCGCTTAGTACAGTGCTCAGCACACAGTAAGCGCTCAATAAATACGATTGATTGAATGAATGAATGAATTTGCTGAATGATTCAGATCTTTGTACTCATCTAGTATTTGTGGTAGTCATCAGTCAGGGTATTTGTTGAGCAATATATGAATATATACAATATATGGTATATATAGTCCTAATCATTCAGCATGTCTGTGTACCTATATGTACATAGAGGTGCATAGGTATATACATAGATAGATAGACATCTTCCCCGAGTCACGCTTTCTCCTCAGTAACCCGCATAACAAATAAAAGTGATATTTTTATTTTATTTTTTTGAGGGGGATGTATCATCGAGCGGAGACCTATCGATTCCGTTCCTATCTTGAGCAGTGGCTAGCAAATGGAAGGCACTCTGCTGCCGGTCAAAACTCACCTGTGCTGGGCAGCAGCGGCATGGGAGAGGCTGAGACTCTAGTTTACTGTACAGAAGAAGGCAACGGTAAACCACTTTCGTATTTGGACCAAAGAAAACTCTCTGGATACACTGCCGGAACGACTGCAGAGGGAGGTGGGGCGTTCTGGGAGAGATGTGTCCGTGGCGTCGCTATGGGTCGGACACGACTCGACGGCATAAGACAACAAATCAAGCAATTCATGGCATTTATTGAGCACTTACTGTGTGCAGCGCACCGAACCAAATGCTAGGGGGTAGTGATTAATTTAGGCCCCCATACAAAAACAGTAGTTCCTAGAAGGGGGAACCCTATATCTTAGACTCGGGAGAATCGAATAATAATAATAACGATGGCATTTGTTGAGCGCTTACTATGTGTAAAGCCCTGTTCTAAGTGCCGGAGAGGATACAAGGTGATCAGATATCGTCCCACGTGGGGCTCACAGTCTTCATCCCCATTTTCCAGATGAGGGAACAGGCACAGAGACGTTAAGTGACTTGCCCAAAGTCACACAGCTAAGTGGCGGAGCCGGGATTTGAACCCATGACCTCTGACACCTAAGCCCGGGCTCTCTCCATCGAGCCACGCTAATAATTCACATGGCCTTGCCCCACCTTCATGGGTGGGGTGGGGGGGATAAGGGTGGGCTGAAGCCAACACATTTAGAGGTACAGTAGAGGGCTGGCTCCTATCTCTTACGGCAGCTGCTTCTTATTGTACTCTCCCAACAGCTTCTTACAGTGTTTTGCACACAGTAAGCGCTCAATAAATCCGATTGAATGAATGAAGGCCCTTCACTCCAAAGATGCCGTCTCCATGGGAGGAGGTGGAGACCAAAGCCCTAGGTTTCCTGCTGTGGTGATGAAGCCATCGTTTCAAACCCCACAGCTGCTTGAGCTCAATTTCCTGGCTCACTCACCCTCGGTTTCCCACAAGACCCGAGAGCTTTCCCGCCTGGTTTAAAAAGAGCTAAAGAGTCTTTGAAGGAGGAGGATGGCGACGAGCGGATAGGGCACAGGCCGGGGAATCAGAAGGACCTGGGTTCTAATCCCGGCTCCGCCATTTGTCTTCTGTGTCACCTCGGGCAAGTCGCTTCACTTCTCTGGGCCTCGGTTGCCTCATCTGTAAGACGGGGATGAAGACCGTGAGCCCTATGTGGGACAGATGCCTGTTTACCTGTTTTGATGTCTGCCTTCCCGCTTCTAGACCATAAGCCCGGTGTGGGCAGGGATCGTCTCTCCTTACTGCTGAACTGTGCTGTCCAAGTGCTATCTATTCTATTTATTTTATTTTGTTACTATGTTTGGTTTTGTTCTCTGTCTCCCCCTTTTAGACTGTGAGCCCACTGTTGGGCAGGGACTGTCCCTATATGTTGCCAATTTGTACTTCCCAAGCACTTAGTACAGTGCTCTGCACATAGTAAGCGCTCAATAAATACGATTGATGACGATGATGATGAGTACAGGGCTCCACACACTGTAAGCGCTCAACAAATACGCCCGAATGAATGACGGGGACTGTGCCCAACCTGATGAACCTGTATCTGTTTCAGGGCTTAGGAGAGTGCCCGGCACATAGAAAGCACTTAACAGATACCATAAAAAACTAATCTATGGTATTTATTCATTCGTTCATCATTTGCTTAGTACAGTGCAAGCGCTTAGTACAGTGCTCTGCACACAGTAAGTGCTCAATAAATATGATCGATTGATTCATTCATTCATTCAGTCGTATTTATTGATGATGATGGTATTTGTTAAACACTTACTATGTGCAGAGCACTGTTCTAAGCGCTGGGGGGGGATACAAGGTGATCAGGTTGCCCCACATGGGGCTCACAGTCTTAATCCCCATTTTACAGATGAGGGAACTGAGGCCCAGAGAAGTGAAGTGACTTGCCCAAAGTCACACAGCTGACAATTGGCGGAGCTGGGATTTGAACCCATGACCTCTGACTCCAAAGCCCAGGCTCTTTCCACTTAGCCACGCTGGTGTGCAGAGAACTGTACTATGCGTTTGGGAAGTACAAGTTGGCAACATATAGAGACGGTCCCTACCCAACAGCGGGCTCACAGTCTAGGAGGGGGAGACGGACAACAAAACAAAACATATTAACAAAATAAAATAGAATAAATATGTACAAGTAAAATAGAGTAATAAATATGTACAAACATATATACAGGTGCGGGGGGGGAGGGGAAGGAGGTAAGGCGGGGGATAGGGAGGGGGAGGAGGAGGAGAGGAAGGAGGGGGCTCAGTCTGGGAAGGCCTCCTGGAGGAGGTGAGCTCTCAGTAGGGCTTTGAAGGGAGCACTTATTGAGTGCAGAGGACTATACTAAGGGCTAGGGAGCGGACAGTGGAACAGTTTCGACTGGGTAGCCTCAGCTGCTGGAACACAGGGCCTCAACATCCCTACCTGGCTCTTCTTCCACCACACATTCCACTTCCTGCTAGCCTCTCCTCCTCAGGGAACTTTGATACCACCGCTTTACTCAGCGTGGCTCAGTGGAAAGAGCCCGGGCTCGGGAGTCCCAGGTCGTGGGTTCTAATGAGAAGCAGCGTGGTTCAGTGGAAAGAGCATGGGCTTTGGAGTCAGAGGTCATGGGTTCGGATTCTGGCTCCGTCACATGTCTGCTGTGTGACCTTGGGCAAGTCGCTTAACTTCTCTGAGCCTCAGTTACCTCATCTGGCAAATGGGGACAGCCTGATCACCTCGCATCCCCCCAGCGCTTAGAACAGTGCTTTGCACATAGTAAGCGCTTAACAAATGCCATGATTATTATTATTATTATTAATCCCGGCTCCGCCAGGCTGACGTTCGTCAGCTGTGTGACTTTGGGCAAGTCACGTCACTTCTCTGGGCCTCAGTTACCTCATCTGGAAGATGGGGGTGAAGACCGCGAGCCCCAAGTGGGACAACCTGATCTTGTATATCCCCCAGTGCTTAGAACGGTGCTTGCACATGGTAAACACCTGGACAAATACCATATTATTACTCTCCTCTCTCTCATGAGTTCCAACCTTCTCCACTTCACCCTAGATTTGCTTCTCCCTGGAGGGAATGGAGTGCATTGTTGGCCACGGCTGAGCCACGATCCCGAGGGTTAGGGGGGCAAGCCCTGACGTCCCTGGAGCTTTTGCAAAGACCGCCTGCTTTCTGCAGCTGGAATGAGAAGAGAAAGGGAGAGAGGCCAGAGAGAGGCGGGCGGCAGGGGAGATCTTGCTCCCAGGCTCAGATGGGGAAGTGGGGAAGGAGACCGGCTGAGGGGGTGGGGGGCTCCCCGGGAAGATCTCCAGTGGCTACCAATCAATCTGCACATCAGGCAGAAACTCCTCACCCTGGGCTTCCAGGCTGTCCATCACCTCGCCCCCTCCTACCTCACCTCCCTTCTGTCCTTCTCCAGCCCAGCCCGCACCCTCTGCTCCTCTGCCGCTAATCTCCTCACCGGGCCTCGTTCCCACCTGTCCTGCCATCGACCCCCGGCCCACGTCCTTCCCTGGCCTGGAATGCCCTCCCTCTGCCCATCCGCCAAGCTAGCTCTCTTCCTCCCTTCAAGGCCCTACTGAGAGCTCACCTCCTCCAGGAGGCCTTCCCAGACTGAGCCCCTTCCTTCCTCTCCCCCTCGTCCCCCCTCTCCATCCCCCATCTTACCTCCTTCCCTTCCCCACAGCACCTGTATATATGTTTGTACATATTTATTACTCTATTTATTTATCTTACTTGTACATATCTATTCTATTTATTTTATTTTGTCAGTACGTTTGGTTTTGTTCTCTGTCTCCCCCTTTTAGACTGTGAGCCCACTGTGGGGTAGGGACCGTCTCTATATGTTGCCAACTTGTACTTCCCAAGCGCTTAGTCCAGTGCTCTGCACACAGTAAGTGCCCAATAAATACGATTGATTGATTGATTGATTGAAGACCCCTCCCACCACCAGGAAGGTCGCCTAAAGTCATGGTTCCTTTGCCCCCATCCGCCTCATTTATTCAAGGCCATAATAATAATAATAATAATAATAATAATAATAATAATAATGGCATTTATTAAGCGCTTACTATCATCATCATTATCATCAATCGTATTAATTGAGTGCTTACTGTGTGCAGAGCACTGTACTAAGCGCTTGGGAAGTACAAGTTGGCAACATATATACTATATATATACACTATACTATATATGCAAAGCACTGTTCTTGCCCACTCCCTCTCTCACAGGCCGAGCAGACCCCAAGATTCGCCCCCTTTCTGCGCCCCTCCCCACCTCCTCCTGTCCCATCCCACTCATCAGCTAAGTGGCCTTAGTCAAGTCACCTCCCTTTTCTGGGCCTCAGTGACCTCATCTGTAAAACGGGGATCGAGGCGGTGAGGCCCACGTGAGGAGCCAGGGACCGCGTCCAACCCGAGCTGCTCGTATCCACCCCGGTGCTCAGTACAGCGTCCAGCGGCTTCCCCTCCCTTCTTCGTCATGGTCCTGGGAGGCGGAAGGTGATGGGTTCTAACCCTGGCTCTGCAAGTCGCTGGGGGTTAAGGTCGGACGCCGGGATTAAGAAGACTGTAAATCCCACGAGAGACAGGCGCTTAGTACAGTGCCTGGAACACAGTCACCGGTTACGAAATGCCACTGTTATTATTATTCCGCGTCGCCTTCCTTTGCTCTCCCCCCTGCCCCTGTCCCTCGGCACTTTATATATGTATATGTATACACACACACACACACACACACATACATATAAATATATATGCATACATGTATGCATATGTGTGCGTGTATGCATACACATGCACGCACACACATACATATATATGCATACATATACGTATATATGTGTGCGTGTATGTGTATACATGCATGCACACACATACATATAAGTATATATGTGTGCGTGCATGCATATACATACACACACACATATAAGTATATATGTGTGCGTGCATGCATATACATACACATACACGCATATACATGAACACATATGTATTCATACACATACACACTCATATAAATATACATGCATACACATAAATATACACACACATATACACATACACACATATAAATATACATGCACACACATAAATACACACACACATATACACATACACACACATATAAATATACACACATACATAAATATACATGCATACACATAATTATACACATATACACATACACACATATATAAATATACACACATACATAAATATACATGCATACACATAAATATACACATATACACATACACACATATATAAATACACACACATACATACAAATATATACATATATATACATACACATACATATAAACATATATATGCACAAATATATATATACACATATATATACACAAATGTGTGTGTGTGTGCGCGTGTGTTTTGTTGTCTGTCTCCCCCTTCTAGCCTGTGAGCCCACTGTTGGGTAGGGTCCGTCTCTAGACGTTGCCAACTCGTCCTTCCCAAGCGCTTAGTCCAGCGCTGCGCGCACAGTAAGCGCTCAATAAATACGATCGATCGCTATGCACCATCTAATTGTATATAGCACCCGGTCACCTATAATGGCATTTATTTCTGCCGATGCCCGTTCCCTTGTTTCGGGGCCTGTGCCCCAGGCCCCGGGGGAGCGGGAGGGCGGGCCGGCCGGGGACGGCTTCCCTGGGCGGCTTCCCCGGGGGGGTCGCCAAGGGCTTCTCGGGGGGCTGTGCCGACGGCCAGGAGGCCTTCCCAGACTGAGCCCCTTCTTTCCTCTCCCCCTCGTCCCCCTCTCCATCCCCCCCATCTTACCTCCTTCCCTTCCCCACAGCACCTGTATATATGGATATATGGTTGTACATATTTATTACTCTATTTATTTTACTTGTACATTTCTATCCTACTTATTTTATTTTGTTGGTATGTTTGGTTCTGTTCTCTGTCTCCCCCTTTTAGACTGTGAGCCCACTGTTGGGTAGGGACTGTCTCTATGTGATGCCAGTTTGTACTTCCCAAGCGCTTAGTACAGTGCTCTGCACATAGTAAGCGCTCAATAAATACGATTGATTGATTGATTGATTGATTGACGGTAGGGGCTCCACAAATACCATTGAACGAACGAACGGCACCTACCAAACGCTTAACCCACCCCATTCTTCTTCTTCTTCTCCTCCTCCTCCTCCTCCTCCTAACGCTTAACCCACCCCCTTCTTCTTCTTCTTCTTCTTCTTCTTCTTCTTCTTCTTCTTCTTCTTCTTCTTCTTCTTCTTCTTCTTCTTCTTCTTCTTCCTCCTCCTCCTCCTCCTCCTCCTCCTCCTCCTCCTCCTCCTCCTCCTCCTCCTCCTCCGAGAGGCAGCGTGGCTCAGTGGGAAAGAGCCCGGGCTTTGGAGCCAGAGGTCATGGGTTCGAATCCCGCCTCCGCCACATGTCGGCTGTGTGACCTCGGGCAAGTCGCTTCACTTCTCTGGGCCTCAGTTCCCTCATCTGGAAAATGGGGATGACGACCGCGAGCCCCACGTGGGGCTACCTGATCACCTTGTATCTCCTCCCGGCGCTTAGAACAGCGCTCTGCACATAGTAAGCGCTTCACAAATGCCGCCATCATCATCATCCTCCGGGCCTCAGTTACCTCATCTGTAAAATGGGGGTGAAGACTGGGAGCCCCCGTGTGGGACAACCTGATCACCTTGTAACCTCCCCAGCGCTTAGAACAGTGCTTTGCACATAGTAAGCGCTTCACAAATGCCGCCATCATCATCATCCTCTGGGCCTCAGTTCCCTCATCTGTAAAATGGGGGTGAAGACTGCGAGCCCCCCCGTGGGACAACCTGATCACCTTGTAACCTCCCCAGCGCTTAGAACAGTGCTTTGCCCATAGTAAGCGCTTAATAAATGCCATCATTATTATTACCCCCTCCCCGCTCCTCCTCCTCCTCCCGTCCCGTCCCGTCCCGTCCCCTCCCCGCTCCCCTCTCCCCCTTCCCCCTCCCCTTCTCTCTCCCCGCCCTCCCCCTCCCCTCTCCCCCTTCTCCCTCCCCGCCCTCCCCCTCTCCCTCCCCTCTCCCCCTTCTCCCTCCCTCCCCTCTCCCCGCCTTCCCCTCTCCCCGCCCGCCCTCCCCTCCGTCTCTCTCCCCGCCCCGCCCCCGCCCCCGGCCGGCGCCGGCCCCGGCCCCGAGCCCCGGGAGCGGGCGCCCCCGGGCCGGGCGGACCCTGGGCGGACGGACCCGGAGCGGTGGGTCGGTCGGTCGGTCGGTCGGTCCCCGGAGCGGGTTCGGGGCGGTCCCGGCCGAGCCGTCCGGCCGGAGCTAAGGGCGGCCGGGCGGCCGGGCGGGCGGGCGGACGGCCCCTCCCTCCCTCCCTCTCTCCCTCTCTCTCTCTCTCCCTCCCTCTCTCCCTCCCTCCCTGTCTCCCCTCCGCCCCCCGCTCCGCCTTTGTCTCCTTCTCCCCAGCGGCGGGGGGGGGGGCTGGCGGGCTGGTGGGCGGGGAGCGATGCCCGCCGGCCGCCCGGCCCCTGCCCCGGCCCGCCCCCGTCCCTCCGCTCCTCCCTCCCTCCGCCCCCGCTCCCGCTCCCGCTCCTCCTCCTGCCGGTCCTCCGGGCTGCCCCGGGAGCCCGCTCTTCTCCCCTGGCCTTCCTGCCCCGCCCCCGCCGACAACATGGCCGCGCCGCCGCCGCCGCCGCCGCCGACACTGAGCCCCGCGGGCGGCCGGGCCTGAGCGCCGCACCGCTCTCCTCTCCTGCCCTCTGCTCTCTTCTCTTCTCTTCCCCTCTGCTCTCCTCTCCACTCCCCTCCTGCCCCCTCCTCCCCTCCCCTCTGCTCTCCCACCTCCCGGCCGCCCCAACCCCCGCGCCCCGGGGCCAGCCGGCTCCGGCGGCCCCGGCCTTGTTGCTAGCCCACTCGCCCGCCCGTTTGCTCGCTCGCCCGGCCGGACACTCCCCCGCTCGTCCGCCAGGGGGCGCCCCGCCGCCGCCCCGGTCCCGCCCGGCGGCCGGCAGGGGGCGCCTCGCCGCCGCCCCGGTCCCGCCCGGCGGCCGGCAGGGGGCGCCTCGCCGCCGCGCCTCTCCCGGTGGCCGGCAGGGGGCGCCAAAGGGACCGGTGGGCTCCCCCCGCCCCCCCCCCCCCCCCCCAGGGGCTCAGGACCAACCCCCTGATCCCCCTGATTCCCCATCCCTATCCCTATCCATCCCCATCCATCCCTGTCTCTCAGGAAATTGCCGGGGTGCGGAGGCCCGGGGAGGAGGACGAGGGAGCACCCGCCCGTCCCGGGGGTCCAGGGCCCGGGAGGCGTCCTTGGCCATGGAGCCCAAGCACCGGGAGCTGCTGGCCCAGTGCCAGCAGAGCCTGGCCCAGGCCATGACGGAGGTGGACGCGGTGCTGGGGCTGCTGGAGGCCGCGGGCGCCCTGACCCCCCGCGACCGCCGCCGGCTGCAGGAGGAGGAGGACGAGGCCGAGGCGGCGGCCGGCGGGGCGGCCGGCGGAGGGGCCAGGGCCAAGGCCGACCTGCTGCTCAAGCTGCTGCTGGCCAAGGAGCGAGACCACTTCCAGGACCTAAGAGTGGCCCTGGAGAAGACGCAGCCCCACCTGTTGTCCATCCTCTACCTGAACGGCGTGGCCGGGGGGTCGCGGCCCGCCGGGGAGGCCGCCGGGGAGTCCGCCGGTGAGTGGCCCCTTCGCACCCCTCGCTCTTCCCGCTCTCCCACCTCCACACCGGCCGCCCGTCACCCTCTTCCGTCTCCTTGGGAGGAGAACCCCCCTCCCCCCGTGCCCCGTGCTCCCACTCATCACCACCTCCCTCCGGGACGCGCCTCGTCCCACACGGCGTCTCTGAGGGCATCCGTCCGCGTGGTAAGGCAAGAGCGTCCCCTCAACTCCCTAAATTCTGGCATAAGGGGCGAGGCCCTGCCCTCGGTAAACAGTCCATCCCACCTCCAGGACCTGTTTGGCCCCTATGTCGATGGAACCCGTACTCTCTCCTCCATACTGTACGCTCAGTCAGTCGTGTTCGTTGAGCGCCGACCGTGGTCTGGAGACCACTGTGCTGAGCGCTTCGGAGAGCTCGGTGTAATAGAGTCGGTAGACGCGTTATTATTATGGCATTTGGTAAGTGCTTATTACTTGCGAGGCACTGGGGTAGATACGAGGTCGTCGGGTTGCCCCACGTGGGGCTCGCCGTCTCGATCCCCATTTTACAGATGAGGGAACTGAGGCACAGAGAAGTTAAGCGACGAGGGAACTGAGGCACAGAGAAGTTGAGCGACGAGGGAACTGAGGCACAGAGAAATTGAGCGACGAGGGAACTGAGACACAGAGAAGTTGAGCGACGAGGGAACTGAGGCACAGAGAAGTTGAGCGACGAGGGAACTGAGGCACAGAGAAGTTGAGCGACGAGGGAACTGAGGCACAGAGAAGTTGAGCGACGAGGGAACTGAGGCACAGAGAAGTTGAGCGACGAGGGAACCGAGGCGCAGAGAAGTTGAGCGACGAGGGAACTGAGGCACAGAGAAGTTAAGCGACGAGGGAACTGAGGCACAGAGAAGTTGAGCGACGAGGGAACTGAGGCACAGAGAAGTTGAGCGACGAGGGAACTGAGGCACAGAGAAGTTGAGCGACGAGGGAACTGAGGCACAGAGAAGTTAAGCGTCCTCCCCAAAGTCCCCCAGCAGACCAGTGGCGGACCCGGGATTAGATCCCACATCCTTTGACTCCCAAACCCGGGCTCTTTCCACTGGGCTATGCTGCTTCTCCCCCTGCCCACAGTGAGTTTACAGTCTAGAGGGGAAGACGGAAGTTAATATACATTGTTACTTTTTCCCCGGGAACCGGTGAACCAGCAGCCGGTATGGGGTTGTTAGACTTGGGTGCTCCGGCGCCCATTTAATGGTAGTAATAACAGTGGTATTTACTAAGTGCTTACCACGTGCCAAGTGCTATGCCAAGTGTCGGACTGGGTCCGAGACCATCAGGTGGACGCAGTTTCTGTCCTACCCGGGGCTCGTCGTCTCAGGAGAATGGAGGAGATTCTGAATGCTCATTGTACAGATAAAGAATCTGAGGCTCAGAGAAGGTGAAGTGACTTGACCAAGGTCACACGGCGGGTGGTGGAGCTGGGATTGGAACTGAGGTCCTCTGTCGTCCAGGCCCGTGCTCTTTCCACCCGGCCACACTGCCTTTTCCCGTCTGGGAAAGAAGGCTGAAGAGTGGGGTGGAAAGGGCCCACCCCTAGTTCTGAATCGCAGCATTAGCAGGAGACAGTGCTGCGGTCCTTGAGTGTGGTTCCCCCCAGCACCTGATCAGAACTAAGCTTTTCCCCTCCCCAGATATCCCCCAGAACTTCTTCAGACAATGATCATTTCAGTGTTGGGTGAGTCCGATTGCCCCTGGGGTAATGTTGGAGTGGTGGCTTTGGGAGTGGAAGAAGTCACAGTGGTTTCCGCCCTTGAGTCAGGCAATGATGCTGAACTAGGGAGGACAGGAGTCGGTTGTCTGGCTGGTTGTGAGTGGATGGCCCAACTGTGCACAATGGGTTTTTCCTCTTTTTTGGAGTTGTGAATTAGCCTAAAACATGGGGGAGGGGAGCGACTTCCAGGCGGAGGAGTGCGAGGGGGCTTAATGACACACAGAGCGGGAAGCCAGCCGGGAACTGGCAAGGAGCCAGGGGCAGTTTCTTGATTTATGGAATTTGTGTGTGTGTGTGTGTGTGTGTGTGTGTGTGTGTGAGAGAGAGAGAGAGAGAGAGAGAGAGAGAGAGCGAGAGAGAGCGAGATTAATTAAAATGTTAAAAAAGAAACATAGTGAATGAGTGCGTTTCTTAAGGCCTCAGAAATGCATCAGGGCCCATTTTAGACACAGAGCTTTTAAACGGCCCCCTCTGCTAGTCAACACTTTTAACATGTCTAAAATCAGGAATCAATCAATTGATCGGTCGTATTTATCGAGCGCTTACTGGGTACGCAGCACCGTACGATTTGCTTGGGAGAGTACTTTATATCAGAGTTGGTCGACGCATTCCCTGCCCAGAATGAGCTCACAGTCGAGAGGGGGAGGCAGACAATAATACAGATGTGCAAATTACGGATATGTACATGAGTGCTGTGGGGGTGAATAAAGGAAACAAATCCGAGTGAGGCAGAAGGGAGGGGGAGAAGAGAAGACCCCAAGTCCCCTACCAAGACGGCTACCTTTTCTAGGGGGCAGCTGGGAAAAAGAATGGAGAAATAATGCTGAAAGGGAATGTGCCGTTAAAGCCCTGCCCATTAAAACGCTTGTTTTTACCCTCTGAAGTGTGCAAATGGTCTCTGCCTCGTTGTACAGCAGAGGAAATTGGAACCCCCAAAACAGTCAAGTTTACGTGATCAAGGTCACCCAGTGAGTGAGTCAGCTGGAGGTAGAACCCTCCCACCCTCCTCCCCGCCCTGCCCTGGGGCTTCTGACTCCAAAGCTCTTTTCATTAGACCCCACCACAGTGTTTCTGTCCTACACAGTGGATGATAATATTATACATCGTACCTGTGGTAAACGTAATCTTGCGTTTGGAAGCAATTATTTCAGCGTCTCCCCTCCTAGGTTGTAAGGTCCTTGGGTAGGAATCATTTCGACTCATTGTGTCATACTCTCCCAAATGCTTAGTCTAGTGCTCTGCCCATGGAAAGCACTGAAATACTACTACTACTACTACTACTAATGACAGCATTTATTAAGCGCTTACTATGTGCAAAGCACTGTTCTAAGGGCTGGGGAGGTTACAGGGTGATGAGGTTGTCCCACGGGGGGCTCACAGTCGTAATCCCCATTTTCCAGATGAGGGAACTGAGGCCCAGAGAAGTGAAGTGACTTGCCCAAAGTCACACAGCTGACAATTGGCGGAGCCGGGATTTGAACCCGTGACCTCTGACTCCAAAGCCCGGGCTCTTTCCACTGTGCCACGCTGCTTCTCTATTGATCAAATCGATGCTTTTAAAAATGGTTTTGAAGGTGCCATGGGGCTTGAGGTTTTCTCAGCATTAATAATTACAGCGCATAGACTTGTCCAGGTCTTTTGTCCAGGTAACCTGTCCAGGTATTCTTTAGGCCTTATTGATGATGAGTACTTTGTGAGCTCTTTTGTGAGCTCTGTGAGGGCAGGAGGAACTGTGTCCAATTTCTCTCCCCGTTTCTCCAAGTGTCTAGTATAGGGTTCTGGACCGTAGACCTGCGGTAAGTAAATTTAGTGTTGATCCCAGGGGTGAGGTAGGGGTAAGGTAAATCCAGCTAACAAAAGTGGATTTAAAACAAATCAGGAAGTTCTAAAGAATGAAAATCCATTTAAAAAGCTCACACTGAATTGCACAATTAATCTAACCTTACTCTTGCTCTTAATGTCACTTAATGCCTAAAAATGAGATCTGTGGTTTTTCTTTATTAAATTACTCTTCTCCCCTCCCACCCCCAGCCACCTAAACCTTCCCATTCTTTCTTTCATTCCAATTCTATTCAGTTTTAGCAACTCATTTTTGCCTTGGGCCCTCAACTCAATTGTCAGTTATCTGTGAATGGTGAATGAAGCCTATCTTCTCTAGGGAGAAGTAATAGTAATCATCATCATCATCACACTTAGTTGAGCGCTTACTACATAACAAGCACTGTACTAAATGCTGGGGTAGACACAAGAGAAGCAGGTCCCCGTTGGGGCTCGCTTTCCAAGTAGGAGGTAAAGCAGGTATTGAATCCCCATTTTGCAGATGAGGGAACTGAGGCACAGAGAAGTGAAGTTGTTTGCCCAAGGGCACCCAGCAGGTGAGCGGCAGAGCTGGGGTTAGAACCTGGTCTTCTGACCACCACCGGCCGTACTCTTTCCGCTAGGGCATGGTACTTCTCTTAAAGTGGAAGTAGCTAGGAAGAAATGTCATTTCTGCATTAGACCAACAGATCATTCAGCCCAGTGTGCTGTCTCCTACACTGCCATCAGGATGCTTGAAGGAACTATGGTTGCTCTCCTTGAGAGCCATCTTAACGTTGAAGGAAGCAGCGTGGCCTAGTGGAGAGAACACGGCCCCGGGAGTCGGAGGACCTGGGTTCTAACCTTTACTCTCCGATTTGCTTGTTATGTGACCTTGGGTAAGTCACTTAATTTTTCTGTACCTCTGTTTCCTCATCTACAAAATGGAGATTCAGTATCTGCTGTCCTTCCTACTTAGACTGTGAGCCCCATGAGGGTCAGAGACTATAACCAACCTGATTCTCGTATATCTACATCAGAGCAATGCACGTTGCTTGTAGTGCTTAGCAAATGCCATTATTATCATTATTAACTTTTCCCCCCCAACCCATTATGGACTACTCGCCTATGAATTTATCTCAACCCCTCTGGAATATACTGCTATTTAGTATATTCAGGACATCCTCTTCGGGCAATGGGTTCCATATGTTTATCCCGCACAGTACGAAGACGTATTTCCCTTTTTTTCTTTTGAAGCTGCCGCCTTCAAGCTTAAGTTTTGCCCCTTTGCCCTAATGTGCTGAAATCTGGCAAAGAGTGTTTCCATGTGTGCCCTGTCCATTCATGATCTCACCGAATTGAACTTTCATAATTTCTCCCTGGAGAGATGTTCTTCAGTTTACTCCCCCGCCTTTTTTTTTTCCAAATGGTGTCTGATACCGTACTAAGCACTGGGCTAGATACAGGTTAATCAAGTTGAACATAGTCCATATCCCACACGGGGTTCACAGTCTTAATCCTCGTTTTACAGCTGAGGTAACTGAGGCACAGAGAAGTGAAACGACTGCTCCAGGTCATACAGCAGACAAGCAGAGCTGGGATTTGAACCCCTCTTCCTATAGTTTTTTTTTTGGTTGTTTTTTTTTTAGTTTTTATGCCGATGCTTTCAATAAAATGTTCCCGATCATCCAAAGTGACCAAGCCTCCATAAGCTCGAACTCTCCTGGAAGTGAATCAGCGTTAGCAACTCTTTTCCAGCCATCGGTTTATTTTGGTCCTAAGCAAGTAACTCTCAGCCAGATTGTCCTAATTCGTCAGCCATGTATTTCACCGGCATCATCGTCAGCAGCGTTTATTGAGCGCCTGCTGTGCACAGAGAACCGTCTCAGTCAACTGGCAACATACGATAAAGGTGAAAGACTTGATCTTGAGTTTAGCAGCGTGGCTCAATGGAAAGAGCACAGGCTTGGGAGTCAGAGGTCATGGGTTCAAATTCTGGCTCCACCAGTTGTCAGCTGTGCGACCTTGAGCGCTTACTTCTCTGTGCCTGTTACCTCATCTGTAAAATGGGGATTAAGACTGTGAGCCCCACGTGGGACAACCTGATCACCTTGTATCCCCCCAGCGCTTAGAACAGTGCTTTGCACATAGTAAATGCTTAACAAATGCCATTATTATTATTATTATTATAATCTAATCCAGGAGACAAGTATACCCGAATTGCCAAATATACAATAAGTGAAAGAGAAAGGGTAGACAGAAATGGTAAAAGTATACAGTGAAATGGCAAAGTCATAAAGGTTTGCCCAGGTGCTCAGGTGGCTGATTTGCCGGCAGGCCCCGGGAGGTGGGGGATTAGGCCGGGATGCTTCTCGACCGGAGTGATTTTTGAGGAGGATTTTGTGGTCAGGGTCGGGGTGGGATCGCATTTGGCGGAGCTAAGGGAGGAAGGAGAAGTTCCATGTAGGGGAAAATGATCCAGATGGTGGTGTGGAGACTGGAAAGGTACGAGTGAAGTAGAAACTGGCAAGATACGGTGCTGGAGCCAAGAGTATAACCTGGGGTGTAGTGAGAGGAGAGAGTGGCTTTGTAAGGGAGAGACAACAGATGGAAGTGAAGCCAATAGATAGCAGTTTTGATTTTATGAGAGGGGAAACGGAGGGTCATTGGAGATTTTTGACGATAGGAGCGTTGTGTTCCACGCATGAGAAGCGGCGTGGCCTCCTGGATAGAGCACAGGCCTGAGAGTCAGAAGGACCTGGCTTCTAGTCACGGGTCCGCCACTTGTCTGCTGTGTGACCTCGGGCAAGTCATTTCACTTCTCTGGGCTTCAGTTACCTCATCCATAAAATGGGGATTAAGACCATGAGCCCCTTGTAGGACGTGGATTGGGTCCAACCCGATTAGCTTGCATCTTCCCCAGCGCCTAGAAAAGTGCCTGGCCCGTAATAAGCACTTAACAAATACCATAAAACAAACAAACAAAAAAACTCTTTGGAGCCAGAGGACCTGAGTTCCAATCCCAGCTCTACCACCTTAGGCGAGTCACTTACCTTCTGTGCCTCAGTTTCCTCAAGATGAAAAATGAGGATTCAATACCTGATCTCCCTCCTACTTACCTGTGAGCCCCATGTGGGACAGGGACTGTATCTGGCTTCACTAACTTGTGTTTCCTCCGGTACTCAGAGCAGTGCTTGACAATCAATCAATCAATCGTATCTGTTGAGTGTTTACTAGGTGCAGAGCACTGTACTAAACACTTGAGAGAGTATAATATAACAAACCGAGTTTGGTAGGCACGAGGAGCCTAAGTGCTAAACAAATATCATTTTTAAAAAAGTGGGATTTTAATGTCGTCATCTTTATTCCAAGAAATCTGATGTAGATTCCTTAGTTGCAGGTCCCCTGGACACATTAGTTTGTGTGGGGCCCCTTTTAACTCGCTTAACACTTTTATGCAGGTGAAAGTTTATACCAACTTTAAGGGAAGTGGCAACCACAGGACCAAAAGCAATGGCACACAACAGTAAAACTTACTCTACTATGCATTGTAATTCTGATATTGGCATGAGTTGACCTCTAAAGCTTCCTGTCTGAGGTGTTAATCCCATTTTGCTGGACCCTAATCTGTTGTTTTCAGAAGAGAAAAGCGCTATCAAAGGAATTCACCTTTGCCTATGCTGCGCCTATTGTAATCTGGGATTCCGGAATAAATGGTTCTTGAACAAATGGAGAAGTTTTGTCTCGGCCCCCATTCTCCAGGGAACACAGGGAGATTTCCATCCCTCAAGGCCCTCAAAAAGAGGGAGCCATTCAGAGAATTGGGTGGTTAGTCCTCCTGAATTCCCGGGATGCAGTGCCATTCATTCCGTCATTCACTCATATTTATTGAGCGCTTACTGTGTGCAGAGCACTGTAGTGAGCGCTTGAACCATAGGTTGGTAGCGTTCTCTCTGCCCTTTGGGGACATCGACGAGGTATAGAAAATTAGTGGTTAGGAGGGCTCACCCCTAATAAAGAAGAAGAGTACAACTTCCCATCCATCCCAGGATATTCAGACATAGGCAGAAGACGTGTTGACAGATGTCTTTGTGGGGCAAGGGTTCTAAGTCATCTTCCCTCACAGGAGAGGAGCAGGAAAGAATTTCCAAGTCAGTCAGCAGTATTTATTGAGCATCTGTTGTGTGCTGAGCACTGTACTGAGTATGATGGTTAACAGACATAGTCCTGGTGGCCAAGGAGCTTACAGTCCAGTGGGGAAGTCAGACATTAAAAGTGTAGATCGGAGGAAGTAATAAAGTATAAAGATTAGTATGTAAGTGTTATAGGGGTATGGGAAGGCTGCCTAGGGAGGGCGGAAGTGCTGAAATGGCAGATGGGGGAGAGATAGACTCGGGGGAAGGACTCGAATCAAGGAAAATAAGATGGTTTGGACCTTTGGTTTATATTTTGCTTAGGCAGCAGTTACGTTGTTCAGACGTCCCAGTGTATGCGGCTCCTCATCTTCAACCTTGTTGGCGGGCGAGGAATGGGGCCCAGTCCTCTGAGTGATGGGGTGTGGGAGCATGGAGGAGGGGGATCTTTTATCAGTCATTCAGTCAATTGTATTTATTGAGCGCTTACTGTGTGCAAAGCACCATATAAGCACTTGGGAGAGAACACTATAGCAACAAGCAGACATATTCCTGTTCATCCCTGGCAATCTAAGTGGGGGTAGGCAGGGGTAACTTTTATATACAAACAAAACATTGATATTGCGGGGGGACATTTTAGCATGGACATTCTTTAGCCTGTTAAACTTTTTTTTTTTAGCATTGAAGTCCACTTTCTATTGTCGAAAGGCTGATTACCCAGGTTTGGCTTAGGCAAGTCGTTCCGGCCTGGGAGTCAGAAGGTCACGGGTTCTAATCCCGACTCTGTCACTTGTCTGCTGCGTGACCTTGGGCAAGTTGCTTCACTTCTCTGTGCCTCAGTTACCCCTTCTGTAAAATGGGGATTGAGACTGTGAGCCCCACGTGGGACAAGGGACTGTGTCCAACCCGATTTGCCTGTATCCACCCCAGCACCCAGTATGGTGCCTGGCACACAGTAAGCATTTAACAGATCCCACAATTATTATTATTACTATTCTTTTCTCTCCCTGTTTTTAACAATTTCACTGGCATTAGTATCCACCACCCCCTCTTCCCCCCACCAAGCCAAGAGTAAAACTCAAATGATTCCGTTCTGCTTCTCCTGAGCGGCTTAAGTCACACCTCAGGAGATCGAACAACAGTAGCAACCCAGACAGCTGCCATAGGGTGAGCCGAAACCGGGAGACCGAAAGCAAGAACGGGGAAAGGCTTTTAAGGGTACAGTAAAACAAAGCCTCGGTTGATGATGCTGCTCTTCAGTTGTAAACCCAGAGTCGGTTGCCATGGAGAGACCAGCCTGGCCCATTGCAATCAAGAGGGGAGTGGCTGTATGAGAGAAACTGCGTAAAGATCTACAGACAAGGAAACAGAAACAGGCACCCCATGACAGCCCAACAAGGGACGGACTGCCTTCGTGTATATTTACAGTGTGGCTGGGACCCAGGGTTCGGCATTGGCCCGTTCAGTCACCCACATACTTATAAAAAAAAGCCCGGGCTTGGGAGTCAGAGGACATGGGTTCTAATCCCGGCTCCGCCAATTGTCAGCTGTGTGACTTTGGGCAAATCACTTAACTTCTCTGGGCCTCAGTTACCTCATCTGAGAACAGTGCTTTGCACATAGTAAACGCTTAACAAATGCCATCATTATTATTATTATCAATTCAAAGCCCTCTTTTTTGCCTTGGCTTCAACGACTCTGATGAATGGGATCTGAGAAGAAGCACCGCGGCTTAATGGATAGAACAGGGGATTGGGAGTCAGAAGGACCTGGGCTCTAATCTCGGCTCTGCCACCCGTCTGCTGTGTGACCTTGGGCAGGTCACTTCGCTTCCCTGGGCCTCAGTTCCCTCATCTGTATAATGGGGATTAAGACTCTGAGGCCTATGTGGGACAGGGACTGTGTCCAACCCCATCAGCTCCTATCCTCCCCAGCCATTAGAACATTCATTCATTCATTCATTCAATGGTATTCATTGAGCGCTTACTGTGTGCAGAGCACTGTACTAAGCGCTTGGGAAGTAAAAATCGGCAACATATAGAGACGGTCCCTACCTGGCACATACTAAGTGCTAAACAAATACCACAATTTTTATAAATAAACTTCACCATCGGCGGTGCCTTCTTGGATTACAAAAGATTCTCTGTATAGGCCAACACTTCCTGTAGACTGTAGCTTGTAGTGGGCAGGGAACATATCTACCAACTCTGTTATATTGTACTCTTCCAAGCGCTTAGTACAGTACTCTGCACACAGCAAGCATTCAATAAATACCATTGATTGAGGGATTGATGTGGGTAGCTTCACTGAAAGGTTTGGAAGAGCCCGTAAGCTCCTTGTAATAATAATCATCATAATAATAATAATGATGGCATTTATTAAGCACTTCCTATGTGCAAAGCACTGTTCTAAGCACTGGGGAGGTTACAAGGTGATCAGGTTGTCCCACGGGGGGCTCACAGTCAATCCCCATTTTACAGATGAGGTAACTGAGGCACAGAGTAGTTAAGTGACTTGCCCCAAGTCACACAGCTGACAATTGGTGTGGGCAGGGATTGTGTCTACTAACTCTGTTCCCATTTCTGAGTGCTTAGTACAGAGCTCTGCAGCCAGTGAGCACTCAGGTCATAATAATTAGAGTACTTGTTAAGCGCTTACAAGATGCCCAACATTGTTCTAAGGGCTGGGGTCGATACAAGTTAATCAGGTTGGACACAGTCTCTGGCCCACATAGAGCTGTCACTTTTAATCCCCGTTTTTTATGGTTGAGGTAACTGGGGCACAGAGCAGTGAAGTGACCCACCCAAGGTCAAGCAGCAGACACTTGGTAGAGCCGGGATTAGAACCCAGGTCCTTCTGACTCCCGGTCCTGTGTTATATCCACTAAGCTGCGGTGCGTCTCCTCAGATGCCATTCATCAGAGTCGTTGAAGCCAGGGCAAAAAAGGGGCTTTGAATTGATAATAATAATAATAATAATGATGGCATTTGTTAAGCGCTTACTATGTGCAAGGCACTGTTCTCATCTGAGGCACAGAGAAGTTAAGTGACTTGCCCAAAGTCACACAGGTGACAACTGACAGAGCCGGGATTAGAACCTGTGACCTCTGACTCCCAAGCTCATGCTCTTTCCACTGAGCCATGCAGCTTCTCAACTGATAGTGCATTTCACTTATCTGCGACTTCCTCTCCACCCTATTACGGGGGGGGAAATCGAGAACAGACTTGTTCTGCCGAATGACGAGTTGTGACCCACAGCAAAATCATTGTTATATACTTACGGCTTCATATTGTAGAACAGGTGAGGCCTAAATGGGTTTATGTAATAGGAGACTTGGCTTCCCTCACAGAAGTCCCGGCAGGAGGCAAGCCCTCACCTTTGGTGCAACACCTGCCTTCTCCAAGGTCACACAACGAGTTGTGTGCTGGAATCCAAGACTCCTGCTGAGACCTTATTGCTTCCCATATGGCAGCAGGGTTATTTTTCTTTCACTTGGCTGTACCGGGAGAATCTGATGGTAGGTTGAAAAAACAGAATGCGGAAAAGTCCTTGGATCCCACCTGAATCTCAACAGGATTCATTTTTACAGTCTTTATTTTTCAATCCAATAAAAAGGGGATTTGCTAACTAGTAAATTGGGCCACAGTTCACTGCACAGTCATGTCAACAGTTCAGTAGAACTCGAAAAAGCTAGGTTGGACGTATGGAACGCGGTGCTGGGTCTTGGGAGCGCTTAGTACAGTGCTCTGCACGTAGCAAACGCTCAATAAATAGCTTTGATTGTGATCCCGTATGTGCTTCCTGATTGGCGGGGCTCCTCACAGCTGGGAACTGTTGTCTGGGGGTCCTGGCTTTTCCTCCCACTCCAGCTGCAGGAGTCAAGCCAGGTGGCTGAGGACATGCGGAGATCGGGAAGTGGGGTGGAAAAGCCAGAGGTGGCTTCCGTCGGACAGACAGACTCGGCCACGCTGACTGTTATGCCAGTAGGCCGGGCAACAGTGGTGGGTTTCCCTGGGTGGCTTTGAGCCGGGACTAGTAAATATCACCCCCCTAATGTCTGGCTTCAAGGCTTCAACTATCCTGATGTAAATTAGGGGTTTAGCATTAGGCTCCTCTTGGGCAAAAATAAGAATTTTTTTTTCCCTTCTGAAAAACGTGTTTCTAGAAAACATGCTCGCTTTCTGAAAACACAGCCAGTATGTTTTCCTCGGTAATGTCTGCCGTGAGAAGTAATCAGTCCGCACCAGTGTCAAAAGCCATTGAAGCATCTGTAGGATACTGCCGGCTTGTTCTGCCTCGGGTTTATTGTTGGAACCCTGGATGTGTGTGTGTGTGTACACTTGACTATTTCCTTAAGCTTAGGTGGCACTTAAGTGAGGAGACTCGCTCTCTGCTGGTTCTGAGTAAAGCGTTAAAGCATAATGCAATGATGGTGTGAGCTGAGAGCATTAAAAAGGTATTTGGGCCAACTCCCTGGAAATTGGGGCACGTGGGGAAATGATAGGTTTGGTTTATAAGCAGATCTGCATGATCGCATCACCCCCAGTGCATAGTAATAATAATAATTGTGGTTTTTGTTGAGTGCTATGTGCCAAGCACTATATTAAACACTGGACTGGATACAAGAGCAAATTGAGTGGACCCAGTTCCTGTCCCACATGGGGCTCAGAGTCTTAATCTCCATTTTACAGATGAGGTAATTGAGGCATAGAAAGGTGAAGGGGCTTGCCCAAGGTCACACAGCAGACAAGTGGTGGAGCCGGGATTAGAACCCAGGTCCTTCTGGCTCCCGGGCCTGTGCTCTATCCAGTAAAGTTCATGGCACATAATAAGCACTTAACAGCTATCGCAGTGATGATTATTATGAGTTTTTGTCACTGGGAGAGGATGCTTTTTTGATAGGGAGAAAGCCAGGCAACTTATGTGATCAGGAATCCGTGTCCTCCCCCCCCCCCCCCCCCGCCCCCCCGCCCCAGTGTTTGAAAGTTTGAGGGAGACAGCGAGGGATGATGGAAGGGATTCTCTTCCTGGCGATTCAGTGGATCCAAGGAGGTGTGGATGGCTTGGAGTATTCAATGAGATCTTGAAAGATGATCAATCAATCGCTGGTATATATTGAGCATTTACTATGTGCAGAGCACTATATCAAGTACTTGTTGAGAATACCATATCATTGAGTTGGTAGGGGCTGTCCACAAGAAGCAGTGTGGTCTAGAGGGTAGCTTAGTACAGTGCTCTGCACAAAGTGCTCAATAAATATGATTGAATGAATGAATGGAAGTTAGAAGATCAAATCCTGGCTCCGCCGCTTATCTGCTGTGTACCCCGTGCAAGTCACATAACTTCTCTGTGCCTCAGTTACCTTTTCATTCATTCATTCATTCATTCAATTGTATGTATTGAGCGCTTACCGTATGCAGAGCACTGTCCTAAGCACTTGGGAGAGTAGACTATAACAATAAACAGACACATTCCCTGCCCACAACGAGCTTACAGTCTAGAGGGGGAGACAGACATTAATATAAAGGAATCACAGATCTGTCAGTAAGTGCTGTGGGGCTGGGAGGAAGGGATGAAGAAAGGGAGCAAGTTCTGAACGTTAAGGTTGTGTGCCTCATGTTGGACAGGGACTGATTAGCTTGTATGTACGCCAGTGTTTAGTACAGTGCCTGGCACCTAGTAAGCGCTTAGTACAGCGCTCTGCCTATAGTACGTGCTCAGTAAGTATGATTGATTAACAAATGCCATAAAAAAAGTTTGTAGTCTACATGGGGGACAGGGAACTCTCATCCTTTGGTGCTGGAGGTGAAACAGGGTTGATGGAAAGGAAAGAATCAGCATGCATTCTGAGAAATGGTTGTGGCAGCGTCGGTTTACTGGAGAATTTTGCTTAGGTCTGATGTCAGTTTACAAGACGTAGGTTCCTTTCCAGATGAAAGGTTCCATTAAAAACACAAATTAATAACAGTTGGGTTATTGTGTGGCTAATAAAAACTATTAACTGTTACACAAATAGCTGGAATGCAGAGAGGAGGAGAACAGTAAAGATTTGTGCTGCCAGGCATAAGAAAAAATCTGCATGGATGATGATTATATATTTGTCATCCATGGAACCATTTTAAAAGCATTATCTGCTTGGTTTTTTCATTTCACTTTTTTCATAACATCCCTCTAGGGAGCTTGGGATGCTGTATCAAAGTTTTAAATAATGAACTTTTAAAAGTTATTCTGAGTAGTGTGAATAGTAAGAGTAGAGGAGGGAATAAGGGTTGTTTTTTTTCAGGATGTGAACTGGGATTTTTTTCATATAAAGGGCAAATATATTTAAAAATTTTGATGTCACCTTATTTCCCTGGCTGCTTCAAGCATCTTTCCGTTTTCCCTCCTCTCTCTCTCGGTTCACTATTATGACATGGTTTCTAAATTGGGACATATGGGACATGGTTTCTAAATTTAGTGTTGTGCATGACAACATTATTAACTGTGAAGTTGGCAGGGAGTAGGCCTCCTTTTTATTTTTTTACTGACAAAGCAAAAGCCATCCAGATTTCACCACAAGAGTTGCAAGTTGCTTAGTCACAGTACAGAGTTCAGACAGTCCAGTATCGTTACAGTTTGTGTGTGTGTTTTTGTGTGTGCCTGCCTCAATCTCTGCCTCTTCTCTTTCCTTTCGGTGGGGTCGTGGAAGACCTTAAAAAGGAGCAGGTTGCTTAATGCTTCCTACGCTCTTTGTACTATCAAATTGATGATTAGATCTCCCCACCCACCCCCCCGCCAAATACACACCTGGTTCCCTTTTCGTTCGTTCATTCAGTCGTATTTATTGAGCACTTACTGTTGTGCAGAGCACTATACTAAGCATTTGGAAAGTACAATTCGGCAACAGAGACAATCCAGACCCAACAACGGGCTTCATCAAAACTTGCCCCATACGAGCAGCCTAAGAGATTGCCTACAACTTTTTCCTCCAGTCCAGTCAGCGCTTAGAACAGTGCTTTGCACATAGTAAGCGCTTAATAAATGCCATTAAAAAAAAATTAGAACTAAATGTCTCTCTCCAGACTAAGCTCGTAATGGGCAGGAATGTACCTACTGATTCTGTATTCCATTACAGTGCTCTGCACATAGTAAGTAGTAAGTAAATACTATTGATTGTAGTAAATCTGAATGTGGTAGAGATCAGGATTGAAATCTTTTTTTTTTCTTTTTGTAGGGCCTGGTGTCTCTAATCCCATTTCTTTCTGGGAGTCCCAAATTTGACCCCTTCTCACACTCTGTTCTCATTCACTATGGGGAGAGGGAGGCAGGGTTAGTGGAGAGACTCCTTCAGCCCTTGCTCCACTTCGGCTCTCAGTAGTGACCCTTCGGAGGAGGTGGTCTGAGCTAAGAGAAGGCAAGGTCGGAGGGGAAAGGTCAGAGGATAATCCTGGCTCACAGGAAATCCACAATGTTTAAAGATCAATCGGGAAAGAAGACGCGGGACAAATAGAGGGAAACAATATATCAATGACAAGCATGGTATACATAGATGATGCTTTGGGAGTCCCCCCTGTCTGGTGTGACCCGATTCTGAGATTTCAAGGACGAGAGCCCTTCCAGAGGAATGCGGGTTCATCACTTATCTCCACCCCTTGTTCGCCGTGTGATGTTGAACAAGTCACATAACTTTTTTAGACTGTGAGCCCACTATTGGGTAGGGACTGTCTCTATATGTTGCCAACTTGTACTTCCCAAGTGCTTAGTACAGTGCTCTGCACACAGTAAGCTCTCAATAAATACGATTGATTGATTCTCTGTGCTTTAGTTATCTTATCTGTAAAATGGGGATTGAGACCGAGCCCCATGTGGAACATAATCATAATAATGATCATCATAGTTGTTTATTAAGCATATTTGTTAAGCACTTACTATGAGCCAGGTACTGTACTAACCGCTGGGGTGGATACAAGTAAATCAGGTTGGACACAGTCCCTGACCCACAGAGGGTTCAAAGTCTCAATTCCAATTTCACTGATGAGGTAACTGAGGCCCAGAGAAGGGAAGTGACTTGACCAAGGTCACACAGCAGAGAAGTGGTGGAGATGGGATTAGAACCCATGACCTTCTGACTCCCAAGCCTGTGCTCTATCCACTATGCCATGCCGCTTCAACTGTGTCAATCGTATTTATTGAGCGCTTACTGTGTTCAGAGCACTGTACTAAGCGCTTGGGAAGTACAAGTTGGCACCATATAGACACAGTCCCTACCCAACAGTGGGCTCACAGTCTGATTAGCTTGTGTCTAACCCAGTGCTAAGCATTCATTCATTCAGTCATATTTATTCAGTACTTACTGTGCACAGAACACTCTACAAAGTGCTTGGGAGAGTATAAAACAGCAATAAGCAGTCACATTCCCTTCCCACATCGAGCTTACAGTCTAGTCTGGGGGAGAAAGAGATGAATACAAATAAACGCCCCAACTTGTACTTCCCAAGCGCTTAGTACAGTGCTCTGCACACAGTAAGCGCTCAATAAATACGATTGATTGATTGAAATAAAATGACAGATGTGTACATAGGTGCTAAGGTGCTGGGCGGGGGGGGGGGAGAACAAAGGGAGCAAGTCAGGGTGACATAGAGGGGAGTGGGAGATGAAGAAAAGTAGGGCTTAGTTTGGGAAGCCCTTTTGGAGGAGATGAGTCTTCAATAAGGTTTTGAAAGGGGGAGAGTAATTGTCACAAGTACAGTGCCTGGCACATAGTAAGCGTTTAATAAATACCATTAAAAAAAATGGGAGGGCAGGCTGAGGCTCAGCAGGAGGAGGAACTCAGGGACAATGACTGCAGCAGTAACTCTCACTCAGTGGTTTTCATTCATTCAGTCGTATTTATTGAGCGCTTACTGTGTGCAGAGCACTGCACTAAGCGTTTGGCAACATATAGAGACGGTCCCTACCCAGCAGCGGGCTCACATTCTAGAAGGGGGAGACAGACAACCTAGCTCCTTCTGTGTGCAGAGCACTGTACTAGAGAGAAGCAGCATGGCTAGATGGAAAGAGCACGGGCTTGGGAGTTAGAGGTCATTGGTTCAAATCCCAGTTCTGCCGCTTGTCAGCTGTGTGACTTTGGGCAAGTCACTTCTCTGTGCCTCAGTTACCTCATCTGTAAAATGGGGATGAAGACTATGAGCCCCACGTGGGACAATCTGATCACCTTGTATCCTCCCTAGTGCTTAGAACAGTGCTTTGCACATAGTAAGCGCGTAACAAATGCCATTATTATTATTATTATTACTGTTATTATTACTAGGCATTTGGGAGAGTATGGGAAAAATAAGAGATGTTGTCCCTGCCCTCCAGGAATTTATAATCTAATGCAGGGAGACAGGAAGGATAAATTGACCCCAAAACAGCTGCAGAGTATTGCGTTCTTTAGGTTTGGACAGTTTCTATCATATTCTAAAGATGATTGAGGTTTACAGGCCAGTTTGGAAGCCTCACGGGTCCCCCCTCCCGCCTTGGAAAGGAAATTTGCATGATGAAAATTATGGGCCGTGGAGGTCATCAAAGTCAATCTGTCATTTATTGAGCACTTACTATATGCAGAGCACTGTACCAAGCACTGGGGAGAATACAGTATAACGGAGTTGGTAGACATGTTCCCTGCCCACAACAAGTATTGGACCATCCCAAGCATTTAATACAGTGCTCTGCACACAGCACCCAAAGTATACGATTGATTGCTTGCTTGTTTGATTAATCATGGAGTCCAGTTTGGTCAAATTCTGCCCCACCTTCAGATGGGCCTGCTAGGGATAATTAAGAATCAGAAGGCCTGGGCCATGCCCTCTCAAAAATAAGAATAATAATAATAATAATTGTAGTATTTGTTAAGCGCTTACTATGTGCCAAGCATTGTACTGAGTGCTGGGGTGGATACAGGCATTGTGGGTTGGACACAGCAGTCCCTGTCCCACATGGGGCTCACAATCTCATGCAGTTTAGGGATATTAAGCTACCAACTCTATTGTTTCATACTCTCCCAAGTGCTTAGTACACTGCTCTGCACACAGTATGTGCTCCATAAATAGCATTGATTCATTTTAATTGTTCCCCCATTAGGCAAGGAAAGAAGGTGAAATAAAAATCGACTTTGTGTTCCTTGCTACCCTGTTTAGAAGGAGGTTTGATGGGGTAGGAGGTTGAAGCTACTCTGTTGGCTGAATTTCAAATCTGTGTGTTATTGTGGAGTTAGATTGCCCATTGTAATCAACAAGATTGATTGTTGGATGTTGAGCATTGTTTGAGCCTCTCAGGGACAGACAACAGAAGGAGCCAGCCAGTTAATGCGGGACATAAGCAGACATAAATGGTCAAACAGTGAGTTGCTTAATGTTCCACTGATTATTACAGCAGAGTATAATGTGTATAGTAAATATTCGAATAGTGAATTTGTGAGGGACAGTATTCTGTTTTCAACTGGTTCATTTATTTTTGTTTTAAAAGGTCCAAATATTCAGTTACATTAATCAGAGTTTTTTTGTTTTTTTCAATGATGTGTTGAACTTTCCGCAGTCTGTTTAGTGAAGACCCATCTTTTGAATTTATTAATGCACCCATGAAATTAAGCACTGGTCAAAATATGTGGATGTCAGAAGGTGAACCTGATGGGAAATTTAATGCCCCGTGCCTCCTAAAACAATATTTTTATGTTTGGCTTTCATAAGAATATATGTCGAGGAGGAACTCTTGAATGTGTTTGATGGAAACAGATGCCTCATAGCTAAATGATGTGGGTAGCAGAAGAAGGTGGGAGAAGTCAAAGTGGGAGGAAACAACATGGATAAATGGCAGGCAGAAACAATGCGTTTTTGCTGGCTGAATTGAATTTTTGTGGCTTAATGACTCTGGAAAACTGTTGCAAGTGTGCATTTTGAGCTAGTAAGTTGTATTCCAAGTAATGTTTTAAACCCGATTCATAAGCCTTAAATTTTCTGCAGTCATATGTAATTGATCCTTGGAATGAAGATGTAGCAGAGAAGCAGTGTGGCCTAGTGGAAATAGCCTAGGTTTGAGAGTCAGAGGACTTCTGTTCTAATTAATCAGTTGTATTTATTGAGTACATGCTGTGTGCAGGGCACAATACTGAGCACTTGAGAGCATCCAAACAAGAATGTAACAGACACATTCCCTACCCATACTGAGCTAATCCTGTTTCTATGTTGCCTTCCCTCATTAAGCCCGCTTTTCCCCTACTCCCTTTCCCTTCTGAATTGACTGTGCATTTAGCTCTGTATTCATTCATGCATTCATTCAATCGTATTTATTGAGCGATTACTGTGTGCAGAGCACTGTACTAACCACTTGGGAAGTACAAGAGAAGCAGCGTGGCTCAGTGGAAAGAGCATGGGCTTTGGAGTCAGAGGTCACGAGTTCAAACCCCGGGTCCGCCAATTGTCAGCTGTGTGACTTTGGGCAAGTCACTTAACTTCTCTGGGCCTCAGTTCCCTCATCTGTAAAATGGGGATTAAGACTGTGAGCCCCCCACGGGACAACCTGATCACCTTGTAACCTCCCCAGCGCTTAGAACAGTGCTTTGCACATAGTAAGCGCTTAATAAATGCCATTATTATTATTATTATTGTTACAAGTTGACAACATATAGAGATGGTCCCTACCCAACAGCAGGCTCACAGTCTAGAAGGGGGAGACAGACAACAAAACAAAACATATTAACAAAATAAAATAAATAGAATAGTAAATATGTACAAGTAAAATAGAGTAATAAGTCTGGACAAACATGCAGGTGCTGTGGGGAGGGGAAGGAGGTAAGGCGGGAGGGGATGGGGGGAGAGGAAGGAGGGGGCTCAGTCTGGGAAGGCCTCCTGGAGGAGGTGAGCTCTCAGTAGGGCTTTGAAGGGAGGAAGAGAGCTACCTTGGCGGATGTGCGGAGGGAGGGCATTCCAGGCCAGGGGGAGGATGTGGACCGGGGGTTGACGGCAGGACAGGCAAGAACGAGGCACAGTGAGGAGGTTAGCGGTAGAGGAGCGGAGGGTGCGGGCTGGGCTGGAGAAGGAAAGAAGGGAGGTGAGGTAGGAGGGGGCGAGGTGATGGACAGCCTGGAAGCCGAGAGTGAGGAGTATTTGCCTGATACGCAGGTTGATTGGTAGCCACTGGAGATTTTTGAGGAGGGGAGTAACACGCCCAGAGCATTTCTGCACAAAGATGATCCGGGCAGCAGTGTGAAGTATAGATTGTACCCTTTAAGCACTTGATATTCACCCCACACTCAGGCCCACAGCTCTAATGTACGTATCTGCAGTTTATGCCCCCTATCTCGACTGTAAGCTCCTGGTGGGCAGGGAATATTTTCCCAATGCTTAGTACGGTGCCGTGCACACAGCACTCACTAAATATGACTGATTGATTGGGTAAGTCATTTGACTTTTCCAAGCTTCAGTTTCTTGATCTGTAAAATAGGGATTTAATGCCCCTTTGATGGGTGCCCCATTGGGACAGTAATGTGAAAAGCGGCATGGCTTAGCGGATAGAGCCCAGGTGGGCCTACAAGTCTGAAGGACCTGGTTTCTAACCCCGGCTCTAACACCTGTCTGCTGTGTGGCCGTGGGCAAGTCACTTTACTTCTCTGTGCCTCTGTAAAATGGGGATTACCACTATGAGCCCTAGGTGGGACATGGACTATGTCCAACCTGATGAGTTTGTATCTATCCCATCGCTTAGTACAGTGCCTGGCACATAGTAAACGCCTGCCAAATACCATAACAAATTCCACAACGGTGGCTGATCTGATTATTAGAGAAGCAGCGTGGCCTAATGGCGAGAGCGTGGGCTTAGGAGTCAGGGAACGTGAGTGTGAGTTCTAATCCCTCCTCTGCCACTCTTCTGCTGTGTGACCTTGGGCAAGTCACTTCACTTCTCTGTCTCTGTTACTTCATCTGTCAAATGGGGATTAAGACGGTGAGCCCCATGTAGGACAATCTGATTACCTTGTATCTACCTCAGTGCTTAGAACAGTGCGTGGCATATAGTAAGCGCTTAACAAATGCTATAATAATAATAATAATAATTATTATTATTATTTTGCATCTTCCTCAGGGGTTGGGACATAATGCACACTTAACAGACGTCACAGTTAGGTGTAGTTGCTTGTTAATATGTTTGGTTTTGTTCTCTGTCTCCCCCTTCTAGGCTGTGAGCCCACTGTTGGGTAGGGACTGTCTCTATATGTTGCCAATTTGTCCTTCCCAAGCGCTTAGTACAGTGCTGTGCACACAGTAAGTGCTCAATAAATACGATTGATTGATTGATTGGGAGTCAGAGGTCATGGGTTCTAATCCCAGCTCCGCCACTTATCAGCTGTGTGACTTTGGGCAAGTCACTTAACTTCTCTGTGCCTCAGTTGCCTCATCTGTAATATGGGGATTAAGACTGTGAGCCCCACATGGGACAACCTGATTACCTTGTACCTACCCCAGCGCTTAGAACAGTGCTTGGCACATAGTAAGCGCTTAACAAATACCATCATTGTTATATAGATGCTCCAGAGGGAGCAGTGAGTGCTTGCTTCCTTTTCTCTTTCTCCCAGACTTTTGGAGATGAGCCGACAACTTCTGAAAGATTGTTCACAAAAATAAATAAAAGAGTTATCTCAGTTTGAGCTCCATTAGAATCACCAGGAAGGGAGAGTGGTCTTTTGCCAAATGGAAAAATTGACTCAATAGGGGAACAAATGTTTGTAATATCCTTCTAGGAGATTGCATGTAAGCAAGCAAGATGAAGAAAATCAACTTGAAAAGTGCAAATGCACATTAGTGGGTAATGACATACGTGTTACTGCTCTGCTTCAGAGTATTATTTGAGTCACAATAATAAGGTAATTCTAAACAGAGCATAGTATAGTGCTTGGCACATAGCAAACACTTAACAAAGACCACAGTTATTATTAAATTTCAGATTTAATAATATAATAAATTCAGATTTAATTTTTTTTATCACTTTAAAGGGTGGTGGGAATTCTCCCACCACCCCTAAGATTATCACAGAAATACAGAATGACTCTTGGCTTACTAAACAGTCTTAAAAAGGAATCTAGAGAAAAAGAGCATTGATGCAGTTAAATGTTAACTAGGTAAACTAGCCTCTTCATTATCTAAATTACTTCATTTTCCTTGTTTTGATTTTAAAAGAACTGAAAAAGAGTATTCCCTTTCCACCAGCTTCCCCGCCGTAAAGGGACCCTAGTTAATTTTCTTGTGTGCTGGCCCTAAATCGAAAGTAAATCTATGTCTGATAGAGTTTTATAACGTTAAAATGAAATGTAGTGGCATTTCACACTCGGGAGAAGTGGAGCCAAAAGTCACAAGTTTATTTTGAGCATGAATCATTGGCCAGTGACTGCTGTTTGTGTCCTGAAGTTTCACTTCCAACCCTGGGGGCCCCTTGACCCCAGAGTATAGGAGGATAAGGTTAGACTTGTGATGGCTGAGCAGAATATGTGCTTCTGTAAAAGTTTTTGGCGTGAACTATTAAACTGGTCTTAAACCCAATTCCTATACCTTAAATTTTCTGCTGTCGTAGATAATTGAAACATATAATGAAGATATAGCAGAGAAGCAGCATGTCCTAGTGGAAATAGCACAGGCTAGAGAGTTTGAGGACCTGAGTTCTAATCCTGGCTCTGTGCTCTTTGACTCTGGGCAGAAATCAGAGCATGTGAGGGACTGGATTGTTTACTAGGCCAGCATTCTTTAGAATTAGCTTAGAACAGTGCTTGGCACATAGTAAGCGCTTAACAAATGCCATTATTATTATGATTATTATTATTATTGGGGGATGATGTTGTTGTTCTCCTCTAGTGGTCTTGATGTGTTCACACAGTTACATCACATTTAAAAAATTCCAGAATTCCTTGAAATTTCTATCTGAGCGTCTGAATTTTCCTCCTTTAAACTTTGGTAGCAGTGTGGACTACTGGAAAGAACACAGGCCTGGAAGTCAGAGGACCTGGGTTCTAATCCTGGCTCCTCCACTTGTCTGTTGGGTGACCTTGGGTAAGTCACTTAACTTTTCTGTGCCTCAGTTTCCTCATCTGTAAAATGGGGATTCAGTATCTGTTCTCCTCCCACTTAGATTGTGAGCCCCATATGCGACAGGAACTGTGTCCAATGTGATTATCAGGTTTTACCCCAGCGCTCAGTAAAGTGTTTGACCCATAGTAAGTTCTTAACAAATGCTAAAATAATAATGATAATAATAATAATAATAAATTGATTGAATTCAGGGAAACAACATGATTGAGTGGAAAGTACGCAGGACTTATGGCCAGGAGTCCCAGGCTTTTGTCTGGGCACCACCATTGGCCTGCTGTGTGACTGTGGACAAGTAACTTAACTTTTCTCTGTGTGTTTCAGTTTCCTTATCTGTAAAATGGGGTTAAGATGCCAGTCAGTCAGTCAGTCGTACTTATTGAGTGCTTACACTGACAATACAATATAATAACAGACACATTCCCTGCCCACAGTGAGCTTACAGTCTGGAGGGGGAGGCTCTTAAACTGTGAAGTCCCTTGTGGAATGGTGATTATATCCGAGCTGATTACCTTGTATATTCTCCAGCGCTTAGCACAGTGCTTGGGACGTATTAAGTACTAAATCAAAACTATGGTTATTATTATTAATTGATGATTGGGCCTGAATCTGCTAATGCCCAGGCAACAGTCAGTGCCAGTTTCAGGCCACAGTTGGGCCCAGCAGGACGGAGAGCCTGGCATGGATTCAGGGTCAAGAGCCCAAAGGAGCCACGTCACATACGCATCACATGATGTGTGAGGGGCCCCATGTTGTTCCTGGAAGGGAGATTGGGTTTGGGCTGGTCCTGCTGGGATGTGGCTGGACCGGACCCTGGGATTCCCGTCCAGGTGGGGCCCTCTGCCCTAGGAAAACCAGTTTTGGGGGGGCAGGCATCTCCCACTTCCTAGGAGTCATCAGTCAGTCAATCACTGGTATTTACCGAGTGCATACTCTGTACATGCAGAGCACTGTACTAAGCACTTGGGAGAGTACACTGTAATAATAATAATGGTATTTGTTAAGCACTTTGTGCCAGGCACTGTACTCTGCACACAGTAAGCACTCAATAAATATGATTGAATGAATGAGCGCAGTGGAAAGAGCCCGGGCTTTGGAGTCAGAGGTCATGGGTTCGAATCCCAGCTCTGCCACATATCTGCTGTGTGACCTTGGGCAAGTCACTTAATTTCTCTGAGCCTCAGTTCCCTCATCTGTAAAATGGGGATTAAGACTGTGAGCCCCAAGTGGGACAACCTGATCACCTTATATCCCCCCCAGCGCTTAGAACAGTGCTTTGCACATAGTAAGCACTTAACAAATGCCGTCATTATTATTATGGATACAAGCAAGTTGGGTTGGACACAGTCCCTGTCCTACATGGGTCTCACAGTTTCCCCACTTTACAGATGAGGTAACTGAGGCACAGAGAAGTTAAGTGACTTGCCCAAGGTCACACAGAAGAAAAGTAGTGGAGTCGGGATGAGAACACCCAGGCCTGTGCTCTATCCACCACGCCATACTGCTACTCGAGTTGGTCAACACTTCCCTGCCTACAGTGAGCTTTCATGAAACTTAAGTCCGAGCGACTGTTCAGAACACAGCCCTCTGACCTCATGCGTCCGAGGGGTTTCTTCGATCTTGTGGTTTGTTGAGCCCAAGCGGGCTCGAGGTGGAGGGAGAGGTGGTGGGAGGTGCGTTCCCCCGACTCCCTGACTGGAGCCTAGCCAAAAAGTGCATTGAGAGCACACGCTGTGGCCCAGATGAGTCTGTTCCTTGTGTTTATCCTACAGCTATTGCTTTCACAACAGTGGGGTTTCCCACAACATTCCCCTGATTCAGGGAGGGAACACATTTTCAGACGAAGCCCTTGACTTTCAAAGCTCTGATTTTTGGGTGTTCAGAGGTGCTGTGCACGTTCAGAGAGGTTTCAGTTCTGCGTCAGTAGATCATCAGTAGGTGTTGTCTGTGCTTTTTTGTGTTTCATTCTTGTACATTTGTTAATTCATTCAGTCGTACTTATTGAGCGCTTACTGTGTGCAGAGCGCTGTCCTTGTTAAGCACTTACTGTGCGTCAAGCGCTGTTCTAAGGGCTGGGGTTCTAGATACAAGTTTATCAGATAGTAAGTCCTTAATAAATGCCATTATTATTATTATCAGAGTGGACACAGTCCCCATCCAATGTGGGGCACTTGGTCTAAATAAGAGGAAGGACAGGTACCGAATCCCCATTTTTCAAAACTATTTCTCCTCCCTTATTGACACCCATGCCCATCACCCCCGCCAGCTCTTCCGTACATTCAACTCCCTTCTCAGGCCCCCGGTTCCTCCCCCTCCTCCTTCCCTCACCCCCAACGATCTGGCCTCCTACTTCATTAACAAAATTAAATCCATCAGGTCCGACCTCCCCGAAGTCTCTTCCCCCCTTTCTCCAACCCCCCGGCTCTCAACATTCTCTGCTACTCTCCCATCCTTCCCAGTGGTATCCTCAGAGGAACTCTCCTCCCTCCTCTCAAATGCTACTCCGGCCACCTGTGCTTCTGACCCCATTCCCTCTCATCTTATGAAATCTCTCGCTCCATCCCTTCTCCCCTCCTTAACTTCCATCTTCAACCGCTCACTCTCCACTGGTTCCTTCCCCTCTGCCTTCAAACATGCCCATGTCTCTCCCATCCTAAAAAAAACCCTCTCTTGACCCCACCTCACCTTCTAGTTATCGTCCCATATCCCTCCTACCATTCCTTTCCAAACTCCTTGAACGAGTTGTCTACACGCGCTGCCTAGAATTCCTCAACAACAACTCTCTCCTCGACCCCCTCCAGTCTGGCTTCCGTCCCCTTCATTCCACGGAAACTGCGCTCTCAAAGGTCACCAATGACCTCCTGCTTGCCAAATCCAACGGCTCATACTCTGTCCTAATCCTCCTCGACCTCTCAGCTGCCTTTGACACTGTGGACCACCCGCTTCTCCTCAACACGCTATCTGACCTTGGCTTCACAGACTCCGTCCTCTCCTGGTTCTCCTCTTATCTCTCCAGTCGTTCTTTCTCAGTCTCTTTTGCAGGCTCCTCCTCCCCCTCCCATCCTCTTACTGTGGGAGTTCCCCAAGGTTCAGTGCTTGGTCCCCTTCTGTTCTCAATCTACACTCACTCCCTTGGTGACCTCATTCGCTCCCACGGCTTCAACTATCACCTCTACGCTGATGACACCCAGATCTACATCTCTGCCCCTGCTCTCTCCCCCTCCCTCCAGGCTCGCATCTCCTCCTGCCTTCAGGACATCTCCATCTGGATGTCCGCCCGCCACCTAAAGCTCAACATGTCGAAGACTGAGCTCCTTGTCTTCCCTCCCAAACCTTGTCCTCTCCCTGACTTTCCCATCTCTGTTGACGGCACTACCATCCTTCCCGTCTCACAAGCCCGCAACCTTGGTGTCATCCTCGACTCCGCTCTCTCATTCACCCCTCACATCCAAGCCGTCACCAAAACCTGCCGGTCTCAGCTCCGCAACATTGCCAAGATCCGCCCTTTCCTCTCCATCCAAACCGCTACCCTGCTAATTCAAGCTCTCATCCTATCCCGTCTGGACTACTGCACTAGCCTTCTCTCTGATCTCCCATCCTCGTGTCTCTCTCCACTTCAATCCATACTTCATGCTGCTGCCCGGATTATCTTTGTCCAGAAACGCTCTGGACATATCACTCCCCTCCTCAAAAACCTCCAATGGCTACCAATCAATCTGCGCATCAGGCAGAAACTCCTCACCCTGGGCTTCAAGGCTCTCCATCACCTCGCCCCCTCCTACCTCACCTCCCTTCTCTCCTTCTACTGCCCAGCCCGCACCCTCCGCTCCTCCACCGCTAATCTCCTCACTGTACCTCGCTCTCGCCTGTCCCGCCATCGACCCCCGGCCCACGTCATCCCCCGGGCCTGGAATGCCCTCCCTCTGCCCATCCGCCAAGCTAGCTCTCTTCCTTCCTTCAAGGCCCTGCTGAGAGCTCACCTCCTCCAGGAGGCCTTCCCAGACTGAGCCCCTTCTTTCCTCTCCCCCTCGTCCCCCTCTCCATCCCCCCGCCTTACCGCCTTCCCCTCCCCACAGCACCTGTATATATGTATATATGGTTGTACATATTTATTACTCTGTTTATTTATTTATTTATTTATTTTACTTGTACATTTCTATCCTACTTATTTTATTTTGTTGGTATGTTTGGTTCTGTTCTCTGTCTCCCCCTTTTAGACTGTGAGCCCACTATCGGGTAGGGACTGTCTCTATGTGATGCCAATTTGTACTTCCCAAGCGCTTAGTACAGTGCTCTGCACATAGTAAGCGCTCAATAAATACGATTGATTGATTGATTGATTGATTGATTTTTCAGATGAAGTAATGGAGGCACAGAGAAGTGAAGCGACTTGCCTAAGGCCACACAGCAGGCAAATGGCAGAGCTGGGACTAGAACCCAGGCCCTCTGACTCCCAGGCTTGGGCTGTATCCACAAGGCCACGCTGCTTCTTCCCCGCATTCTTCTTTCAGCTTTGAAGCATCCCTCATCGCTTTTGTGTTCGTTCATTTTTTAACTCTTGAAGGCGTGTTGGTGATATCAAGGTGATCACCTGAGTTTGTGTTGGATTTGGGCGTGGAGAGAGCTAACTCAGCAGTGAAATATAGAGCACACCAGAAATTATGTAGTATTTATTGGGGGCAGATTCGTTTGCAAGATGTTCTCCTTCCTTTCCCAAAAATGTCTTGTCTACCCACATTTTGAAATCCATGTCGTGGCCACATCCAGCCTCTGTTTATTTTCCTGTTGTCTCTCTAACAGACCTCATTTCTCTCCTTGGCTTCCCTTCAGCACTCTGTTGTGCTTAATTCTGTTGTCCCGTTGCACATAACACACAGGCAGCAGTGTTTTGGTTGAGAAGACAGTACTGCTTGATAAGGGTTGGTGGTGGCCTGGTTTTTAGGTCCATGGTGCTTTAGGTGGGAACGTTTGTTAGATGTTGACTACTGTGAAGTGTTGTCGCTTTTCATTCACACAGTCGTATTTATTGAGCGGTTGCCGTGTGCAAAGCACTGTTCTAAGCGCGAGTACAGTGTAACGATAAGCCGACAGTCCCTGCCCACGACGAACCTACAGACTACCTCAAGTTCTTGCCGGGAGACTTTCAGACTGCAGTGGGATGGGTGTGACTGCGGAGGTAAATCTCCTTTGGATTGGATTTGCGTGCATTTGGATTGGCACCCTTTCTTCACCCCTCAGCCTTACAGCACTTACGTACGTGGCCGTCATTTATTTCTTTATATTAATGTCCGTCTCCCTCTCTAGACTCCAAGTTCCTCGTTGGCAGGGAGTGTGTCTACCAAGTCTGCAGGATTAAACTCTCCCAAGAATCGCTTCGATTTAATGTGAAGTTTCACGAAAGCTCATTATGGGCAGGGAATGTTTCTACCAACTCTGTTATACTGTACTCTCCCAAGCGCTTTGGACAGTGCTGTGCACACCGTAAGCGCTCAATAAATATGATTGATTACTTTGAGTTCCTGACCAACTAATGTCTTGCTGCAAGTGGGGAAAATATCAAATGGGACAGGGTTATCTGCAGAAAAGTTCGTAACTACATACAAGTCCGTAATTTATTTTAATGTCTGTCTCCCCCTCTAGACAGCAAGCTCCTTTTGGGCAGGGAACATGTCTACCGACTCTGTTGTAGCAAATGCTTAGTACAGTGCTTTGTACCCAGTAGGTGTTCAATAAATATTAATGATTGATAACTAGCTTCCACTGCCCGATCATGAAACACAAGTCTCATACTTATGGGGAATTGACAAGTCGTCACCTTGTCGACACAGTAAGCACTCAGTATGATTGATTGACCTCAGATTGGCAACAGGAGAGCGGCTAGTGACCTATTGGCAGTGTAACTGCAGCATGGCCTAGTGGTTAGAGCCACGGGCCTAGGGGTCAGAAGGGCCGGGGTTCTAATCCTGGCTCTGCCACTTGTCCTCTCTGTGATCTTGAGCAAGTCATTTCACTTCTCTGTGTCTCAAGTTCCCTCGTCTGGAAAATGGGGATTAAGAGTGTGAGCCCCATGTGGGACAGGGACTGTGTCCACCCCGATTACCTTGTATCCATTCCAGCGCTTAGAACAGTACCTGGCACATAGTAAACACTGAAGAAATACCACGATTATTAATTATTCTTATTGGCAGAAAAGGAGCCGTGAAAATGAGCCTAGTTTCTGTAGCTTCGAGAAAACTGGGTCAGGAGGAAGCGCTCAGCTGTCTCCACAGGGCTTTTGGCTAATTAAGAGCTAGATCGGGGGAGGAGGTAAGCGGCCAGCTTCTCCTCATAGCCCAAATGTCCTCTTCTGGAACTAGTGCTCAACGTACAAACCTGACCACTCGCATTTATATTTTTCTTGTGTGATACACAGATTGACAAAAGGGGTTTTGTATTTATTCTAGTGCGACGCCTTTTAAAGGAGGTTTAGTAAAGCTTGTAGCTTCAAAAGTAGCTACTATGTCTTCCCAGGCAATTGAAATAATAATAATACTTATTATTATAATAATAGTGGTATTTGTTAAGCGCTACTATGTTCTGGGCACTGTATAAAGTGCTGGAATAGGTACAAGGTAGGTGGGTTGGACACAGTCCCTGTCCCACATTGGTCCCATAGTCTTAATCCCCATTTTACAGAGAAGTGAAGTGAGGTGACTTGCCCAAGGTCACACAGCAGACAAGTGGCAGAACTGGAATTGGAACGCAGGTCCTTCTGACTTCCAGAATAAAACAGCAGAGTGAGCAGTGGGGCCTTAATTTTGTTTTCAAGATGCCGATTGCTAATAATAATAATAATAATATAATAATAATAATACTGGTGGTTTTTGTTAAGCGCTTACTATGTGCAAAGCACTGTTCTAAGTGCTGGGGGGATACCAGGTGATCAGGTTGTCCCACGTGGGGCTCACAGTCTTAATCCCCATTTTACAGATGAGGTAACTGAGTTCCAGAGAAGTGAAGTGACTTGCCCAAAGTCACACAGCTGATTGATGAAGAGAGTCCAGGCTTTCTTCCTCCCCTTTTTTCCAATTTTTTGGTGGAGTGCAGAGGATGCTTACATTGGGGGTATGTGGTAGGCTCTTCTTTTAGTCTTCTCTGCTCTGTAAGAGTCGCCTGATGTGTTGATTTTGTTTTGTTTCGGGTGTAATTTGGATTTCTTATGAGATGTGAGATTGGATGCATGTGTGCTTATGTCTGCTGGGGCGTTTTTCTATAGACCCAAGGAGAAAAGTGGACTGGCTTTAGATAGAAGCTACTTGTGCAGCTAGGGAGGACTTTGAAATGCAAGGTATGTGCAATTTGTTACCATTCTGAGCCAGATCCAAGGAGATGAGCAGGCAGGTATTCAATCAGTGGTATTTATTGAGCACTTACCATGTGCAGAGCACTGTATCGGGTGCTTGGGAGAGCACATTGCCACAGAGTTGGTAGACCCATTCTCTGCCCTAAAGGAGCTTTTGGGGCTGTCTCTTAAATAGTTGGATTGGAAGGGGAGATTCATCCTGGTGACTTTGGGTTTGCCTAATTTTCCCTGTTCCATTTCCCATTCTGACTCTGTGAGTTCCTCTCCGTGGACATTTGAGGACCGGCTGAGCTCCTTTGAGCCTGTGTGCCGGACTGATGACTTATGCCTTACTCATGCCATGTTTCTGATGAGTCTGGACTTCCCCGCTGGGCCCTGGGGTTCATATTGTCTGTGGTGCCGGCCTGGCATGAAACGACCCTCAAAGAAGCAGCTTGGCCTGCTCTATAGAGCCTAGGCTGGAACTCAAAAGGACCTGGGTTCTGATCCCGGCTCTGCCACTTGTCTGCTGTGTGACCTTGGGCAAGTCACTTCACTTCTCTGGGCCTCAGTACCCTCATCTATAAAATGAGGTTTAAGACGATGAGCCCCATGTGGACAGAGACTGTGTCTGACCCGATTAACTTGTGTCTACCCCTGCACTTAATCATATTTGAGTGCTTACTATGTGCAGAGCACTGTACTAAGAGCTTGAGAGAGTACAGTATAGCAATATAACAAACACATTCCCTCTTCACAACAAGCTTACAGCCTAGAGGGCTGGCACATAAGAGTGCCTGGCACATAACAAACACTTAACAAATGCCATTTAAAAAAAAAAAACCTCCACCATGTCATCCCAGCTCTTCCAGTTGTCTGCTGTATGACCTTGGGCAGGCCACTGACTTCTCTGTGCCTCAGTTTCCTCACCTATAAAATGGGGATTCAATTAGCCTGTACTACCTCCCACTTAGACTGTGAGCTCAATGTGGGACAGGGATTGCGTCCGACTTGCATCTGCCCCGGCGGCTAGCACTGTGCTTGGCACATAAGCGCTTAACAGATACCACAGTCATAGTGATAATAATAATAATAATACTAGGTTGATATAGATGGAAAAGCAGTCTTTGTGTGGAAAAGATGGATGCAAACTCCTGGCTGTCCAGAGGCTGATGTCAAGTGACAGGGCTTTTCAAAACCGTTTCAGGCAAGCATTTGATTGCTAGCCTCACCCAGCTAGCCAGCAGCCTGGCCAGCTGTTTTTTATTTTAGGGGCCCTTTCTCAGAACTCCAGGTTCACTAGGTAGGCACGGATCTGGAGGACTGTGAGCTCGTTGTGAGCCGGGGACTCGTCGCCCGACTCTGTGGTGTTGTAATAATAATTGTCATATTCGTTAAGCACTTACTATGTGCCAGGTACTGTACTAAGCCCTGGGGTGGATGCAAGCAGGTAGGGCTGGACACAATCCCTGTCCCACGTGGGGCTCACAGTCTCAATTCCCATTTTACAGATGAGGTAACCGAGGTCCAGAAAAGTGAAATGACTTGCTCAGGGTCACACAGCAGAGAAGTGGCAGAGCTGGTATTAGAACCCGTGACCTTCTGATTCCCAGACCTGTGCTCTATCCACTATGCCATGCTGCTTTTCTGCCCTCCCAAGTGCTTAGTACAGTGCTCTGCACCGAGTAAACTTTCAGTAAATATCAACGACTGATTGCCCTGTCCCTGTTGAAATGGGGCCTGTTTAGGGATCAGAGTTGCTTAAGGAGGCAGATATCTGGGTCTCATGATTCAGTGACTTTGGGCAAGTCACTTAACTTCTCTGTGCCTTAGTTTTCTCATCTGTAAAATGGGGATTAAGACTGTGAGCCTCCCGTGGGACAACCTGATCACCTTTTAACTTCCCCAGCGCTTAGAACAGTGCTTTGCACATAGTAAGCGCTTAATAAATGCCATTATTATTATTATTATTATTTGTTCCCACTCTGGGAAGCGTGGTAGGGCCCCTATTAGCCTCAGCAATATGACCCGGTGCCGGTGGGAGGAAAATAAAAAAAATAGTTGAGTGGTTGCCAAGCCTTAATGTTGTATTGTACTCTTGTGCTCTGCACATAGTAAGCTCTCAATAAATACCATTGATTGATTAAGGATTGATGAGCAGAATGCTGGCCAGTGCCTATAGTGTCCATAAGAGGGTAGAGCATAGCTTTTTTTTTTGTGGGGGGGGAATGTAAGTGCTTACTATGTGTCAAACACTGTTCTAAGCGCTGGGGTAGATACAAGCAAATTAGGTTGGACACAGTCCCTGTCTCGCATAGGGCTCGTAGTCCAAGTAGGAGGGAGAACAGGAGAACTGAAGTGCAGAGAAGTTAAGGGACTTGCCCAAGGTCACGTAGCAAGCAATTAGCCGAGCCAGGATGAGAAGCCAGGGCCGCTGACTCTCAGGCCTGTGCTCTGTCCATTAGGCCATGCTGCTTCTCAGGCACTTTTTAAGTATTTCCACCATTCTGACAGGAGGGGAAGAGCAGAGGAATATTTTCCAAGCACTTTGAGCCCCTTTTTATTACTCATTCCAGGTTCAAGTTCCAGCCCTTGTGCCTCTGGGGCACACACGTTGAACATCGCGTGGTTGTGTTGAATGTGGTATGTTGGACTGAGGGTTTACTTTCAGAAAGCAGGAGGGCGTCACTAACCCCTGCATGCGGAAAACTGATAGGTGGAGATAGACTCAACATCTCCTGAAGGACTAATGATAAAAAATGGGCTGTGGAAAGGATGGAAAAGTCTTTCTTTTTGTGTGTGTGTGTGTGTGTGGGGGGGAGATATTGAGAGATTTTGAGATATTGAGATTTAAGCTCTTACTAAAATAATAATGGCATTTATTAAGCGCTTACAAAGTGCAAAGCACTGTTCTAAGCGCTGGGGAGGTTACAAGGTGATCAGGTTGTCCCACAGGTGCTCAGTCTTAATCCCCATTTTACAGATGAGGTAACTGCGGCACAGAGAAGTGAAGTGACTTGCTCAAAGTCACACAGCTGACAGTTGGCAGAGCCGGGATTTGAACTCATGACCTCTGACTCCAAAGCCTGTGCTCTTTCCACTGAGCCACAGTGTGCCAGGTATCGTTCTAAGCCCTGGGGTAGATACAAGCTAATCAGCTTGGATACAGTCTGTGTCCCACATGGGGCTCCCTAGTTTACAGATGAGGTAACTGAGGCACAGGGAAGTTAAATGATTCACCCAAGGTCACACAGCAGACAAGTGGTGGAGCTGGAATGAGAACCCAGATCCTTCTGTCTCCCAGGCCTGTGCTATATCCACTAGGCCATGCTGCTTCTCATGACAGAGGGAGTTTGGAACAGGCTTTTGGGAAGGGCCTTCAGATAAAACATTCTGACCCCCTACATCTTGAAATTCCCTCCATTCTGGGATTTTTCTTAGGAATATTGCAATCTTGACCCCACTGATAAAACTCTCTGTTCAACTCCCTCAGTCTGTCTTCTGCCCCTTCCACACCATGGAAACTGCCCTCTGTGAGGGCACCAACGATCTCCTTTTTGCCATTTCCAGTGGCCTCCACTCCATTCTAATCCTCCCCGACCACTTAGCCACCTCGGCCTTTGTGGATCCCATCCTTCTCCCGGAAGCATTATCCAGCTCGGATAATGCAGCGTGGCTTAGTGGAAAGAGTATGGGCTTTGGGAGTCAGAGGTTGTGGGTTCTAATCCTGGCTCTGCCGCTTGTCTGCTGTGTGACCTCGGGCAAGTCACTTAACTTCTCTGTGCCTAAGTTCCCTCATCTGGAAAATGGAGATTAAGACTGTGAGCCCCACGTGGGACAACCTGATTACCTTGTATCCACCCCAGTGCTTAGAACAGTGCTTGGCACATAGTAAGCGCTTAATAACCACTTAGCCGTAAGAAGATTGGGTTTTGTTTTCATATTATATCAACATATGTTTATTTGATCTGGGAAGCATCAGTCAGAAATACTGCAGTGTTGGACAACTGCATTTCTATTTTTGACACAATAGGTAGGTGAGAGGTTTGTTGTAAGAAAACTGTCACATTTGATACCAGGTGTCTGGCTAGGTTTGGGTTAGAGTGCTTTAAAGGCAAACGGTGTGGGGAAATACTGTTCTTTAATAACCTGTATGGAAGCTAAGGAAGCTTGTTGTGGGCATGGAATGTGTCTGTTACATTGTATTCTTCCAAACTCTTAGTACAGTGCTCTACAGACTTGTCTGTCTCCCCCTTCTAGACTGTGAGCCTGTTGTTGGGTAGGGACCGACCATCTCTATATGTTGCTGACTTGTACTTCCCAAGCACTTAGTACAGTGCTCTGCACACAGTAAGTGCTCAATAAATATGAATGAATGTATGAATAAATACCATCATCATTGTCATCAATCCTGGCTTCCCAGAGACTCTCCTCACCTGGTTCTCCTCCTGTGTCTCTGACCACTTTTTCTCTTTCCCAGGCTCCTCCTCTACCTTTACCCACCCCTTACTGTGGTGGTCCCTCCGCGCTCAGTTCTGTGTCCCCTTTTACTCTACCCTACCCCCACCCCCTTGGGGATCTCATCTGCTCCCATGGCTTCAGCTACCGTCTCTATGCAGATGTCTCCCAAATCTGTCTCTCCAGCCCCAACTTTTCTCCCTTGTGGGCCCCCATTTCCTTCTGCCTTCAGGACATCTCCACTTGGATAGCCTTCTGAAATCTAATGTCCAAAACAGACCCCCTCATTTTCTCACCCAAGTCCTCACCTCACTCTAGCTTTTCCTATAGGGACTGTCTCTATATGTTGCCAACTTGTACTTCCCAAGCGCTTAGTACAGTGCTCTGCACACAGTAAGCGCTCAATAAATTTGATTGATTGATTGATTTTCCATCACTTTTGAAAACTCAAGTTCAGTCGTATTTATTGAGCACTTACTGTGTGTGAAGCACTGTACTAAGCATTGGGAGAGTGCAATGTTACAATAAACAGACACATTCCCTGCCCACAATTCATTCAATCGTATTTATTGAGTGCTTACTGTGAGCAAAGCCCTGCACTAAGCACTTGGGAAGTACAAATTGGCAATGTATAGAGACGGTCCCTACCCAACAACGAGCTCACAGTCTATAAGAGTGAGTTTACAGTCTACAGGGAGAGACAGGCATTAATATAAAGAAATAAATTACAGATATGTATGTAAGTCCTGTGGGGCTGGAGGGGGTGGGCTGAATAAAGGGAGCAAGTCCGGGTGACACAGAAGAGAGTGGAAGAAAAGGAAAAGAGGGCTTAATCAGGGAAGGCCTCTTGGAGGAATGTGCCTCTCCATAACATGATTGAAATCCCCAGCTACCTACTTTCAATCTGCCCTTTCATTTATTCATTTATTCATTCAGTCATATTTATGGAGTGCTTACTGTGTTCAGAGCACTGTACTAAGCACTTGGGAGAGTACAATAGAATGATAGACACGTTCCCTGCCCACAGTGAGCTTACCGTGTAATTCGCAAGTCTGCAGCCTTGGCATTATTCTTGAATCCTCTTTCACATTCAGTCAACATATTCAGTTACCAAATCCCATCTGTTCTACCCTCCCAACATCTCTAAAACTTGCCCCTTCCTCTTCATCCAAACTACTGCCACACTGGTCCCAAGACCTTGTCATACCCCATAGTGCAGCTGGTCATCTCCCTGCCTCTCTGCCTCCGGCCTCTCCCTTCTTCAGACCCTGTTTCACTTGGTCCCCCAGATCATTTTTCTAAAGAGGTCATTCTGTGCACATCTCCTCACTCTCAGAAACCTTCAAAGGTTGCCCATCCACCTCTGCGTCAAACAGAAACTCCACCTTCAGCTTTAAGGCAATCAATCAGTGGTATTTATTGAGCGCTTCCTTTGTGCCGAACACTGTACTTAGTGCTTGGGAAAGTCCAAAGCAACAGAGTTGGTAGATGGGAGCACTGCCTCCTAAGAGCTTGGAGTCTTCAGGGGGATTCAGTCAGTTCCCTCCCTCCTATCTAACATGGCTCCTCTCCCACTGCATTCCCTCTAAAACCACTTTATTAACTATTTCTCATCTTTCTCTCTGCTGATCCCTTCTCATGTCCTCCTTCATGTCCAGAACTCTGTCCTCCTTCATATCGGTCAGACTACCACTCTCACCATCTTCAAGGCCCTGCTATTACATCTCCTCCAGAAAGCCTTCCCTGATTTACCTCTCATCACCCCACCTGATTTCCCCTCCGTTCCGTGTCACCTATGAGCTTTGTTGTGTACCTGCTAAGCACTTTGATACCCATAGCACTCATGTACATATCCTTATATACTTATATACTTTGCTTCTTCCCCTATCTGTCATTTATTTTAATGTCTGTCTCTCCACTAGATTGTAAGCTTTTAGAGGGCAGGGATTGTGCCTATCAACTCTGCTGTACTCTTTCAAGCCCTTGGTACATGGCTCTGCATTCAGTGGGTGCTCAATAAATATCAGTAATTCACTGACTGAAGCAGCATAGCCTAGTAGAAAGAGCACGGGCCAGGGAGCGGAGGTCCTGGGTTCTGATCCTGGCTCCCTCATGTGCCTGCTGTGTGGCCTCTGTGCCTCACTTAACTTCTCTGAGCCTCAGTTACCTCATTTGTAAAGTGAGGATTTCAATCAATCAGTTGCATTTATTGAGCGCTTACTGTGTGCAGAACACTGTACTAAGCGCTTGGAAAATACAAATCGGCAACATATAGAGATGGTCCCTACTACCCAACAACGGGCTCACAGTCTAGAAGGGGGAAACAGACAACAAAACAAAGCATGTAGGCAGGTATCAAAATTGTCAGAACAAATAGAATTAAAGGTATATACACATCATTGACAAAAAAAATAGAATAGTAAATGTGTACAAGTAAAATAGAGTAATAAATTTGTACAAATATATATATATATATATATATATATATATATATATATACAAGTGCTTTGGGGACGGGAAGGAGGTAGGGTGGGGGGTTTGGGGAGGAGGAGAGGAAAAAGGGGGCTCAGTCTGGGAAGGCCTCCTTGAGGGGGTGAGCTCTCAGTAGGGCTTTGAAGGGAGGAAGAGAGCTAGCTTGGCAGATGTGTGGAGGGAGCCTCCCCCTCTCCATCCCCCCCGCCTTACCTCCTTCCCTTCCCCACAGCACCTTTATATATGTATATATGTTTGTACCTATTTATTACTCTATTTATTTATTTATTTTACTTGTACATATCTATTCTATTTATTTTATTTTGTTAATATGTTTTGTTTTGTTCTCTGTCTCCCCCTTCTAGACTGTGAGCCCACTGTTGGGTAGGGACTGTCTCTATGTGTTGCCAACTTGTACTTCCCAAGTGCTTAGTACAGTGCTCTGCACACAGTAAGCGCTCAATAAATATGATTGATGGATTCCAGGCCAGGGGAAGGGCAAGGGCCGGGGGTCGACGGCGGGACGGGCGAGAACGAGGTACAGTGAGGAGGTTAGCGGCAGAGGAGCGGAGGGTGCGGGCTGGGCTGGAGAAGGAGAGAAGGGAGGTGAGGTAGGAGGGGGCCAGGGGATGGACAGCCTTGAAGCTGCGAGTGAGGAGTTTTTGCTTGATTCATAGGTTGACAGGCAGCCACTGGAGATTTTTGAGGAGGGGAGTAAAGTGCACAGAGTGTTTCTGCACAAAGATGATATGGACAGCAGAGTGAAGTATAGACTGAAGTGGGGAGAGACAGAAGGATGGGAGATCAGAGAGGAGGCTGATGCAGTAATCCAGTTGGGATAGGATGAGAGATTGAACCAGCAAAGTAGCAGTTTGGATGGAGAGGAAAGGGCGGATCTTGGCGATGTTGTGGAGGTGAGACTGGCAGGTTCTGGTGACGGATTGGATATGAGGGGTGAACGAGAGAGCAGAGTTGAGGATGACACCAAGGTTGCGGGCTTGTGAGACGGGAAGGATGGTAGTGCCGTCTACAGTGACAGGAAAGTCACTTTTCTCCCTCCTACTTGGATTGTGAGCCTTGTGTGTGGGATAGGGACTGTGATTGATCTGATTAACTTGTGTCTTGTCCAGGGTATAGAACAGTGCTTGACATGCAGTAAGTGCTTAACAAAGCACTTATTATTATTGTTATTATTGATTGCAATTTAAATTGTCAAATATTGTCCAGGTCAATGCATGGATTTTGTTTTCTTTTGATCATTTCAAACTATGTGGTTTAAAAACGATAAAATCAAAAGTAACGTCTGTGAAAATTCAAAATTCCGCCTCCTCCACACCCCTTTTTTTAGTTTAGCCCAAAATAATCTTAGGGACCGTGAAAACAGAGCCTCCTGTGAGAGGTATCTCACAGGATTTAGGATGATATTGAAAATGGTAGTTTTGAACAGCCATGCTACAGAAACCCTTGGAGAAGAATTCCGTGGGCCGATTCTTGTTTTTACAGACCAGTAATGTAGCAGCTCCATGTGCAAATGTATTACTCTTTCGGGGCCTGTGGAAAGAGAGGGTTTGGCCTTCTGGTCATCAGTAATTCAATACTTGGGAGACAGGGAGAACTCTGATTTTCCCTCCCTCCCTCCCCAAGTCTTTGGCTTTGCTTTAGGTGAGCCAGAGGAGAGGAGGCAGAGAGGGAGAGGGAATCGGGGGTGGGGAGGAAAGGCGGGGCGGGGGGGGGGAGAAATGACAGAATATGAGAGAACAGTGCACTGCACATAATAAGTGCTTAAAAAATACGATTGAATGAATGAATATTTCACAGTCTGGTAATTAATGTGGATCGAGAAGACAAGTGGAATGGTTAGTAGGAGAGAGGTTATATTCCAGAGCATTCTCAGAGTTCTTTCTTCGTAGCAAGGGAATGTCTCATTCATCTCAGAAAATTGGCTCCAAATGAAGTGGTGTCCATCTGATGACAGACATTTGTCCTGAGCATTTTGTTTGACTTGATGAAGACAAGGAAAGAGATTAGTTGTTGCAAGAGATGACCACTGACAGAAGGAAGCTTTTGGGACATGATTATTTTTATGCCACGATCTCCCCATGACTTCTGCATTTTTTCCAGGATCTCGAGGATATAGAAGCTAATGCCTTCGTTGTAGCATGAGGGCATGAGAAGCTGCATGGCCTAGTGGATAGAGCATGGCCCCAGGAGTTTAAAGGACCTGGGTTCTAATTCCCGGTCTGCCACTTGTCTGCTGTGTGACCTTGGGCATGTCACTTCACTTCTCTGGGCCTCAGTTCCCTCATCTGTAAAATGATGTAACAGACTGTGAGCCCCATGTGGGAGCTGGACTGCGTCCAACCTGATTAACTTGTATCTACGCCAGAGCTTAGTGCAGTGCCCGGTACATAGCAAGCCTTAACAAATACCAAAAAAAAAAAAAGAGGTTAGTTGGATAGTTGGATACGGTGAGGAGGCTTAGGGCCCAGTCCAGTGTTCTGCACCGGAGTAGGTATTCAGTAAGTACTGTCCCCCTTTAAGGCACTCCTACCCTCAACTTTTCCATTTCGGTCAATAGCGGCCCCACCTTCCCCATTCCAGAAGCCTGGAGCCTTGATGCCATCATCGACTTTTTGCTATCATTCACACCCTCACATCGACTCCTGCCAAATCCTGCTGGCTCTTCCTACACAGCGGCTCCCAAATCTGCCCATTCCCACCCAAACAGCTCCCATAAGATACAAGCCCTGATCGTGTCATGACTTTGCTCCTCTCCCTGCCTCTATTTTCTCCACCCCGCTAATCTATACTTGCGCTGCTGGGCAGATCATCTTCCCAAAGATGCCCGGTCCACGTCTCTCCTCAGAATTCTCCATTGGCTGCCTGAGTTAAATTGTGTTGAACAAAAACTCTTCACACTTGGCTTTAATTGTGTGAAGGACTTATAATAATAATTATTATTATTATTATGGTATTTATTAATCACTTACTATGTGCAAAGCACTGTTCTAAACTCTGGGGAGGTTGCAGGGTGATCAGGTTGTCCCATGTGGGGCTCACAGTACTAATCCCCATTTTACAGTTGAGGGAACTGAGGCCCAGGGAAGTTAAGTGACTTGCCCAAGTCACACAACTGACAATTGGCGGAGGCTGGATTTGAACCCATGACCTCTGACTCTAAAAACCGGGCTCTTTCCACTGAGCCACGCTGCTTAGTGCTGGGGAAGATACACTGTAATCAGGTTGGACACACTCCCACTCCCACATGTAGATCATAATCTAAGTAGGGAGAACAGGAATTGAAATCCCCATTTTTCTGAGAGGGACAGTGAGGCACAGGTAAGTTATGTGATTTGCCCAGTGTCACAGCAGGCAAGTGAGAAGCATTTAGTTTTGTTGCCTCTCTCCCCCTTCTAGACTGTGAGCCCGTTGTTGGGTAGGGACCATCTCTATATGTTGCCGACTTGTACTTCCCAAGTGCCTAGTACAGTGCTCTGCACACAGTAAGCACTCAATAAATACGATTGAATAAATGAATGAATGAAAGCAGAGTGGGCTAGTGGACTTTGGTTCTAATCCCAGCTCTACCTCTTGTCTGCTGTGTGACCTTGGGCAAGTCATTTCATTACTCTGTGCCTCAGTTCCCTCATCTGCAAAATGGGAATTAAGACTTTGAGCTTAAGATTTGACTGTGTCCAATCTGATTAGCTTGTATCTACCCCTGCACTTAGTATGGTGCCTGGCACATAGTAAGCGCTTAATAGATACCATTAAAAAAAGGGGGGTGGCGGAGCTGGGATTAGAACCCAGGTCTTCTGATTCCCAGGCCTGTGCTCTTTCCACTAGGTCACACTGCATCCCCATTTCTTTTCCCAGTCCTCCCCAAATCCAAGACCAAATTCCCATGGGTTGGGGAGGTGTGTGGATATTGGAGGTTGGGAAAAAGAAATAATAATAATAATAATGATGGCATTTATTAAGTGCTTACTATGCGCAAAGCACTATTCTAAGCGCTTGGGAAGGTTACAAGGAGATCAGGTTGTCCCACGGGGGCTCACAGTCTTAATCCCCACTTTACAGATGAGGTAACTGAGGCACAAAGAAGTTAAGTGACTTGCCCAAAGTCACACTGCTGACAATTGGCAGAGGCATGATTTGAACCCATGACCCCTGACTCCAAAGCCCGTGCTCTTTCCACTGAGCCACGCTGCTTCTCAAGGAATAGAAGGTGACAGCTTGCTAGGCCTGAACCGTCTCTGGCCTGTCAAGAAGGTAAATTCCAATGTGTGTGTAGATGAAGGGCACTTCTCCTTTCTGAATCGAAAGGCCGGCAGCTCAGAAACTTCATCTGTAGTGGGGACCTGCGGAAACTCGGTAACCCTGCCCTCTCCGGCTCATTGTCTGCTGAGGTCACAGTGAGCCTTTGTCACACCACAAACCCGGCGTGTACTACTGGGCTGACTGGTTCGGCCACTCGGCCGGGCCTGGCGGAGAACAACGGCCCTTTATTGGTTGTCCAAAGTGCACGCTCAGCAACAGCCCTGGGTTTCAAGATCGTGGGATCTGTCAGCTCGTTTCCCCCTCCCTTGGACCATACCTACGGCAGGCCTGGGGATTTGGTAGTTTATTTATTTTTTTAATGGTATTTGTTCAGCTCTTCCTCTGTCCCAGCCACTGTAGTAAGCACTAGGGTAGATACAAAAGCCCTTCAAAGCCCTACTGAGAGCTCACCCCCTCCAGGAGGCCTTCCCAGACTGAGCCCCCTCCTTCCTCTGCTCCTCCTCCTCCCCCTCCCCATCCCCCCTGCCTTACCTCCTTCCCCTTCCCACAGCACCTGTATATACGTTTGTACGTATTTATTACTCTATTTTATTTGTACATATTTATTTTATTTTGTTAATATGTTTTGTTTTGTTCTCTGTCTCCCCCTTCTAGACTGTGAGCCCACTGTTGGGTAGGGACCGTCTCTATATGTTGCCAATAAGTGCTTAGGACAGTGCTCTGCACACAGTAAGCGCTCAATAAATACGATTGAATGAATGAGTGAATACAAGTTAATCAGGGTGGGCACGGTCCCTGTTCCACAGTCTTAATCCCCATTTTACAGATGAGGTAGCTGAGGCATAGAGAAGTCAAATGACTTGCTCAGAGTCACACAGGAGATAAGTGGCAGAGGCGGGATTAGAACCCAGGTCCTTCTGACTCCCAGGCCTGGGCCGTAGCCACAAGTTCATGCTATTTTTCTCTTGTCTGCTGTGTGACAGCCCTGTTGTTGCCCAGTGCTGTAGCTTTGGGTGTGGATGAGGGTGGTAAATGGAGAAGAGGGAACATCTAATGGCCATTTTTTATCTCCTTTCGAGGATGCTGTATTCTGTTCCCAAAATATAGATCTCTATGTGGCATCAAGAAATGATTAAGCTTTATCCTTAGCACTTTACCTGTAGGAGAACTGTATTGTAGTGGTCCAGAGACTAGATATTTTAAATCAAGATGAAACCATTTCCATGCCTTTTTTTCCCCCACTGTTTTCCAGGCTAATTTGCACCCTTACATGCTGAAGTTTCCAGAGTATCTGCGACATTGGAGAACGATAGACTGTCCTCCAGATCTTCGTTGACTATTTGGGATCTAGACAACAGATGCACTGGAAAATTGCATGAATTGCATAACAATAATAAAGTGTATTTGTTAAGTTCATACTAAATCACACTGTTCTAAGTGCAGAGACAGATATGAGGTAATCAGGTCGGACACAGTCACTATGTCTCAAGGGACTCGCAGTTCAAATAGGAGGGAGAACAGGTATTGAATCCTAATTTTAAAGATGAGGAAACGGAAGCACAGAGGAGGTAGCAGACTTGCTCGAGGTCACACAGCAAACAACCGGCAGAGTCGAGATTAGATCCCAGGTCCTCTGACCCCCAGGCCCGTGCTCTTTCCCCTAGGCCACACTCATTCTTCTAGACTGTGAGCCCACTGTTGGGTAGGGACCGTCTCTATACGTTGCCAACTTGTACTTCCCAAGCGTTTAGTACAGTGCTCTGCACACAGTAAGTGCTCAATAAATACGACTGACTGAATGAATCCTTTGCACCTCATGTTTATCTTCTATTTGCATAATCCCTAGGCAGTCTGGTACTAAATTATACAATTGAGGGAGTTGGATCCCTCAATTACATTACATCCTTTTAAGATGAATTTGTGTATTATGCCTCTTCTCTCGGATGTTTGGGTAGGATCTAGTAGAGGAATATTTAATGGAAAATTATACTGATTTTTTTTCCAGTTTTCAGAGGATAGGATATGTACTAATTTAAAAGTATTTCCCCAGTTACGGCATCGTGATCAGATAATCTTTACAATTTCAGACAAAATGGAAATATTTATTCCTGTTCGTGCAGTCACAGATGTATTAGAATTCTAGCGCTACTTGTAATAACGTTGTTTTTCAGACTATCTTAACCTGTTCCTTGAACAGGTCATGGATTCTAATCCCAGCTCTGCCACATGTCTGCTGTGTGACCTTGGGCAAGTCACATCGTTTCCTCTGTGCCTCAGTTGCCTCATCTCTAAAATGGGGATTGAGACTGTGAGCCCCACGTGGGACAGGGACTGTGTCCAACCTGATTTGCTTGTGTTCACCCCAGTGCTTAGTACAGTACTTGGCACATAGGAAGCGCTTAACAAATACCATCATTATTATTATTATTATCATTATCACAGCCTGCTCATTTACCTATACACAGCCTGTTGGTCTTGTGTCTTTGTTCAAGTAGAAACTGTAGAACTGGGTTTTGTGCAAACATATACTGCTTCCTCAGGGGAAAATATTACCAGAACTACAACTTTTACTTTCATTCTGTAAGCTTTAGACTGTGGTAACTCGAGCTACTCTGCACACAGTAAGCGCTCAATAACTATGATTGAAATTAAAATTGTTTAATGAAAGAAAATCTGGGTTTAGATTCTCTGTTCCCTGTGACAGGATAGAGAGGGTAATCTATGGCAGATTCATACATTAAACAATTTTAAATGCATAGCCAAAGTTATTTATTTTTTTCTCCAATTGGTTTGCTTTTTTTTTTTTGGTTCTTGTTGCCTCTATCCTTTTCCTTCTTCCCCTTTCATTCATTCAGTCATAGTTTTTGACCCCTATTTACCTGAAATGAAGTGCAGTGGAACTGGGATTTTAAGACTGGATATTTTTTGCAGCTGGAGATTGATCAATCAGTCAGTGGTATTTATTGAGTGCTTACTGTATGCAGAGCATCATACGGAACGCTTGGGAAGGTACAGTATTATAGAGCTGGTACCATGATCCCTGTCCACAAGGGGCTTACAGTCTACAGGGGATGGAAATGTTGGAATCCAGTTTTGGTTTTATTCTTTTATTTAAATTATATTTGTTCAGCGCTTACTAGGTGCCAGGAACTGTACTAAGTGCTTGGCTGGGTACAAGATAATCAGGTTAGATGCAGGCCCTGTCTCACCTGGGGCTCATAGTCCAACTAGGAGGAGGGAGGGGGAATATTATTATTATTATTATTATTATTATTATTATTATTATTATTATTATTATTATTATTAGAGATTAAAGCTGAGTGCCCCAGCTGGAGGGAATTTTTTGTGTTCCAGCTCCTTCCTAGATTCAGAATGGGGCCACATCTCCCTACCTCTCTTTTGTTGTGTGTGTTTCTTCCTTTTTTTGTTAAAAGAAATGCCAGCCTGGGGGAAATTCTGGAAAATGTTTACAGCATGAAATAGTGAAAACCTTTCCTTTCTTATTTTTGGCTCAGACCCACTCTCTTGTGGGTGGCTATGTGTGAAAGATAACCCACTTCCCTTTGCGGCCTATGAAATCATTTCATTGATTGCCTTGCCACATTTCCTGGGGCTAAGTTCAGATGGGTTTTAGAGAGTCCAGATTTTGCTTCCTAATAGATTGACTATTTTTTTTTTTTAATTTTGAATCCCTGCGGTAAAGTAAATGAGTGCATTTTGGGGTTTTCTTTTTCCTTTTCCACTCAGCAGCCTGATGATAAATGTGTCTATCCTAGATAATTATTTTTAAACAAGGTTTCTCTTATTGTATATTTCCAGATGAATGATGTATATAAAACAGATTCCTTTCTAGAACTGTAATGCTCACTGTGGGTAGGGAATGTGTGTACCAAGTGTATTGTATTGGACTCTCCCAAGCGTTTAATCCAGTGGTGTGCACACAGTAAGTGCTTAATAAATACCATTGATTATGATAGTTGACAAGCCCATTTGTGACTTTTTACTCCAGTCAGACATTAATATTACTGTTACCTGTGGTGTGCAGAGCACTCTGCTAAGTGCTTGGGAGAGCAACGTGGAGGTAGCAGACATGATTCCTACTCTTGTGGAGCTCCTGATCTAGCCGGGGAGGGACTAGTTCCATTGGACTTTAGTAGGGATGAATTGGAGAGTTTTCATTATTTTTCATTTTGGGGTGGTCTGATCCACCCCAAGGATCATAGGAAGCAGCATGGTGTAATGGATAGATGATGGGCCTGGGGGTCAGAAGGCTGTGGGTTCTAATCCTGACTCCATCACTTATCTGTTATGTGAACTTGGGCAAGTCACTTCACTTCTCTGTGCTTCAGGTTCCTCATCTGTAAAGTGAGCATTGAGGCTGTGAGCCCTTGGAGAACTCATTCACTCCCTCGGCTTCAATTAACATCTCTATGCAGATGACACCCAAATCTACATCTCCTCCCCTGTTCTCTCACGCTCTTTCTAGGTTCATATCTCCTCCTGCCTTCAGGACAGCTCTACTTGGACGTCCTCCCTCCACCTCAAGCTCAACATGTCCAAAACAGAGCTCCTTATCTTCCCTCCCAAACCCTGTCCTCTCCCGAACTTTCCCGTCACTGTGGATGGCACAATCATCCTTCCCGTCTCACAAGTCTGTAACCTTGGTGTCATCCCTCACTGCTCTCTCATTCAACCCACATATCCAGTTCGTCACCAAATCCTGTGGTCTCACCTTCACAGCATCACCATGGTCTGCCCTTTCCTCTCCATCCAAGCTGCTACCACATTAGTACAATCACTCATCCTGTCCCGACTGGTTACTGCATCAGCCTGTTTTCTGACCTGCCAACTTCTTGCCTCTCCCCACTTCAGTCTGTACTTCACTCTGCTGCCCGGATTATCTTTCTATAGAAACGTTCAGGGCATGTCATCCCCCTCCTCAAAAACCTGCAGTGGTTGCCTATCAACCCCCGTATCAAGCAAAAACTCCTCACTATTGGCTTTAAAGTTCCCCATCACCTTGCCCCCACCTACCTCATTTCTCTCCTCACCTTCTGTATTCCAGCCCACACACTGCGCTCCTCTAGTGCTAACCTTCTCACTGTGCCTCAATCTCACCTGTCTTGCTGCCAACCCCGGCCCACATCCTACTTCTAGTCTGGAACGCCCTCCCTCTCAAATCCGCCAATCACTCTACCCACCTCTTCAAAGCCCTACTAAAGGCACACCTCCTCCAAGAGGCCTTTCCAGATTAAGCCCCACTTTTCCTTAGCTCCCTCGCTCCGCGTCACCACGACTCGCTCCCTGTACTATTTCCCCATCTCCCCGCCCCACAGCTCTTATGTATATATGTATGTATCTATAATTCTGTTTATTGATATTGATGTCTGTTAACTTGTTTTGATGTCTGTCTCCCCCCTTTAGACTGTGAGCCCGTTGTGGGCAGGGATTGTCTCTCTTTATTGCTGTATTGTACTTTTCAAACATTTAATACAGTGCTCTGCACACAGTAAATGCTCAGTAAATACAATTGAATGAATGAATGAATGACAGGGTCCATGTCCAACCTGATTGGCCTGTGTCCACCCCAACACCTAGTACAGTGCCTGGCACACAGTAAGCGCTTAACCAATATGAGATTTATTCCTCTTCCTCCTATTATTATTCTTATTATAGTTTATGGAGCTGGTACGAAGCTGGCACACCTCTTGCCCCCCGCCCCCCACTGCCTTATGAATAGTTTGCGTCGTCATTAGCCTGAATTCATGTTTTCTGTGATTATTTTAAAAGTTCATTAAGCATAATGGCATTTCTAACCAGTATTTTATTCTTGATGAGTTTCATCTGAGAAGCAGCATGACCTAGTGGATAGAGCATGGGCTTGGGAGTCAGAAGGACCTGAGTTCTAAATCCGTTTCCACCACTTGTCTGCTGTGCAACCTTGGAGAAGTTATTACCCTACTTTATGCGTCAGTTACCTCATCTGTAAAATGGGGATTAAGCCCTATGTGGGACAGGGACTGTGTCCAACCTGATCATCTTGTGTCTACTCCAGCACTTAGAACAGTGCCTGGCACATAGTAAGCACTTAACAAATACCACAATTATCATTACTGTTATTATTTATTACCCCAAGGTCAAGGCATAATAATAATAATAATGTTGGTATTTGTTAAGCTCTATGTGCCAAGCACTGTTCTAAGCGCTGGGGTAGACACAAGGCAATTAGGTTGTCCCATGTGGGGCTCACAGTCTTAATCCCCATTTTACAGATGAAAAATTTTACACATTTTACATATTTCATTCGCTCGGTCATTTGACTGTATTTATCGAGAGCTTACCGGGTGCCCGGCACTGTACTGAGCGCTGGGGCCAGTACGACACCACGATAATACATTGCCTGCCCACCAGGAACTTACAGTCTAGAGGGAGACAGACATTTATATGAATAAAGTACAGGAATAAAAGAGAGGCAGTGTGGTTCGGTGGAAAGAGTACGGGTTTAGGAGTTGGAGGTCATGGGTTCTAATCCCGACTCCGCCGCTTGTCAGCTGGGTGACTTTGGGCAAGTCGCTTCACTTCTCTGGGCCTAAGGCAGGCAACTCCCCCCGCCCCCCACCCACTACTGTTTCCTTCTGTACCCTTCAGCGAGACTCACTGCTCAGAGTCTAAATTTTCAAGGGAGAGACTCATTTCAGGGGGCAGCTCTTTTTTTTTTTTTTCATTTTATGGTATTTAAGTGCTTACTATGTGTCAGGCCCTGTACTTAGTGCTGGGATAAATACAAGCTTATCAGGCTGGACACAGTCCCTGTCCCACATGGGGCTCACAGTCTTAATCCCCGTTTTTCAGAAGAGGTAACTGAGGCCTAGAGAAATGAGGTGACTTGCCCATGGGTATACAGCGGAGCCAGGATTAGAACCCAGGACCTTCTGACTCCCAAGCCCGTGCTCTATCCACTAGACCATGCTGCTTCTCAAACTTTTTTTTAGCTCTGTCTGAGCCAGCCTGTGGACACAGTGGGCTTGGACCCAAATCTTTGGCCCAAACAGTCCCTCCTTTAGGGCGGTTTTGGGGCACTGTGGTTGTGAGGCATAGGACAGGGATTTCAGCGGTACCATTTCACATATGGCTTTCATGCAGGAATGATTGTGTGGAAAAAATAAAGTGATGGGAGAAAACGTTTGAGTGGAGCACAGTATAAAAAGCTAGCTTAAAAAACTAGCAATGGAGAAAGATGTGTTGCGATAGAATTATTTTCAACGATGAACCAATCAGTCAGTGGTACTTATTGAGCACTGACTGTGCAGAGCACTGTACTGAGTGCTTGGGAGAGTATAGTACAACAGAGTGGGTAGACACATTCCCTACCCTCAATTAGCTTACAGAATAATAATAATAATGGTATTTGTTAAGCACTTACTATGTGCCAAGCGATGGGGTACATACAAGGTAATCAGGTTGTCCCACTGGGGGCTCACAGTCTCAATCCCCATTTTACAGATGAGGGAACTGAGGCCCAGAGAAGTGAAGTGACTTGCCCAAGGTCACACAGCAGGCAAGCGGTGGAACGGGGATTAGAACCCACGACGCCCAGGCTCTTGCCAGTGATGCTTATTGAGCACTTACCGTGTGCGAAGCACTGTATGAAACAGTGGGAGAGTGCAGTACAATACTAGACGTGATCCCTTCAGTACTAGCAGACTGACTTCATTCTAGGACGTGATTTTCTGGGACCCCATCCTTTCATTTGATGTTGAGGAAAAGTCCAGTAAGCGGATGTTTATTGTGTAGTGGCGGGGTGTACAATCTCATGCCAATTCCTTTGTTGAAAGGAAGGTGAGGCCTTGTGCCCTGAAACTATCTGAAACATAATCTGAAATATAATCCACATCATAATCATTTTACCATCAGTGCATTATAATACATGAACTAAAGGGCAGTAACAAGTCTGTAGGGGGGAAAAATGAGAAATCCTTCCTAACTCAGTCCCTCTTCTTGTTTGGATAGACTTATCTGCTGCTCTCCTGGAGATGTGTTTCTCTTTCATCTGGACAGGGTTTCAGTCAGGAAAGTGCCTATTATTGACTGGATTTATTGCCCTATATCAGCAGCTGCACTTAAAATGAAAGGGAGCCATAGAATTTTTAGTATTATGGATTTATAGCTGGAAAGCATATTTAAAACCGTCTCACGTCTGCTTTAGATGCCATAAGAGAAATGTGTGGAATCATAAGTGAGGCGTTTTACTGGTCCTATTTCAGACTGCGAGTGAGAGGTGTGTGTGTGTGTGTGTCAATTTTTCTTTCATAGTAACGATTACTTGACCCAATGCTTTAGAGATTTTCCCTTGCAGATTTGGAAGTGAACCCATTTTTAGTGGACGCTTTCTTGTTCCTCCATCAAACTCACTGGTTGAAGTGTAAGTCACGCTTCATCTTTCCACAGTGGCACTTACGTAAATAAGAGTGCACTCGCGTAAATTAGAGAAGCGGCTTGGCTCAGTGGAAAGACCCCGGGCTTGGGAGTCAGAGGTCATGGGTTCTAATCCCGGCTCCACCGATTGTCAGCTGTGTGACTTTGGGTAAATCAGTTAACTTCTCTGTGCCTGTTACCTCATTTGTAAAATGGGGATTAAGACTGTGAGCCCCACGTGGGACAACCTGACCACCTTATATCCCCCTCTGAGCTTAGAACAGTGCTTCACACATAATAAGTGCTTAACAAATGCCATCATTATTATTACGAGTGAGTCTGATGCCGGCAGGGCAACACATCCCGTCAACAGAGTGGGTGGCAGCTGGGTGGCGGCTCCAGACCAAGCTAAAGGGCTATGGAGCTGTAGTACTGCCCAACCCCTCAATCACTCCTATTGATTGCGCACTTACTGGATGCAGAGCACTGTGCTGAGTGCTTGGGAGAATATACGATAGAAAAGAGTTGGTCTCCACAGATTCATTCATTCATTCATTCAATTGTATTTATTGAGCTCTTACTCTGTGCAGAGCACTGTACTAAGTGCTTGGGAAGTAAAAGTTGGCAACATATATAGTCCCTACCCAACAGTGGGCTCACAGTCTAGAAGGGGGAGAGATGCCATGTCTGACTCCATAGAACAGTGCTTTGCACATAGTAAGCGCTTAATAAATGCCATTATTATTATTATTATTATTATTATGAGGGTTTTTTTATGGTGTTTGTTACACGCTTAATGTGCGTCAAGCACTGTTTTAAGTCCTGGGTAGATACAAGTGAATTAGGTCGCACACAGTCCTGTGTCCAGCATGGGGCTCACTGCCTAAGTAGGAAGGAGAACAGGAGAATCAATCAATCGTATTTAGTGAGCGCTTACTGTGTGCAGAGCACTGTACTAAGCGCTTGGGAAGTACAAGTTGGCAACATATAGAGACAGTCCCTACCCAACAGTGGGCTCACAGTCTAAAAGGGGGAGACAGAGAACAAAACCAAATATACTAACAAAATAAAATAAATAGAATAGATATGTACAAGTAAAATAAATAAATAAATAAATAGAGTAATAAATATGTACAAACATATATACATATATACAGGTGCTGTGGGAAAGGGAAGGAGGTAAGATGGGGGGGATGGAGAGGGGGACGAGGGGGAGAGGTAGGAAGGGGCTCAGTCTGGGAAGGCCTCCTGGAGGAGGTGAGCTTTCAGTAGGGCCTTGAAGGGAGGAAGAGAGCTGGCTTGGCGGATGGGCAGAGGGAGGGCATTCCAGGCCCGGGGCATGACGTGGGCCGGGGATCGATGGCGAGAACGAGAACTGAGAACTGAGTGAGAACTGAGGGGACTTGTCCCAGGTCACATAACAAGCGTTTGGCAGAGCCGAGATTAAAACCTAGGTCCTCCACCAGGCCCGTGCTCTTTGTACTAGGCTATGTCGCTTTTCTGCCATGTCATCCTTAATATAATAATGATAATAATGGCATTTATTAAGGGCTTACTATGTGCAAAACACTGTTCTAAGTGATGGGGAAGTTACAGGGTGATCAGTTTGTCCCACGGGGGGCTCACAGTCTTAATCCCCATTTTCCAGATGAGGTAACTGAGGCACAGAGAAGTGAGGTGCCTTGCCCAAAGTCACACAGCTGACAATTGGCAGAGCCGGGATTTGAACCCATGACCTCTGACTCCAAAGCCTGTGCTCTTTCTTCCACTGAGCCACGCTGTGTCTCATCTCTTAATATCAAATGGGAAGATGGGATCCTGGAGAATAAAGTCCTGGAGTGAGATCCTGAGTGAGTTTTCCAAGTGCTTAGTACAGTGCTCTGCACACGGTGAGGAGAATGGACAACAACAGGATACCCAAGCACATGCTCGGCGGTTTGCTGAGATCAGGAAATCAAAAGCAAGGCGAATACAAGAGATGTCTAAAATCACTTCTGTGTGGCCCTTGCACTTGTACCCTTTATTCGTCCCACCCTCAGCTCCACAGCACACATGTATATATCCATAATTGATTTATATTAATGTATGACTCCCCCTCTCGACTGTAAGCTCCTTGTGTCCAGGGGATGTCATGGGTTCAAATCCCGGCTCCTCCAGTTGTCAGCTGTGTGACTTTGGGCAAGTCACTTAACTTCTCTGTGCCTCAGTTACCTCATCTGTAAAATGGGGATTAAGACTATGAGCCCCATGTAGGACAACCTGATCACCTTTTATCCCCCCAGTGCTTAGAACAGTGCTTTGCACATAGTAAGCGCTTAACAAATACCATTATTATTATTACTCTTCTGAGTGCTTAATACAGTGCTCTGCACACCATAAGCACTCAGTAAATGTGACTGATGGTAAAACAAAACCTCAGTCAATGCTGTACCCCAGCTGAAAATGGGGAGTCCTCCTTTGCATCAGACAAACCAGTGCGGCACAGTGCAATCAAAGAATAATAATTGGGGTATTGGTTAAGTGTTTACTGTGTTCCAAACGCTGTACTAAACGCTTGTGAAGGTACAGTATAAGCCGATCGGACACAGTCCCTGTCCCGCGTGGGGCTTGCTGTCTAAGAGGAGAAGCAGCGTGGCTCAGTGTAAAGAGCACGGGCTTTGAAGTCAGAGGTCATGTGTTCAAATCCCAGCTCCGCCACTTGTCAGCCGTGTGACTTTGGGCAAGTCACTTAACTTCTCTGGGCCTCAGTTACCTCATCTGTAAAATGGGGATTAAGACTGTGAGCCCCATGTGGGACAACCTGATTACCCTGTATCCTCCTCAGCGCTTAGAACAGTGCTTTGCACATAGTAAGCGCTTAATAAATGCCATCATATATATTTATATTCTCCATGTCTCAGTTACCTCATCTGTAAAATGGGGATTAAAACTGCGAGCCCCCCGTGGGACAACCTGATCACCTTGTAAACTCTCCAGCGCTTAGAACAGTGCTCTGCACATAGTGAGCACTTAACAAATACCATCATCATCATTATTATTATTAAGAGGGAGGGAGAATGGGGTGTCTTTTAACTCCATTTTACAGATAAAGAACTGAGGTGCAGAGAACAATAATAAGAATAATAATTTTGTTATTTGTTATATATTTACTCTGTGCAAGCACTGCACTAAGCGCTGAGGTAGAGACAAGATCGGTTGGATGCAGTCCCTGCACCACACGGGGCTCACAGTCTACAGATGAAGAGTGCAGGCATTGAATCTCCATTTTACAGATAAGGAAATGGAGGCACAGAGAAGTGAAGTGACTGCCCAGGGTCACACAGCAGGAAAGTGGCAGAGCCGGAATTAGAACCCAGATCCTCTGACTCCCAGGTTCGTGCTCTGTCCACTAAGCTGTGCTGCTTCTCAGAAAAGAGCAGCCCTTTTTGAGCAGACACCCTATAATGATCTTGAGACAAGGAAGGGAAAAGCTACAGCGGTGGAAGAGGCGGCAAACAGAAGCCCCAGCTGCACAGCAAGGGACACACAGTGTCTGCGGGTGCACAGCACGATTGACATCACACATATGCCCGTTGCTGGATTTCATTGCCAACGATGGCATCTTTGAGTACTGAAACCCACTCTGTGCTTCATCTTAACGGACTCCTCGAATTGGAAATCACTTTGCTTCAGAGAATGTGCTAGACCGAGCAGTGAATATAGACAGATCTCGGTTCACTGTGTTGTATGGCAGAAGAAATGAAAGAAACCAAAAAGAAGGAGCTATTTTATTCTCGTAGAATTTTAATAACCGTAAGGGCTGATGGATAAAACCAGGACGGTTTTGAGAGGTTGAAATCCCAAGAGTGTTTTCCGCATATAATAAAAAAATAGACTAATACTTTTGTGTAGTGAGGTCTGATGGGGTGAGGTGTGTCGTCAGTGATGTGTTTGTGTGAGGGTGTGTGCGTGTAAGGAGCTTTTAGGTAACCTCGGTTGGTCCTCAGCATGTAAACTATTGTGTACAACTAAATTGCTGTTTCGCTTATTGGTGATTTTTAGGATTGTTCCATTTTGAGCAGAAGTTACAGAAATTCTGGTTTCATCTCTCCATTTGCCCATTGTTGGGTAGGGACCATTTCTATATGTTGCCGACTTGTACTTCCCAAGTGCTTAGTACAGTGCTCTGCACACAGTAAGCGCTCAATAAATATGATTGAATGAATGAATGAAGAACATTAGTGCTTATCGGAAGCATAGTCATAGCTAGCATTATTTTTGATTTTCTTTGGGAGACCTTTTGACTTTGTGTGTAAATGTATGGAGGAGAGTGGGCTATTTCCAGAGAGAGATTGAGTACCCAGGATTATTTATGTACAGGTATATTCCATGATGTGACTGGGCTTGGGTGGGGGGTCCTCAAAAATGTAAACTTTGTTGTTAAAAGATTGTATTTTGGCTGTCTTCCCATAGATTTACCTGCAGTTGTGAGCTCGTCTCTGGACTGCGAGCTCGTTGTGGGCAGAGAATGTGTCTGATATTATTGTGTACTCTTCCAAGCGCTTAGTACGGTGCTTTGCACACAGTAAGCACCCAAGAAATACGATTGAATGTATGAATTAGTTTCATTCTAGGAATAACCCCTCAAATTATAGTTTAACTCCATAAATAAATCAAAATTATGTTTTAAATCTCTTCCTAGCCCTCTGCATGCTTCCCACTTGATCCCCTCATAATATCAATAATAATTATGGTATTTGTTAAGCGCTCACTATATGCCAAGCACTGTATTAAGTGCTTAGGGTAGATATAAGATACTCAGGTTGGATGTGGTCAGCCTGATCATATGGGGATCACAGTCTAAGGAAAAAGGAATAATAATAATCATAGTAATAATAGTGGTAGTTGTTAAGCACTTACTATGTGCAAAGCACTGTTCTAAGTGCTGGGGAGGTTGCAAGGTCTAAGCGCTGGGGAGGTTACAAGGTGATCAGGTTGTCCCACGGGGGGCTCACAGTTTTAATCCCCATTTTCCAGCTGAGGTAACTGAGGCACAGAGAAGTTAAGTGACTTGCCCAAAGTCACACAGCTGACAAGTGGCAGAGCTGGGATTTGAACCCATGACCTCTGATTCCAAAGCCCATGCTCTTTCCACTGAGCCACGCTGCTTCTCTAATAGGGTTTAACCCCCATTTTGCAGAGGAGACCACCTAGTTAAGGGACATCCAAGGTCACACAGCAGATAAGCGGCAGGGTCAGGATTAGAACCCAGGCCATCTGAATCCCAGGTCTGTGCTCTTACCATTAGGTCATGCTACTTCTGTGCAGCTACCTCATCCCCTTTTCCTCCCCTGTTCCTAGAGTTCCTGCCCTCCGCCCCAGTACCGAGGATGGTATTAAGCGCCATGTATCTTCCAAGCAGTGTGCTAAATGCTGGGGTAGACACAAGATGATCAGATTGGACAGATGTCCCACTTGGGGCTCGTAGTCTAAGGAGAACAGATATTATATCTCCATTTTACAGATGAGGAAATTGAGGCCCAGATAGGTAAAGTGCCTCGCCTGAAGTCATCCACTAGAACCTGGGTCTCTTGACTCCCAGCCCCATTGCTTTTCCACTAGGCCACGTGGTCCCTGCCACAGTGGTGGGAGTGAGCACGGGATCCGTTCCCACAGGGAGTTGTGTAGCCGGAAATGGCAGCGGGATCCACGGATTTGTGGATGACTCTGTGTGCTGGGCCACTAGGGGAGAGTTGGGAGTATCTGGTGGTTCACGCATAGTCACTTGGCACAGAAGAAGTGGCCGACACAGCGGCGTTGGGCAAACCGGCAGAGTGACCGTAACCAGTAGGAATAGGGGAAATCTGAGCAGACTGCCGCAGTTACTCCATCTCGAAAATGGGGATTAAGACCGTGAGCCCGACATGGGACTGTGTCCAACCTGATGATCTTGGATCTACTCCATTGCTTAGTACAACGTCTGGCACATAATATGTGCTTAAACAAATCCCATTAAAAAAAAGCACTTTGCAGCTGAGGATGTGGTGAATATCAAGTGCTTTAGGGGATACAGATCCAAATGCATTGGTGACGCAGAAGCGAGGGTGAGCTGGGGAAATGAGTACTTAGGGAAGGCCTCTTGGAGATGTGATTTGATTTTAGGGTAACTTTTGGGATGGGGAGAGTGCTTGTCTGTCAGGTGTGAAGTGGGAGGGCGTTCCAGGCCAGAGTAGGATGAGAACAAGGAGTCAGCATTGAGATAGGCAAGGTGGGGTTAACAGAGGAGTGAAGTGTGCAGGCTGGGTTTTAGTAGAAGAGCAGCAAGGTAAGGTAGCAGGGGTGTAGCTGATTGAGTGTCTTAAAGCCAACTGTAAGGAGTTTTTGTTTGAGGAGATGAATGAGCCACCACTGGACTTTTTTTGAAGAGTGGGAAGATATGAACTGAATTTTTTTTTTTTAAAGAGAATAAGAGCAGCAGAGTGAAGTGTGGACTTGAGTGGGAAGAGGCAGGAGGCAGATACAGTTGTCAAGGCGGAATATAAGTGCTTGGATTAGCATGGTGGCAGTTTGGATGGAGAAGAAAGGCCGGATTCTAGAGATGTGAAGGTAGAGCTGACACAGTTTGGTGGCAGATTGAATATGTGGATTGAGTAAATACTGTTACTGTTGAATGAGAGAGGTGAGTCAAGGATAATGCCAAGATTATGGGTTTGTGAAGCAGGGAGGATGGTGGTGGTGTCTACAGTTTTGGGAAAGTCAAGGGGAGGACAGGGTTTGGGTGGGAAGATAAGGAATTCTGTTTTGGGCATGTTAAGTTTGAGGTATCAGCAGGACATTTAAGTGGTGATAATAATAATAATAATAATAATAATAATGTTCTGAAGGCAGGAGGAAAGTGGGATTGAATAGAAGGGAGAGGTCAAGGCTGGAGAAGTAGCTTTGGGAACCATTCTGTGAAGAGATGGTAAAGCCTATTATATTGTATCTACCTCAGTTCTTAATACAGTGCTTGGCAGATAGTAAGTATTTAAAAATACCATAAGTATTAAAAAATACCATAAGTATTATTAAGAACAGGCATAAGATGGAAAAGGATTTTTCCCCATTTCTCTAGGATTTGAGCTTTGAATAATTCTCTTTATTTCTAGTTTCCTAAATTTTGCTCCAGTAGTCCCTTAGTTGCACTGTTGACTAAAGACGCAGACTGTGCAAGATTTCCTCTGTTTAGCCCGGGGTTGGCTACTGGATGAAAGCTATAGACAGCACGAAATGGCGATTGGTTTTGAAATAGCAACTTGGAGATGACTAACTCTGCTTTACTGGTAACGTTGAGGGGGAATTACTTCTGACAATTGCGCCAGGCCGTCAGAACAACTTCAGTAATGACTAAGTTTCCCAGGTCATCTGGAGAAGGTCTGCCGTAGGAATGATGTTGTAAGCTTGGTATTGATTTTCCTTGTCATTAGAGCCCTCTCCAGTCCTCGTGTTCTTCCCCGTTGAGACGAGGCATTGCTTCAGAAGAAGCAGCGTGGTCTAGCAGAGAGATCTCTGGCCTGGAAGTCAGAAGGAAGTGGGTTCTAATCCCAGCTCTGCTACTTGCCTGCTGGGTGATCTTGGGCAAATCATTTTTACCTCTCTGGGCCTCGGTTCCTTCATCTGTAAAATGGGGAGTAAGACTGTGAACCCCATGTAGGACAGGGGACTGTGCCCAACCCGATTTGCTTTTGTCTGCCTAGCACTTCCCCTCTCTGGATCGCACCTGGAGAGTTTCCAGTACTCTACCTGTCTCGGCTATGGGAGGGAGAGTCAAGCAGAGGCATCCCCTCCTCCCCCTCCCCATCCCCCCCGCCTTACCTCCTTCCCCTCCCCACAACACCTGTAAACATATATACATATGTATATGTATATATGTTTGTAAATATTTTTTACTCTATTTTACTTGTACATATTAATTCTATTAATTTTATTTTGTTAATGTGTTTTGTTGTCTGTCTCCCCCTTCTAGACTGTGAGCCCGCTGTTGGGTAGGGACCATCTCTATATGTTGCCAACTTGTACTTCCCAAGCACTTAGTACAGTGCTCTGCACACAGTAAGCGCTCAATAAATACGATTGAATGAATGCATGAATACCCATTCCATTCCTAGCTTGGCCAATGGCTAGCGAGCAGAAAGCGATCTGCTACAAGTCAAAACTTACTCGTACTGGGCAGCAGCGGCATGGGGAGAGTCAAGTGTGGAGACTCAAGTTTACTGCACAGAAGGAGGCAATGGTAAACTACTTCCGATTTTTACCAAGAAAACTCTATGGACATACTATCAGAATGATTGCAGATGGAGGTGGGGCGTACTGGGAGAGATGTGTCCATGGAGTTGCTATGGGTCAGAGATGACTCGACAGCATAAGACAAGACAAGACCTAGTTTTTTGAACAGTGCCTGGCACATAGGAAGGACTTAGCAAATACCATTTAAAAAAAAATATGCCCCCTTTCTCTGAACCTTGCATCCTTGGCATTTTCCTTAGCTTCTCCTCTCTTTCAAGCCCCCATATTGGGACTGGACTAAAGCCTACTAGTTATTCTTCTAAAACATTTCCAGAACTGCCCCCGCCTTACCTTCCAAATGGACAACATGCTGGTCCAGGCACTTGGTCATATTCTGGCCAGGCTACTGCAGCAGTATCCTCTCTGTTCTTTCTGCTTCCAGTATCACCACTTCATTCATTTCCCTAAGACATTGTGCCACATCTCTTAGTGTGTACTAAGCACTTAGTACAGTGCTCTGCACACAGTAAGTGCTCAATAAATACGATTGATGATGATCTCTCCACTGCTTAAAAACCTTCATTGGTTTTCTGTTCATGATCGGTCAATCAATGTTTTATTTATTGAGTTCCTACTATGCGCAGAGCACTGTACTGAGTGCTTGGGAGAGAACAGTACAGTAGAGTTGGTAGACATGATCCCTGCTGTGAAGGAGCTTACAATTTCGTTGGGGGAGACAGAAACTACAATAAGTTGCAGCTAGGGGAAGCAGAAGAGCATGAGGTTATGTATGCTTGCACACAGTAAGCGCTCAGTAAATACGATTGGGGATAGGGTGGGTTTCTAAGCGCTTAAGCGTTCAGATCCAAGCATGTAGATGACACAGAATGGAGAAGGAATAGGATGGGGAAGTTGAATGGTTAGTCCAAGAAGGTTTCTTGTAGGAAATATCAAACAGTACTGTTTATGGAGCACTTACCAAGTGCAGAGCACTAAACTATGTGCTCAGGAAAGGTCAGTACAACAGAGTTGGTAAGACACGTTCCCTCCCCACAACGAGCTTACAGTCTAGAGAGATATGATTTTAGCAGGGCCTAGGAGATTTGGAGAGGGTGAGCTATAGTATATGAAGGGAGGTGAAAGGGAGCTCCAGACAGGAGGATGTGAGCAAGGGGTTGGTGACGAGAGATACAAATAAGAGGTATATAGTAAAGAAAGTTTGTGTTTGAGGGGTGAAATGTGAGGCTAGGTAGGAGGAAATGTAAACTCATTGCAAGCAGGCAATGTCTCTTCCATTGTTATATTTCACTCTTCCAAGCATTAAGTACAGTGCTCTGTGCACAGTACTCAATAAATACAATTGACTTACTGACTGACTGAGGGGGTAGAGCTGATTGAGTTTCTCCACATCAAGTAGAAAGTCTGACCATTGGTTCTGTCATCAACCGTCTCCCTCCTACTCATCCACCCTTCTCCCACCTTCCACCCCCGCTCGCGCCTTTGTTCTCTTAAGCTAATCTATTGGCTATGCCTCCTTCTCCTATCTCCTTCCTCTAACTTCTTGCTCATGCCCATCCCTGTCCCTGGAACTCTTGTCTCCTTCAAATCCATAGACCTTCCACCAGAAATCCACCAGTTCATCCCATCTTCAAAGCTCTTCTGAAATCAAATCTCCTTCAGGAAGTCTACCCAATTAATTTATTTTCTCCCCAGGTCATAGTCATCTAATTACATGTTCAGCACTTTTGTACTAACTAAACAGTTGAGTAGTCAAAACAGGATTTAACTATGTACCTGCATACTAACTCTGTTGTACTCTCCCAAGCGCTTACTTCAGTTCTCTGTATGCAGTAAACCATCAATAAATACCATTGATTCATTGATGTGTATATATCTATAATCCTATTTATTTATTTTGATGCTACTGTGCCTGCCATTTTGTTTTGTTGTCTGTCTCCCTGCTTTTACACCGTGAGCCTGTTGTTGGGTGTGGATTGTCTCTATCTGTTGCTGAATTGCACTTTCCAATCGCTTAGTATGTGTTCTGTACACAGTAAGCGCTCAATAAATATGATTGAATGAATGAATGTCCTACCCTGTTCCTTAAGCTCTAACTCATATGCATAACCCCTTCAGCCTATCTGTAAATTATCCTAACGTTTGTCTCCCCACTGAGTGATTGTATCTACTAACTGTATTGCACTCTCCCAAACACTTAGTGCAGTCTTCTGCACCCAGGTGCTCAATAAATATGATTTGGTTTGGTACTCTAGGGAAGCATGGCCTGGGCTTCAAGGCTCTCCATCACCTCTCCCCCTCCTACCTCACCTCCCTTCTCTCCTTCTACTGCCCAGCCCGCACCCTCCGCTGCTCTGCCGCTAATCTCCTCACTGTACCTCGTTCTCGCCTGTCCCGCCGTCGACCCCCGGCCCACGTCATCCCCCGGGCCTGGAATGCCCTCCCTCTGCCCATCCGCCAAGCTAGCTCTCTTCCTCCCTTCAAGGCCCTGCTGAGAGCTCACCTCCTCCAGGAGGCCTTCCCAGACTGAGCCCCTTCCTTCCTCTCCCCCTCGCCCCCCTCTCCATCCCCCCATCTTACCTCCTTCCCTTCCCCACAGCACCTGTATATATGTATATATGGTTGTACATATTTATTACTCTATTTATTTATTTATTTACTTTACTTGTACATTTCTATCCTATTTATTTTATTTTGTAGGTATGTTTGGTTCTGTTCTCTGTCTCCCCCTTTTAGACTGTGAGCCCACTGTTGCGTAGGGACTGTCTCTGTGTGTTGCCAATTTGTACTTCCCAAGCTCTTAGTACAGTGCTCTGCACATAGTATGAGCTCAATAAATACGATTGATTGATTGATTGATAGTGGAAAGGGCCATGGGAGTCAGAGGACCTGGCTTCTAATCCCGGATCCTCCACATACCTGCTGTGTGACCTTGGGCAAGTCACTTAACTTCTCTGTGCTTCAGTGAGCCCACTGTTGGGTAGGGACTGTCTCTATATGTTGCCAACTTGTACTCCCAAGCGCTTAATACAGTGCTCTGCACACAGTAAGCGCTCAGTAAATACGATTGAATACATGAATGAATGAAATGGGGATTCTCAATACCTGTCCTCCATCTAACAGTGCTTTGCACATAGTAAGTGCTTAACAAATACCATCATTATTATTACTCCTAGACTGTAAGATAGCTGTCGGCAGAGAATGTGTTTGTTATATTGTTATATTGTACTCTCCCATGTGCTTAGTGCAGTGGTCTGCACACAGTATACGTTCAAATGCTATTGATTTGATTGATTCTTAGATTGTGAGTTCTGTGTGGGAAAGGGTCTCTGACCTGATTGTTTTGTATCCTTCCCAGAGCTTAGAACAGTGCTTAACATATAAGCACTTTCCCACCACTGTTGATGGCACTACCATCCTTCCTGTCTCACAAGCCCATAACCTTGGAATTATCCTGTCTCTCATTCCACCCACATATTCAAGCCATCACTAAATCCTGTCAGTTCTACCTTCACAACATTGCCAAAATCCACCCCTTCCTCTCTATCCAAACTGCTACCACATAAATGCAAGCACGTATCCTATCCCGCCTTGATTATTCTATCAGCCTCCTTGCCTACCTCTTTGCCTCCTGTCTCTCCCCACTCCAGTCCATACTCCATTCATTCATTCAGTCATATTTATTGAGCACTTACCATGTGCAGAGCACTGTACTAAGCGCTTGGAAAGTACAATTCGGCAACAGAGACAGCCTCTACCCAACAACGGTCTAGAAGGGGGAGAGACAGACAACGAAACAAAACGACAGGCATCAATAGCATCAAAATGGATCAATAGAATTATAGATCTATATACATCATTAATAAAATAAATAGAATAATAAATATGTGCAAATATACTGAAAGGGAGGGGGCGTAGTTGGAGAATAGAAAGGGATCCAGAACTGAGCCTATAAATTATATAAACATTCAAAGAAGTCAGGTGATGCAGTGAATCATTTCCAATAGAAAGAAGAGTCCTTTTCATTCATTCAATCATGTTTATTGAGCGCTTACTGTGTGCAGAGCACTGTACTAAGCCCTTATTGTACTAACATCTGTTTTCCACTTATTTTCTATTGTGCCATGATATCAATGTATCTTAACATAGGTTACATTCTATATTAACTTATTCTAGTATATTCCTGATACATTTGAAGAGTTGAATCAGAAAACAGTCCAGCAACCTGAAGAAAGTTAGTCATTCAAATGGTTATTGGAACAACCTTTGAGAACTATTTCACTATCAATTCATATTCCCCAAGATGTGCAAGTGAGGTAAGAAGGAAAATAAGAACCGAGTTAGCCTATTTGTCCTCCATTCAGCTGCCCAAATCATTTTCCTTCAAAAAAGTTCAGACCATGTTTCTCCACTCCTCAAGAAACTCCAGTGGTTGCCCATCCACCTCCGCATCAAACAAAAACTCCTCACCATTGGCTTTAAAGCACTTAATCACCTTGCTCCCTCCTACCTCACCTCACTACTCTCCTAGTATTACCCAGTCCACACACTTTGTTCCTTTAACGCTAACCTTCTCACTGTACCTCCATCTCATCTATCTTGCCATCATTTTACCTCTGGTCTGGAACCCCCTCCCTCCTTATATCAGACGGATAATTGCTCTCCCCAACTTCAAACCCTTATTGATGGCACATCTCCTCCATGAAGCCTTCCCTGACTAAACCCTCTTGTCCTCTTCTCCCACTCCTTTCTGAGCCACCTTTACTTGCTCCTTCATTCATCCTCCCTCCCATCCCCACAGCACATATGTAAATATCTTCATATTCCATTTATTTATTTAGTCAATTTATATTAATGTCTTTCTCCCCTTGTAGGCTGTGAGCTCATTGTGGGCAGGACTGTGTCTGTTGTTATAGTGTACTCATCCAAATGCTTAGTAAGGGATTGAGTGAATATAATAAGCACTTAACAAAAACCATTATTACTATTATTATTATTATACACGTTAATTGAATATTCTTTGGACCTTTCGCTTGGACCTCCACGGCACAAAACATTCCCAAAAGAGCAGTGCCAGGAGACGACCAAACCGCTGGGACTGAATGCGGCAGCCCAGTCGGGAGTCTGGCCTGAACAGTCCACATACCAGTTGTTTGAGGTTTTTCCCCCTAGTTTAGAGAGCTTTTTTTATGGTGCCTTTTAACTAAGTAGCTGTAAAAGTCAGAGTGAACATGTGAAAGGGATGTAGTTGCCAAATGTACACGAACCTAATGACTTTCTACAAGGAGGCATTGTAGTCTTTGCAAGTCTCATTCTCTTGTGTTGTTGCCTCAACTGCATCAAGCTATGCAAATGCTTTTAGTCTTTTCCTTGAGGTTGGTTCAACTTTCATTTTCCTCCCTACCCCTTGTGAAAGAAGAGAACATCCCCCAGAAACCTGCCTCAGCTCCAGAAAGCTCCAGTAAACACCCCCTCACACACAATTTAAGCACCATCAAGCAATTACTACAGGCCTGAGAGTCAGAAGGATCTAGGTTCCAGTCCCACCTCCACCACTCATCTGCTGTGTGACCTTGGGCAAGTCACTTCATGTCTGTGCCTCAGTTACCCCATCTATAGAATGGGGATTAAGACTGGGAGTCCAAAGTGGGACAGGGACTGTGTCCAACCTGATTTGCTAGTATCCACCCTGGTGCTTAGTACAGTGCCTGGCACTTAGTAAGCATTTAACAAGGATCATGATTTTTTTTTTCCAAAATGCTATCTTGAATTGTTTCAGAGGAAAAACCTCCTACAGTAATCATCATCTGGGGTCTTGCTTTATCAGTCTTGCTTGATGGGAGGTAAACCTCAAAAATTAATTTGTAAAAGAAAAGACAAAGAAGGAGTTATCTCCCTGTTCTGATAACACCTGTGTAAGGCATTGCCCTTGGAGGATAAATTAAATCATTTCAGCTCAGTGACCAGTTCTGTCACAAGACAGGGGAGGGAAATTAAATTCATGGAAATAAATATAGTAAGAGTATGAAATGTCAAAATGTATTGCATTCCTAGGAGCTGTTAGCTAAGTGATCTATCTGTCGTGACACTTGTCTTTGAACTGAGCAGTATCTCAAGGAATTCCTCACTGTAGTTTGAATTTTTGCACCTTCAGGATGAATGCTTTAAAGAATCAATCATTTACTGAGCACTTTCTGTGTGCAGAACACCATACTAAGTGCTTGGGAGAATACAGTTTATCAGAGTTGGTAGAAACAGTCCCTGACCACAAGGAGCTTATGGTCCAGGGGAAGTCTAAAGAAGTCCACAGAGCTAAGGAGCATTCAGTAGGGTGTGGTTTTCTGAGGTCAAAAGTAGTCATTTTGGCTAATAATTGTGGTATTGCTCAAGGATTTACTGTGTAACAAGCACTCTACCAAGCTCTGGGGTAGACACGATAAATAATATGAAGTGCTGGGTGCTCACAGTCTAAGGGGAAAGGGGAACACAAATGATAATAATGATGGTATTTGTTAAGTGCTTACTATGTGCCAAGCACTGTTCGAAGAGCCGGGGTAGATACAAGGTAGTCAAGATCTCCCATGTGGGGTTCACAGTCTTAATCCCCATTTTACAGATGAGGTAACTGAAGCACAGAAAAGTAAAGTGATAAGTGGCAGAGCTGGGATTAGAACCCATGACCTCTGATTCCCAAGCCTGGGCTCTTTCTGCTAAGCCACACTGCTTCTCTATTAAAACAGATAATAATAATAATAATAATGGCATTTATTAAGCGCTTACTAGGTACAAAGCACTGTTCTAAACTCTGGGGAGGTTACAGGGTGATCAGGTTGTCCCACGGGGGGCTCACAGTCTTAATCCCCATTTTATAGATGAGGTAATTGAGGCAGTCCTCTCCCTGACTTTCCCATCTCTGTTGACGGCACTACCATCCTTCCCGTCTCACAAGCCCGCAACCTTGGTGTCATCCTCGACTCCGCTCTCTCATTCACCCCTCACATCCAAGCCGTCACCAAAACCTGCCGGTCTCAGCTCCGCAACATTGCCAAGATCCACCCTTTCCTCTCCATCCATACCGCTACCCTGCTCATTCAAGCTCTCATCCTATCCTGTCTGGACTACTGCACCAGCCTTCACTCTGATCTCCCATCCTCGTGTCTCTCTCCACTTCAATCCATACTTCATGCTGCTGCCCGGATTATCTTTGTCCAGAAATGCTCTGGGCATATTACTCCCCTCCTCAAAAATCTCCAGTGGCTACCAATCAATCTGCGCATCAGGCAGAAACTCCTCACCCTGGGCTTCAAGGCTCTCCATCACTTCGCCCCCTCCTACCTCACCTCCCTTCTGTCCTTCTCCAGACCAGCCCACATCCTCCGCCGCTAATCTCCTCACCGTACCTCATTCTCGCCTGTCCCGCCATCGACCCCCGGCCCACGTCATCCCCCGGGCCTGGAATGCCCTCCCTCTGCCCCTCCGCCAAGCTAGCTCTCTTCCTCCCTTCAAGGCCCTGCTGAGAGCTCACCTCCTCCAGGAGGCCTTCCCAGACTGAGCCCCTTCCTTCCTCTCCCCCTCGTCCCTCTCTCCATCCCCCCATCCTACCTCCTTCCCTTCCCCACAGCACCTGTATATATGTATATATGTTTGTACATATTTATTATTCTATTTATTTATTTATTTATTTATTTTACTTGTACATATCTATTCTATTTATTTTATTTTGTTAGTATGTTTGGTTTTGTTCTCTGTCTCCCCCTTTTAGACTGTGAGCCCACTGTTGGGTAGGGACTGTCTCTATATGTTGCCAATTTGTACTTCCCAAGCGCTTAGTACAGTGCTCTGCACATAGCGCTCAATAAATACAATTGATGATGATGATGATGATGATGAGGCACAGAGAAGTTAAGTGACTTGCCCAAAGTCACAGAGCTGACAATTGGCAGAGCTGGGATTTGAACCCGTGACCTCTGACTCCAAAGCCCAGGCTCTTTCCACTGAGCCACGCTGTGGTGGAAGATGCCTGACTAAATCATGTCAAATTGATTCTGATGAGGAGGGACAGGATTTAACGAGTTTTCAGAAGATTTAGTTGGTGTTTCTGTAGTCCCACTAATGTAGATCAATAATGGGAAGCAGCATGGCATAGTGGGTAGAGCACAGGCCTAGGAGTCAGAAGGTCATGAATTCCAATCCCGCTCTGCCACTTGTCTGCTGTGTGACCTTCACTTCTCTGGACCTCAGTTCCCTCATCTGTAAAATGGTGATTGAGACTGTGTCCAACCCGATTTGCTTGTATCCACCCCAGTGCTTAGTACAGTGGTACTAACACGGTAAGCGCTTAACAAATGCTACAGTTATTATCAGGCTTCGGCATGGCATGATGCTTTCTACCACTTTGTTTTCAAACTTGTCCCTTACTGCAGTTTCCTTTTCCAATATCTAACTCTAGCCAAGCTATCAACTCCCGAGTATATGAGAGGAGAAAATGCAAAGGCAAGTATTGGAACTTCCATCTCTGAGCAACAGGTCTTTGGTGTTTACAAAGCAGCCTGGTATAATGGCAAGAGAACCTGCCTGGGAATCAGCAGGTTCCGAGTTCTAATTCGTGGCTCCACCACTTGACTGCCGTGTGACTCTTGGCAAGTCACTTCTCTGGGTCCCAGTTTTCTCATCTGTAAAATGAGGATTAAAACCTGTTCTCCTTCCTCCTCAGACTGGGAGCTCTGTGTGGGACAGGGATTGTGTCTGGCCTGATTAACTTGTATCTACCCGAGCATTTAGTAGAGTGATTAGCACATACTAAGTGCTGAAAAATATCACTATTATTATCGTTATGATGATGTTGGCAGCATCTGGTGGCTTTCTCGTAAAACTAATATATGTTCCAATGTTGTCAGCTGTCAAAACTCTTTCCTTTAGATGAAAGACAATAATTAGATTTTTTTCTAAGAGAAGGAGGTTTATTTGTGAAGCAGCATGGTTTAGTAGCGCTTAGAACAGTGCTTTGCACATAGTAAGCACTTTATAAATGCCATTATTATTATTATTATTAGTGAGAGTCTGGGCATGGGAGTCAGAGGATGTGGGTTCTAAAGAAGCAGGGTGGCTTAGTGGAAAGAGCACGGGCTTGGGAGTCAGAAGATGTGGGTTCTAATCCTGGCAGCGTGGTTTAGTGGGAAGAGCGTGGGCTTGGGATCTGGAGGATGCGGGTTCTGATTCTGGCTCTGCCACTTGTCTGTTGTGTGACCTTGGGCAAGTCAGTTAACTTCTCCATGCCTCAGTTACCTCATCTGTAAAATGGGGATTAAGACTGTGAGCCCCACGTGGGACAACCTGATTACCTTGCTTCTACCCTAGTGCTTAGAACAGTGCTTGGCACATAGTAAGCGCTTAACAAATATCATCATTTATGTTATTTTTTTATGTAGTAAGAGCATAACAAATATCATCATCATAATAATAATAATGATCCTGGCTCTGCCACTTATCTGCTGCGTGACCTTGGGCAAGCCACTTCACTTTTCTGTGCCTCAGTTACCTCATCTGTAAAATGGGAATGAAGACTGTGATCCCCAAGTGGGACAATTGATTACCTTGTATCTAACCCAAGCGCTAAGAACAGTGTATGGCACATAGTAAGCGCTTAACAAATACCATCATTATTATTATTATTTTTTCACCTTAAATCTAAATTAGGTTAAATGGGACTTCCCTACACTGGAACATTTTGTTGTTGTTGTTTTTTTAACTAACTCTACTTAGTACAGTAATGTTAGAGGATCCCTGCTTTTTCCCCACTTTCCTAACTGTTCTTCATTTGCTTGGTTTCTTGACTTTCCAAGTAGAAATTGGAAGGGGAGGTGGAGAGTGAAAGAGAGAGAGAGAAAATATATATACATATATATTTATATATATGTAATGTATGTATGTATTTATATGTATAAATACATATGTATTTATATTTTATATATGCATATATATATATATAAAATATATACATATGCATATATATATAAAATATATACATATACATATATATATAAAATATATACATATACATATATATATATATATATATATATATCGTCCCCACTGGCCTATGCATGTTACTGGAATGTGAGCTTTTTGGTGACTCCTCCTCTGCTCCACAGCCCGGGTCACATTAGTACAGCCGTCCCCAGATCAGAGGTTGCTCGTTGCCGAAAACACATCCCTGTCTGTTTGTGTAGGACCCCAGACATGAGTGCCGTAGGGAAGGTGACCGCAGGAGAATTCTCTGAGAAGTCCCTTGTGCGTGCTGTTTCGGGGTTGGAGAGAGTCCCTTCAGGAGGCGGTTTCACCCGAGGAAGTGTGAGTCACTTTTGTTTTACAAACCTCCAGGCGAATGAGAAGGGTGGGTTTGCGAAGCTGAGCTCTGGTTGTGGTTGTGGGCCTTCATGGCTATCAGCCTCAGCAGGTGTGTCCGGACTGCTCGCTGGCTCATTTCAGTTTTGGCGTGGGAGACTTTAGAGACAGCATTTTTGAGGTGGTCTTTCCCTAAGGATAGGGCTGGGCTTCCCAGTAAAAGCAGAGAAAACAGAGAATTAGCTAGCAATAGTTGTGACAGGCGCATGGAAAAACCCCTTTTGAGCCAATTGATAGCTATAGCTCCAGAGAGCCTGTCTGGAGTGATGGACAAACTGCCGATTGATCAGTCAATCAGTGGTATTTATTGAGTGCTTACTATGTGCAGTGCATTGTACTAAGCACTTGGGAGAGTACTTACAACAGAATTAGCAGACAGGATCCCTGCCTATAACGAGCTTGCAGTCTAGAGAAGTGTGTTAGTTCCCTGAGTAGAAGTTAGCTTTGCCTTTTAGGAGATTACTATCTCTTGTTCAGTGAACAGTCATAATGGGGGTATTTGTTAAGCACTTACTATGTGCCAAACACTTTGCGGAGCACTGGGGTAGAGGCAGGATATCCAGTAGGGCCCAGTTTCGACCCCACATGGGGCTCACGGTGTAAGAGAAGCAACGTGGCCTAGTGGATAGAGCCCTGGCATGGGAGTCGGAAGGACCTGGGTTCTGATCCCCGCTCCGCCACTTGTCTGTTGTGTGTGAACTTGGGCAAGTCACTTCATTTCCCTGTGCCTCGGTTACCTCATCTGTAAAATGGGGATTGTCTGTGAGCCCCATGTGGGTCAGGGACTGTGTTCAATCTGATTAGCTTGTATCTACCTCAACGCTTAGTACAGTGCTTGACACATAGTAAGCACTTCACAAATACCATTATTATTACTGTTACCATTATTTTTAAGGGGGAGGGAGGCCAGGAATTGAACCTCCAGTTTTACAGATGAAGAAACTGAAGCACAGGAAAGCTTAGCAACTTGTCCAAGGCCACCCAGCAGGCAGGTGGCAGAGCCGGGATTAGAACGCAGGCCCTGTGCTCTTAGTTCTAGAAGCAGGGAACTCAGTGGAAAGAGCCCGGGCTTTGGAGTCAGAGGTCATGGGTTCAAATCCCAGCTCTGCCAGTTGTCAGCTGTGTGACTTTGGGCAAGTCACTTAACTTCTCTGTGCCTCAGTTACCTCATCTGTAAAATGGGGATGAAGACTGTGAGCCCCCCGTGGGACAACCTGATCACCTTGTAACCTCCCCAGTGCTTAGAACAGTGCTTTGCACATAGTAAGGGCTTAATAAATGCCATTGTTATTATTATTATTATTACTAGGCCATGCTGCTTCCATTGATTGATTGATTGATCGAGGTGGATGTACAGACGGAGCAGTCTCAGAAATGCTAGGAAACCATTCACTGAGAACAGTAACTGATTCCCTTTCAATAACCAGCCTGGACAAACTAGTGATTTCAGGAATGCAGAACTTTAATATTATCCTGGTTCAGGACAATGGTCTTCCAGCCCAATAGGCAACTTCACCACCACCATTGTTAGTGATTATTTATTGAGCACCTCTTACTGAGTGTGACGCACCGTGCTGAGTATTAGTAGAGCACGCCTCACAATCCCTGCCCTCCGGGAGCCAGTAACCCAATGGGGTTGACAGATGATTTAGAAATTGTGGGAGTGGGAGGAGAACAAAGGTGCCGCAGGATATAGTTCAAGTGCATGAGATTGAGGTCATTGAATAAATAATAATAATAATAATAATAATAATGGCATTTATTAAGCGCTTACTGTGTGCAAAGCACTGTTCTAAGTGCTGAGCACTGTTCTAATAAACAGTCTGTTGCGGGATTGTCTCTATTGCTGAATTGCACTTTCCAAGTGCTTAATACAGTGCTGTGCACACAGTAAGTGCTCAATAAACGCGATTGAATGAATGAATAAATAGTTGAATATGCAAATAAAAACACATGGAACGGAATCTATAAACGTTAAGGGTAATGGACTCATGAGACTGGAGTGTCGTGAATTAATCAAGGAAGGTAGACTGTAAGCTCACTGTAGACAGGGAATGTGTCCATTTGTTTTTGTACTCTCCCAAGTGCCTAGTACAGTGTTCTGGACACAGTAAGTGCTCAATAAATGACTGAATGAAGGGCAGAGCTGTGGCATGGCAGTTTTAGTGGGGAGAGACGTTCAGGCCGGGAGACAGTATGAACGAGAGTTTGGAGATGGGAGACTCTAGAGCAGGGAAGAGTTAGAAGGGAAGGTTGGGAGGAGCAAAGAGTATGAGTTTGGGCGTAACTGGTGAAGAGATCGAATCTTAAGGGGCAGAGTTGGTGGAGAGCCAGTAATGTAAAGCAGAGGGAAAGGTGTTTGAGCTCTGTAGAGGTGTGTGCCGAGTGGTGGTTTGGGAAGTGCTTTGTGGAGTAGTGGAGCATCTAGACTGATGAGGGCAAGAGACTGGCAGCAGGGAGACCAATTAGGAGGCTGATAAAATAATCTCTAGCAATATGACATGAGATCGGGCCAGGATGGTGGCTGTTGGAATGGAGAGGAGGACGAGGATCCGGAAATTACTGTGGGGGAAGAACCGGCAGGATTTAGCAGATGGTGGGTGTGGGGAGGAGTCAAGTGATAGCTGCTTCTTTGGCTTCCAACCTCATTTACCTCATTACCCTCTAGCCATTAATTTACCCGAACTTTCTGTGAGCCTTTTGATATTTTGTCCCGCAAGCTTCATGGGGGTAACAAATTCCACGTGTTTGTTTTTCTGCTAGATGAAAAAAGTTTACTTTCGATTGTCTTGAACCCACCAGCTTCAGTGAGACACAGCATGGCCTAGAGCATTGATCACAGCCTGAGAGGCACAAGGACTTGAGTTCTAATCCCAGCTCCTCCACCTGTCTGCTGTGTGACCCTGGGCAAGTCACTTCACTACTCTTTGCCTCAGTTACCTCATCTGTAAAAATGGGGATTAAGATTCTGTGTCCCATGTGGGATGTGGACTGTGCACAACCTGATTAGCTTGTATCTACCCAATGCTTATGCAGTGCCTGGCACATAGTAAATGCTTAACAAATACCAACTAAAAAAAAAAGTGGGAGGGGACTATGGTCAAGAATTAGATCAGCAACCTAGCTGGAAACCACATTTTATACTCTTCCCCTCATCTAACCAGAGGTTCTCTGGAAGAGAGTTTTTGGCTTAGTGTAGATGCTGCTTAGTGAAACTACCCCCTGACAGTGCACTGTCAAGTACAAAATCAAGTGAACGGTCACCCTAGCGATGATGATGAGGATAATGATGGTATTTGTAAGTGCCTACTATGTGCCAGACACTGTACTAACCGCTATACACCTGAAGTCTGAAGCCCAACTAAGAGTATTGAGTCTGTCCCGAGCTCTCTAAAAGCTCCAAAGCCCATGAATCACTGAGATTTTTGCCTTTCCACACAAACCTGGCCACATGAATTTATCTGAAAAAAAGTCTTGGAGACAAAACATGGAATATCCGTTGGCATTGTCTGGCTCTCCAGGCAGTTTTTCTTATGACACGGAAGACAATGGGAACCCTGACAACCTCGGTTATTTCCAGTTTTAACTACTCCTGAGCTTCCCACCCGCAAATGGGAATGCTGCCAATGGGCTGATTTGGCGCAGAGAGAAGAGAGTAAACATTTGTCACGCCGCCCTGGAGTTCTGGGGAATAGGCCTTATGTTGGGTAGGAAAAAAGGGTTGAGCGGCAAGTGAAATCATCTGGCACCCACTTAGCTGGTGGAGGGACTAAGAAGGAGGGACATTGGTAGATTTTCATTAACCATGGAAATTCACTGCGTGGGAGGAAAAACAAGAGTACTTCCTGTAAAAGTTACAGGAACTTTTACCGGGGGTGGTTTATGGTTTACTGGAAGATGAGTACACTGTCGATAATAGAAAGTGGTAAGTTGTCAAATGAAGTTAGAGCAAAATTATGTCAGCCCAAGTAATATTTAGTGGAGAGACTTCTTTTGTACAGTGCGAATGAGAGGATAGGGTTTGTATTTGCTTTTTGGAGTAAACATCTTCAGAAATAAAAAGCTTGAAACTATGCATTAATCCTCCCTCCCACTTCAAAAAAGTCTCTAGAATTTTGGTAACTTCTGTTTCTGAAGTTTAATAATTTAGAAATTGGTGGGATATTCTTGAATAATATGAAATTGAAATAATTTTTTGTTTGGTACACAGAATTATGCATTGAATATTGTGAAGAGAGTAAAATTATTGCTGATTGCACTACTTTTTGATGTAAAAAATACAAGTGTAATTATAGCTGTAGATAAAAATGTAGGGACATTTAGTACAAAACAAAAAAGTAATAAGGTAATCATAATAATAAAAGTAATAAGGGCAAAGGTGATGTTGAGCTGGTGTGATCCTAGGTTGAAACTTTGAAACTAATTGTTTTCATGAACTTTCTCTGTCCAAAGTTAAGTATCATGCAAGTTAACTGAATAGAAAACAACACAGAAAATTCTAATATTCACGCTAATGGATTATTAACAGTAAATTTGGGCCAAAAATAGCTTGACATGCACTTGATAGTACAATGTAATATTCCCTAATTTCAACTATAGATTTAAAGCAGCTAAAATAGGCACCAAAATTGAATTTAGTTAGGTAGGACAGCAGGTCCAAACAGTTGTTAAAAATTAATCAGACTAACCATATCTTAATTATATCTTAGTCATAAAAAACAAGGATAGCAAGCTGCCAGATGATTAAAAAAAAAAATTTCCCCAGAGGTCTGAAATAAATGAATTGAATTTCTCCTCCCCTCCCTGTGTGTCCTCCCCTCCTGGTATCCATGCTAATAAGTGGTGAAATAGACACAGAGAAGATGCAGGAGGTAGAAAGAAAAGAAGCAGGAGACACTATATTCTGCAATCCGGACAATCATCCAGGATTGAAGATTGAGTCGGAGCTGATCCAGTTGTTTGGTGCGATTGCTGTATACCTTTGGGGAAGCCTGCATCATCTGCAGTCTGGATAATCAATCTATCAGTGGGTGCAGAGCACTATACTAAGCTCTTGGGAGAGTACAGAATAGTAAAGTTGGTTGACACGTTCCCTAACCACTGGAGCTTTAAGTCTAATACTCAACCCCTGAATCACTGAGATTGGATACATTAAAAAAAATATCACAGCAGGAAACCATGTTTTTGAAAGGCTTTCAAACTTCGAGGCATAACAAACTCTGGATGTTTGGAAGAACAAAATGTATCTTTATAATTCAATCTACTCGTAAATACCATGGTACTCCACCCTCACTGAAAGTGCTGTATTGGAATATCAGATGAAGAGAAGAAAACATAGTACTTAAGAGAGTAATCGGCTGCTAGAATTTGGAAGCTACAATACCAGTTATTGATATTACAAACTAAAGCAGATTATCAGCTGCGCTGAGAGACTCACGTCTTTTTTTATTAGAAAGAAAATAGCATTCTGATTCATAAGGCACGTGGCAAAATTGGAACTTCAACTTTGACAAAAATGTATGAGGTAAAATAAATGGAGAATTGATTGGGGATATGGGGTGCCAAGAAGGCAGAGGTACAGTGTCTGCTCTGGCCTCTTGGGCAGGTGCATCTCTGGTTACCTTTTGTTACTGTGAACTGTTCCGATTCAGTGACCATCGGATTTGTGTCTCTGAGATAGAGAGCTTCTCTTTTCTCTCTCTGGTTGGGCTGTCTCACTCTTGCCCCTCAAAACCTCTACTCGACACTGCCTATATTCTGCCCTGTGTTTTTTAGGGCCTCGGCACTGGGTATAAGTCTTTGGGTCACTTCTTGAACCTTTCATGTTCAGAAAAGACATCTCCACCCTAATTGGCAGAGAAGGACAGTGGAGCACAGAGAAATTTTCAAGGTCACCCAGCAGGTCTGAGGCATGGTTAGGACTAGAATTTCTGCTCAGTCCAAGTGTATCCACGGAGCTCTGAGGTTGTCACTCGAAAAATGCTAAGTTTCTGTGATGCTCAGATTCTGATGCATCACTGTTGCAATGAACAAAGCAATTGTTAGAAGACCAAATGGAAGGGTGGCAATGGTTGGTGGTGGAGAAACAATAATAACAATAATAATGGTATTTGTTAAGTGCTTACTACGTGCAAAGCACTGTTCTAAGCGTTGGGGAGGATACAGGGTGATCAGTTTGTCCCACGTGGGGCTCATAGTCTTAATCCCCATTTTACAGATGCGGTAACTGAGGCACAGAGAAGTTAATATGTGCCAAGCACTGTACTAAGCACTGGGGTGGATTCGAGGAAATCAGATTGGACACAGTCCCTGTCCCACATGGGCTCACAGTTTCAGTCCCCATTTTACAGATGAGGTAACTGAAGCACAGAGAAGTAAAGTGACTTGCCCAAGATCACATAGCAGAAGTGCTTTACCTCACTGGGGTCAGGGAACATGCCCTAGCCGCTCTGTTATAGCGTACTCTCCCAAGCGCTTAGTACAGTGCTCTGCACATGGTAAGGGCTGAGTAAAGCTGGATTGGCCGATTAGGGTTATTTGTAATTTATCTCCAATTTCATTCCAGGCTCCACTTACAGTGTTTTGTCCATCATGCCCTCGGACTCAGAAAGCAGCAGCTCTCTCAGTAGCGTGGGTGAGTACGGTGTTCGGTGGTTGGGTCCCGGCTCGGTTGGAGCAGGCTTGCCCGCTCCCCACAAGACTCTGGCCTCCCAGACTCTCCGGGCCACAAAGAGGAATGGTGCAGTTTGGCGCTCCTCATTGTAGTCGCTTGATGGTGCATGGAAGCCACCTCGTCACTAGTGGGACTGGGAAGTTAGGACTGGGATGCATCCAGCACTTAGAACAGAGATGGGCACATAATAAGCGTTTAACAGATACCGTTATTATTGTCCCTCACCATTATGGTGGATGATAGGGAAGGCAGCAGTCCCTCGAACCCTCCACTCATCTCATCATCAGTCGTATTTATTGAGTGCTTACTATGTGCAGAGCACTGTCTCGTCTCCGCTGTTGGGATAGACTTTTGGGCTGGAAGCCCTTTGATCAAACACCGTTCTTGTGGCATTTCTATTCATCCCTTTTATCATTCAGTCATATTTATTGAGTGCTTGCTGGGTGCAGACCACTGTACTAAGTGCTTGGGAGAGTACAATAGACTGTGTCCAACCCGATTTGCTTGGATCTACCCCAGTACTTAGTACAGTGTCTGGCACATAGTAAGCACTTAACAAATGGCATTATTAGTAACAATAAACCGACACATTCCATGCCTACAGTGAGCTTACAGTCTAGAAGGGGAGACAGACAATAAAAGAAACACAGAAATGACAGATATGTACATAAGTGCTATGGGGCTGGGAGGGGGAATGAATAAAGGGAGCGAGTCAGGGTGATGCAGGAAGGGGTGGGAGAAGAGGAAAGGAGGGCTTACTCAGTGAAGGCCTCCAAGTGAGTGCTCATGGGCTAGCTGGCCTTTCAGAAAGGCTTCAGAGTCAGGTGAGAAATTAGGAAATGGAAGACACTTTACCCTTACAGCAAGGTGCTGGCTAGTCCAAGGGGGACCTCGGGTAATGGAGAGGAGAGGAGGGCTGTTTCTTCCAAAGTCTGTCAGTGAACTCGATGCCAGTACTGGGGTCACTCTTGGGTTTGATGCATCCTTTCATTTCGTTTGTTTTCCCCCTCCACATTCCCCTCAAGATCAGGGGACTTTGGCATCCTTGAAGCAAGGGGGCAAAGTGCCTCATTGTATCCAAACGTGGAATGCTAACGGGGCAGGCAGGTGGTGGTTGGTTCTAGGACAGTGGTTGGAGAAGGGAGAAGCGCCATTGCTTTTGAACCAGTTGCCCTCTGAGCAAATTCATTCACAAACACAAATAGCCATTATTAGTTTACTGGGTTCTGAGAAGAAAAAGGAAGAGGTGGGAGGAAGACTGGGGAAAAGATTGGTGCTGCAATCTCATAAAGTAGAGCTGGTGACCTCAGTCACACGACTAAATAAACACTCTTATTGCATGTGCTCATGGTTTGCTTAAACCGTGGTTTGTGTCAACTCTTGCTGTTCAAACTCAAGATTTAAGTTTCCTGGCTCTTAAGCATCTCTGGGTAATTCATGATGTGGGAAAAGCAGCTGAAAAGGTTAGCTTTCAGTTCTCTAGACTGTAAACTCACTGTGGGCAGGGAACTTTTCTGCCAACTCTGTTGTACTGTACTCTCCTATGCGTTTAGTACAGTGCTCTGAACACAGTAAGCGCTCAATAAATACCATCAATTGATTCTCATCCAAGTGACAGAACTTCAGTCTGGACAGCGAGCACTAAATGAAAGGGAGTGTTTTGTTTTCTTACTAAAGCAAAATTCTATGAGTTGGTATCAGCGAGGCTTTAGAAATTTTATAAAAGGGAAAATCAACTCCATGCACGCCAGATGAGTTCTCCATAGGTCAGATTCATTCATTCACGTATTTATTGAGCGCTTACTGTGTGCGGAGCACTGTACTAAGTGCTTGAAAAGGACAATTCAGCAACAAATAGGGACAATCCCTACCCAACAACAGGCTCACAGTCTAGAATACCCCAGACTCTAATTTGCTAAAACAGCTAAGGTTTGCTAGTGTTGGAGACTGTCCTTTCGAACCAGGAACTGGCTCTAGTGTGAATTGATGCAAGATTCCTGCGGTGTGACTGAGTGTGAGCAGCTGAAAGGAGGTCAGTGTTTTTATTGTGGAAGATGGTCATTTGGAGAATTTTACTGCTCAGGCCAAACTTTCAATTTCATTTCAATCTGTGTCTATGGCTCCAACTGGTTTCATTGAGAAGCAGCATGGTGAAGTGGATAGAGCATGGGTCAGAAGGTCATGGATTCCAATCCCTGCTCTGCCGCTTCTCTGCTGTGTGATCTTGGGCAAGTCACTTTGCTTCTCTGTACCTTAGTTACCTCATTTGTAAAATAGGGATTGATACTGTGAGCCTTATGCCTTGTCCCGCCGTCGACCCCCGGCCCATGTCCTCCCCCTGGCCTGGAATGCCCTCCCTCCGTACATCCACCAAGCCAGCTTTCTTCCTCCCTTCAAAGCCCTACTGAGAGCTCACCTCCTCCAGGAGGCCTTCCCAGACTGAGCCCGCTCCTTCCTCTCCCCCTTCTCCCCCTTCCCATCCCCCCACCTTACCTCCTCCTCTCCCCACAGCACCTGTATATATGTATATATGTTTGTACATATTTATTACTCTATTTTACTTGTACATATTTATTCTGTTTATTTTATTTTGTTAATATGTTTTGTTGTCTGCCTCCCCTCCTAGACTGTGAGCCCGCTGTTGGGTAGGGACCGTCTCTATAGGTTGCCAACTTGTACTTCCCAAGTGCTTAGTACAGTGCTCTGCACACAGTAAGCGCTCAATAAATACGATTGAATGAATGAATGAACAGGGACTGTATCCAACTTGATTTGCTTGTATCCACCCTGGTGCTTAGTACAGAACCTGGCATATAGTAAGCGCTTAACAGATACCACAATTATTATTATTATCATTAGTAAGGTGTTTTTTTTTTTAACTAGGAGGCACTGTTTCCCTTACAAGAGAGAGAAAAAAATCTGCCTGACATGTTGAAGTAGAGGGCAAATGCTTGGAAACACAAATGTTTTTCCACTCGATCACCAGGATGTGTTTAAAAACAGCTCAGCTTTGTGAGTGTGTAAACGTCATCCAAAGGTCTTTTAACGTGGCTTGATTTGTTGAGTGACAAACCATCATAGTAGCTACTGCCTGCCCCTTTCAAAGCTTCCACCTGCCAAAGGCAGCAGCCCCAAAAGCAGTGAATTAACACAAGGTTTAAAAATATTAAGTTCTGTGTCGAATCTGGCAGGTTGAGCTTAGTGCAGGCCTCTTCTGGGTGAAGGTCCGACCATAATGCCTGCATCATAAGGGTACAGTGAATATCTCTGAGAAGCATCATGTCCTAGGGGAAAGCGCACCCAGAGTCAGAGAACCCGGGTTCTAATTCCAGCTCTGCCAGTTTACCTGCTGTGTGGCCTTGGGCAAATCACCTAACTTCTGTGCCTTGGTTCCCTCATCTGCAAAATGGGAATTCACACCCAGTCTCTCTCCTGCTTAGACTGTGAGCCCCATATGGGATCTGATTGATTTATATCTCCCTCAGCCTTAATTGTTATTATGCAGCCCGCTATACTTTTCTCATTTATCTCGGCATACATAAACCCAGCCTCTAAATTTACATCCAGTCAGATTTTTTTGATGTTTAAGTGCTTACTATGTGCCAAGCACTTTACTGGGTGCTGGAGGTAGATACAAGCTAATCAGGTTGGGCACTGTCCCTCATCCCATATGGGGCTCACAGTCTTAATCCCCATTTTAGGAGAAGCAGCGTGGCTCAGTGGAAAGAGCCCGGGCTTTGGAGTCAGAGGTCATGGATTCAAATCCCGGCTCCGCCACTTGTCAGCTGTGTGACTTTGGGCAAGTCACTTCACTTCTCTGGGCCTCAGTTACCTCAGCTGTAAAATGGAGATTGAGACTGTGAGCCCCCCGTGGGACAACCTGCTCACCTTGTATTCTCCCCAGCGCTTAGAACAGTGCTTTGCACATAGTAAGCACTTAATAAATGCCTTCATTATTATTATTATTATTTTACAGATGAGGTAACTGAGGCAAAGAAATGAAGTAACTTGCCCAAAGTCACGCAGCAGACAAGTGGCCAAACCAGGATTAGAACCCAGGTCCTTCTGACTCCTCAGTCCATTCTCTATCCACTAGGCGACTGCACTTCTCTATCTCTGAACAGTTGTACATCTTGCGGTTGATTTTGTTGGGTGAGGGTTGCCTGGAGCATGAATGGTAAAATGAATTCCTCGGTTAAGATTTTTTGGTTTCCTCTTCCTCGTTCATTTCTGTGGCATCCTCAGGCTCCAGATTCAGGCGGGCTCTTTCTCGGTCAGGGCCGGACTCGGGGGTCAGGGGACCACCCAGATATGCCTCCTCTTGTTTGGGGGAGTTATCACAGAGATCTAAAGCCTGCAGAAATCATTTATTTCCATTCTTTAAATAGTTTCCAGCATGGGCTTTTGGAGGCGTTTGTAGCCACAGGTTGCGATTCCTAAATATGAAGTGACCAGTAACATTTAAGGACAACACAGCATTTCTGACTGGATAACCCAGAGAAAGAATCCCAGCTTTTGGAAATTTTCTGTTTCCACCGATTTGTAATTTCCTTTGGTTTTTCAGAGTAACAAATTCATTTGCACCTTGGGAGCCACTAGATTGTAATATATCTGCGTGTTTAAATTGGTATTCATTTATTCTTTTAGGCATATTTGTACTAAGTGTGCAGCACATAGTCGATCATCAAAATTAATTTAACAGTCCTAATGTTTGCCCCAGACAGATGGCTCTAAAACCCAGGTCTTACAATTTTTCTGAAAACCTGTCCATCATTATTTTTAAAATATCAGCTTCTCTAATAACACATCTAGTTCTTGCTGTATGTAGGAAGGCCATCTTCATGTTCTTCTGGCAGAAAAAATTCTTTTTACATTTTGAAGTACTTGTCATGTTCCTGAGAACCCAAATAATTGTGAGTGGTCATCATCATTCACTATTTAAACGAGTTCCTGGGAAAGGTGAGTTTACCTGATCCTGAGGTAAAGACCTGATTCTAAGTAATATTAAGTTATCCAGAGGAAATAGGGTAGATAGAGCCTGCTGGGCAGAAGACTGGGGAAGTGGGTGTTTGGATCTATTTGGCCATAACTTCTGAAACACCTCCTAATCTAGGGGGAGGAATGGTTGTCCTTCTCTATTGGAAATTAATCAGTTGCTTCAAAAAATGTTACCTCTTTTGATTGTCCAAACCCTGGGTGAAGCACTGTCATTTCCTCTCTCTCCAATTAAGATTAGGGGACGCAAGTCTTGGCAGGAGCAAAGTTAAAATCAGGACAGAAGTTGAGGTTTCCTGAGGGCAGTAAGAAAGGCCAAGCTAAAGGGACCTAGGCATCAAGGGAAAAGCCGACCAGGATTGCTAAATCACAAATTCATTTTCTTTAGAAGGAACCCAGGAATATGTTTTTCTAGGAACCAGCTGAAAATCGTGTTGGGGAGAATGAGTGCTGGTTGACCTTGGGTGGTAAGCTCTCCGTTCATCTCTGGTCTTGTTTGGACTGTTTTTACTTTGGTTTGTGCTTTGATTTGTAATTGCTGTGTGAGTCTGTGGCAGAGGCCAGGTCTAATGACATTATGCTGGGTAGGAGAAACCACAAACCTAGTCAGCTAGTGAGCACAACTAGCTTAAAAAGTTTTTTAAAAACAACATTTCCTCCCCAAGAAAATGGAGAATCATTTCCTTTTCTGGCTTCCCAGAGAGTGACAGAGTTCTGTCAGTAAAGGGAAAATGAGATAGCCAGGTAGAAACCCTGTATTTATCTGTCTTAGAAAGAAAGAAGTAACTTGTTTTTTAGTCAAACAAAAAAAAAATGCCCTCTAATTAGAATCTCACCACCTCCTCCCACCCAGATTACAGGGCTTGCATGGAGACATTTGGAGAAGCGTCAGAATGAAAGTAATGTTGATGAAAAATGATACTCATCTGTTTGGATAGAGTTCTGAATCTTTTGCAGTGTGCTTTGGAATTTTACTAATATAGGATTAAAAAAGGACCCAAACCAATTCTAAAACATTTTGGCTGCATACTTTATAATCAGTTGAAGGACCTTTCACTGTGCAGCCCATCTTGCTGTTAAAAACACAGTCCCCTCACCTTGAGAAGCTCACACTAAATAATGGTAATAATAATAATAATTGTGATATTCATTAGGCATTTACTATTTGTCACGCATAGTAGTAATAATAACAGTGATGGCATTTGTTAAGCACTTACTATGTGCAAAGCACTGTTCTAAGTGCTGGGGAGATTACAGGGTGATCAGGTTGTCCCACAGGGGACTCACAGTTTTAATCCCAATTTTACAGATGAGGTTTCATTCAGTTGTATTTATTGAGCGCTTACTGTGCGCAGAGCACTGTACTAAGCTCTTGGGAAGTACAAATTGGCAACATATATAGTGGTGTTGGACACAGTCCCTGTCCCACTTAGGGCTCACAGTCTTAACCCCCATTTTACAGTGTAGTAACTGAGGCCCAGGGAAGTGAAGTGACTTCCCAAAGGTTGTGCAGCAGAGTGGAAAAGCTGGAATTAGAACTCAGGTCCATCTGACTCCCATGCTCGTGCTGTATCTACTAGGCCATGCTGGTCTAGCCACCTGAGATTTGTTCTTGGAGCTGGGGAACCACCAAAGTACGTTGTTCTCCTACTGCCTTGTTTGCTTCCTCTCGTGGTGTGCTCCCTGTTGGTTTACTTGTCTGCTGTTTAACCACTGGAAGTGTGTGACTAAAACCAGTTCTTACAGAAGGTAAGAGAAACTGCATCCTGAAATTGAAGAAAGGCTATTTCATTTGGCAAATTGCAGTCAGTTTAGGCATCTGTTATTTCCCGGCACAAGTGCTTCATGAGGGGAATGTCACTGGCCACCGTTGGCTAATTTCTAAATTCTGCTTTGTTTTCAATCTCTCAGGAGAAAAAGGCGCTCCTGGGTGCCATGTGGAAGGGGTTTCTAAGGTGGAGTGCCCTGTTCGCTTGGAAAACGTTTATGCAATCTCAAACAATATGATTTTTAAAAATGATATTTCTTAAGGGCTTACTATGTGTCAGACACTGTATTAAGCACTGGGGCAGGTACAAGATAATCAGTTTGGATATAGCCCATGTCCCACATGGGGCTCACAGTCTTAATCCCCATTTTACAGATAACTGAAGCCCAGAGAAGTTAACTGACTTACCCAAGATCATACAACAGACAGATCAATTGATCATTCGTATTAATTGAGCACTTACTATGCGCAGAGCCCTATACTAAGCACTTGAGAGAGTACGATATAGCAGAATTAGCAGACACGTTCTCTGCTCACGATGAGTTTACATTTTAGAATGGAATAGCTGGGATTCGAACCTAGGACCTCTGATTCCCAAACCTATGTTATTTCCATTAGGCCACACTTCTGTGATTTGACTGTAAACTTGTTATGGGCAGGGAACATGTTTATCTAGCTGTATTGTGTCCTACTCTCCCAAGTTCTCAGTACAGTACTCTGTACGCAGTAAGCACTCAGTAAATGTCATTGATTGATTAGATGAGATGCTTGACTGGAGAAGGAGAAGTATCCTAAAGCATAATGGTGACTTTGGAATCTGGGCTTTGGCATATAGCGTATAGCTTAACAAAACCCACAAATTTTATTGTTATTCTTATTATTCCTAGGTAGGCTCTCGCTGGGGAGGAAGCATAGAAGGCATTTTAGAAACAATTTGATTAGCTGAAGCTTGGCGATCCAGCCAACCTCGTGTTGTATTGTACTTCTTAGTGGTATAATAATAATAATTAGGAGTAATTATGTGTTTAGGGCTTACAATGTAGCCAAGCACTGTGTTTAGAGCTGGAATAAATCTAGTCAGCATGGGCTGTCCCAGGTGGGGCTCACAGTCTAAGGGGAAGGGGGAACCAGTATTTAATCCCCATTTTACTGATAAGGAAACTGAGGCAAAGAAGGGTTCATTCATTCATTCAACCGTATTTATTGAGCACTTACTGTATGCAGAGCACTGTACTAAGCGCTTGGGAAGTACAAGTTGGCAACATATAGAGACGGTCCCTACCCAGCAACAGGCTCACAGTCTAGAAGGGTTAATCGACTTGCCCAAAGTGCCACAACAGGTAGGAGATGGAGCCAGGTTTAGACTATAAGCCCCGTGTGGGCAGTGATTGTCTCTCTTTGTTGCTGAATTGTACTTTCCAAGAGCTTAGTTCAGTGCTCTGCACACAGTAAGCGCTCAGTAAATACGATTGAATGAATGACTTCCAAAACTGTTTTTTCCACTAGGCCAAATGGCTTCTCTGATAAAGTTTTCCTATTCTCTGTGTATCTCCCTGCACGTCTTCCCGGTAGCCACTGCCGCCTCCTCACCACTCAAATTTCCTCATTCAAATTGGAGTCAGAAAGATGGATGTGAGGAACAAAAAAGAAAATATGTGGGAGGGAGAAAGTCACTAGCTCGTCATGTTTCCCTTCTCTTTGCCTTGGCTGCCCTTTCCACCGGCAATGCCCTTCCCAGACCAGACCCTTTCACTTTGAAATCCTGGGGAAACTCAGATAAACAAAATGTGATTCACTTCAACCTGGCAGCCATTTGGAGTTCTTGTGTCTCCTATTTCCACATCCCAGTGAATAGGGTAGAGACTAAAGGGGTACGGCACTTCGGAACTAAGTAAGGCCTTCAGAAATACCAGGAATTTGACTAGAAGGTAATGATGATTTGAACCAGGACAGTGGTAGAAAGGGTGGAAAAGAAGAGGCAGATGGATGTATCAGAGGATGTATCAGAGGAAGAGTAAGATTTGGAGCTTGACATATATGGAGGATAAATAACTGAGGAATCAGTGGTGACGTCAACCTGACAAGTATTTCAGATGGGTAGGGAGATGATGTTTATGGGGAAAATTAGCAGGAGGAGAAGAGTTAGGAGGGAGGATGAGGAGCTCACTTATAGACATTTTCATGATGTTGACGGGGAAAATTAACAGGAGGAGAAGAGTTAGGAGGGAGGATGAGGAGCTCACTTACAGACATTTTGAGTTTAAGGTGCCGGTGAGTCAGTCTCTTCAAAAAACATCTGCACATATTTGTGCCTGCTCATTCTAAAACTCTAATCCTAGAGTTCTGTGAAGGGGTCGGAGGAAACTCCTGGAAAACTCATTTCTGCACCTGTGAAGAGTTCTTCCATGTTGCCAATTATAATGGTAATTGTGGTATTTGTTAAGCACTTACTATGTGCAAGGCACTGTATTAAGCTTTGGGGTGGATACAAGCAAATCAGGTTGGACCCAGCCCCAAGTCCCATGGGGGGCTCAATCCCCATTTTACAGATGAGGTAACTGAGGCACAGCGGACTCAAGTGACTTGCCCAAGGTCACACAGCAGGCATGTGGTGGAGCCGGGATTAGAGCCCACAATCTTCTGATTCCCAGGCCTGTTCTCTATCTGTGATTATTTAAGATGACTGGTATCTTCAGTGGTCACCAAGACCTCCATTGAGCCTTTCTCAATTAATCAATCAAAATATAGTATTTTTTGAGTGTACACCGTGTGCAGAACACTGTAGGAAGCGCTTGGAAAAGTACAGTACAACACAGTTGGTCAATATGATTCATTCATTCATTGTCGTATTTTTTGAGCGCTCACTGTGTGCAGATCACTGTACTAAGCACTTAGCACTGTACAGGGAGTGTACAGTCTACAGGGGGAGATAGTAAAATAAATTACAGATGAGGGAAAAATATATTAGAGGAATATTTACACAGGTTTTGTGGTGCTAGGTTTAGTATCAAGGTGCTTAAGGAATACACAGCCTAGTGCCTAGGCGACGCAGAGGAGGATGGTTAAAAGAAATGAGGACCTAGGCAGGGAAGGACTCTTGGAGGAGATGTGATTTTAGGAGGGTTTTGAAGGGGGGGGGAGAGTTGTGAGTTAGAGGTAATGGGCTCTCTTCTGTCTAATTCTTCATGTCTTGGCTGCCTTCTGCACCGTTGACCCCTCCCTTCTCTTAGAAACCCTCATGGTTTCACTGACTTGACACATGTCCGGATGATCCCTCTTACCCTGCCTTCTCAGTCTCTTTTGCTGGTTCTTCTTCAGCCCAACTGAGGGCATCTCACAAGGCTATTCTGGATTCTCTACTCTCAGCTTTACAGTCTGAGCTGCTGATTTCCTCAGAGAGCTTCAGCTAACACCTCTCCATGTATGACTCCCAAATCACTCGCCCCCACTCTCACTTACTGAACATCCTCTCATTTTTTCTTGCCTGTGGGACTGTCTCTATATGTTGCCAACTTTTACTTCCCAAGCGCTTAGTACAGTGCTCTGCATACAGTAAGTGCTCAATTGAATGAATGAGTGTAAAGGTGCCCGGCCTGAGCCGGAAGCAGTGTGGGTTTTAACAGGGATTTAGAAGAGATTTGCAATGGCTCTGGAGCCAATAGGACAGGACGTAGTGATGGTAGGCCGATGGTTGGCATCCTGTGAAACTTTGCACTCCTGTGACTTCCTACACAATGCTTTGTGCGCTGGGTAATGTAACACAACATCTTCTTACTGAAAGGGAGGGGTTAGCATGTACCCCTGACCAAGTGTCTGAAGCCAGCCTTGCTGCCAGGGCCAAACTGCAGAATGAATCACCTCCTCACATGCTCAGATATATATGTTTATAAAATTTATTAAGCACATAACCAATCAGTCATATTTATTGAGTGCCTACTGTTTGCAGCACACTGTACTAAGCTCTTGGGAGAGAAGCAGTGTGGTTTAGTGGCAAGAGCCAAGACTGAGCTCCTTATCTTCCCTCCCAAACCCTGTCCTCTCCCTGACTTTTCCGTCACTGTAGACGGCACTACCATCCTTCCTGTCTCACAAGCCCGCAACCTTGGTGTTATCCTTGACTCTGCTCTCTCGATCACCCCACACATCCAATCCGTTACCAAAACCTGCCGGTCTCACCTTCACAGCATCACCAAGATCCTCCCTTTCCTCTCCATCCAAACTGCTACCTTGTTGGTTCAATCTCTCTTCCTATCTCGACTGGGTTACTGCATCGGCCTCCTTTCTGCTCTCCCATCCTCCTGTCTCTCCCGGCTTCAGTCTATTCTTCACTCTGCTGCCCAGATTATCTTTGTGCAGAAACGTTAGCTGGGCATGTCGCTCCCCTCCTCAGAAATCTCCAGTGGTTGCCTATCAACCTTCGCATGAAGCCAAATCTCCTGTCAGCTTCATAGCTCTCCATCACCTCGCCCCCTCCTACCTCACCTCGCTTCTCTCCTTCTACAGCCCACCCTGCACACTCCGCTCCTCTGCCGCTAACCTCCTCACTGTGCCTACTTCTCGCCTGCCCCGCCGTCGACCCCCGGCCCACGTCATCCCCCTGGCCTGGAATGCCCTCCCTCTGCACATCCGCCAAGCCAGCTCTCTTCCTCCCTTCAAAGCCCTACTGAGAGCTCACCTCCTCCAGGAAGCCTTCCCAGACTGAGCCCCCCTTTTTCTCTCCTCCTCCTCCCCTCCCCATCACCCCCCTTCCTCCCTCTCCCCTACCTCCCTCCCCTCCCCACAGCACTTGTGTATATTTGTATATATTTATTACTCTATTTTATTAATGATGTGTATATAGCTATAATTCTCTTTATTCCAATGGTATTGACACCTGTCCACTTGTTTTGTTTTATTGTCTGTCTCCCCCTTCTAGACTGTGAACCCATTGTTGGGTAGGGACCATCTCTTATATGTTGCTGATTTGTGCTTCCCAGGTGCTTAGTACAGTGCTCTGCACACAGTAAGTGCTCAATAAATATGATTGAAGAGCATGGGCTTGGGAGTCAAAGGACATGGGTTCTAATCCCAGCTCCACCACTTGTCTGTTGTGTGCCCTGGGGCAAGCCAGTTAACTTCTCTGGGCCTCAGTAACCTCATCTGTAAAATGGGGATAAAGACTGTGAGCCCCATGTGGGACAACTCAATTACCTTGTATCAACCCCAGCGCTTAGAACAGTGCTTGGCACATAGTAAGCGCTTAACAAATACCATAATAATAATAATAATAATAATCTCAACACGGTGGTCCTGTTGGCACCGTAAAATCAACAGGGTCAACTTGAGCTTCTCACCTTCCCTCTTCAACTCACTCCTCTTCCTAACGATCCAAGACTTGAGAGTACCACTGTCCTCTTTGTCCCTGAAGTTGGCACTAATGGTGCCATCTCTGCCTCCTTGCTCTCTTTTAATCCTCAGATTCAGTTTGTCACCAATTCCTCCAGGTTCTTTCTGCAGAGTTTTTCCCACATCTACTTAGACTGTGAGTCCCATGTGGGAAAGGGACTGTGTCCAACCGATTAGCTTGTATCTACCCCAGCGCTTAGAATTGTGCTTGCCACATAGTAAGCACCTAACAAGCATTGCGGTGTTGTGAATAGAGCACAGGCCTGCGAGTCAGAAAGTCATGGAAGCCGGATCGGGCCTGTGCGCGTTGTGGCCGCAGGGCCGAGCACCTTGTGCCCCTCGTTGTGCCCGCCGTGCCCCCCGCTGTGCCCCCCGTGCCCGCCGTGCCCGCCGTCACCATAGGGAAGGAGCAGTTCCGCGAGTCCGATGTGGCCAAGAAAATGTAAGGAGCCCCCGCCCTCACCAAGCTCTGCGGCGCAGTTAAACGATCTCCGCTCTCCATTACTCCATTCATTAATGATAATATTCATTCATTCAATCAATCAATCAATTGTATTTATTGAGCGCTTACTGTGTGCAGAGCACTGTACTAATCGCTTGGGAAGTACAAGTTGGCAACATATAGAAACAGTCCCTACCCAACAGTGGGCTCACAGTCTAGAATCGTATTTATTGAGCGCTTACTGTGTGCAGAGCACTGTACTAAGTGCTTGGGAAGTACAAATAATAATGATGGCATTTATTAAGTGCTTACTATGTGCCAAGCACTGTTCTCAGTGCTGGGGAGGTTACCTCCTTCCCCTCCCCACTCTATTTTATTTGTACACATTCTATTTATTTTGCTAATATGTTTTGTTTGGTTTGTCTCTCCCCTTCTAGACTATGAGCCCTCTGTTGGGTAGGGACCGTCTCTATGTTGCCAACTTGTACTTCCCAAGTGCTTAATACAGTGCTCTGGACACAGTAAGTGCTCAATAAATACAAATGAATTACTCTGTTCATTAATGATAATAATGATAGCATTTATTAAGCACTTACTATGTGCCAAGCACTGTTCTCAGCACTGGGGAGGTTACCTCCTTCCCCTTCCCACAGCACCTGTATATATGTTTGTACGTATTTATTACTCTATTTTATTTGTCCATATTTATTCTATTTATTTTATTTTGCTAATATGTTTTGTTTTGTTGTCTGTCTCCCCCTTCTAGACTGTGAGGCCGCTGTTGGGTTGGGACCGTCTCTGTATGTTGCCGACTTGTACTTCCCAAGCGCTTAGTACAGTGCTCTGCACACAGTAAGCGCTCAATAAATACGATTGAATGAATGAATGAATAGGTTCTAATACGGCTCTGCCACTTGTCTGCCGTGTGAACTTGGGCAAGTCACTTCACTTCTCTGGGCCTCAGTTACCTCATCTGTAAAATGGGGATTGAGACTGTGAGCCCCACAAGGGGCAGGGACTTCGTCCAACCCAATTTGCTTTTATTCCCCCCCAGCGCTTAGTACACTGTCTGGCACATAGTAAGTGCTTAACAAATATAATTATTATTATTAATTATTGTAATAATTGTTATTACTTCCTCCTCTCCACCCAAAAGCTGCCAGTCTGGTGCTTGTCTTATCAATCAATCAATCAGTCATATTTATTGAGTGCTTACTGTGTGCAGAGCACTGTAGTAAGCGCTTGGGAAGCACAAGTTGGCAACACACAGAGACAGTCCCTACCCAACAGTGGGCTCACACCCAGTTAAACTGGTGAACCTGGTCTCAGTCCTCCAATCTCTCCTATCAATTGATGGTAGTTATCGAGCACTCACTGTGTGCAAAGCACTGAACAAAGTGCTTGGGAGAATACAGTACAACAGAGTTGGTAGCCATGTTCCCTGCCCACAGTGATTGACAGTCTAGTCTGTTTTTCTCCCCTTCTCAAAAAACCCCCACTGGCTATCCATTTTCCTCCACATGAAGTAATGACACCAGACCACTGGCTTTAAGACACTTTGCCTGCACTCTCCCTTTTATTTATTGGTTCTCCTCACCCACTAGTCTCTAGATTAAACTCTCCACTCCTTCCAAGCAGATCTTTTCACTGTCCCTTTTTCTTGCCTCTCCTTCCTCTGGTCCCTTATTTGCACTCTCCCTTTCTGCCTGGAATTCCTTTTCCCTTCAAATCCACCCGACCATAGCTCTGCCCATCTTCAGAGGCCTGGAGTCTCACATTCCCCAGTTAATTTCCTTCTCCCCAGGCTGTATCCCCTCAACACTTATGAACTCACTGCCTCTATTAGTTATGTACATATCCCTTTATATACTGCCCTACTTATGTACTTGTTTATTCATTCTTTTCATTTTCTCATAATCAGTTATATCTCACTCTTTGTAACTCTCAGGTGTGAGCTCTGTAAGGGCCAGATACCATCTTTTACCTGATTTATATTTCCCCAAGCGCTCAGTACAGTGCTCTAGGCACTCAAGAAATACTTGTCGTTGGATTGATTAAATATTAAATAATAATATCAATTGTGGTAGTTTAACATTTACTGTGCATCAAACACAGTACTAAGCATTGGAGTTGATAAAAGATAACCAAATTGGACACAGCCCTTGTCCCACACAGGCTCACAGTAAAATGGAGAGGGAGAACAGGTATAGACTGAGCCCCCTTTTTCCTCTCCTCCTCCCCATCCCCCCCACCCTACCTCCTTCCCCTCCCCACAGCACCTGTATATATGTTTATTACTCTGTTTTACTTGTACATATTTACTATTCTATTAATTTTGTTAATTTTGTTAATGATGTGCATCTAGCTTTATTTCTATTTATTCTGATGACTTGACACCTGTCCACATGTTTTGTTTTGTTGTCTGTCTCCCCCTTCTAGACTGTGAGTCTGTTGTTGGGTAGGGACCGTCGCTATATGTTCCCAACTTGTACTTCCCAAGCACTTAGTACAGTGCTCTGCACACAGTAAGCGCTCAATAAATACGATTGAATGAATGAATGAATGAATACTGAGGCACGGCTTCTCCCTCTGTGTGTGCAGGGGGGAGGGTTGGGAATAGGTATGAAATGCTAAAGTTATATTTAGAAAAGAAAATAGGTGTAGCTGTGCAGTATATATACCCATTGCTACTTCACTTTTTAACTTTTCATCTCCCCATTTTATATCCCTTTTATATCCCCATTCTATATCCTATTTATTTTGTTAATGATGCACATATAGCTCTAATTCTATTTGTTCTGATGATTTTGACACCTGTCTACATGTTTTGTTTTGTTGTCTGTCTCCCCCTTCTAGACTGTGAGCCCATTGTTGGGTAGCGACCGTCTCTGTATGTTGCCGACTTGTACTTCCCAAGCGCTTAGTACAGTGCTCTGCACACAGTAAGTGCTCAATAAATATGATTGAGTGAATGAATATAGCTCTAATTCTATTTGTTCTGATGATTTTGACACCTGTCTACATGTTTTTTTGTCTGTCTCCCCCTTCGAGACTGTGCGCTCGTTGTTGGGTAGGGACCGTCTCTAAATGTTGCCAATTTGTACTTCCCAAGCACTTAGTACAGTGCTCTGCACACAGTAAGCGCTCAGTAAATACAATTGAATGAATGAATGAATATCCTCCCCCTCACCCAACGGCTACTTCTGTGCCCCCAAAACACTGTGCCCCCTTTTCTCCTCACATCCATGCCCCACAGCAATAATGTTCATATCTTTATGCTCTATTAACTTCCTCCTTTCAGTAATTTATGTTAACCTCTGTCTCCCCAGCTCTGTTGTAAATTCCTTGAGGGCAGGGATTATGTCTACTAATTGTACTGTGTTTTCCAAGCTCTTAATACAGCATTCTGCACACAGTAGGTGCTTATCAAATACTATCGATCATAAATAAGCACCTTTATGATTTAGAATGACACAGGACTTGTAACTAGGAACTCAGTCGATAAGATATCTGTCAAGGAAGCCCCATTAACAAGCTCAAGTTGCACTGATTTTGGAGTCATAGAATATTGAAGTGCTTAGAACAGTACCCTGCACACAGTAAATGCACAATAAATATGATTAATTGGTGAGACATTCCACAAAGTAAACATTCCCTTAAGTTTCCTGATGAGTCTCAGAGCAAGGCTGCACATAGCGGTGTACATAGACTGTACGTAGAACAGTTCATGAAGCTATTATTGGGCTATTGTGGTTGTTGTGTCTACAGGAGTGCCTTGGACTCTGAGCCCCGAGAGGTCTGAAAGTCATCTTCTCTAGCCACAACACCATACTGATTCAGTTTTTATGTTGTGTATTTGTCAGTCAGGTTGTATGGTTTCATCATTCCTGGTGTGTCTGTCTCCAGTCCCTTTTCCCCACTTTTAGTATTAAATTGTGAGCCCCGCCATGGAACGGGGTCCATGTTTAATATCCACCAGCAAATTCTCTCTCAGCACTTAATAAACAATATTTCTACTACTAAAGGTATTCTTCATTAAGATTCAGGATCTAGAAAATAGAACTCTACTTTTATCCTCTTCTTCACATCTCCTATTTTCCTTCAAGAGGCCTTCCCTGACTAAGTCCTCATTTCCTCTTTTCCCACTCCCACAGCCCTTATCTATCTATCTATCTATCTATCTATCTATCTATCTATCTATCTATCTATTTTAATGTCTGTCTCCTCCTCTGGGCTATAAGCTCGTTGTGGGCAGGGAATGTGTCTGTTACATTGTTGTGTTGTGCTCTCCCAAGTGCTTAGTACAGTGCTCATTAGTAAAATTAACTCCATCTGGTCTCCCCAAAGTCACTCCTTCCCCTTCTCCAACCCCCTTGCTCTCAACCCTTTCCACTACTCTCCTGTCCTTCCCAGCAGTATCCTCAGATGAGATCTCCTCCCTCCTCTCAAGTGCTACTCCGGCCACCTGTGCTTCTGACCTCATTCCTTCTCATTTTATGAAATCTCTCGCCTCGTCCCTCATCCCCTCCTTAACTTCCATTTTCAACCACTCACTCTCCACTGGTTCCTTCCCCTCTGCCTTCAAATATGCCCACGTCTCCCCCATCCTAAAAAAGCCCTCTCTTGACCCCACCTCCCCTTCTAGTTATCACCCTATCTCCCTCCTACCGTTCCTTCCCAAACTCCTTGAATGAGTCATCTACACCCGCTGCCTCGAATTCCTCAACGCCAACTCTCTCCTCGACCCCCTCCAATCTGGCTTCCTTCCCCTACATTCCACGGAAACTGCCCTCTCAAAGGTCACCAGTGACCTCCTTTTTGGCAGAACCAATGGCTCCTACTCTATCCTAATCCTCCTCGACCTCTCAGCTGCCTTCGACACTGTGGACCACCCCCTTTTCCTCAATACGCTATCCAACCTTGGCTTCACAGACTCTGTCCTCTCCTGGTTCTCCTCTTATCTCTCCGGCCATGCATTCTCAGTCTCTTTTGCGGGCTCCTCCTCCCCCTCCCATCCCCTTACTGTAGGGGTTCCTCAAGGGTCAGTTCTTGGTCCCCTTCTGTTCTCTATCTACACTCACTTCCTCGGTGAACTCATTCGCTCCCACAGCTTCATCTATCATCTCTACGCTGATGACACCTAAATCTCCATCTCTGCCCCTGCTCTCTCTCCCTCCCTTCAGGCTCGTGTCTCCTCCTGCCTTCAAGACATCTCCATCTGGATGTCTGCCCTCCATCTAAAACTCAATATGTCCAAGACTGAACCCTTTATCTTCCCTCCCAAACCCTGCCCTCTCCCTGACTTTCCCATCACTGTTGACGACACTACCATCTTTCCCGTCTCACAAGCCCGCAACCTTGGTGTCATCCTCGACTCCGCTCTCTCGTTCACCCCTCACATCCAATCAGTCACCAAAAACTGCCGATCTCACCTCCGCAACATCGCCAAGATCTGCCCTTTCCTCTTCAGCCAAACCGCTGCCCTGCTGGTTCAATCTCTCATCCTATCCCGACTGGATTACTGCATCAGCCTCCTCTCTGATCTCCCATCCTCCTGTCTCTCCCCACTTCAATCTATACTTCACGCTGCTTTCCGCATCATCTCTGTGCAGAAATGCTCTGGGCATGTTACTCCCCTCCTCAAAAATCTCCAGTGGCTACCAGTCAGCCTATGCATCAGGCAAAAACTCCTCACTCTCGGCTTCAAGGCTGTCCATCACCTCGCCCCCTCCTACCTCACCTCCCTTCTTTCCTTCTCCAGCCTAGCCTGCACCCTCCGCTCCTCTGCCGCTGACCTCCTCATTGTGCCTCGTTCTTGCCCATCCTGCCGTCGACCCCCAGCCCACATCCTCCCCCTGGCCTGGAATGCCCTCCCTCCCCACATCCGCCAAGCTAGCTCTCTTCCTCCCTTCAAAGCCCTACTGAGAGCTCACCTCCTCCAGGAGGCCTTCCCAGACTGAGCCCCCTCCTTCCTCTCCCCCTCCCCATCCCCCCTGCCCTACCTCCTTCCCCTCCCCACAGCACCTGTATATATGTTTGTACAGATTTATTACTCTATTTTACTTGTACATATTTACTATTCTGTTTATTTTATTTTGTTAATATGTTTTGTTTTGTTGTCAGTCTCCCCGTTCTAGACTGTGAGCCCGCTGTTGGGTAGGGACCGTCTCTATATGTTGCCAACTTGTACTTCCCAAGCGCTTAGTACACTGCTCTGCACACAGTAAGCGCTCAATAGATACGATTGATTGAATGAATGAATACTCTGCACACAATACTCAATAAATACAATTGATTGCTTCATCAGAGGATTTCTCAGTTTTGACAGAGTGTGGGAGATGCTGAAGGGACAGTTCTGTAGGCAAAAGAAAGAACTAAAAGATTAACCCACAAAAGGGGTTGCATGCTTATGTTTAGTCTTAATGGTGATGAGGAAAATCAGATTTTTTCCAAATTCTATTGTAGCTTTTTACCTTGTAGGGCCTAGTCTGGGAGTCAGAAGGACATGGGTTCTAATGCCAGATCTGCCCCTTGTCTGCTGTGTGACCTTGGGCAAGTCACTTAACTTATCTGTGCCTCAGTTGCATCATCTGTAAAATAAAGATTAAGATCGTGATCCTTATGTAGGGCATGGACTGGGTCCAACCTGATCATCTTGTATCTACTCCAGCACTTAGTACAGGGCCCGGCACATAATGAGCACATAACAAATACCATTAAAAACTAAAAATAAACAAGAGAGCAGTAGCAGAGAGCCTAGAGTGATCCACTTTGTCTCCTGTTGCCCACTTAGTTGGGTAATAAAGACGGTCATCATCCTCTGCTGAATTAGATAGCCTGACTGTAGCTCTCTGCAACCGGAGGCATTGTTTATTTTGCACATTTCCTGCATTTGCAGAATCTTATGGTATTATGCAAATATGGAGGGGAGGAAAAGAAAAACTGCTGATACTGATCTGGAACAAACACCTTATTCCTCTTTCCCCCCTTTCCCTTTCCTCTTCCCCATTTTTTCTCCTTAATAATAATAATAGCATTTGTTAAGCATTTACTATGTGCAAAGCACTGTTCTAAATGCTGGGGGGGATACAAGGTGATCAGGTTGTCCTACGTGGGGCTCACAGTCGTAATCCCCATTTTACAGATGAGGTAACTGAGACTCAGAGAAGTTAAGTGATTTGCCCAAGGTCACAGCAGACGTGGTGGAGTCGGGATTCAAACCCATGACCTCTCACTCCAAAGCCCATGCTCTTTCCACTGGGTCACACTGCTTCTGCTCCTTGCGACTAACCCCAAGCTGATCTGTGGTAACCAGCAGTTGAGCAGCAGCTGGGATGTGTTGGGCAAATATGACTGCCTCTCACTTTGTACATAGAGATGATGAAATTGTGAGGGAGAATGATCACAGGTATAAACTGAGGAGAAAGCCTAATAGGGGAATTGGCAGTGCAGGCAGACAGCCACAAATCTGGAAGAATTTCCGCTCCAGCATCATCATCATCATCAATCGTATTTATTGAGTGCTTACTATGTGCAGAGCACTGTATTAAGTGCTTGGGAAGTACAAATTGGCAACATATAGAGACAGTCCCTACCCAACAGTGGGCTCACAGTCTAAAAGGGGGAGACAGAGAACAAAACCAAACGTACTAACAAAATAAAATAAATAGAATAGATATGTACAATTAAAATAAATAAATAAATGAATAGAGTAAAAAAAAATATGTACAAACATATATACATATATACAGGTGCTGTGGGGAAGGAAAGAGGTAAGATGGGGGGGATGGAGAGGGGGACGAGGGGGAGAGGAAGGAAGGGGCTCAGTCTGGGAAGGCCTCCTGGAGGAGGTGAGCTCTCAGCAGGACCTTGAAGGGAGGAAGAGAGCTAGCTTGGCGGATGGGCAGAGGGAGGGCATTCCAGGCCCGGGGGATGACGTGGGCCGGGGGTCGATGGCGGGACAGGCGAGAGCGAGGTACGGTGAGGAGATTAGCGGCGGAGGAGTGGAGGGTGCGGGCTGGGCTGGAGAAGGAGAGAAGGGAGGTGAGGTAGGAGGGGGCGAGGTGATGGACAGCCTAGAAGCCCTGGGTGAGGAGTTTCTGCCTAGTGTTTTTAAGGTAGGGAGAATAGTAGTCTGTAGGATGTGAAGAGGGAGGGAGTTCTAGTAAGGAATTTATAGCACATCTTATTCCACCATGATTAGTATATCAGCCTCCTTGCCGACCTCCCTGCTTCCTATCTTGCTCCACTCCAGTTCATTCGTCACTCTGCTGCCCGGATTATTTTTCTACAAAAAACGTTCAGTCTATGTTTCCTCCTCACGAACTTCCAGTGGTTGCCCGTACACATATCTATCAATCAATCAATCAATCAATCGTATTTATTGAGCGCTTACTATGTGCAGAGCACTGTACTAAGCGCTTGGGAAGCACAAATTGGCATCACATAGAGACATTCCCTACCCAACAGTGGGCTCACAGTCTAAAAGGGGGAGACAGAGAACAGAACCAAACATACCAACAAAATAAAATAAGTAGGATAGAAATGTACAAGTAAAATAAATAAATAAATAGATAAACAGAGTAATAAATATGTACAACCATATATACATATATACAGGTGCTGTGGGGAAGGGAAGGAGGTAAGACGGGAGGATGGAGAGGGGGACGAGGGGGAGAGGAAAGAAGGGGCTCAGTCTGGGAAGGCCTCCTGGAGGAGGTGAGCTCTCAGCAGGGCCTTGAAGGGAGGAAGAGAGCTAGCTTGGCGGATGGGCAGAGGGAGGGCATTCCAGGCCCGGGGGATGACGTGGGCCGGGGGTCGATGGCGGGACAGGCGAGAGCGAGGTACAGTGAGGAGATTAGTGGTGGAGGAGCGGAGGGTGCGGGCTGGGCAGTAGAAGGAGAGAAGGGAGGTGAGGTAGGAGGGGGCGAGGTGATGGAGAGCCTTGAAGCCCAGGGTGAGGAGTTTCTGCTTGATGCGCAGATTGATCGGTAGCCATTGGAGGTTTTTGAGGAGGGGAGTAATATGTCCAGAGCGTTTCTGGACAAAGATAATCTGGGCAGCAGCATGAAGTATGGATTGAAGTGGAGAGAGACACGAGGATGGGAGATCAGAGAGAAGGCTAGTGCAGTAGTCCAGACGGGATAGGATGAGAGCTTGAATTAGCAGGGTAGCGGTTTGGATGGAGAGGAAAGGGCGGATCTTGGCAATGTTGCGGAGCTGAGACCGGCAGGTTTTGGTGATGGCTTGGATGTGAGGGGTGAATGAGAGAGCGGAGTCGAGGATGACACCAAGGTTGCGGGCTTGTGAGACGGGAAGGATGGTAGTGCCGTCAACAGAGATGGGAAAGTCAGGGAGAGGACAAGGTTTGGGAGGGAAGACAAGGAGCTCAGTCTTCGACATGTTGAGCTTTAGGTGGCGGGCGGACATCCAGATGGAGATGTCCTGAAGGCAGGAGGAGATACGAGCCTGGAGGGAGGGGGAGAGAGCAGGGGCAGAGATGTAGATCTGGGTGTCATCAGCGTAGAGGTGATAGTTGAAGCCGTGGGAGCCAATGAGGTCACCAAGGGAGTGAGTGTAGATTGAGAACAGAAGGGGACCAAGCACTGAACCTTGGGGAACCCCCACAGTAAGAGGATGGGAGGGGGAGGAGGAGCCTGCAAAAGAGACTGAGAAAGAACGACCGGAGAGATAAGAGGAGAACCAGGAGAGGACGGAGTCTGTGAAGCCATGGTCAGATAACGTGTTGAGGAGAAGGGGGTGGTCCACAGTGTCAAAGGCAGCTGAGAGGTCGAGGAGGATTAGGACAGAGTATGAGCCGTTGGATTTGGCAAGCAGGAGGTCATTGGTGACCTTTGAGAGGGCAGTTTCCGTGGAATGAAGGGGACGGAAGCCAGACTGGAGGGGGTCGAGGAGAGAGTTGTTGTTGAGGAATTCTAGGCAGCGCGTGTAGACAACTCGTTCAAGGAGTTTGGAAAGGAATGGTAGGAGGGATATGGGACGATAACTAGAAGGTGAGGTGGGGTCAAGAGAGGGTCAAACAGAAAGTACTTACCTTCGGCTGTAAAGCACTCATTCACTGCGCCCCCTCCTTCCTCACCTTACTGCTCTCCTACTACAATCCATCCTGCACACTTTGCTCCTCTAATGCCAAACTGCTGACTCTACCTTAGATTTGTCTATCACTGCACCTCATGTCTTCCCTCCCTTAGATTTCCTTCTCCCTCCCCGGCCATCCTACAGTGTCCGGGATCAATCAATCAATCGTATTTATTGAGCGCTTACTGTGTGCAGAGCACTGTACTAAGCGCTTGGGAAGTACAAGTTGGCAACGTATAGAGACAGTCCCTACCCAACAGTGGGCTCACAGTCTAAAAGGGGGAGACAGAGAACAAAACCAAACATACTAACAAAATAAAATAAATAGAATAGATATGTACAAGTAAAATGAATAAATAAATAGAGTAATAAATACGTGGGCAGAGCGATTGGACTTGCCCTTTTTTCCCTGTGCAGCTGAACCCAACTGAAGGATTGGCAGCAGCTGCCAACAGAGAGGTTGAGGAGAGTCAGTCTTTTGCCTGGAAATGTTGTATCCTGGTGCCATGGAGTACCAACCATATTCAGTCAATCAGTGATATTTATTGGGTGTTTACTGTGTGCAGAGCACTGTACAAAGTGCTCTGGTGCCCAGCACAGTCGGGTCAGCCGGCCTGCAGGACCCCAACAACAGACTCCCGGGCCTGTGCTCTATCCACTAGGCCATGCTGCTTACAACAGCGTTAGCAGACACGTTTCATGTCCACAGTGAGCTTACAGTCTAGAATCAACAGAATTGTCCACTGGGGACACTTCTTCCTCTTTTTTTTTTTATGGCTCAGCAGTAGCATCACTATCTCTCTGACTACCAGTGCTTCGAACAGTGCTTTGCACATAGCGCTTAATAAATAATAATAATAATAATGGTGGCATTTGTTAAGCGCTTACTATGTGCAAAGCACTGTTCTAAGCGCTGGGGGGGGATACAATGGGATCAAGTTGTCCCACGTGGGGCTCAGTCTTAATCCTCATTTTACCCGATGAGGTAACTGAGGCTCAGAGAAGTTAAGTGACTTGCCCTTATTATTATTATTACCAGGCCCAACCAAACTTGTTGCGGTAGTCCTGAGGGCCCTTATAGGGACCCTCAGATGCCAACACCTGAGTCTATCGCATTGAAGGAGTTAACACATCCCCACTAGAGTAATGTGACTTTTTCTGACCCCCTTTGGTTCAACATCTTCAGAAACTCCCTCTTGTATATTTATCTTCGATCTCTTGTCGTAAGGCCAGACAACAGTGATGATGATTATACTTCTTTATGGCTTAATGGAAAACGCACGGGCATGGGAGTAAGAGGTTGTGGATTCTAATCCCGTCTCTGCCACTTGTCAGCTGTGTTACTTTGGGCAAGTCACTTCACTTCTCTGTGCCTCAGTTACCTCATCTGTAAAATGGGAACTTAGACTGCGAGCCCCACCTGGAACAACCTGATAGTCTTGTATCTCCCCCAGCACTTAGAACAGTACTTGGCACATAGTAAGCGCTTAACAAAAACCATTGTCATCATCATCATCATCACCACTGCTACCACTATTAATAATAATGTGGTATTTTGTAAGCACTTATATGCTAAGCACTGGAGGAAATACATGATAATTAGATTGTACACAGTCCCCATTCTACACTGGGTGCACAGTCTCTGGGGAAGGAAGAACAGATATTAAATCTCCATTTAACGGATGAGGAAACAGAGGCCCAGAGAAGTTCGGTGACTTACTCTTGGCTTCCCAGGAGGCAAGCAAGAGAGCCAACATTAGTACTCAGATCTCCTGACTCTGTTCTCTGCTCTATCCATTTGGCCATGCTGCTTCTCAGTATTCCGGTGGCTCCCCAAACACGCCGTTTACTTGGATGACTGAATTTTGGGTTTCAAGACCGAGCCCCAGAGCCCGGAGGACAGGTGGGAATCGATGAATCACCTTCCTAGTGGTCCTGGGGATGCCGAGCGATGAGCAAGCTGAACAGGTTGTGTCACCTGGATATACGGAACTGGGCTCAGCTGACAGTTCTTCCCATCAGTGCGTTTGACAAATCCAGTTAGTCTGAAAGAGTGGGTGAGATACTGGAAGGAGTTAGAGAATAGAACTTTAGCCTGCGGGCATGGACATGTTAAAACAAATGTCATTGGTTGAAAACCAGAAAGGAAATGCTGTTGTGGAAAGGAGGCAGTCAGGTGGAGAGTATAGAGTCAGAATGAGGTTCTTTCCCTCCCTGTTCCATCAAGTTGCCAGATGAAATCAAGGACTTTTGGCCCTCAGCTGGAAAGCCTCCTTCAAGGGAAATGGAGAAAAATTGAATTTTTTCCTTGAGCTGGTGTTGCCCCCTTCGTGTGCAAGGGGCATAGTACCTGAGAGTACAGACAGTGTCTTTAGGTTTGTGGAAAATCTGAGCGCTTTGGGCAGAGAGAAATGTAAAGCAGAAAGGAGTCTTTGGTGACATACTGAGATGGTGACAGGGTATTTGCATTCTGTCACTCCCTGTTTTGGGATTGTACAAGACAGGTGGCATACATTCATGACAGAGAATTCTGACTCTAGTAACTAGTTCTCCACACATCCTCTCCCCTTCCTCCTTCCCCTCATTGTGCCTTGATTGCATCAAAAATACCGTGAACCTGTGGGTGAAAGCATGAGCAGACATTGGTCTATGTAGGGAAACGCTACCAGGTAGAACTCAAAGCAGCTGTTACCTTCACGTTGCCCTCTCGCTAATAACAGCTGAATTTCAGGGAACCTCATCACCTCATGGGCAGATTTTCAGAAATAAAGTATTCCCTGGCCTAGAGCCTTGGGAAAGAAGTGGGAAGAGGTCTTTTCTCCAGGATTCACAAAGGGGGTAAAGAGCAGTTAGAGCAAAAGGGGGAATTCCTTAACTACAACAGGAAGCATACACACAAACGTAGCAGCCAAAAGCCACTCAGACCAACTTGGCCAACTTTTCGTTGGTGAAAGGGAAACCTGTCCGTAGACCAGACTTTATCGCTCTTAGTGTTTAGGACTCTAGGACATCTTTCTGGTGAACTGATTGTGTTCTAGACTGATAAGCACAGACCTTCAGATCCAGTCTTCCTGTATTAATGACCTGCTCAGCAATCAACTTTTGCCAAGAGCTAATGCAAAGAACATTGCCTTGTTATGCATGTGCTTCCCCTAACCACTTCCGTTCTGTCACCGATGTCCTGCTCCAGACTAACATCTGCCTCGACAGACCCATGCCGACAAAGCCGTGCACATTCATTTGAGTCCGTTTCAAAATGTCTTACCCCATCCGAGCAGTCTGGTAGTCGCCAAGATGTGAAGTCACGGAGAGGGCGCCTGTCCGGATGAGCCGTGGGGTTTTTCGTTAGGCTGATGTGATCTCTGATTTCAGACTGTGTTCCCACCAGGCACAACTGGCAAAGCATCATCCCCACCACCTGTGATCACAGACACCAGGCAGATGAGTGAGAAACTGGAGACTATTTTGTTTCAGCTGCGACAGGTGACCCGCGAGAGGGACGAGCTGCGGAAGCGCCTGGCCCTGTCATCTCCTGGATCGACTTTTGACGACTGCAGGTAAAGCGACCGCTGTTGCTACTGACCTTGACGGACTACTTCTTGACCTCTGGCGGGTGCGGCCCAGATTGTGCACGGGACCCGGGTCTTGCACCCTATTGGCTGATGTGCAGATCATCCAAAGTATTCACTCAGTCATATTTATTGAGCACTTTACTGTGCGCAAAGCACCTTGGAATGTACAATATAACAGCAAACAGACACATTCTCTGCCCAAAGCAAGCTCACGGTGGAAAAGCAGCATGGCGTAATCGATGTGCTGCGTGACCTTGGGCAAGTCACTTCTCTTCTCTGTGCCTCAGTTACCTCATCCGGAAAATGGAGATTGAAACTGTGAGCCCCACGTGGGACAGGGACTATGTTCAGCCCGATTTGCTTGTATCCACCCCAGAGCTTAGTACAGTGCCTGGCACATAGTAAGCGTTTAAACATTATTATTAGTAGTAGTTTTATTGAGCACTCGGTGTGGTGCACTGCTGTTGGCACTTGGGAAGTGCAGAATAACAAAATAATGATGGTATTTGTTAAGCACTTACTATTCGTGAAGCACTGTTCTAAGCTCTGGGGGGATACACGGTGATCAGGTATTCCAAGGGGTTTACAATCTTAATCCCCATTTTACAGATGAGGTAACTGAGGCACAGAGAAGTTAAGTGACTTGCCCAAAGTCACACAGCCGATAAGTGGCGGAGCTGGGATTAGAACCCATGACCTCCGACTCCCAAGCCTGTGCTCTTTCCACTGAGCCATGCTGCTTCTCTATGACACAGTCCCTGTCCACAAGGTGCTTGCAGTCTAATGGGGAAGGCAAACAATTTTTAAAATAATAATTATTAGTATTAGTAATAATACTGGTTTTTGTTAAGCACTTACTATGTGTTAGGCACTGTTCTAAATGCTGGGGTTAATCAAATTAATCAGGTCAGACACAGTCCCCGTCCCCCGTGGGAGAGCAGGTATTCAGTCCCCACTTTTCAGATGAAGAAACTGAGGTACAGAGAAGTTAAGTGACTTGCCCAAGGTCACAGCAAACAAGTCATGGAGCTGGGATTAAAACCCAGATTATCTGGCTCCTAGGCTCATGCCCTTTCCACTAGGCCATGCTGCTTCTCAACTGGAAGGGTTACAACTAGAAGGGCTACATATATTAGCAGATGGTTTTCTATTGGTTGCCTTCTAATGAAAATACTTTTGGGTTCTGATTTTTGGCTTTGGTCACTTTTATTATTTTGATCGGGGAAATCACAGAGTGAGAACCAGAAAGGTTTAGGCAATGCTGAGCATTCTCATCCCACTCGCTTACTCTGGGAAGACTTCCTGGAGGAGATAGGATTTGACAAGGTCCTTTAGTAAGGGGATGGAGAAGGCTTGGTGGTGTATTTATTTTATTTTGTTAGTATGTTTGGTTTTGTTCTCTGTCTCCCCCTTTTAGACTGTGAGCCCACTGTTGGGTAGGGACTGTCTCTATATGTTGCCAATTTGTACTTCCCAAGTGCTTAGTACAGTGCTCTGCACATAGTAAGCGCTCAATAAATACGATTGATTGATTGATTGCTTCTTTGAACAAATTGTAGGGGTGGTTGAGGGGGGAGACCTTGACTTCCTTGGGATGCCCCCTGTTCCTTGGTCAGGTCCTCAAACCTGAGAAGGTCTTCAGGGTTAAAGTGAAAGAAAGGGCAAAGAACTAGTCCTGTAATCCACTGAAAAAGTAGTGGTTGGTAGTAATAGTATTTATTAAGCTTTTTCTGTATGCAGAGCCTGGTACTAAGCCCTGGGAGAATACACAAATGGGAATTAGACACAGTCCTTGTCCCACTGGGGAGCTCACAATCTAGTGTGGTTAAGCACATAAATGCTGTTATGATAGAGCAAGCTTAAAACCTGTCTACATTTGCAAGGGGCAGCAAATCATACCCCTCTGTGGGTTTTCTGGTCAGCTCCAAGAGACTTTGGCTCTAATGCCATGATTAGTACCTGAGAGAAGGATGGAGGAATAAATCTGAACTTCATGATCCAGTAGAATTGTGTTGTCACTACTTTGCTGTGTCCTCTGGGTGGGTAACGGCTGCTGTGTTTTCCCTTCTGTGAAAGGCCCAGCCCCAAACCAAGTCACGACTATGAAAGGCTGAAGATCCAGTGTGTGAAGGCCATGTCAGACCTTCAGTCTCTCCAGAATCAACACACCAAGACCCTGAAGAGATGTGAGGAAGCAGCCAAAGAAGCAGACTTCTACCAGTAAGTGAAGCCTAGTGAGGCAGAGCCTAGTGTGGGATGAAAATTTCTGGCCTAAGCTTAACCCGGAAGAGGTTTGTTAAAGTTGGAAAGAGGTCCAGAGGAGTTGTGCCATATGTGCACGTGGCATGTTCATGTCTACATGGATGCTCCAGTGGACTGCCAGCCAACTAGGCATGCGTAAAAATACCAGTTAGGCAACAGTTATTCCAGGCACCATGCTGTGAGGTTCCACCTATTGTAAGCAGTCCTAAAAAAAGGAAATATGTCTATACCTAGGCTGAGTCAATCCGGCCTTCTGCAAAGTCCAGTCTGACCTGGCCTTTAAGCTCAAGAACTGCAGATTGACTTAAGTTCCTGCTGGCCTCTATAGTGAGGATCCCTGGTCCCTCATGATTTTGAGGTGCCACATATAAGCCAGGGGAGGTATCAGGCATGTTCCCAAATTTTCCAGTTCTTCCATCTTTTGGAATATTGCTAATCCTATGTGGCAGTAAAAGGGAAGAGAAATGGGGGTAGGTGGGCACATTTTCCTGAGTTGCTAGAATCTGCCTTGGGCTGCTTAATGAGTTGCCTTGAACTCAGCAAACGTCTCAATACTGGTCTCTCCTCTCCTCTTCTTCCCTCCCCTCCACCCCTCGCCATCCCAGCCTTAAGTCTGGGTCATGGTGCAGGCTTCTGGGTGAAATTGTGGCTTCTGGGTGCTGCTTCTAGGGAAGCAGCGTGGCTCAGTGGAAAGAGCCCGGGCTTGGGAGTTAGAGGTCGTGGGTTCTAATCCCGGCTCCTCCACTTGTCAGCTGTGTGACTTTGGGCAAGTCACTTAACTTCTCTGTGCCTCAGTTTCCTCATCTGTAAAATGGGGATGAAGAGTGTGAGCCCCACGTGGGACAACCTTGATTACCTTGTATCCCCCCCCATCATCATCAATCATATTTATTGAGCGCTTACTATGTGCAGAGCACTGTACTATGCGCTTGGGAAGTACAAATTGGCAACATATAGAGACAGTCCCTACCCAACAGTGGGCTCACAGTCTGAAAGCACTTAGAACAGTGCTTGGCACATAGTAAGCGCTTAACAAATACCAACATTATTTATTATTAATGGAGAGGGAACTCTGTAGATGGAACCCAAGCCAATCCTTCCATAGGTCTTTGAATGAGTCGCTCGGAGAGGGTGGGGAGGGCCTAGCAGTAAGTTTCCAGGTGACCAGTCCTCAAGCCCTGTTTCTCTGTGGTGGTGTTTCAGCACACTGCACAGCCGTCTCTTGAGCGATCAGTCCCAGCTGAAGGAGGACGCGGATGCCCTGAAGCGAGAGAATGCCCAGCTGATCCGAGAGCACAATCACCTGCAGCAGTCCTGTGAGGAGATGAAAAGGCTCCATGAGGAAGATCAGAAGGAGATCGCTGACCTCCGGGTCCAGCAGCAGCAGGTAGGTGGAAAGTTCCTGCTGGAAAGGATGAGGCGAGAGACCCAGGGGCCGCTGGCAGCTCAAAGAGACAGGCTTATCACTGCAGTTGCAGTCTTTGTGCATTTGGTATATAGATCCTGCTGTGTGTCAGTCATGACTAAAGAGGGAATGAAGCTCCAGGGTTCAAATCAAAGTTCTGAGGTTACAAGGTTAAATCTTGATTCTGTACTATGTGGTGTTAAGCTAGTAGCTTAGCTCTCTGAGCCTCTGGTGTTGCGCCTGAAAAATGGATGTGATTCCTTGCTGAACTCCCAGGGATGTTTTGTGGTTGAGTGAGACGATGAAAAAATTATCGTCTATATAACAATTTAGTGTGGCCTAGTGGATAGAGCATGGCCCTGGGAGTCTGAAAGACCTGGGTTCTACTGCCAGCTCCACCGTGTGTCTGCTGTGTGACCTTGGGTGAGTCAAATTCTCTGTGCCTGTTACCTCATCTGTAAAGTGGTAATTAAGACAGTGAGCAGCCTGTGGGACACGGACTGTGACAACCTGATTAGCTTTTATCTACCCCAACACTTAGTACAATGCCTGGCACATAGTAAGTACTTAATGGATACCATTTTATAAAAAAAAAGCTTGTTCATATTTGATCTCATGTACCCATTCAGCAGCCCTGTGAATTAGAGAGTTGCCCTTATTATTATCCCCCTATTACATCATGGAGAGAAATAGAGGGAGGAGAGTTTAAGTGCCTAAATTTTGCCTAATATCATACAGAAGAGGCAGTGTCAAATTGAGAATCCAAGGCCCCCAACTGTGTTTCCTCAAACTCCGTAGCTGTGTATCCATCAATCATGTTTATTGAGCACTCACTGTGTGCAGAGCACTATACCAAGCACTTGGGAGAGTACAATATAATAGAAGTGGTAGACCCATTTCGTGCCCACAGTGAGCTTACAGTCTAGAGTTTGCAGTTTATATATATGAAAATGCCTTTAGGTGATAGAAGGGAAGCAGTATGGCCTAGTGAAAAGAGCACAGGCCTGACAGTCAGTGGATTTGGGCTTAATTCTGGCACTGCCTTGCCTGCTCTGTGATCTTGGGCAAGTCACTTAAGTCCTTTGTGCCTCAGTTTCCTAGATTATAAAGAGGGCATTCAAAATCTGTTCCCTCCTACTTGGACTGTAAGTTCCATTTGGAACAGGGACGTTGTCTGGCCTTATTAGCAGACACAGTTGAGGCATGCTTAGAAGCAGCGTGGCTCAATGGAAAGAGCACGGGCTTGGGAGTCAGAGGTCATGGGTTCAAGTCCCAGCTCTGCCAATTGTCAGCCCTGTGTGACTTTGGGTAAGTCACTTGACTTCTCTGTGCCTCAGTTCCCTCATCTGTAAAATGAGCATTAAGACTGTGAGCCACAGGTGGGACAACCTGATTACCTTGTATCCTCCCCAGTGCTTTGCACATAGTAAGCGCTTAACAAATGCCGTCATTATTATTATTAACTTGAATCTACCCCAGCATTGTAGTGCTTGACACATAGTAAATGCTTAACAAATGCCATAATTATTATTTGTAATAGAGATGTTTATATAATGTATGTATGGATAAGAATAAAATTATCTTGAATTTAGCATTTATGTAACCCCATACATTGCTGAGTATTAATACTCAGTATTAATACTCAGCAATACTAAGTATTAATACTTAGGCTCTAGTACTTATGTATGTACTTAGTACAGTGCCAAGTGCTTAGTACTGTGCTCTGCACATAATAAGCAGCGAGGCAGTGTGCCTAGAGAGGCATCTTAAAGAAGCAGTGTGGTTCAATGGAAAGAGCCCGGGCTTGGGAGTCAGAGGTCATGTGTTCTAATTCTGGCTCTGCCACTTATCAGCTGTGTGACTTTGGGCAAGTCACTTAACTTCTCTGGGCCAGTTCCCTCATCTGTTAAATGGGGATTAAGACTGTGAGCCCCATGTGGTACAACCTGATTACCTTGTATCTCCCCCAGTGCTTAGAACAGTGCTGGGCACATAGTAAATGCTTAACAAACACCAAAATTATTATTATTATTATTATTATTAGTGCTCAATAAATACTACTGATTGATATCTATAATTTATATGTTTATATTAATGTCCATCTCCCCCTCTAGACTGTAAGCTTGTTTGAGGCAGGGAATGTGTTTGTTTACTGATATACTGTTACTCTCCCTAGCTCTTAGTACAGTGCTCTGCATGCAGTAAGTGCTCAGTAAATATGATTGAATGAATGAATGTGTGCGGAGATAATGACAGCATTTATTAAGCACTTACTATGTGCAAAGCACTGTTCTAAGCACTGGGGAGGTTACGAGGTGATCAGGTTGTCCCACGGGGGGCTCCCAGCCTCAATCCCCAGTTTACAGAAGAGGTAACTGAGGCACAGAGAAGTGAAGTGACTTGCCCAAAGTCACACAGCTGACAATTGGCAGAGCTGGGATTTGAACCCATGACCTCCGACTCCAAAGCCCGGGCTCTTTCCACTGAGCCACGCTGCTTCCGTGAGATGCACACTCACCACTCCTCCTCCTCCCACAATCCCCCCACCAAGCATTCTTCCCCGTTATTCCTTCACATTTTGTCCCTGTTATGCTTAAAGGTTAGCGGCGGGATGATTGAATTACCTTTGATTATTCGAAGTCATAAAGTCTGGTGGGTTTTTTTGGTGATTAATGTTTTTAAATTTTGATTCAAAAAGCAGAGATCTATGAAGTGAAGAAATAGGTATCTATAAACTGTGAAATCAGCTGCCTTTACATCAAACTGGGGTTTCCTCTCTCCTGCCCCAGTTGGTGGAAACAGTAGAAAAATTAGGCTGGGAAGGCACTAGAAAACAACATCAAATGGTCCACTTTGTTGCAAAGAAAGCAGACAACATGGAGAAGCCAGCTGAGCAGGTGGTTTGCTTTACTTCCCTGTAAACCTTCAGTCTTAGTGTGGGGCTTCCCCATCAAGGTCTGTGCCAACAGTACAGCTCCTCCATGGGCCTAAAGGTGAAAGGTCAGCATAATCCCCACAAACAAAGTTTTGTTGCCCACTTCCTGCCTTGTAAACTTGAAGAGTTTAGTGCTAGGTAAATAGAGGTTGGTTCACCCGGGTGCTCTCTTGAGGGATTTGCCCCTGTTCAGCCTGTAGTAGGATCTGTACTGGAAGGGAAAAGTGCTGCTGGATTTCTTTTAAGTCATATGATCAGACTTCATATGAGCCTTTTGTTTGAGGAGAAGGCTTTCTCATTTCTTCTTCTCCCACTCCCTTCTTGTCACCCTTGCACTTGGATTCACACCCTTCATTCACCCCTCCCTCAGCCCCACAGCACTTATGTATATATCTGTAATTTATTATCGAGAAGCAGCGTGGCTCAGTGGAAAGAGCAAGGGCTCTGGAGTCAGAGGTCATGGGTTCATATCCTGGCTCTTCCATTTGCCAGCTGTGTGACTTTGGGCAACTTCTCTGTGCCTTGGTTGCCTCATCTGTAAAATGGGGATGAAGACTGTGAGCCCCCTGTGGGACAACCTGATCACTTTGTAATCTCCCCAGCACTTAGAACAGTGCTCTGCACATAGTAAGCGCTTAATAAATGCTATCATTATTATTATTATTTAGTTGGAGAAGGCTTTCCCCAACTGAGCCCTCATTTCTTCTTCTCCCACTCCCTTCTTGTCACCATTGCACTTGGATTCACATCCTTCATTCACCCCTCAGCTCCACAGCACTTATGTATATATCTGTAATTTATTTTTTACATTAATGTCATCATCATCAATCGTATTTATTGAGCACTTACTGTGTGCAGAGCACTGTACTAAGCGCTTGGGAAGTACAAGTTGGTAACATATAGAGACAGTCCCTACCCAGCAGTGGGCTCACAGTCTAAAAGGGGGAGACAGAGAACAAAACCAAACATACTAACAAAATAAAAAATAGAATAGATATGTACAAGTAAAATAAATAAATAAATAGAGTAATAAATATGTACAAACATATATACATATATACAGGTGCTGTGGGGAAGGGAAGGAGGTGAGATGGGGGGGATGGAGAGGGGGACGAGGGGGATCTACCCTCTAACCTGTAAGCTTGTTTTGGACAGGGAACATGCCTACCAACTCTGTTACGTCATACTCTGCCAAGCACTTATTGATGTGCTGTACATACAGACATACAGTTAATGTTTAATAAATATGATTGATCTCCCCCTCCAGTATTTGCATCTGGTTTCAGTTCAAAAGGCCATTGGTCTTGCTACAGGGGAAATGCTGGGTTCCACCTGACATTAATGCCTCTGTTAGCTCATCTGGGGATTGAAATGGGGATTGAGACTGTGAGCCCAATGTGGGATAGGGACTGTATTCAACCCAATTTGCTTGTATCCACCCCAGTACTTAGTACAGTGCCTGGTACACAGCACATAACAAATACCACAATTATTGTGACTTTTACTGGTGTCTGTCTGTCTCTCTCTCTCTCTCTCTCTCTCTCTCTCTCTCTCTCTCTCACTCTCTCTCTCTCTTTCTCTCTTTCTCTCCTGTGACCCTGGAGCACTTGAGTTGATGGTGAATGATTCTGGACCAATCTTCATTTCCAGTCTTCATTTTTATGTATTTAAGCACTTACTATGTGTCAAGCACTGGTTTAGGTGCTGGGGTAGGTTGAAGATAATCAGGTTGGGCACAGTACCTGTCCCACATAGGGCTCACAGTCTAAATTGAAGGGAGAAGGATTTAATCCCCATTTTACAGATGAGGTATAGAGAAGTTAAGTGACTTGCCCAAGGTCATACAGCAAATAGGTGGCAGAGCTGGGATTGGAACTCAGGTCCTTTGACTTCCAGGCACATGCTCTGTCCATTGTGCAACACTGCTTCCCCACTCCTTGACATCTAGTCCCTTAGAGCCTCAGTTTCCCCCAGGCTCTGACCCTTTGTCTTATTATTTTATTTAAATGTTATTTAAGTGCTTACTATGTGCCAGGCACTGTACTAAGTACTGGGGTGGGTACAAGCAAATTGGGTTGACTAAAGTCCCTGTCCCCTTTGGGGCTCACAGTCTTAGTCCCCATTTATTTTCTTTTTTTATAAGAAGCAGTATTTCCATGCCCACAGTGTGGCCTGAGAACAGGAAACATTTCTTAGTCCACTTTGAAGTCCATCTGACCTTTCCATTAGCTTGTGGAAAATTGGACAAGCTGGAAAACCAAGGTTGTTGTTGAGCTCTTCTCTCACATTGTCCTTCTCCGTGGTCTCCCCGTGGCTCCTGGCCAAATTGAAATTAGACATCAGATACTTTGCGAGTTGCTCAATTTTTGTTCCTCATGTTGGAGCACTGCATTAGAGGAAGCCCCTGCCCTACCTCCTTCCCCTCCCCACAGCACCTGTACAGATTTATCACTCTATTTTACTTGTACATATTTACTATTCTATTTATTTTGTTAATGATGTGCATTTAGTTTTAATTCTATTTGTTCTGATGACCTACACCTGTCTACATGTTTTGTTGTCTGTCTCCCCCTTCTAGACTGTGAGCCCATTGTTGGGTAGGGACCATCTCTATATGATGCCAGTTTGTCCTTCCCAAGCGCTTAGTACAGTGCTGTGCATACAGGAAGTGCTCAATAAATACGATTGAATGAATGAATGATCGGAAAGGATTGCCGTGTTTCCAGAGAGCCTTGCTGCTTGCTGTCCTTTCAGTCTAATTGCTTCTTTGCCCCTGTTATCCATCATGGTGATGATTAAATGTTTTGCTGCCTCCAGAGTGACATTTGGCCTGGATCCAAGTGTCTCAAATAATGGTGGTTTTTGTACCGTATTACCCAGTTAAGGTTAAAGGAACCCTAATGTGAATTTCAATGTCCGAGGTATCATCTTTTAACCGAGCGCTTTGGTCAGATTCCAGTTATTCCCGTTCTTTTGGGTGACTTGTGAATGAGAATATCTATGCCTGAATCAAAGCGAACAATCGAGTTTGATGCCAATTTAGAACGTTTTCTCATTGTAAGGGAAATTAAAACTTTAGTGCAGAAGTCAAAACTAGAAAGGATGATTGGAACGGGTGTATCCAAGTCTGCCATCGTGTGGACACTAGGGAATCTATAGGCAAGGTCAATACTCAAACCAGACCACATTTCTCTGGATCGAAATCCCGGGTAGCGTTTTGGTGGATTGACAAGACCTGCAAGTGGCCCAAACCACCATTTAAAACAATGAAGTGCTGCAAGATCAATCAGTGCCGTATTTATTCAGCAGTTACTGTATAAAGAGCACTGTACTAAGCACTTGGGAGAGTGATGATGATGGTATTTGTTAAGCACTTGCTAAGTGGAAAGCACTGTTCTAAGCACTGGGAAGGTTACAAGGTGATCAGGTTGTCCCACAGGGGGCTCACAGTTTTAATCCCCATTTTGCAGATGAGGTAACTGAGGCACAGAGAAGTTAAGTGACTTGCGCAGAGTCACACAGCTGACAGTAGGCGGAGCTGGGATTTGAACCCATGACCTCTGGCTCCAAAGCCCGGGCTCTTTCCACTGAGCCACGCTGCTTCTTCTTCTTCTGTGTACGATAGTTCAGGGTAGGTAGACTCACTCCCACCAGGCAAGAGATGTAAGATGCTTTCTGCTGTTGCTAGCTGGCAGTTCTAGGCACTTTGTTTATTTCTTTTGTATGAGAGGGCTTTCTGCGAAATGTGACTTTAAGCATCTTGAGGGCAGGGATCTTCACATCTGTGGTCATCATCAATCGTATTTATTGAGCGCTTACTGTGTGCAGAGCACTGTACTAAGCGCTTGGGAAGTACAAGTTGGCAACATATAGAGACAGTCCCTACCCAACAGTGGGCTCACAGTCTAAAAGGCTCACAGTCTAAAAGACCGTGTCAACATCTCCCCTCTTGTAAAACCCTCTTTCCTGTAGCATTTAGCAAAATGCAGCGAAGTGCGTGGACAGTCAGTAAATATCAATTGTGGTGACTGTAGGTGATGAAGCAGAATGGCTCGTCGGAGATCCTCAATAAACTCTACGACACAGCCATGGACAAGCTGGAGGGGGTGAAGAAGGAATACGATGCCTTAAGGAAGCGGTACAATGAGAAAACTGCCCACCACAACACCGACCTGAGTCGGCTGGAGCAGGCAGAGGAGGAGAACCGTCGCCTTCAGAAACAGATAGATATGCTGATGAAGCAGAGGGACTCGGCCATCCATTTCCAGCAGCAGTACTCTTCCTCTCTGAGGAGGTAGGGCCTGTTCAGGGGATGGTATCCACGGAAGAGGAGAGAGGTGCTCGTGAGTACGGTTAAATGGGACTTTGGAGGTCAATCCACTTGTTTTTATCATTCATTCATTGTCGTATTTGAGCACTTACTGTGTGCAGAGCTCTGTATTAAGCGCTTGGGAAGTACAAGGTGGCACCATATAGACGGTCCCTGCCCAACAACGGGCTCACAGTCTTGAAGTGAGCCCGTCTTGTCCCAGAGAGTATGATGCACATTCATCGCCCCTCTTCCTAGTCCACCGTATCTCACCATAGAACACCTGGGCATGAGGCTGGAGAGAAAAATCTGCTCTCGGTGAAGTGCATCAAACTAAATTATATGAGCCTCTCTACCCTTGTGGCCACATTGGTTGGTTGGGGTGTGATTTTCTTGAAGGGGACACTTTTTGAAGGGTCTACACCCATCATATTTTCTGTGTTTTTTAAAAAGAACTTTAGGCACTTCAGCCTTTTCGCACTGTAAATTGGGAGAATCGATCTGTTCTAGGAATAGTTTTTTAGAAGCAAACTCATGTTTTCTAACATCTAGTTTTTTTTTTTAAATCATTAAATGCTAATTCATTCAGTCATATTTATTGAGCGCTTACTGTGTGCAGAGCACTGTACTAAGCGCTTGGGTTCCAATCAAACAGACCCAGTCCCTGATCCATCGGTGCTCACATTCTTCTGGAATCTCCCCAGCTCACCTTTGAGTTTGATTTCTACTGTACCAACACTCCCTGGGTAATCCAGATCTGTCAGGGGTGACTTGAGGAAGCTCAGAAGGGAAGACTCAGACTTTGGTTGAAGTGGGAGTCTGCTTCTCAGGGCTACTTAGCTGAACCTTAACTTGGCCTCAGTTCTGGGAAGTAGAAAACAAGACGATCCCAGTTACAAGGGAGCTGACTCTAGTTCCCTACTTGGGGAAATGACTTGCAGTCGCTACTTGGTGGGCTTTCGTTAAAGTTGCCAGATTTCCTTTCAGAGGACAGGCTTGGCATAGGGGATGGAGTACAGGCCTGGGAATCAGAAGGTTGTGGGTTCTAATCCCGGCTCTGCTACTTTTCTGCCGTGTGACCTTGGGCAAGTTACTTCACTTTTCTGTGCCTCAGTTACCTCATCTGCAAAATGGGGACTGAGACTGGGAGCCCCATGTGGGACAGGGACTGTGTCCAACCCAATTTGCTTATTTCCATCTCAGCACTTAGTACAGTGCCTGATGCACAGTAAGCGCTTAACTGATACCACTGTTATTATTATCATAACAGGCGGCAGTCTTGTTGTCAGCCACTCTTCATTCCTTCAGAGAAATGGAACTCGCGTGGCTCAAATTTGGGACAGTTATGTCCCCTCCACATAGATTTTTCAGAGAAAATGTCACAAAGCAAACAAGCATATATGAACATTTGGGAACCCCAAATTGGAGGCACTGAAAGATAACAACAAAAACTGACCAAAATGGGCTGCCCCATTCAATCATTCTTTCTTTCTCATTCAGGTTTGAGTCTGTCCAGCAAGAACTGAACAAGGCGACCTCTCAGAACAAAGAGCTGCAGAGGGAGATGGAGCGTCTCCAGTCAGAGGTGACCCGGTTTAAGACCATGCAGCTGAAGGCTGTCAAGGATTCAGAGAAGTACAAGGAGGAGAGGGACTCTGTATTCAGTGAATACCGGCTCATCATGAGTGAGAGAGACCAGGTCATCAAGGAGGTAGACAAACTCCAGACTGAATTGGAACTGGCAGAGTCAAAGCTGAAAAACACTTCCTCTGAGAAAAGAGTGGCCAATGAAGAGATGGAGGCTTTGAGACAGGTAAATGGAGTTTTGAAGGATTAGCGGGGACTTTCTTGCTTTTCCGTTCCTGTACAGAGGCAAAAGATATCGGGGAATGGAACATATTCCATTTTCCAAAAGAGATTTTAACGTTTCGAGAATGCCGGTTTCTCATACTGGGCTCTATAGAGTTGCTTTGCTCTGTGTTCCTTGTCCCACTGACAGACAGCGCATGATGACTTCTCAGTAAAAAGTAAGCTTTATTTAAGGTAACTTAGGATCCACATGCTGCTTAGGAATTATCAGATGCATGTTTAATTCAGTTACAACCTCGAGGTGTTATTTGTTTAAGGAAAAATACCTCCCCTGTTTTGTTTAGCTTGGAGCCATGGGACTCTTATATCATGCTTTCAGTGGGACACTGCCAATGTCATACATTAATGTGAAGTGTGTGTTTCTGCTCCAACTCTAGGTGCTGTGGACATAAGCAGGTAAAAGGAACAAGAAGTTTCAAGCTGGCTACAATAATGCTCTACTAAAGGGGAAAAGCCAAATGACTTCCATGATTAAAACTTACCATGTGACTCCAGTACCACTTTTAGAAGTGAATTTTTAAATGTCTCTTCACACAACTCATTAATGACCATTAAAGTTCGCGGCTAAAATGCAAATGGATCAGGTTGCCCAAACTGACCCTTCTTTTTCCATTCCAGCATTACACAGTTTGTCAAGAATGGATTTAAAAATATTTTTTTGTGGGGGCCTCTGGCCAAAGGTTCTTATATGTGAGCGGTTGGCTTCAGTCTCGCTTGTGCAGAGGTGCTTAGAAGCCCTTGCTTTGCAGTCACCTCAGGTGCATGTGGGATGCATGTCCAGGGTTTTCCCAATGTGCTTGGCCCAACCCCTTGAAAAAATATGCCTCTTTACATGCCTCATCCCTCCCCAGAGTTGGAGGGACAGTTCCAAACTCTTAAATAGTGGGCATTTGGATGGGCAGGTCCTGGTCCAACTTGTACTTCCCAAGCGCTTAGTACAGTGCTGTGCACACAGTAAGCGCTCAATAAATACGATTGAATGAATGAATGGTGCTGATAGGTCCCTGCCTTTATCCAAAACTAATCCACCCAACCCTATTCTGATTTTCAAGAAAGGGACTAAAGGCAACAAGGAAGGAGTTTAGAAAAAAGCCAGTGGTTCTCTTTTGCCTGACTCGCCTGATGTAGTTTGTCCATTAGTCTTTCACCAACAGGCCTTTCTGAATGTTTTCTGGATTTGTGAAGCATGCTTTGCTTGGTGTGCGTAGCTCCACCTTGTGTTGTATTGGAATTTCCGACTCTCTCCAGAATTACTCTGCATTCATTTTTCAGCGTCTTCATGATGTCCAGCATCTCGTAAATCCCTGTATTGGAGTGTTTTGTGCAGCAGAATCACATTGCGAACACCCAGCCCCACACAGAGTCTACAACAAATAAAAATTTAGCTGCCACATTACTGACCAAATATAATATTTAATTTAATCTTCCCCCTCTCCTCTTCTCTGGCCCAGTACTTATCCGGAATTGGTTCGTGTAGATCCAAATCCCACTAGGCCTCGGGATCCAGCATCCAAAACATAGTGAGCTCTCTGGCTGCTCACAGAGGCAGCAGGCTAAACCGTAAGGTAAGCATAGTGACTGTCAAGGCAAACCCTGTGGCTCAGGTGGAGATGGCCATTAGGGAATTGATCCCTCCTGTCCTTCCAGTTAAAGTCAAGCCTCAGGAGTCACATGGGGAGCAGGTTGCTGCCCAGTCAGCCCATCATTATATTGGCGCTTTCCTTTGAAATTTCCAGTTGGCTGCCAGGATGCCCAAGGAGAGGCAAAGCTTCCTGAAACAGGCTCAGGGAAAGGTCAAAATACGCCAGCATATACCTGGATCTAATGGAAATAATCTATCCCTGTCTTGCTTCCAGGTCAACCAAATAATAAAAACTATATTATTATATAGCCCTTGCTTTCATTGAGCTTAGGTGTGCTGCTTACACAGGCATCTTGAGATCTTTGGGGATCATCATTTGAGAATATTGCTGCACTCTGACCATCAGCCGTGCTCACTTGGGAAGGATTTGGGCTTTGATTTTACCCTGCGATAATGGCCAAGTTACCTTTTCCCCTCTATTTTATAACTTCTTCTTGCAGAATGAATGCCCAGTCCTTTGGGACATTTAAGATGCTGATTCCCAACTCAGCCGGAGAAAACACAACCACGATTCTATACTCTGTTCCTGTAACTTTAATAAGCGTGCAAATAATGGGTCTTGTTTTAGGAGCTAAACTCAGCTCTAGTGGAAAGAGATCGAGCAATCTGTGAGAGGAATGAGTTACTGGAAAAGTACTGCCACGAAGTGAAGGACAAGGCGGAAGCCCAGAAGGAGCTTAATCAAGCTTGCAAAGATATAGAGACAGTAAAGGAAGAAAGAGATGTTGCCAGGAAAGAGAGGACAGAAGCTATCATCCAGAGAGACCATCTGCTAAGGGAATATTACCAAGCTCGTCAGGTACTCACTGCTTTCCATAGGTGGCTTTTCCTTTCTAACTCGGAGAGGGAGCGTCATCCCAGCTGGTCCCAGCACGCACCTGGGCCCGGGACACTGCTCTGGAGGATGTTGTGTGAATGGGGCCTGGTCTATTTGAGGTGGCAAAGGATAACTTCAACAAGCATTCCTTTTTTTTTTTCTTCAGGGTATTTAAGTGCTAACTATGTGTCAAACACTGTTTGACACATAGTAGTGGGATGGATACAAGTTACAAGATAGAGATACAAGCAGTGGGATAGATACAAGTTAATTAGGTTGGATGCAGTCCCTGTCCTGCATGGGGCTCACAGTCTAAGTCTGAGGAAGAACAGGAGAACTGAGGCAAGTGATTTGCCTGAGGTCACACAGCAAGCAGTTGGCAGAGCCAGGATTAGAACCCAGGTTCTCTGATTACCAGGCCTGTGCTCTTTCCAGTAGGCCATGTTGCTTGTCTACTTGTCTCTGAGGCTGCAGAACAGAAAATATATTCCTTCTACCTCCCCCCTCTTCCTCCCTCCCTCCTTCTCTCCGTCTACCCTAATCTGTTTCGAGCTTGGAACCGTGTCAAATGTTTAAAGAAGCAATAAACAGCTCACGTGCCTGTAAAAAACCAATTAAATCCAAACATGTAATGCCATTTCCTCTTAAATGTCCCTGATGTTTTATCCCTAAAATAAAGCATTGGAACCCATTAGAATGCATTTTCCAAATATGCAGGTCCTTTAAAATACGCCTCCTAATTTAAAGGAAAAGTGTCGGCTTGATATTGACACTGAGGTGTGGACTTAATGCCTGAAGGATTTGCTGAGTATAATCCTCGATGGGAGATCCTGTGCCATTCGGTCCGCTCTCGTTAGCATCCCATATCCCTAGAGATGATGGAGAGGTCAGAGAGAGAGAGTGGGAAATACTAGACATGATGCAGGTCATTACTTCTACACTAGATCTGGGTTCCAGAGTTGAAGGAAGTCATCCTCGGGCCTCAGAAACCCAGGGGTGCCCTAAGTTTGCTGCTTAAGGTAAAGAACTTGAAGCTTTTCTAGAGCTCTGGAGGAGAGACCTATCTTAACACTCATAACCCCTTCTATGTATGTTGAATGTGGTCTTGTTCCAAGTATTTTAATGTGCCTTTTGTTCTGCAGTTCACACTGACATGAACTTTTCACAGAAATCTGCAGGGATGCTGTTACTGTTTCTGTTGGACTTCATAGCTTCATGGGAATCATCTATTCACTGGAGAAGGGAGAGGTTTTAAAAAAACAAAAAGTGCAGAAATTACAAAGTCCTACCCATGAAATATCTAGGCAAAAAAGAATTTCCAAAACTATCCCCACCCCCTTTTTCTTTTCTTAACCTTATCCCAACTCCCAGAAGCTGGGAATTTCAAGCACAGGTTTGTTATTTATTTATTTTTAAATGGTATCTGTTAAGCACTCAGGCAATTTATTAAGCACTGGGGTAGATACAAGATAGTTGGGTTGAACACAGTGCCTATCTCTCAGAGCTCACGGTCTTAATCTGCATTGTACAGATGAGGTAACTGAGGCACAGAGAAGCTAAGGTGATTTGCCCAAGGTCAAACAGCAGACGGTGTCAGTGGCAGGGTTAGAACTCAGGTCCTCTAACCCCAGGCCCGTACTTTGTCCCCTAGTCTACACTGCTTCTCATTTTTTTGAATAATCTTAGACGAAAACTGATGAATGTAGGGAGTTATTACCAAGGTTAGGAGCAGGATGGGTATTATTTCTATGAGGGGTTCCCAATCATTGTTAAGCCCTATGCTCCTGCCAACTCAATATTTCACTTGTAGTATCCTCCCTCACCCCAGCTCTCGCTCAGTCACTCGATGGTATTTATTGAGGATTTACTGTATGCAGGACACTGTACTAAGTGCTTGAGAGAGTACAGTGCAATAGAGTTGGGAGTTGTGATCCCTGCTCAAAAGGAGCTTACAGTCTCCAAGGGGAGACAGACATTAAATTAAGTTTGTCATCTCCACTTCCTCTCACAACAAAGAAATGCACAGTAGAGCTGGAGCCCAGGGAGTGGAGCAGCAACAGATGGAGCAAGTGAATGGAGAAACCACTCAGTTGTTACTCTGTGTTTCCCCACACCTCAAGAACCTCCAGTGGTTGCCATCCACCTCCATTTCAAATAGAAACTCCTCACCATCAGTTTAAAGTACTCAATCACCTTTCCCCCTCCTACCTCACCTTGCTGCTCTCCTACCTTAATCCAGCCCACTTCCTTTGGTCCTCTAATGCCAACCTGCTCACTGTACCTCAATCTCGTCTATCCCGCGATCGACCTCTCCCCCACGTCCTGCCTCTGGCCTGGATCGCCCTCCCTCTTCGTGTCTGACAGACAATTACTCTTCCCCACCTTCAAAGTCTTCCTGAAGGCTCATCTCCTCCAAGAGGCCATCCTTCCCTCTTCTTCCACTCCCTTCTGCGTCATCCTGACTTGCTCTCTTTATCCACCCCTCCCTTGCCCCATGGCACTTATGTACATATCCATAACTTATTTCTTTATATCAAAATCTGTCTGCCCCTCTAGACCATAAGCTCATTATGGGCAGGGAATGTGTCTGCTCACGCTGTTGGATAGTACTCCCCCAAGCGCGTAGTACAATGCTTTGCACACAGTAAGGGCTCAAAAAATACGATTGATTGATTTGGGATCCCCAGAGTTTGTGCTTTGTACCTGCCGAAAAGATGCCCCGAGTGCAGGGAGTCAGTAACAGGAGGACTGGTTTTTCTTTTTACCTATTCAAGTTGCTGATCTGCTTTCAATCAGTTATTTGATGGCATTTATTGAGCACTTACTTAGAACCGAGCACTATACTCAGTGCTTGGGAGAGTACTGTGCAACAGCATTAGCGGGCATGTTCCCTGAACCTATCGAGCTCCTCAGAGGTCTCTCACTTTCCTGGGGAGCTCATCCTAAGGCAACTCAAGAGCAGCAAGAACTATTGAAGGGGCTGCTGCTACTACAATGGCAGGAACCCCCGTGATACTTTGAACTCCTCCCAGGCGTTGACACCTTCTGATTTTTATTGATATCAGAGGTAGTTTGTCCCAGTTTCTAAATGGGAAATCTAATAGAAGTAGTCTTAAGGCTCATTCATTGCCGTAATAGTAATAACAATAGCTGAGGTATTTTAGTGCTCAGTGGAAAGCAGCGTGGCTCAGTGGAAAGAGCCCAGGCTTTGGAGTCAGAGGTCATGGGTTCAAATCCCAGCTCTGCCTACTGTCAGCTGTGTGACTCTGGGCAAGTCACTTAACTTCTCTGTGCCTCAGTTACCTCATGTGTAAAATGGGGATTAAGACAGTGAGCCCCCCGTGGGACAACCTGGTCACCTTGTAACCTCTCCAGTGCTTTGCACGTAGTAAGCACTTAATAAATGCCATTATTATTACCACTATTATTATTATGTGTGCCAGGCACTGTCCTAAACGCTGGGATAGTTATAAGATACCCAGGTTCCGCATAGAGCTCACAGTCTAAGAAGGAGGGAAACCAGGTATTGATTCTCCATTTTGCAGATGAGGGAACTGAATCACAGAGGGGTTAAGTGACTTGCCCGAAGACACACAGCAAGCAGGTGGCAGAGATGGTATTAGAATTCACGTCCTCCGATTCCCAGGCCTGTGGTTTTTGCGTTAAGCCACGCCATTTCTCATCTATAACCATTAGCAGTGGCAGTATTTATTGAGTGCCTGCTCTGTTCGAAACATTCTCCTATGTGGTTTCTTGCAATGAAGGGGCTTAAAGCCGAATGGGGATACTAATCACTCATGAGGTGACAGACATTCAACGGATACATTAGGAATAGGTACTCTGCTAGGAATCGATTCCCAAAGATCTTTAAAGCCTGAATTTCCTGCTTTTCATTTAAGCAACATTAGTTAAAGGCCTTTAGTAGCAGCTTTCATTTCTAAAAGGGGCAGTTCTATTTTTAAGTTTCCATAGTATTGCCCAATCTCCTCAAATCCACACCCTGGTGGTTTAATTTAGTGAGGTTTTTCTTTTTTTTTTCTTCTGTGATCTGCTGATGATTGTTATTAAACATAATGCTCTGGGACTGAAACAGCTTTACAGGTAAATGCAGGAATTTTGCAATTCCACTCTCCTCCCAACCCTCCCCTCCCTCTTTCCCTAACTCCTGCCCCTTTCTCCTTCCACTGTTGGCCCCTAGTTTACTGATACACTGACATGAGATCAACCTTTTTAAAAATTGGCCTGCCAGCAGTTGTTACTCAGAATGTGTACTGAGTACAGAATGTGTTACTACGAGAATGTGGGCTAGTTGGTTGCGAGCCTGATGGGTTTTTTTGGGTGTCATTGAAGAGGTAGCCATTTTCTGAGATGATATCATTAGCTTGTCCAGGAATAGGCAGCCAGATGGAGCACACTCTCCACTTTGTCCAGGAAGAGAAGCAATATTTGTTTTCCTTCAATATGACATGGAAGAGGTTGGATCCTGGTATGGCTAATCGCCATTTCAGTGGAAAGTGGTTTGGGGTGGTGGTGGGCTGGTCTGTTGCCAATAGCTCTTGGGAGGTCTGGGGGATCACGCCTCCCCCCACAAGTAGGTAGCCTGCTGCGTAAGGCTGATGTTCGATAAATGGATCAATGAACCTCTCCTCTCTGTCTGACCTCACAGATACAGGATTCAGCGACGCTGGACATAGAGCGAGCCAACAAGGAAATTGAAATGCTCCGCAAGCAGTACGAAGCCATGTCCCAAGAACTCAAGGAAGCCGTTCAAGAGGCCGAAGTAGCCAAATGTAGGCGGGATTGGGCCTTCCAGGAACGGGACAAGATAGTGGCTGAAAGGGAGAGCATACGGTAAACAGGCACTCTAGTACCTGAGCAGCACTCTTGCCCACACATCTTTACACACCCTTCCCAGCATCCCCTCTCTCTCTACAGTCACTCCCCATCAGCTGACGCTTCACTCAACCCTGTTTTCTGTGTCTGCCACCATGCTAGCTGCTAATCTTAACAGTGTTCTATGATGACCGTGTACTGAGTATTAAAACTGTCTGCCCAGGTTATTATGTTTTTAGTCTTTCAACCACACCTGGCTTCCCAGTAATCTCCATCTCCTCTATCTTTTTTTTCCCTTTTTCCACTTACCAACCTCATCTCCAAAGCCTCAGTCAGCCCTTCACTGACTGCCTTTATTGGGAAGAATTGCACATTTTTCTCTGAAACCTGGCAGTTGAATTCTTTGGGTCATCCGTTTAGCATAGCTTCCTCCTCCACTCTGTCCCATCGCATTTCGTCCACCTTCCCGACATCACCGTCTCTTGTGATGTGCCTGGCAAACTGCTGCCCAGCTGGCCCAAAGGTACAAAAGCTGAGTCAGCCTGGTCTTACTAATAATTATGGTATTTGTTAAGCGCTTACTGTGTGCCAGGCACTGTACTAAGCACTGGGATGGATACAAGCAAATCGAGTGCTGCCACAGTTGAAGATAGAACATAAAGTTGGGTGGATCAGTGGTCTGACCTTGGAATGGCCTTTCTTATGCTTAAATGTTCGCCCATAACTATCAAAGCTGCTTTCTAAGAAACATATTTTGTGGTGTCAGAGGCCCCTGACTTTAGCGGTTGAATTGCATGAGTTGAGCGCTTCATCATTACCACAGCGGGGTGTTCACATAAGCAGGTTCCCCACAATTATAGGGCTCTGGTCTGCATAGGTCAGGAAGCATCAGGGTGACTTTGAAATGCTAAACTGTCATTTCATCCTCCCTCTGCTGCTTCTTAGGACCTTGTGTGACAACCTAAGGCGGGAGAGGGACCGGGCCGTCAGTGATTTGGCCGAAGCCCTGCGCAATCTGGATGACATGAGGAAGCAGAAGAATGATGCTGGCCGGGAACTGAAGGAACTCAAGTATGTGTTTGTGTACCGGGGAAGGGGAAGGAAGTGTGTGTATGCATGTGTGAGTGTGTATGTTTTCATTCAGCAGCTCCTACCTCATCCTTCACTCATCTAACCCCGACTTACTCACTGGACCTCAATCTCCTATTTCTCGCCGTCGGCCCCTTGCCCTTGTTCTCCCTCTGCCGTCTCCTTCGTATCCAAAAAGACCACCATTCTCCCCAACCTCAAAGCTCTCCTAAAATCTCCTCCAAGAGACCTTTTCTGGCTAAGCCCAATTTCCCCTATTTGCGCCCCCCCCCCCTTCTGTGTCACGTATATACTTGGATCTGTACCCTTTAAGCATTTGATATTCACTCCATCCCTAGCCCCACAGCACTTATGTACATGTCCTTTTTCCCTGCCATTTCCCCCTATCTGTAATTTATTTGAATGTCTTTCTCCCCCTTTAGACTGTAAACTCCTTATGGGTGGGGATTGTGCCTGCCAACTCTGTTGTATTGTGCTCTCCCAAGCACTTAGTACAGTGCTCTGCACACAGTAAGTGCTCAATAAATATGATTGAATAAGTGAATGCTCTGCCCATTGTAAGCACTCAATAAATACCATTAATTGACTGAAGGCAGGAGTAAATGGTACTAGATGAATATAAGACCCCCTTATTATTGAAAGGCTGTTTATTTAAAGCATAAGCATTATTTGGGCCAAATGACTCTTTTGTAAAACACTCCATTAGCGGCCTACAGTACTTTGACCCAATTGTCAATTAGTTAACTGCCTTCTGTGAGTCAAATACCGTGTGAGAAGTGATTGTTTTCTAATGGTGGGTGGAAAAAAGTCAGAATAGAGTGTGATGCCTTTTTATAGATGGTTGGAAAAAAGCAGAAAAGGGAAAAATAAAGGAGAGAAAAGGAAAAGTGGCAACTACTTAAAAACACCAATTTGCTCTGCCCCCAATTTCCCAAAGAACAGCCGGGCAGTTTTTATCAATAATCTTTGAAATTTTCCAAATGTTAATGACAGAAGGCAGAGGAAAATGTGACCAAAATTGTGGATTATTGGAGGGAAAACTTGGGTAGAAGGTGAATTTTTGAATGAGCAATAAAGACTATTTTTTTATGTATGTGCATATTTTATTTACCCAATTCAACTTTCTTAATAGGCACTGGAAGCCTCACTTACCTCCCCATCCTGGTTGCTGTTAAGGTTCATATTTATTCTATTGCAATTTGAAAAGTGGCCAGAATACTTTGGAAGGGGAAAAAGGTTTATAAATATAAATAAGCTTATTAAACTGGATCCTGTAGTTTGTAACTAAGTGTGCAACTAGTGAATCCTGAGGGGAAGATAAACTACTGTTTAAGGGAAGCAGCGTGGCCTGGAGGAAAGAGCTTGGATCTGGGAATCAGAGGACCTGGGTTCTAATCCTGCCTCCACCACTTGTCTGCTGTATGACCTGCAGTCAATCACTTCCCTGTACCTTAGTTACCTCATCTGTGAAATAGGTATTGTGACTCTGAGCCCCATGTGGGACATGGACTGTGTCCAACCTTGTATCTTCCTCAGCGCTTAGCACAGTGCCTGGCACATAGTACATGCTTGAAAAAATACCATTTTTAAAAAAAGGAAAAAGAGCATTCAAAATATTTAAATAGTTTGATGGGAGGATAGGGTGTTTTTTATTTGGAAATCAGTCAGTGGTATTTATTGCATCCCTGCATTGTGTAGGACACTGTGCTAAGTGCTTGGAAGAGTAAAACAGAGACAAAAATGATCCCTGTCACCAGGCACCGTGCAATTGAATGGAATTGGGAAAAGGAGACAGGTGGAACTTACTGCTTCTTAGAAACCATTCCCATCAGCATCTCTTTCTCTAGGGAAAAGATGGAGAACCAGTTGGAAAAGGAGGCCAGGTTCCGACAGCTAATGGCGCACAGTTCCCACGACTCAGCCATCGACACAGATTCTCTGGAATGGGAAACGGAGGTGGTAGAATTTGAAAAGGACAGAGTAAGTTGAATTCAAGATTTTAGACACCTCAATCCTGTGACTTTGGGACCAAAGAACCAGATCTTTGGTTCCAACAGATGTGCGTGGAAGCTGTGTTAGCAGAACTGGATGGACGAGAGCCGGGGCTGTGATGCCCCATGACCACAAACCAAGGTCGGTAACTGCCATCCCTATTATAAAGCCACCAAAAGAAGATATGGAATTAGGATCTCCATCCAGGATTCGATTTAAAAGTTCTGTGTAGGCCCCAGCAGCTGTGACTGAACCAAACTCGCAAACCAGACAAGCTCCCTTAGACCGTGGAAAGATCGCTGCAGAGAATACTGAAGGAGGGATGTGTGGGATGCAGTAGTTGCAACTCCTGAAGGTTTCAGCCAATCGGCTGATCCAGAGGTCCTGTTGCCAGGCCCAGCCACGGCTGAGGGCCCTGCTTGCAGAAAACTGAGAAACTGGTTTTGAACTAAAATCACCCACAGATTATATTATGCTCATGACCAAGCTATCTCACACTAAACTTCTTCTGTACCCCAGATCTAGCTTGCATAGAGAGAAATATGTTACCATGAGGAGATCATTCTGGTTTGTTCCAAGGGGCAGATGGGCAGCACAGCTCCCAGCTAACACTAAATTGAAAAATTTTTGTTGGCTCAATTCTCAAGGGAAATCAGCTCCTCCCCTCCCGCCTCCAACAGGTGTTGAGGTGTTCATTCTATTGGCTGAAAGTCAGCCCCCTCTCTGAATGTGGCAGACTTGAGTAGGCCTGTGGCCCTTTAGACATTACCTTGGCCTCTGATGGAAGCTCTGTCACTAAGTAACAGTAGCTGTAATTGTATTTATTAAGCTCAGGGGAAGACAACTTGGAGGGGAATTAGACCTGGACCCTGACCCTCAAGAGACTTACAATTTCAGTGGACAAGGCAGGACATTAGACTGACAAGAACCACACAAGGAGCCCTTGGAAAAAAAGGGTGTCTGTTTTTTGATAAAAAAGTATTAAACCAGCTAATGGATCCACTTGCAATTTGGGGAAATTCAAAGTATCTTACAATAGCCGAAGGAATAATCTGCCCCATTTCCCTTTAACTTCCTCACCGAGACTCTCTTTACCTTGACTTCCACTGGGTCTCCAAAGTCTGTCCCTAAAGCTTGTCAGGTTGAAATGGGAAACTTGCAATGGATTTGAATTCCCAAATGTCGGGGGCTGACTAGCAACCACACGGCTCATCTGACCCCTTGGGGATGTACTCTCTTGAGAACAGTTCCCCACTGCTCCGTGCTCTGCTCAGCAAAATACCTCATTTTAGAAAATATAAATAGCTTTTTAAAAAACTAAATGCTCTAAGGTGACTTTTAACTGCACATCTTCCTCTTCATCCTGTAATCAGGATGGGTAGGATAGACATCGAATTCCTCAGTTGCTTTCCACCAAATATTCAGTAGGACTCAGGTCTTGACCATTTTTTCTTTCAGCTACCTCCTCACGGATTGCTACACCTATAATTACAAATAGAATTATGGCCCTGAGGGGTTGACTAGCTTGAAATGGTAGTGGCACAGGTCACACCATTCAGGGTGAAGCTCACCGGTTTTTTAAAAAGAAGTGCTAAATGGCTCCTCCTGTTTCTGACCATCACATAACGTTTGCATTCCTGCTGTTTCGTTAGGAGGATATGGATTTGAAGGCGCTTGGATTTGATGTGGCAGAAGGTGTGAATGAGCCCTATCTCCCTGGTGACTGTGGTATTTTTGTCACCAAAGTAGACAAAGGAAGCATTGCAGATGGCCGCTTAAGGTAAGGGGCTATGCAGATAGGGGGACAGTCACGCTGAGGGCGTGATGGGTGTGGTGAGACCCTAGATTAAAAATTGGGGATGGAAGCCAAATCTATGTTACCGAATATATTAAGGGATGCAGAGGTTGGGAGGAGAGGAAAGAGAAGGTAGAGAGTGAGGAACAGATTCCTCACAAAAGCTCAAAATTGTTCAGATACAACTCTGGGAGGAAGAAGGAAGCGGCAGAGCTATTGGCATGGGCTTGGGAGTCAGAAGGACCTGGTTCTAATCCTGGCTCCGCCACTTGTCTGCTGTGTGACCTTGGGCAAGTCACTTCACTTTTCTGTGCCTCAGTTTCCTCATTTGTAAAATGAGGATTGAGACTCTGAGCCCCACATGGGACAGGGACTATGTCCAACCCAACTTGCTTGTACCCACCCCAGCGCTTAATACAGTGCCTGACACCTAGTAAGCACTTAACAAATACCATAATTATTAATTATTGTTATTATTTTGTTAAAACCTGAGATCAATACTGAGCTCAGGAACTGCTAGGATGAAGCTGAGAGACACAAGAAAGGCATTGAGTCCTCCCTCTACCTCTAGGCGGGTTGCACTACTCTTAATTCATTCATTTATTCAACCGTATTTATTGAGCGCTTACTGTGTGCAGAGCACTGTACTAAGTGCTTGGGAAGTACAAGTTGGCAACGTATAGAGACGGTCCCTACCCAACAGTGGGTTCACAGTCTAGCAGGGGGAGACAGACAACAAAACAAAACATATTAACAAAATTAAATAGAATAAATATGTACAGTAAAATAGAGTAATAAATATGTACAAACATATATACATATAGGTGCTGTGGGGAGGGGAAGGAGGTAAGGCGGGGGGAATGAGGAGGGGGAGAGGAAGGAGGGGGCTCATACTCTTTGCCTATGTAGAGGGAAATAATAGCAGTAATTATGTTATTTACGTGCTTACGGTGTCCCAAGCATTGTACTTAGCCCAAGACAATCAGAGAAGCAGTATGGCTTAGTGGAAAGAGCAAGGGCTTGGGAGCCAGAGGATGCGGATTCTAATTCCAGCTCTGCCATTTGTCTGCTGTGTGATCTTGGGCAAGTCACTTCACTTCTCCGTGCCTCAGTTATCTCATTTGTAAAATGGGGATTAAGACTGTGAGCCTCACATGGGACAACCTAATTACCTTGTATCTATCCCAGCACTTAGAACAGTGCTTGGAGCACAGTAAGTGCTTAACAAATACGATAATTATTATTATTATTAGATCGGAAACAGGCTCTGCCCCACGTGGGACTCACAGTCTAAGAGGGAGGGAAACAGATACTGAATCCCCGTTTTACAGTTGAGGGAACTGAGGCCCCCAAAAGTTAAATGACTTTCCCAAGGTCACAAGGCAGGAAAGTGGCAGAGCTGGGATTAAAATCCAGGTCCTCCAGCTTTGAGGCCCGGGCTCATGTCTCTTATTCTTACAATATCAAATCATTCAGCCCTTCCAATGATTTTGCTTTCCCCTCTTTCTCCCACCCCCACATCCACTGGGCAAGCTTGCTGGTAATTTCTTCTCTGAGAAAGACTAGTCCTCTTGAATCTGTGGGCTGGTCTTAATTGGGATGTGTGCCCACTGAATGGACAGGCGGCAACTCTATCACGTATTTTGCCCAGGTGAAAAACCTACCCTGGTAACGTAGGTCAAACACAGGCATGTAGGTTCTTAGGTTGAGTCCCCAGGATGGGAAGCAGATCTCACCAGACACCAACTCCATGTTTCTGCGTGCCAGAGTGAACGACTGGTTGCTGAAAATAAACGACGTGGATCTGACCAACAAAGACAAGAAGCAGGTGATCAAGGCTGTGCTCAATGGAGGAGGCGTTATCAACATGGTTGTCCGAAGAAGAAAGTCCTTGGGAGGGAAGGTGATGATAACCCCACTCCATATTAACCTGGCTGGACACAAAGGTAACAGGCCCTCTATCCCTTTTCCTCCTGCCAAGTTAATCGTTCTGACTTTGTGGGGCTGCATCTCTTCAGAGCTGTTTTTCTCAAGGTGTAATGGCAATCACAGATGTGCTTGTTTTTTTTATCATCCACTTTTCTCCCTCTATTTCAGTGCTAATAATTACACTTAATAGCAAATGTTACCATTGCAGTGAATGATTTTTCTAGACACTGACAGGAGGTTTTGGAGTTCAGAGCCCAACAGTGAGGTTGATCACTTAGGTGAGGACTACATTCTGGCATTTCCAGGATTTAAAGAAAAAATAATATGGGCATTTTGTGAGGGAATGTTCCGAGGACTTGATTTTAGAGTGGAAAAGAACTCCACTTTTCAGCTCTTTTGTGTGAAAGGGGGCAGAGTTGATTAAGTCAGTGAGAAGATAGGATGTGATGTGTAGGTAGCGCACAAACAAAAAAAAGCAAGCCAGTATGAGGGACAAGATTGGGGCATTCCTGACTCTTTCTAGGCCACTATCTGAAAAAGTCAGACTAGAGAGGGTGGAAGAGACAGAGCTGTCAGGGTTTATGTTCCAACTTGAAGCTTTGACTTTGGCGAAGAAGTATGGTCTTATATTTGGATGTTGTAATACGGATAGTCTCTGACAGACTCAGCACTTGGCTAGTGAGTCGATTCATGTACCATTTAGGAACCTCGTCTTGAAATAAATAATCCCTCGAATGTGTTTTGGGGACAGGATGGGGAAGTGTCCTGATCTCAAGTCCTGGGTCCTGACACCCAAGAGCAAATAAGTTATTCAGGTCCTACTTACATTTTTCTTCTCTATCCTCTTTTCCTGTAAAAATAGAAGGCTTTTTCAAAGCAAGGACGCCTTCTATTTTCCGCTTTTTTGTTAAACCTGTTTCTCTCTTGTACAGGCAAGTTTGATGGGCGTATGTGGAGCTCTTGAATTGTACACATGTTTGTTTTGTGCATTTCAGACAGTGGAATTAGTCTGGAGAATGGTGTATTTGTTTCTGCTGTGGTGCCTGGAAGCCCAGCTGCTAAAGAAGGGTCCCTTTCTGTGGGAGACAGAATTATTGCCGTAAGTCTGCAGGGCAAAGTCTGTGGAGGTTGGTAGAAGCTCAATCTGATAGATCTGGTTTGAAATTTTAAAAGTCCAGATGCTCATTGGAACCACCAAGAACCCAATTGTTGATTCCTCATGTTGACCGTTTTAACCGCCCCCTTCCTTTTTTTCCAACATATACCTGAACAGTTGGTACAAGGAGCCAGGAATGTAGACCTCAAATCTTGAGATGAGTCCATTTGGGTAGACTACTGGTTTTTCCAAGCATGATGATGATAATAATGGGGCTATTTAAATGCTTACTACGAGTCAAACACTGCAGTAAGCGCTGGAGTGGATACAAGATAATCAGGTTGGGAGCAGTCCCTTTCCCACATGGAGCTCACGGTCCAAGTGGGAGGGAGAACAGGTAGAGAATGCCCATTTTACAAGTGAGGGAACCGAGGCACAGAGAAGATATAAGTCACCCAAGGTCACACAGCAGGCAAAGGGTGGATCCAGGATTAAAACCCAGATCCTCAGACTCCCAGTTCCCATGCTTTTTCCAAAGGCTGTGCTGTATGAATGAATGAACTGTCATTTGCCTGAGCGTGGCCTAGTGAATAAGAGCTCGGGCCTAGGAGTCATAAGGACGGTGGGTTCTACTCCTGGCCCCACCACTTGTCTGCTGTGTGTGACCTCGGGCAAGTCACTTCACTTTTCTGTGCCTCAGTCATCTCAACTCTAAAATGGGCATTAAGACTGAGCCCCATGTGGGACAGGGACCATGTCTAACCTTGTGTCTACCCCAGCACTTTTAAAACAGTGCTTGACACAGAGTAAGCACTGAACAAATGCCATCATTATTATTATTATTGTTGAGGGGAAAATTCCAAAGTGGTGATTGCATATGGTGGCCAGCTTGGGCACCGTCTCCCTGTAGAGTAGAGGGGAAGGTCATTGGACCCCACGGTAACTCATCCATCCTCCGCTCGTGGCTTCAGTTAGTTCAAATGTTTGCCGTGGTCACTTTCATGGTCCTGCAGTCTGTTGATGATACTGTGTGATCTGCTGTTACTTTGACCCTCCAAAGATTTCCTTTTGTTTCCCATAGCCAATAATACTTGTATTTATTGAGCCCCCACTGGATGCTGTGCACTGTGTGAAGTGCTTGGGAAGAACAAAGCATAGTTCTGTGGCTTATTCTCTGCCCATAAGAATTATCTGTATACAGAAGAGGTGGTCATTATAATTATAGTATTAGAAGGGGCAAAATAAATAATTGAAAGTGTACTGAAATAAACATTTGTAAATGAGTGCTAAGGACAGGTATAAATAAGTTGGATCACTGAAATTTATAGGTTAGTTTGCCCCCCTGATACAGAGCTAAGATTATCTCCTGTGATCTGGGTCAAGAACAGGGAAGGTTAGATTTGAATGCTGGCTTTTATCTTTTAACTACTGTCCCTAGATTGCAAGATTAAAAAATTGGTTGGTTTGTTTGGAATTGTTAGGAGGATCTATCCTCTCCTTGTTTGCCCTTGAAAATTAGTGTTAAAAAGAGTGGCCGCTGTCCTTCAAATATGGAGATGCTGCTTAAGAAAAATAATCGGCTGTGACCAGTTGTCCTGAATTGTTCCCAGGAAGGTTGGGTCTCTACAGTGATGAGCTTAATCGGAACCATTTCAAGTTCCAGACTTGGAACTCCCCTTCTGTAGCCCTCTGTTCACATACCTGGTGGGCGGGTTTTTGTCTTGGTTAAAAACGGAGAACTAAATGGTGTCTTCTTCTTCTTGGTTTTCTTTATCTCGGTCCTGTTCCTCCTCAGATAAATGGCATTGCACTCGATAATAAATCTCTGACCGAATGTGAGGCTCTTCTCCGGAACTGCAGGGATTCCTTAACCCTCTCACTGATGAAGGTATAGAAGTCAAATGGCTTATATCATTTAAAATAATTTTTAGTTAGTCCTTGGTTTCAAGGTGTGTGGCCTGGGCTGAAACCCAAATTTATTCACGTTGAATAGGCTCCCTGACCGGTTTGGTCAAAATGTGAAATTGAATTGGGAAAATGTGTATGGTTTATTATTTGGAAGGGGCTGTTAAGGCTAATTTCATCAGTGCCACAGACTTTCCATGTAAGTCTTGGGCAAATTTCAGTTTTTTAAATTTTGTTTTTGTTTTTTAATGGTATTTGTTAGGCACTTACTATGTGCCAGACACTGTACTTAGTTCTAGCATAGCCGCAGGCTAATCTGGTTCGACACAGTCCATGTCCCACATGGGACTCATGGTTTTAATCCCCATTTTACAGCTGAGGTAACTGAGGCACAGATAATGAAGTGAGTCGCCCAAAGTCACACAGCAGACCTGTGTGTTATATTGTACATATATCTATATTGTATATGTATATTTTATATTACACATTTATGTATGTATATATATAACAAAATTGTATTTTGTACTCTCCCAAGCACTTAGTACAGTGCTTTGCACACAGTAAACTCTCAATAAATATGATTTAATGAATGAATGAACAGCAGACAAGTAGCAGAGCCAGGATTAGAATCCAGGTTCTTCTGACTCCCAAGCCTCGCGGTCTGTCCACTAGACCACGTTGCTTGTGGACAGGGATCCTGTCTGCCAATTCTAGTGTACTAATTCTGGTGACTCAGGATCAGTGAGGATTTTTTCTTCTCCCCTTCTTTGCACACAATCATATCATTGGGAATGAGGACTAACATTTTGAACTCTAGGTGTATTTTTATTACATTTATTTCTTCTCTTGCTAAGTGATACAAAACCAGTTTACTGCAATCGTCCAGGGCTATGAATTGTTGAGAAGCCATATGTGGCCTAGCGGTGGAAGCACACGTGCTCTGCACACAGTAAGTGCTGAATAAATATGATTGAATGAAAGACTGGGAGTTATGAAACCTGTGTTCTAATCCCAGCACTGCCACTTGCCCGCCGTGTGACCCTGGGCAAGCCACTTAACTTCTTACTACCTCAGTTTCCTCATCTGAAAAATGGGGGTTACCTACCTGTTCTTTCTCCTGTAGACTGTGAGAGGTCTGATTCTGTTTGTGTTGTATTTACACCAGGGCTTAGCGCAGAGCAGCAGCATGGTATAGGGGATAGAGCTTGTGCCTGGGAGCCTGAAAGTCATGGGTTCTAATTCTGGCTTTTCCACTTGTCTGCTTGGACAAGTCACTTCACTTCTCCACACTGCAGGTCACTTCACTTCTCTGCACCTCAGTTACCTCGTCCTTAAAATGGGGATTGAGAAGGTGAGCCCCACAAGGGACAGGGACTCTGTCCAACCCCATTTGCTTTTATCCACTCCAGTGTTTAGTACAGTGCCTGGTGCATAGTAAGTGCTTAACAAGTGCCATAATTATTGTTATTATAGCACTTGAGAAATACCATTATCATTGCTATAATTAGTAGTAATAATTATTGTCATTACTGTTGTTCTCCCCTACCCCTTTGAGGTGTTCCCTCAGAGCTCCTCGTGGAGTGGACAAAACATATTTGAGAACCTCAAGGACTCGGATAAGATGTCCAACTGTAAGGTCCTCGGGTCAGAGGTCCAGGTTCAAAACAAGCGGAACTTGAAGCAACACAATAGCTCCACTCAGACCGACATCTTCAACCCCGACCTGCTAATGGAGGGCAGGAAGGACCCCGGGGACGAGGGCGACGGCGGTTCCTTCTGCGGACATAAGCCCTTCCCTGCAGGCCCTCTGAGCGGAGCGGACCCTCACCGGGGTTGCCACAGCACCTCGGAGCACAGCCTCAGCTCCTTTAGCCCTGACCCCTACGGGGAGCGGGGCTATGGCCTGGTGAACCTGGACAGTCGCGAACTGCCGCCCTTCGAGCCTGCGGTGGCTGGCTGTGTCCTGGCGGAAACTCCACTAGGCAAAGCGGGTCCGGGAGCTAAGCATAGTGGGGGAACCTGGCCCAAGGTCGTGGTCAACATCTCCATGGCAGACACAGAAAAGTTTTCAGTCTACAAGAAACCAAAGCAAAGGAAGTCCATCTTTGACCCCGACACCTTCAAGAGGCCCCAGACACCTCCCAAAGTGGATTTCCTTTCTCCGGGCCCAGGCCCTGCTCACTCCCCGCAGGCCTCAAAGGCAGAAGGGCCTCCTACTCCTCCCACGCCCCCCAAAAGGAGTGACTCCATCAAGTTTAAGCACAGGCAGAAGGCCAGCTCTGCCTCCGAGTCCACCGCGACCACGGGCTCACCCCCTGCCAGCCCTTCGGCTACCCAGCCTCCGGCTGCCCCGCCGGCTCACAGAAGTCGGGGACAAACTGCTGGCCACTTTTACCGGGAGGAGGGAGGGGACTGTGCTCGCCTGGCCGCCAGAGAGTCCTGCGAAGAGGACATTGGCTTCCAGAGAGGGGAGGAGCCAGAGGTGAAACGGCCCCGACCCAAGTCCGCTCCAGCTCTGAGGCACAAACTCACCCCGGTTGTCATTCCTAACCAATCTCTTCAGGTAGAAACTCCATCCTGGGGCTGGGGGGCGGGAGGGACGGTCCCTGCGGGAAAGCACTGGGGGCCAGATATGGCCTCTGTGGCACTTGGAATGAGTGGATAAGGAGCACAGGGAAGAGTTGAAGCAGAATTATTCAACAGGAGTTGACCAGGCCCTATTTTCTGTCAGGAATTGAACCTCCGGTTCGTTGGTGGAGCAGGAAGATGTCATATGCTTCTAACATAGGCAAGTAGTCCCACTTGTAATGATAGAAGTGGAAAGGAGGAGTTGGGAACTGGCATTTGATGACCAGGTGCAATTGGACCCTGAACGCGGTCTTCCAGGTGAGGCGTCCTGACTGTAGATGGGAACGCGGAAGTGATTCTCCGAGATGGCTGAGAAATGTTGGGGAGAACAGGTGCCCTGTGAGGCTGCAGTGTATCGGTCGGCATTGTCTGCGCAGCCTGACAAGTTAGCTGTCTGCTCTCTTAAATATGTAGAAGTATGACCATCAGTTAGCATATATGCAGTGGCGGCAGCAGCAGCACTGGCTGAGAGGACTGAAATGGACGGTCCTTCTGGCAACCTAATGGTCTGGGTTCTAAAATGCACCTGTCCCTTCAGGAAACAGATCCAGATTCTCTGGCTGCTCCTGTGTGCTTGTGCTGTCATTGTTAATGTATGAAAGGCATGATTGGGATTCCAGTTTGGGAGCAGGGCTCTAAGTACACATGGCAAAAAGAGCTGTTTCCATGGCAACTTGCAGCTTCATGTGCCTGGGAACATGGATGAGAAGAAAGCCAAGAATCTTCCGTAAAACTGCTCAGACAGTAGCGAATTTAGAGCGTGCCCCAGAGTGTTGATGACATTTGGCCCAGAAACTACTTTTCAGATTTCCAAATGCCGCCTTAAAACACTAGGTAGGCTAGAGGACCAGAGATACGCTCCTCACTGTTAGGGCAGACATGTTGGGTGATCTGTTGTGTATTCTGACAATACGAGTGCGGTGTTCAAAAATGAAAACCAAGACAAGCAAAAAGAAAAAAAAAAAATCTCTCCCCAGAGTAAAGCACCGTGGTAGAAGCTTCTAACTGTTTTAAAAGTAGAGGAGTAGGTTTGAAACGTGCCTCTAAGATCTCCCAACAGCGGCAGGGCTCCTGTTCGTGTTGGTCCCCAGGTCCAGAAATACACTCCGAATAGTGACGAGCCCCTGCCTCCAGGACTTCAGGAATGGGCCCTCTACTCCCCGTCCAAGCGTCCCACCAGGCACAGTGACAGCTTTACCCCCATATACTCCAGCGCGGGATCTACAGGTGAGCAGCGACGTGAATGTTTGTCTCGGATAATGGCGGGGTCGGAGCGGGAAGGAAAAGCAGCGTGATTCAGTGGAAAGAGCATGGACCTGGGTTCTAATCCTGGCTGTGCCACTTGTCTGCTTTGCGTGACCTTGGGTAAGCCACTTCTAAGCTCATTAAGGGCAGGGAATGTGTCTGCTAATTCTGTTGTATCGTACTGTCCCAGGTGCTTAGTACAGTGCTCTGAACATAGTGCCAGCACTTATAACAGTGTTTACTATAAACACTCAGTAAATTTGATTGATTACAGTGCTCTGCAAATAGCAAGTGCTCCATAAATACCATTGATTGATTCTCTGTGCCTCAGTTCCCTCATGTGTAAAATGGGGATTCGGTGCCTGTTCTCCCTCCAAATTCATTCATTCATTCAATCGTATTTATTGAGGGCTTACTGTGTGCAGGGCACTGTACTAAGCACTTGGGAAGTACAAGTTGGCAACATATAGAGACGGTCCCTACCCAACAGTGGGCTCACAGTCTAGAAGGGGGAGATGGACAACAAAACATATTAACAAAATAAATAGAATAAATATGTACAAGTAAAATAAATAAATAGAGTAATAAATATGTACAAACATATATACATATATACAGGTGCGGTGGGGAGGGGAAGGAGGTAAGGCGGCGGGGATGGGGATGGGGGAGAGGGGGAGAGGAAGAAGGGGGCTTAGTCTGGGAAGGCCTCCTGGAGCCCCATGTGGGACAGGGATTGTATCCAACTTGATTAATGCTGTATCTACCCCAGTGCTTATACAATTAAGGGGGGGAAAATGGGATAAAATCAGCCTTAAGCATTGTGGCTCATAAGCTTTCAGAAAGTCTCATCACTCCTAATTTCTGATTTGCAGAGAATTAGTCTGCATGTTGCAGAAGAGCTTTAACCCTATTACTACCCACAGCTGAATGCTCCTTGGCTGTGCCTAGAGCATTTGAAGAGGTTTAACATGGGCCTTGAAGCAGGATTTCTCAGTGCCACCCTTGGAAAACTTTGACAGACACAAAAAATCATGAGTGAAATGGCAGTCATTCATTCAATCGTATGCATTGAGCACTTACTGTGTGCAGAGCGCTGTACTAAGCTCTTGGAAAGTACAGTTCAGCAACAGAGAGACAGTCCTTGCCCACAATGGGCTCACAGTCTAGAAGAGGGGAGACAGACATCAAAACAAGTAAACAGGCATCAATATAAATAAATAGAATTATATATGCGCATCAAAACAAACAAGCATTAATATAAATAAATAGAATTACAGATATGTACATATTTACATAAGTGCTATGGGGTGGCGGGGGTAGAGCAAAGGGAGCAAGTCGGGGCGATGGGGAGGGAGAGCTGAGGAAAAGGGGGGCTTAGTCCAGGAAGGCTTAGGTGAGCCAGGAGGTGAGTCTTCAGTAGGGCTTTGAAGTGAGGAAGTGTGATTGGCAGATTTGAGGAGGGAGGGCATTCCAGGCCAGAGGTAGGACGTGGGCCAGGGGTCGATGGTGGGACAGGTGAGAACGGGGCACAATGAGAAGATTAGCACCAGAGGAGCGGAGTGTGTGGGCTGGACTGTAGAAGGAGAGAAGGTGGGTGAGGTAGGAGGGGGCACGGTGATGGGGAGCTTTGAAGCCAATAGTGAGGAGTTTTTGCAAGCAGTCAGAGCCAGGCGGAAACAGAGACTGTCAGTGAGAGAAGCTAAGCCATAAAAATGAATAGAAGCTAGAGATGATGTGGTTTTTTTAGAATACTGTCAGTGCTTCATGGACTTCTGATTTTTCTTGACCCAGTTTTTGCAAGGGGTCACCGCTAAATGTGGCAGCTACCTGAACAGCCCCTGACCAAAATTTTGTTTTCGAATCCCCATTGTGGAAAAGTCAGTTTTTAATATCTTCACTCTGGGACCCTGCCAGTGACTCTCATGGACTCCAGCCTTCCCATCACCCCCCTCCAACAGACAAGCTCAGATCTCCATTGCCTCTCTCCCACCTGCCACTTGGCTTTAGAGAAGATCTTAAAGGTGAGGAGAGAGAGGATGCAGGGATGGGCTGTGGTTAGCTTGCTTTTCTAAAAGGAATTCAGTCTGTACATTGGTGGTATTTATTGAGCTCTTACTCTGTGCAGATTACTGTCCTAAGCTCTTGGGAGAGGACAATAGAGTCTGCTGTGATGCTCCTTGCCCTCATGGAGCTTACAGTCTAGACCTTAAAATAAATTAACAGATAGGTGAAGCAGAGGGTACTGATGTACATAAGTGCCAAGGGGGCTGAGGGCAGTGTGGGTGTCAAAATGCTTAAGGGGAATGGACCCAAGTGCATAGGCAACACGAGGGAGGAGTGAATAGGGTGGGAAGATGAGGGTTTAGGAAAGGCCTCTTGGAGGAGATGTGATTTTAGTAGGGTTTTGAAGATGAAGAGAGTGGTAGTCTGTTTTATATAAAGGAGGAGAGGAGCAGTGTGGCTTAGTGGACAGAGCTCAGGCCTGGGAGTCAAAAGGACCTGAGTTCTAATCCCACTTCCACCACATGTCTGCGGTGTAATGTTGGGCAAGCCACTTAATTTCTCTGGGCTTCAGTTCCCTCATCTGTAAAAGGGGGATTACAAGTGTGAGCCCCATGTGGGACAGGGGCCGTGTGCAACCCAATTAATTTGTATCTACCCCAGGAGTTAGTACAGTGTTTGGCACATAGTAAGTGCTTAACAAGTACCATAATGATTCCTCTTATTTTTCCTGGTCTCTTCAGCTCAATCAATCAATCAATCAATCGTATTTATTGAGCGCTTACTGTGTGCAGAGCACACAGATCTCAACTAACAGCCATGTAGAGCTCTGCTGTTCAGGTCTCTCTGGTCCCTCCCCAAGGATATCTCCATTGAAGGAATTCTAACGCAGGTGAAAGGGGCTTTCTTGACTAACGCATATTGTTTGGTGTTCATTGACTAGGTACTGTCCCCCGAAGTTTAGCGCCGTGCCCCGCTGTTACGGCTGTCATGAGAAACCCAATTTATACAGCTTGGAGTCACCGGGTTCACACAAACAACTGCCCATCTGTCGCCAGCCAGATCTGCCATCAGCATTTGCACCCCAGGTACCCGGAAACAGGACCCTTTCCCCTTCCCATAACCCTTTCGATTGGCTGAAGCGGTGATGCCGCTTAAACCAGAAAACCGTTCCACAGTTATTGGTAGTTGAGGTGGACTGGGGATCGTATCTGATAAGAGCTCACAGTGGCTAAACCCGCTTTTGGCAGTAGGGATGGAAGCCTCAGGCCAAAGCAGTTTTCATACCGTGTGTAACTTGGTAGTTCAGTCTTCTGTAGCAGTTGACTTGGGCCCTATGCAGCAGTGACCCCTCAGGGAACAATTTGTACTCTGAGGAACTAAGTGAAAGAAGAACCTGGGTGTTAGGGATAAATTTGCCCCAGAAACCTTCCTGGTAGTTTCCAAGAAAAGAAAAATCCAATTCTCAGCTTGTAGCTTTTTTTTTTTTTTTTTAAATGGTAAGTGTGGGCTTAAATGGGTCCCGGCATTGAGTCCGGAAGTCAGCTAAACCTTCTCTCCAGTGCAAGGATTCCGCCGGGACTCTTGACCCAGACCGCACCTCTCCCTAAGCGCTGTAGCCTACTTTTGGTTTTTATGTAGTCCTCAGCACCAAGGACGCCTGAGTCTGGATCTGAGTCACAAACACTCCAGCGACTACCCGGAAACCACCCGGACAAGAGCGTCTCACGGATCAAACTCCCTACCGTCCAGCGCAAGACTCGGTACGCATGTCTCAGGGAGAGTCGTACCTTTCTCCTCGATAGAGTTTGAAGCAGTGTGGCCTGGTGGAGAGAGCACGGGCCGGAGTCCGAGGACCTGGGTTGCAATCCTGGCTCATTCATTCATTCAATCATATTTATTGAGGGCTTACTGTGTGCAGAGCACTGTACTAAGCGCTTGGGAAGTACAAGTACTCTGCTACTTGTCTGCTGTGTGGGACCTTGGGCAAGTCACTTCACTTCCTCTGGGCTTCAGTTACCTTATCTGTCAAACAGGGATTAGGACTGTGAGCCCCTATGTGGGACATATATGTTAATGGCATTCGTTGAGTGCTTATGTGCCACTAATATAGATATATGTATGTATGCAAGCCTGCGGAGAGATTCTTTTTTTTTTGTATCATTTACATTCCTAGACAATGGGTTTATGAGTTCATACTAGTAGTAAGCCCTCTCAGGGTTACACCTGGAGAGTTTCCAGGACTCTACCAGTCTCAGCTATGGGAGGGAGAGTCAGACAGAGGCCTATCCGTTCCATTCCTAGCTTGGGCAGTGGCTAGCGAGTGGAAGTGGAATCTGCTACAAGTCAAAACTCACCTGTGCTGGGCAGCAGCGGCATGGGAGAGAATCAAGGGCGAAGACTCAAGTTTACTGCGCGGAAGGAGGCAGTGGTAAACCACTTGCAGATTTTTACCAAGAAAACTCTGTGGATACACTACCGGAACGATTGCAGATGGAGGTGGGGCGTTCTGGGAGAGATGTGTCCATGGAGTCGCTATGGGTCGAAGACGACTCGACGGCATAAGACAAGACTAGTAGTAATCATATTTATTAAGTGTTTACTGTATGAGAGCACATTGGGAAAGAATACACAGGTGGGAATGAGACCTGGTCCCTGGCCCTCAGGGGGCTGACAGTCTAGAGTTAAAAGGGCAGAAAGGGGACTGGAGAGATGAAAGCAAACACTAAGGCAGCATGAAGTCTGTGGCTATAGAGCAACATAGTTTCTGGCTCCTCATGGCAACTGCTGCTCATCCTTATTTTCCTGCCGACCCACCCTCCCCAGAAGGTGACGTTAACGTGAATGAAATCAGCATTCTTTCTGCCCTGCACAAACCAACGATCAATCAGGGATGTTTATTAATAAATAATAATGATGGCATTTATTAAGCACTTACTATGTGCAAAGCACTATTCTAAGCGCTGGGGCGGTTACAAAGGTTGTCCCACCAGGGGCTCACAGTCTTCATCCCCATTTTACAGATGAGGGAACTGAGGCACAGAGAAGTGAAGTGACTTGCCCAAAGTTACACAGCGGACAATTGGCGGAACTGGGATTTGAACCCATGACCTCTGACTCCAAAGCCCGGGCTCTTTCCACTGAGCCACGCTGCTTCTCTAAATCATATTGAGTGCTGTACTAGATGCTTGGGAGAGCACAATACAACAGAATTAGCAGACACATTCCCTGCCCACCACGAGCTTACAGGCCTAAAGGGGGAGACACACATTAATATAAATAATTTCTTTGGGTGTTTGTTTACCACATGCAGAGCACTGAGCTAAGCACTGGGGGGAGTACAGTAGAGTAAGTGGAGGCCAAACCTGCTGCGTGGTTCTTTTTGTTTGTTTGTTTTGTTTGTTTTATGGTACTTGTGAAGTGCTTACTATGTGTGAAGCACTGTTCTAAACTCTGGGGAAAGTACAAGTTAATTTGGTCGGATACAATCCCTGTCCAGCATGGGGCTCACAGTCCTATGTAGGAAGGAGAACAGGTATTGAATCTCCATTTTACAGTTAAGGAACCTGAGGCACAGGGGAGTTAAGAGACTTGTGCAAGGTCGCACAGCAAGCAATTGGCAGAGCCGGGATTAGAACTCAGGCCTTCTGACTCCCAGGCACGTGCTCTTTCCAGAAGGTCAGGCTGGTTCTTCTTTGGTATTTGCTATGTACCAGGCACTGTTTTTAGTTCTGGGGTAGATATAAGATAATCAGGTTGGACACAGTCCCAATCCCACATGGGGCTCACAGTCTTAATCCCCATTTTAGAGATGAGGAAACTGAGGCACTGAGGAGTGAAATAATTGCCCAAGGTCACACAACAGGCAAGTGGCAGAGCTGGGACTAGAACCCAGGTCCTTCTGACTCCCGGGCCCATATTCAATCCACTAGGCCATGCTGCTTCTTAGTGTTTCCAAAGCCATTCCAGCCATATTCGCAATTCAAAGCTATTTTCAATTTTATTCTTATCTGCAGCTGCAACATTTGCACACAGCTAACCATGACTTAGCCGCAGATAGGCAACTCTCTCGGGAGTTTGCTGTCTGCCCCCAGAGCTGTCACTCATTTCTGAGCATTAAGTGTAGAAAGTGTCATAAAACACCACCTCGTCTTAAGTTGAATATAAATGTTGGGGCCTCAGGCAGAAAAAACGATTATGGAAGCCATACTAGGTAGCTAGGAAACAAGTTCAGACTTGAAAATGCATTTAAACACACTGGTCCCTAAAGTATTGGATCCTAGAATGTCTTCAACTAGCAGAAGGGAAAATAATTAGTTTCTAATATCCCCCTCATCTCTTCAGAGGCTTCCCAGAGTGATAGTGCGTCATCTGAGTATGACCCAGTTTGCAGTTCTACAGCCGTCTAGGGCCTTGCCAAGTTACAGAGCTGACATGATGGATGCTTGTTTTTTTATTTGTTTTCAACTGGTGCTGGGGGGTGGTTTGTTTCCTTGTGACCTCTGAAGTTGCTGTTCTTATAATACAGGCTCCTCAACGAATTTGCAGTTTAGAACGGAACGCATCAAAATCCCCTTAACGCCAAGATACCCGCGGTCTGTCATGGGCTCTGACCGAGGTAAGGACTCTGCCCCCGACTTATTTTTACTTCCTCTCGGCTTCTGGATACTGGTACTGGTCTCTTAATCACCTTTTATGTCATTCTCAGTCTCTTTTGTGGGCTCCTCCTCCCCTCCCATCCCCTTACTGTAGGGGTTCCTCAAGGGTCAGTTCTTGGTCCCCTTCTGTTCTCTACACTCACTCCCTTAGTGAACTCATCCGCTCCCATGGCTTCAACTCTCATCTCTACGCTGATGACACCCAAATCTACATCTCTGCCCCTGCTCTCTTTCCCTCCCTTCAGGCTCGTGTTTCCTCCTGCCTTCAAGACATCTCCATCTGGATGTCTGCCCGCCATCTAAAACTCAGTATGTCCAAGACTGAACTCCTTATCTTCCCTCCCAACCCCTGCCCTCTCCGTGACTTTCCCATCACTGTTGACGGCACTACCATCCTTCCCATCTCACAAGCCCACAACCTTGGTGTCCCCCTCGACTCCGCTCTCTCATTCAGCCCTAACATCCAATCCGTCACCAAAACCTGCCGGTCTCAGCTCCGCAACATTGCCAGGATCCGCCCTTTCCTTTCCATCCAAACCGCTACCCTGCTGGTTCAATCTCTCATCCTATCCCGACTGGATTACTGTATCAGCCTCCTCTCTGATCTCCCATCCTCCTGTCTCTCCCCTCTTCAATCTATACTTCATACTGCTGCCCGGATCATCTTTGTGCAGAAACGCTCTGGGCATGTTACTCCCCTCCTCAAAAATCTCCAGTGGCTACCAGTCAATCTGCGCATCAGGCAGAAACTCCTCACCCTCGGCTTCAAGGCTGTCCATCCCCTATCCCCCTCCTACCTCACCTCCTTTCTCTCCTTCTCCAGCTCAGCCCGCACCCTCCGCTCCTCTGCTGCTAACCTCCTCACTGTGCCTCGTTCTGTCCTGTCCCACCGTCGACCCCCAACCCACATCCTCCCCCTGGCCTGGAATGCCCTCCCTCCGCACATCCGCCAAGCTAGCTCTCTTCCTCCCTTCAAAGCCCTACTGAGAGCTCACCTCCTCCAGGAGACCTTCCCAGACGGAGCCCCTTCCTTCCTCTCTCCCTCCCCATCCCCCCTTCCTTACCTCCTTCCCCTCCCCACAGCACCTGTTTATGTGTTTGTTCATATTTATTACTCTATTTTACTTGCACATATTTACTATTCTATTTATTTTGTTAATACGTTTTGTTTTGTTGTCTATCTTCCCCTTCAAGACTGTGAGCCTGCTGTTGGGTAGGGACCGTCTCTATATGTTGCCAACTTGTACTTCCCAAGCGCTTAGTACAGTGCTCTGCACACAGTAAGCGCTCAGTAAATATGATTGAATGAAAGTTCCAGGTGATGAGAGCCTCCTGTTTCTCCCCACTCCAGTCCATACTTCACTGTGCTGCCACGATCATTTTACTACAGAAACTTTCAGGACATGTTTCCCCTCTCCTCAGAAAATGCCAGTGGTTGCCCATCCACCTCCACATCAAACAAAAACTCCTCACCACTGGCTTCAAAGCAGTCAATCACCTTGCCGCCTCCTACCTCATCTCACTACTCTCCAACTACAACTCAGCCCACACCCTTCACTCATCTAAAGCTGACCTTCCCACTGTTTCTTGCTCTTGTCTATCTTGCAGCCAACTCCTCACCCACGTCCTGCCTCTCACCTGCAACGCCCTCCCTCCTCCAGATACTCTCCCCCTCTTCAAATCCTTATTGAAGGCACATCTCCTCCAAGAAATCTTCCCTGACTAACCCCCTTCCTCTTTTTCCACTCCCTTTGGCACCACCCTGACTTTCTCCCTTTGAACTTCCTCTCTCCCAACCCTACAGCACTTATGTCCATATCTGTAATTTATATTAATGTCTGTCTCCCTCTCTAGACTGTAAGCTTGTTGGCAGGGAATATGTTGGTTTATTGTTGTATTCTCCCAAGCACTTACTACAGTGCTCTGCACACAGCACTCAACAAATAGGATCGGATGAAAGAATGAATGAATGAATTAGGAAAGTAATCTAAAACCACTTTGCCCAATGCCTCTCAATCTCAAAGAGGTTGTTGTAATATACTCAGAATCAATCAACAGGTGATATATACATACATACATGTATATATATATGTATATAGAGAGAGAGTGTGTGTGTTTACTGTGAACAGAGCACTGTACTAAGCATTCAGGAGAGAAGAGTACAATAGAGTTGGTAGATGTGATCTCTGCCCCGGAAGAGCTCACAGTCTACAGGAAGAGACAGAACTTAAAATAATGTGTGGGTAAGGGAAGTAGTAGAGTTAAAGTCTGTCTACAAAACTGCTGTGTCACTGGGGTGAGTAGAAAAATGCTTAAAGGATTCACTGCCAAGTGCATAGTGGATGCAGAGGAAAGGGCGGATAATAATAATAATGATAATAATGGTATTTATTATGCACTTAACATGTGCCAAGCACCGTTCTTAGCTCTGGGTTAGATAAAAGGTAATCAGATTGTCCCATGTGGGGCTAACAGTCTTAATCCCCATTTTACAGATGAGGTAGCTGAGGCCCAGAGAAGTTAAGTGACTTGCCCAAGGTCACACAGCAGACAGGTGGCAGAGTCAGGATTAGAACCCAGCTCCTTCTGCCTCCCAGGCCTGTGCTCTATTCAGTAGGCCCTGCCGATTCCACTTTCCCCAATTTTGAGGCACTTCACCCTCAGGTGTGGACCCTAACACGTAGAAAATGCTGAACTAGTCCTGCTGTGCATATGTGGAAGTTCCCATACACTTCCCGCTCCTGCCTCAAGCTCCAGCAACCAGTAAGAGCAAACATGGCAGGAAATTGCCATGCCCAGCCAGTCTGCTAAATCCAACTCGACTTGATTACTACAAACGAGAAATTGATGTAATGTGGGATTCTTGAAGAAAGTAACCCCTGCCTTCTTGGAGAATGATTGTACAGTTCGTTGTCGCTCTTCAAAAGGCCAGTTGCAAACTCCCAGAACGTAAGTGTCTTTGAGTGCACGTACAGGCGTTTTGGAGAGCAAGGATGAAGTTAGAATGCTGGTGAGAAAGAGAGAAAAGAGGTTTGGGTCTGACTGACTCTGATTCTGTTTTTTAGGGAGTGGGATTCCAGAATAACCTATGTCAGTACCTTTTGAGGTCCGTCACCGACAGAACTCATGGAGCAGGTCTTAAATGTGAAATTATTCTAGAAACAATATATATGTATATTCAGCTGTCCTCCGTATTTGAAGACACCACCGATTTGTCAGTGCATATGGAGTAGTATAATATTTGTTAAGCGCTTACGATGTGCCAGGCAAGGTACTAAGGGCTGGGGTAGATACAAGATCATCAGATGGAACACAGAGCCCCTCCCACACAGGGTTCACAGTCTTAATTCCCATTTTACAGATGAGGCAACTTGAGCCCCAGAGAAGTGAAGCAACTTGCCCAAAGTTACACATCAGACAAGTGGCAAAGCCAGGATTAGGACCTTCTGATTCCCAGGGTCATTCTCTCTCCACTATGCCGTTTTGCTTCTGCAAGACCATTCATTCAAGTGTAGTTATTGAGTGCTTGCTGCATGCAGAGCACTGCACTAAGCACTTGGGAGAGTACAGTGCAACAATAAACAGACAGAATCCCTGCCCACAATGTGGGATCTACAGCCCTGGCCACATTGTGCACGTAAAGGCCATCCCTAATTGTCATCATGTTTACAGTTTACAGTGCCTGGCGGTGTTTTCTATTTTGCCTCTCTGTCTCTTGTTCTCTGTGAAGCTATCACTCAAAAAGAGGAACTCCTTCCTTGTTAGGAGTGTAGCATAGTGGTTTATCCTTTTTTCAGCTATGACACAGCATTGGCTGACGCTTTGTTTTGCCATGTCCTTAAAGTGTTTCCTCTGCCCTCCTGGCTTTTGCTTTCCCAGCATTAGTGCTCTATGCAGCAGCTGTTCGTGTCTCCTGCTGTCCACCATCCTTCTCACATGTCCCACCCAGCATAGCTCTGTTAAGGAGAGCATAGTTTAGATGTCAGGAGACTTATTGCATTCCCGAACTTCGTTGTTCATGCTCTTGTTTTGCCATTTGAGATTGAGTATGACTCGTTAAAAATGATAATAATTGTGGGAGTGCTTACTATATGCCAGACACTCTACTAAGCACTGGGATGGATACAAGCAAATTGGGTTGGTCCATGTCCCATATGGGGCTCACAGTCTTAATCCCCATTTTACAGATGAGGTAATTAATAATAATAATAATGGCATTTGTTAAGCACTTTCTATGTGCAAAGCACTGTTCTAAGCTCTGGGGAGGTTACAAGGTGATCAGGTTGTCCCACGTGGGGCTCACAGTCTTCATCCCCCTTTTACAGATGAGGTAACTGAGGCATAGAGAAGTTAAGTGACTTGCCCAAGGTCACACAGCCTACAAGTGGCGGAGTGGGATTAGAACCCATGACCTCTGACTCCAAAGCCCGGGCTCTTTCCACTGAGCCACGATGCTTCTCTTTGAGGCCCAGAGAAGGGAGGTGACTTGCCCAAGGTCACACTGCAGACAAGTGGCGGACCTAGGAATAGAACCCAGATCCTTCTGACTCACAGGCCTGTGCTCTATCCATTAGGCTATGCTGCTTCCCATTAATGACATTAATGAAACTGACCAGGGATCTGGTTGAGGCATCTGCATGTTGTCCAGTTCTCAGCCCTTAGCGAAGCCTGGACAGCCCTATTCTATAGCTCTGTAAACTTTTAGTTTCCCTCTGGAGCCTGATACCAAGCAGCCTCCTGACTGTTGTCAGTCTGTCAAAGGATATTTTGTCCTTTTTTTTATAGTAGTTTTTAAGCACTCACTAAGTGTCAAGCACTGTTCTAAGTGCTGAGGTAGATACAAGATATCAAGTCAGACACAGTCCCTGTCTCACATGAGGTTCACAGTATAAATAGAAGGGAGAACTGGTATTGAATCCCCATTTTACAGCCAAGGAAACTGAGGCCACAGAGAAGTTAAGTGGCTTTACCCAAGGTCATGCAGCAAGCCGGTGGAGGAGCTGGGATTAGAAGCCAGGTCCTCTGACTCCCAAGCCCGTGCTCTTTCCGCTAGGCTACGCTTCTTCCCTTCTTGATTCGTTTTGCTTTTTTTTTTATGGCATTTATTAAGCGCTTACTATGTGCAAAGCACTGTTCTAAGCACTGGGGAGGTTACAAGGTGATCAGGTTGACCCATGGGGGCCTCACAGTCTTAATCCCCATTTTACAGATGAGGTAACTGAGGCACAGAGAAGTGAAGTGACTTGCCCAAAGTCACACAGCTGACAACTGGCGGAGCCGGAATTCAAACCCATGAACTCTGACTCCAAAGCCCGTGCTCTTTCCACTGAGCCACGCTGTCTTCCTTGTCTACCATTGCCTCGTTGGTCTCAGTGCTTCCTAGATAACAGTATTCTGTGACAACGTGTAGCTCCGTGTGGCCAACTTAAGTTTTGGATTGTGTATTTGACTTCCCTGCTGCAGGCTAATGCAACAGCTGGGTTTTCTTTAGCCTGCTCATCAACCTGAAATGCCCAGCTGATTTAGTAAAGAAAGCAGTTTGAAATCATTTGCATTATTTTTTTAGCAGGTGGGCCTCCAGGGTGCCATCATTTGCACATCACAATTCTGCAGTGATTTTGCTGGCGCTTTCAACTCTTTCAATTTGGAAGAGCTTCCCAGAGGAGCCCAAGCATTTCCTAACCTCTAGGTCTCTCGTGGCGTCTCGTTGCGTGGTGGTGTAGAAGACGTTGATCAGGACCGGGCCCGCTCCACGTCTCCGCTTTACTCCACCGACAGTGTAGCGTGGATCAGAGTGGGGGCTCCGGCCCGGTCAGCCGGGCCCTCGTGAAGCTGATGGGGACACCTTCTTTCTGAATCTCTGCAGGTTCATTGTCACATTCCGAGTGTAGCAGCCCCAACCTCATCACTCCTCCACAGTCGCCTCTGAACCTAGAAACCTCATCCTTTGCCAGCAGCCAGTCTCAGAACTCTCTTTCCACGTTACCACGAATCTCCATCAGTCCGGTGTCCGTCGGAGAGCGGAGGAAAGATAGGTAAGTGCCCCACTGACTTTGGGTTTTCTTTAGAAAATAATAATAATAATAGCGGTATTTAAGTGCTTACTATGTGCTAGGCACCATATGAAGTGTCAGGATACAGTCCCTGGCCCACCACAGGGACTGTGAATGGGGACTCACAGTCTTAAACCCTATTTTACAGATGAGGTAACTGAGTCACTGAGAAATGGTCACATAGACAGGTGGCAGAGCTGGGTTTAGGATCCCTGTCCTTCTGATTTACTCAATCATATTTATTGAGGACTTACTGTGTGCAAAGCACTGTACTAAGAGCTTGGGAGAGTACAGTATAACAACAGACACATTCCTGCCCACAGCAAGCTCACAATCTAGAGAGGGAGACAGACATTAATATATATAAATAAATAGATAATAAATTACAGATTATATATGGTTATATACAGATGTGCTGATTCCCAGGCCCCTGCTCTATCACTAACAACGATATTTGTTAAATACGTACTGTGCGTCCAGCTCTATCCTAAGCACTGGGGTATGTAGATCCACTAGATGCAGAGTGGATGCAGTACCTACCCTACATGGGTGAACAGTCTAAGTAGGAGGGTGAACAGATTATTGAACCCCCATTTTGCAGATGAGGAAAGTGAGATGCTTTCGGTCTTTGAGTCGACCGAGTAGTGTTAGAAGAGTGTCAAGGTACCTAATTTTGATCTCCCCCATGGGTGTGTCCGCCCAGAAGATTAGATTTGTGGCACTGCCAAATCGAGCCTTGCCTTCATTTAGCACAGTTATTTTGAAACTTAGAAATAGAGCGGACGATGCTTCAAGATCATTTGATCCTGTCCACTGCCTCGTCGAACAGGAATTATTCAGTCTAAACCAGTTCTTTTAGGAGTAGGGCCAATGTAAAGTCAGTAATCTTTTAAAGGAGACTTTCTCTGCTTCTTTATTAAACTGCACCACTGTTCCGCTCACCTAACAGTCAAAAAGTAGCTGGTAAATTGATTTTAAATTCAGTGGTATTTATGCTCAAAATTCAGGTCAACTTTAGCAAAAATTATCATAGCAAAAGCGATCTTTTATATAATGAGGCTATGTGCCCTATCTTCTCTGTTGTCCACCCAGAAAACTTTTCCCTGAATAGAGAATTTGGCTGTTTTAGTGATTTATTAGATTGTAGTCCCTCTGTCGCATATTTTCATCCAAGGTTTCAATTTGGACCCATGCTTGCTGGATCCAAACCCAATTTTTAGGTCTAAAATAGAACCCCACTAATTTGGAGTTTGTGATGATTGGCCCTCCCTGCTTCTTCCTCTTGCCTCCTCTGTTGCTGCAGGAGGAAAATTCAACTTGATGGGAAGGCAGGAAGCTTCAGGCCTGCACTAGGGTATATGCAGCGTCCATAAAACTGTAAGCAGCAGGAAGGATCCCGAAGTTGCAAGGGAAGGGAGGCGTTTCCTGAATTTAAGGAACCTGACTGATACAGTCACCTGGAAGCTAAACCTGAATTTAGCACTTATATGGAGATATACAGGTTTTGGAGTTTTTGTTTTTTGTTTTAAATGGTATTTTCTGGTGGTATGTGCCAGGCACTGTACAAAGTGCTGGGTAATCAGTTTGGACAGAGTGCATGTCCCACCTGGAGCTCCCAATCTTAATCCCCATTTTACAGATGAGGTAATAAGTGCAGAGAAATTAAGTGACTTGCTCAATGTCACGTAGCAGAGCCGGGATAAGCACCCAAGTCCTCTGACTGCTAGGCCCGTGCTCTTTCCACTAAGCCATGCTAGTTGATTTGCATCCAACAGTAGGATAGCAAAGAGCCAATTTAAAATTTACTCCACAATTCAGATGCTTTCCTGCTTCAACTGGCATTTCCCATTTAATCTGGATTAGTGAAGTTTTACAATCTTTGTATTTTTAATGTGAATTGTATGTCTGCATAAAACTATAATGGGTCAAGTCTGTGGCTTGGAATGGAAGAAAATAAGAGGTGGTCCACATATTTCAAAAGAAAACTCTTTGCAGGCCAATTTACAGGAATCAATAAATCAGTCAGTGGTATTTACTGAGCACTTACTATGTGCTGAGCACTGTATGAAGAACTTGGGAGAGTACAATTCAACAGAGTTAGCAGATATTTTCCCTGCCCATAATGAGCTTACACTCTAGAGAATGAGTTTACAGTCTAAAGACTAGAGGAAGACGGTCCCTTTACTTTTTTACTTTCTTGAAGCCTCAGATCAGTTTTTTTTTTGCCGGACTGCCACGTAGGCTCGGGATGAGTTAATAGTAGAGTAGTGACAAATATCCAAAAGCAAATATCTTCACTGTGCTACCTTCCCTTAAGAATATTTCTCGATTGTCTCCTCAATTAGTAATACTTTGTGTCTGTTGTGTTCTGAGCGTTGTACTAAGTACCTGGGAGTGTACAGTAGAATTAGCTGAGGTGAATCCCTCCCTCAAGGATTTTACAGTCTCCTCCTGTTGCATTTTGTTGGTGTTTGTTGCTTTTTGTCTTCCTACTCTAAGTGTGTTCTTCTCTCCTGAATCTTTTCCATCTTCCAGATATCTGTTCCATAATAGGTCTTTTCTGAGAATTCCTGGGGCTCCTAGGCCTAGGTTCTCCTCACTAAGGAGTTTGAGGTTGGCCTGATATAAGGTTGTCCTTCTCGAGCAGTATTGCTTATCTTGTGCGGTTTTACATGTTGGGATAATTTCCCCCAGGAGAATTTGCATGTTGTTCTACCAACCTGCAAAACTGCTCCTCGTAAATGGCTTGGGTTTGCAGTCGCTTTAGCTCTCATCACTGATTTGCATTGCCCTGCGTAGATGCTAACTATAAAAACTGATACCCAAACTGTTGTCTTTTGGTTGACCTTGTCCCGAAAATAACATATTTTCAGTGGGTATTGGAACACCCAACCTTTAGAAATGATATGTCAGGCATTCTTTCAAATTTTGGGCGATAAAGTTCATATTATGTACAGCAACTGCTTGCTTATATAATATGGATTCAGTGTTTCCTTCTTATCCCTATCAGTGTTTATAATTCCCATTGGCAATGCCTTTATTTCTACATTTTATTTGCCTACTCCATGTCGTTATGATTATTTTTGTATTTTTCACTGGGGAGGGAGTACCATTTTTATATTGCATGATGTCTGGGAATGTGTACTGTTTGTTATAACAGGAATGTTTTATTGGGTTTTCATCGTTCTGTTCAATTTTCATATAATAAATGTCTTTGAAGAGGATTTTGTGTTATCACTGAGGTCTTGGGATGTTCATCTGGTGTACATTGATGCATGTTGTATCTGTATCTTTGTTCTTCCACAAAACCTGCCGTATGAAGTGACTCCTTTTTTAACCATTTTTTCCTTTTTAAGGCCCTACATGGAAGAGCCTCGTCATGTGAAAGTGCAGAAGGGCTCTGAGCCACTGGGGATTTCCATTGTGAGTGGGGAAAATGGAGGAATCTTCGTTTCCAAAGTAACTGGCGGAAGCATTGCTCATCAAGCAGGTCTCGAGTATGGTGATCAGTTGCTAGAGGTAAACGTCCTGTGGAAAAGGTGCCACAAAGTTGGCTGAATTGCTCTTCTGATTGTTCGTAAAGGAAATCATCGATCTTCTCAAAAGTCTTTTGTTATAGCATTGTTAAAATTTCAGGTAGAATTTATGAGACTGCTGCATTCTTGGCAGCCACCCTTTCGATGGACAGGAAGTGATCATGGAGACCAGTCTTTCGTTATGTCCATTCATTCATTCAATCGTATTTATTGAGCGCTTACTGTGTAGTTTTGCTTTAGCCTTTTCAGTAGTTAAAAGGTTGTGGAGTAACATTATGCACTTGGGAAAGAGCTGCAGATTTTAGAAAACTTTGGTTAGTATAGGACCCTTCTAAGTCAGCCAGGAGTACTAATGCTAACCTCATTGTGGGCAGGGAATGTGTCTATTTACTGTTATATTGCACTCTCCGAAGTGCTTAATACAGTGCTCAGCACACAGTAAGCGCTCAACAGATGCGATTGAATGAATAATGAGTTTCAGATTTGTGGTGGGTAAATTGCCAGATTTAGCAGTCCTTTACATGTATATCTGGAGAACCCACATTTCCCCCTTTTCTCATCCCCAGGCTTCCTCTTTATAGTATATCATGGACGATAGTTGCCACTCCCCTTTGTCCACTTAAAGACAATCAGCCCTCCTGTCTCTCCTCAGATTTCCCCAATGTCACCGTGACCTCCTCAGCCTCCCCACCCTGCAAAGATAAAGAGTCTTTTTGTGTATTTCTTAGTTTAACGGCATAAACCTGAGGAACGCGACGGAGCAGCAAGCACGCTTAATCATCGGGCAGCAGTGCGACACCATCACTATCCTGGCTCAGTATAACCCGCACATGTACCAACTGGGCAATCACTCCCGGTCCAGGTGAGTTCGTTAGACATTTGAAAACTGGCTTTAATAATAATAATCATGGCATTTATTAAGCGCTTACTGTATACAAACCACTGTTCTAAGCACAGGGGACGTTACAAGGTGATCAGGTTGTCAGGAGCCCCCACAGGGGCTTTAGGATGTGAACCATCCGGCCAGGGACCTGGGACTACGGGGTGATGGGGAAATGTGATGAGGAAGATTTTCTGTCCCCTTTTCACTGAGAAGCACTGCTTTCTCCATGCCAGTTGTTCTTCATTCCCCTTGCGGGTCTGAAATTGAGCCTTCCAGAAGGCGGTGATTTGGGATTTGGAAGCCGGTGGGTAGTGTTTCCCATTGGGCAGGGAAAATGAGAGAACATCGTCTGCATCAAGCCGTGATCTTACGACCAGGGGAGTTGTAGAAGCAAGCAGCATGGGATTTGAGACTGTGAGCCCCACATGGGACAGGGACTATGTCCAACCAGATTTGCTTGAATCCACCCCAGTACTTAGTACAGTGCCTGGCACATGGTAAGCACTTAACAAATAACACAATTATCATTATTATTATTATTATTATGGTTATTAGTAGTAAACCAAGTGTTGGTGATTTGAGGGGTGTTGCATTGTCCCAGAGATAATTTCAGTGCTCCATTATTTGAGGAGTTTCTTTTGGGGTCTTTGCTGGGTTTCAAGTGGACTCTATCCTGCACTCAAAAAGTTTATGTTTTCTAAAAAAAGAGATCTTAGTCCTAGTCTACAGCTGAAGTTGGGATATGCCCAGGTGAGGAGAATAATAATAATAATAATGATAACAATAATAACAACAAATTTAATACTTGCAGAGTGCTTACTATGGGCTTTGCTTTGCACACAATAAGTGCTTAATAAATATGATTGAATGAATGAACCAAGCACTGTATTAAGCTCTGGTTGAGACAAGATAATAAGAAGCTTTTAAAGTACTTCTGTAAAATGGGAATTAAATCGTCCTCTCTCCAATTTTGACTGAGCCCCATTGTGGGACAGGGCCTGTGTCTAACCTAATAATAATAACTGTGGCATTTGTTAAGCACTTACTATGTGCCCAGCTGTACTTAGCACTGGGTGGATACAAGCAAGTCAGGTGGGATGCAGTCCTTGTCCCACATGTGGCTCTTAGTCGCAATCCCCATTTTCCAGATAAGGAAACTGAGGTCCAGAGAAGTGAAGTTACTTGCCCAAGGTCACCCAACAGATAAGTGGCAGTGGCAGGATTAGAACCCATGACCTTCTGACCGTCAGGCCTATCCTCTATCCACTAGACCATGCTGCTTCTCTTATAAACCTGATAAACTTGTATCTACCCCAGCGCTTGACACATAGTAAGCACTTAGCAAATACCATTAAAAACAAATTAAAAAGACCCCAATCTTCTACATTTGTTCCCCGCCAGTTCCCGCCTGGAGCCTGGAAGCAACCATCCCACCCCCCAGGGCAGTGGGGCCGCCACCCCGGACAGCCACTCTGTCATCGACACAGTGAGCGAGCAGGACGAGGGGACAATGACCCCGCCATCCAAGCAGACCACCCCCACCACCAGCCCCAGGAATTCCATCAGGTTAGCAGCTGTTTCCTTCTACGTCCTGGACTAAGCCTTATCTCCTTATCTCCCACTCTCTTCTGAATCACCCTGACTTGCTCTCTTTCCCCTTCCCCGCCCCCAGCCCACATCACTTAATATACATATCTGTAATTTTATTTATTTGTATTGATGTCTTTCTCCTCACCTCTAGACTGTCTAAGCTTGTTATGGGCAGGGAATGTCACTGTTTTTGCTATGCTGTACTTTCTCAAACACACAGTACACTGCACACAGTGATGCTCAATAAATACCATTGAATGAGTGAATCAATGACAGCAGAGGCAGGTTCAAAAACCTCAGTGAATTGAAGTTGAATTTAAAGGCTAAGTGCCTTCAACATAACACATTAGGATGAGGACTTCCCTGACTAAGCTATTGTTTCCTCTTTTCCCATTCTTTTCCGCATCACCCTGATTTTCTGCCTCTATTCACCCCTCCCGTAGCCCCACAGCACTTATGTACAGATCCGTAATTTATTTCTTTATATTAATGTCTGTCTCCCCCTCTAGACCAAGCTCATTGTGGACAGGGAATGTGTCTACCGACTCTGTTGTGTTGTACTCTCTGAAGCTCTTAGTGTAGTGCTCTGCACATAGTATGTGCTCAATAACTATAATTGATTGATCTGATATCTGCTTTGAAAGATTTGGGGGGAAAATGGGTCTCCATGTGTTGGCAAGAGGCAGGAGAGGGACTGGAGACGACTGTGAAGCCTCAGTTTTAGTTGATAGACCTGGTTATCGTTTCTCCCAAAGTAATTTCTTTCTCCCTTCCCTCTCTCACCGGCAAAGGGTTCCCGTGGATGCCAACAGAAGGACTGTCGAGCCACGAACGGTCGTCATCAGAAAATCCCAGGTGGAACTTGGGATCCAGATCTGTGGGGGGAACCTGTACGGGGTGTATGTGGCCGACCTCGAAGATGACAGTCCTGCCAAGGGACCTGATGGACTCGTGCCTGGAGACCTCATTCTCGAGGTGAAGACCTCAAGTTGATGAGCTGCTAGACAAGAAACCCTTCAAATCCATAGATCCTGTCTATTGGTCACTTAGATCCTTGGTCAGGTCGACTTTGAGGAGAACAAATTTATTTCAAAGCAAGTGGCAAACCAGTTGCCCGCTTACATTTTTTTTAAAGAGCAGAAATCATGTCAGCTTGACCATAGCCCCTCTGTACTGTGTAAATTTGGCTTTTTTTTTGTTTATTTGTTTGTTTTCTTAATGGTATTTGTTAAGTGATTACGCCAGGCTCTGTTCTAAGTGCTGGGGCAGATACGCGGTAGGTTAGACACAGTGCTTGTCCCATATGGGGCTCATAGTCCAAGTAAGAGGGAGAACAGCTTTTGAATCCCCATTTTACAGAAGAGGTAACTGAGACATAGAGAACTTGCCCGAGGTCACACAGCAAAGCAGCGGAGCCGGGATTAGAACCCAGATCCTCTGACTCCCAGGCTCTATCCACTAGGCTGTGCTGCTGCTGCTTGTACCTGTAGATTGTTTTCCCTCTCAGCTCCCCTGCCCATCCCACTGCAGGGTGTGTGGATTTCTCTTCTCAGGCCAGAGAAGGGTTTGGGTCCGTACCTGGTGGCCACTGTTTCCCGATAGACTATTTCAGTAGATAGCTCGGTTGTAGCCCCGGCATCACACTGGGGAAGGTGTGGATGGGCCGTGCAGATGAGATGTAGCAGATTTCATTCCCCTAGTCCAGCTTTTTCGAGCTCACTCCAGGAACCCTGGCCTCTCGTGATGGAGCATCTCAGGGTTTGTCCCTTGCTCCCTTAATAAGTTGGGAGGTCTTCATCAGTTAGTCAGTTGGATTTATTGTGCACTTACTGTGTGCCAAGCACTGTATTAAGCAACTGGGAGAGTACAGTGTAACAGACACATTCCCTGCTCACAATGAGCTTACAGCCTAGATAATAATAATAAAAATAATGATGGTATTTTTTAAGCGCATACTATGTGCAAAGCACTGTTCTCAACACTGGGGAGTTTACAAGGTGATCAGGTTGTCTCACGGGGGGCTCACAGTTTTAATCCCCATTTTACAGATGAGGTAACTGAGGCACAGAGAAGTTAAGTGACTTGCCCAAAGTCACACAGCTGACAGTTGGCAGAGCTAGAATTTGAGGAGTCTAAGGCTTCAGAGACTAGGACTGAAGCAGCATGACTTAATGGATAGAGCACGGACCTGGGATTCATAAGGACCTGGGTTCTAATCCTGGCTCCACCACTTATCTACTGCGTGACCTTGGGCAAATCGCTTAACTTCTCTGGGCCTGAGTTACCTCATCTACAAAATGAGAATTAGGACTGTGAGTCCCATATGGGACAGGGATGGTGTCCACCCCGATTAGCTTGTGTCTACTCCAGAGCTTAGTACAGTCCCTGGCAGATAGCACTTAAATACCATTAAAAAAAAAAATGGGGCTCACAGATTGAGGAGGAAGGAGGCCAGGTATTGAGTCCCCATTTGACAGTTAATGAAATTGAAGCCCAGAAAAGCTAAGTGACTTGCCCAAGGTCACACAACAGACATCTGGCCGAACTGGGAATAGAACCCAATCCTTCCCACTCCCTGGCCTGCAATTTACTAGGCCACTCTCCTTCTCAGGTCCACATAGGACATGATTAACTTGTATCTTCCCCAGTGCTTAGAACGGAGCTCAGCACATAGTAAGTGCTTAACAAATGCCATAATAAATATATAAATAAGAACAGTAGAGTAATAGCACATCAGTGGTGAGAGGAATTTTAGTAGTCAGGCTCCTCTGAGTACCAGGCTAGGCTTTCCTTAGGCCTGAACCCCCACACCCTTACTTTGAAATGTGGAACAGTCTGCTGTCTGTATCAGGTAATCCTCCAAGCCTTTTTCAGGTAATCCTCCAAGCCTTTTCCTACCCATTAAGCAGTCGCCGGGGGGATCTACTCAGATTTTGTGTTTGTTTTTTTTCTTCCTCCACCACCTAACTTTGCAGTTCTCTCATTGTAGAGAAGATCATTAATTAGCCTTGAATCTGCATGTTCATTTTCTACGCCGCCGAAGCATTCAGCACCAGATAGAATACTAAATGGAAAAACGGAATCAATAGCTCTTTCCAGCATTTGGTTCCATCTTTTCAAATGTTTTAACCTCAGTTCTCGAAGCCTCCAATTCCACCCTCTTTGTTTTTACAGTACGGCTCCATCGACATGAGGAACAAGACTGCTGAAGAGGCCTACCTTGAGATGCTGAAGCCAGGAGACGACATCCGAGTGAAGACTCAGTATCGACTAGAGGAGTTCAACAAGATTAAAGATTTACCGGGCGATGGCTTCTACATCAGGTGTTCAGATTATAATTACCGTTCACTTCACCTGAATCATATGCTTTTGCTGTTGATAGGTCAGAGAAGAGAGCACAGGCTCCCTGCGTTAACTCTCTTGGTGTTTATTCCCTACCCATATCCCTTTATGGAATGGTTGTTCTTGATCAGAGGTTAGTACAGGACCCTGGAAATGCCCAGCTGATTCCGATGCTGGAAAAAAATTAGGACAAGAGTAGAAATTGGAACTAGGCCATTTGTCTTGAGGGTGGAGACTTAACGTGCATCAGTCCTATTCCCACTGTTTCCTTGGCTACAGATGGGGAACTGGTCACTGAGCTGACCGAAAGCCCATTTAGGTGAAGGACTGACACTCTCACCATCCTCCCTGGGGTTTCTCCGGTACTTCTCTGTCTTTTAGTCTTGTCATGTCTTAGCCATCTGCTGGTTTCTGACCCATAGCGACCCCACGGACACATCTCTCCCAGAATGTCCTGCTCTCCAACTACAATCATTCTGGTAGTGTATCCATAGAGTTACGGAAGTGATTTACTAGTGCCTCCTTCCGCGCAATGGACTCGAGTCTCCGCCCTTGACTCTGTTCCATGCCACTGCTGTCCAGCATGGGTGAGTTTTGACCTGTAGCAGATTGCCTTCCACTTGGCTAGCCACTGCCCAAGGTAGGAATGGAATGGATAGGCCTCTGCTTGACTCTCATTCATTCATTCATTCATTCAGTCGTATTTATTGAGCGCTTACTGTGTGCAGAGCACTGTACTAAGCACTTGGAAAGTACAAGTCGGCAACATATGGTGACTGTCCCTAGCCAGCAACGGGCTCACAGTCTAGAAGGGGAGACAGACAACAAAACAAAACATGTGGACAGGTGTCAAGTCACCAGAAGAAATAAAAATAAAGCTAGATACACATCATTAACAAAATAAATAGAATAGTAAATATGTACAACTAAAATAGAGTAATAATTCTGTACAAATATATACAAGTGCTGCGGGGAGGGGAAGGAGGAGAGGAAAAAGGTGGCTCGGTCTGGGAAGGCCTCCTGGAGGAGGTGAGCTCTCAGTAGGGCTTTGAAGGGAGGAAGAGAGCTAGCTTGGCGGATGTGCAAAGGGAGGGCGTTCGAGGCCAGGGGGAGGACGTGGGCCAGGGGTTGATGGCGGGACAGGTGAGAATGAGGTACAGTGAAGAGGTTAGTGGCAGAGTGGTGGAGGGTGCGGGCTGGGTTGTAGAAGGAGAGAAGGGAGGTGAGGTACGAAGGGGCGAGGTGATGGAGAGCTTTGAAGCCGAGAGTGAGGAGTTTTAGCTTGATGCATAGGTAGACTGGCAGCCACTGGAGATTTTTGAAGAGGGGAGTAACATGCCCAGAGCATTTCAGCACAAAGATGATCCGGGCAGCAGCGTGAAGTATAGACTGAAGTGGGGAGAGACAGGAGGATGGGAGATTAGATAGGAGGCTGATGCAGTAATCCAGTCGGGATAGGATGAGAGACTGAACCAGCTGGGTAGCGGTTTGGATGGAAAGGAAAGGGCAGATCTTGGCGATGTTGCGGAGGTGAGGCCGGCAGATTTTGGTGACGGATTGGATGTGAGGGGTGAACGAGAGAACGGAGTCGAGGGTGACACCAAGGTTGCGAGGTTGTGAGACGGGAAGGATGGTAGTGCCGTCTACAGTGATGGGAAAGTCAGGGAGAGGGCAGGGTTTGGGAGGGAAGATAAGGAGTTCAGTCTTGGACATGCTGAGTTTCAGATGGCAGGCAGACATCCAGATGGAGATGTCCCGAAGGCAGGAGCAGACACGAGCCTGGAGAGAGGGAGAGAGAGCAGGGGCAGAGATGTAGATTTGGGTGTCATCAGCCTAGAGATGATAGTCGAAGCTGTGGGAGCGAATGAGTTCACCAAGGGAGTGAGTGTAGATAGCCAAGACTGGTAGAGTACTGGAAACTCTCCAGATGTGACCCTGAGAGGGGTGTCTTTTAGTACCCTCCTTCAATCTAAATCCCGCCTGTTTTGTCTTCACACATTTCCTGGACCTACCTCTCTCCAGTCTCCCGCCTCCAGCCGCTCTCTCCGTCAGGCTTTCCTACCTTCTGCTGCCAGGATCATCTTCTTAAACATCATCCAGAATACATCGTTCTGCTCCTCAGAAACCTCCAACCACTACCCATTTCACTGTCCATCTGACAAACTCCCAGTCACCTAATAATCAGTGATATTTATCAAGCACATCCTGGGTATGGAGCACTGTACTAAGATCTTGGGAGAGTAGAGTATAGTAGGTAATCATGGTCCCTGTCCTCAAGGAGTTTACAGTCTAGCAGGGGAAATGGACATTGCAAAAAATTACAGATGGGGGAAGCAACAAAGTCTAAAGGTAATGTGTACAAAATTGCTGTAGGGGTGGGCCGAGTGCTAAGGGGAATGGGTTTAAGTGCTCAGGAGGCACAAAAGTAGGGGAGGCTAGGGTGTAGGGAGGAGATCTCCATCTCGTCTATCCCACCACCTATCTCTCACCCGCATTCTGCCTCTGGCCTAGTACGCCCTCCCTCCTCATACCCGATAAACAATTATTCCCCACTCCTTCAAAGCCTTAGTGAAGGTGCATCTCCTCCAAGAGGCCTTCCCTGACTAAGCCCTCCTTTCCTCTTCTCTCACTCCCTCTATTCAGCCCCCCTCCCCAGCCCCACAGCATTTAGGTACACATCTGTAATTTATTCATTGATATTAATCTCTGCCTCCCCCTCTAGACTGTAAGCTCATTGTGGGCAGAGAATGTGTCTGTTCTATTGTTACATTGTACTCTCCCAAGCTCTTAACACAGTGGTCTGCATACAGTAAGCACTCCATAAATATGATTGACTGACTGACTGGGATCGCTACAGTGCTCTGCATGCAGTCATTATCATCATCATCATCAATCGTATTTATTGAGCGCTTACTGTCTGCAGAGCACTGTACTAAGCTCTTGGGAAGTACAAATTGGCAACATATAGAGACAGTCCCTACCCAACAGTGGGCTCACAGTCTAAAAGGGGGAGACAAAACCAAACATACTAACAAAATAAAATAAATAGAATAGATATGTACAAGTAAAATAAATAAATAAATAAATAGTCATCACTCAGGAGATATTAGTGGAAGCAGTAAAAACTGAGGGAAGCAGCGTGGCCTGATAGAAAGAGCACAGGCCTGGAAATTGGAGGCCCTACTTTCTAATCCTCTCTCTACCACTCTTCTGCTGTGTGACCTTGGGCAAGTCCCTTACTTCTCTGTGCCTCAGTGTCTTCATTTGTAAAATGGGGATTTTTCCCCCTACCTAGACTGCCCCATGTGGACCAAGGACTGTATCTGACCTGGTGATCTCATATCTACCCCAGTGCTTGGCACATAATAAGGACATAACAGAATTCATAATTGTTAGAATTATTGTGGATGAAAGACGAAAGGAAGGGGGAGGCGGCTACAGAAGATGTCGCTCTCCTTTCCCGTGTGTGTGTACGCGTGTGACATTGGTACTAGTGGCAAGACAAACTGACATTTTTCCTCTTGCCAGGGCTCTGTACGACCGGGTGGCGGAGATAGACCAGGAGCTGAGCTTTAAGAAGGATGACATCCTGTATGTTGATGACACTCTCCCCCAGGGCAGCTTCGGCTGCTGGATGGCCTGGCAGCTGGATGAGAACGCACAGAAGCTGGAAAGAGGACAGATTCCCAGTAAATACATGTAAGAGCTTAACTTTAGCTGACAGCCCCTTTGGGAATCAGTGTGTCCCAGGCTCCGAGGGTTGGGTTCTCAAGTGGAGAGAGGCCTGAGGATAGGCCAATCTGGGTTCTGCCCCCACCAAACTATCTTCCATTATGGCCTCCAAAAGGCAAACTTGTCTGCCTTGGGCAAGTCACTGAACCATTTTCTGCCTTTGTCTTCCTCCCATAGAGAAGCAGCATGACTCAGTGAAAAGAGCACGGGCTTTGGAATCAGAGGTCATGGGTTCAAATTCCAGCTCCGCCAATTGTCAGCTGTGTGACTTTGGGCAAGTCATTTTGCTTCTCTGTGCCTGTTACCTCATCTGTAAAATGGGGATTAAGACTGTGAGCCCCCCTTGGGACAACCTGATCACCTTGTAACCTCGCCAGTGCTTAGAACAGTCCTTTGCACATAGTAAGCGCTTAATAAATGCCATTATTATTATTGTTATTGTTATCATTATTATTATTAAGACCCATCTCCTATTTAGAAGCAGCGGGGCCTAGTAGATAGAGCACGGACCTAGGAGTCAGAAGGACCTGGGTTCTAATCCCAGCTCTGCCGCTTGTCTGCTGTGTGACTTTGGGCAAGTCACTTGACTTCTCTGTGCCTCAGGTACCTCATCTGTAAAATGGGAATTAAGACTCTGAGCCCCATGTTGGACAGGGACTGTGTCCAACCTGAGTAGCTTGTCTTTACTCCAGCGTTTAGTACAGTACCTGGCACATAGTAAGCGCTTAGCAAACACCATTAAAATAAAAAATCTCCCAAGAGTGAGGTGGGGATTCCTTTTAATGGCTGACCTTCTAGGGAAAAAAGAGTAATAATAATAATAAGAAGAAGAAGAAGAAGAAGAATGGCATTTATTAAGTGCTTACTATGTGCAAAGCACTGTTCTAAGCACTGGGGAGGTTACAAGATGATCAGGTTGTTCCACGGGGGACTCACAGTCTTAATCCCCATTTTACAGATAAGGTAACTGAGGCACAGAGAAGTGAAGTGACTTGCCCAAAGTCACACAACTGACAGTTGGCAGAGACAGGATTTGAACCCATGACCTCTGACTCCAAAGCTTGTGCTCTTTCCACTGAGCCACGCTGCTCCTCATGTGATTTGGAAGTGTATCGGTCCTTTCAACCCAAGAGGATACTCTGTAGTTCCTGGGAAGAGATGCTGTGTAGAAAGCTAAAGCATCTCCAGAAAAGTGAGTGACCATCCCTTCCTGGGTTGGCCAGTGTATAATTGAACTTTGAATCTTTCACACGCTCACAGACCACAGTGGCAGTTGTAGTAGTGTTATTGCTCGAGAAAAGCAGAATCATGCTCTTAGTGCAGTCCTAAAGACTCTCAGTCCTAGCTTTGCTCTTGGCGTAGTGGTCTGCCTCGATAGCATTTTGTTCAGTAAAAAGTCATATGCTTGAGTCGTTTTTAGGGCCTTAGAGAGCAATCTTCTAGAAATGGGCAGGCTGTATTTATGCATGCTGTGTGAGCTTCCTCAGAGGGGAATCGGAGGATCTCACTTCAGAAACAACAGCAGCAAACAACATCATCATCGTTCAAATAAATATTCATTAGCACCTAGAGACGGTCTACTGATTTCTGTCTTTGCGGGCTTCATTGTCAGAGACTAGCATTGCCTTCCCCATAAAGGTTGCTCTTGAAGATAAAAAATAGGAAAAAGGTGTGTCAATCCCCCTAAACAAAGGAACAGATTGGGATAATGGGCCATTTTATTTATGTCCCTCTTTTCAGTTTAGGCACCTTTGTTTACAATTTGCTCTTTAAAGTGCAGATGGCCCTTAGAGAACAGCAGTATATCTTAGACATAGTCCGTGAACAAAATTCTCTGCAAAGTTCAAACTTATTGCCGTGTGTTCCTCTGTTGCCATTTGGGGTTGTGTGTTTTCCCATACGGCTCTAATTGCTGCCTATTCATCACTGAGGCAACGAAAGCTTGGACACGGTAAACTAAATTTAGCTCCCTTATATTTATCTGAATTCCTTGGGAATAGTAGTAGCTTTAAGGGCCAGCTTACAATGGATTCATTGCCCTTCAATTCACATGCAGTGTATTTAGCCTTTAAGTACTAGTGGTTCTATGGTGGTGGTTGTCCAGAAATGCTTTGAGAGTAGAAAGTGACATTGGGAATATGGGAAATGATTTATGAGCTTTAATCAAAATTGTAGGAGGTAGCTGAAGACCTTCAAACATTGCTCTTGACCTATTAGAAAAATTTCTGTCTAATTATAGAAATGTTGATGTTAATATGCAACCTCTAAGTAGATATGTGGGAATGTATTTCATTCATTCAGTCATATTTATTGAGCGCTTACTGTGTGCAGAGCACTGTACTAAGCGCTTGGGAAGTACAAGTTGGCAACATATAGAGACGGTCCCTACCCAACAGTGGGCTCACAGTCTAGAAAGGTGACAGACAAAAAAAAACCATATTAAAATAAAATAAATAGAATAGCAAATATGTACAAGTAAAATAAATAGAATAATAAACATGTACAAACATATATACATGTGCTGTGGGGAGGGGAAGGAGGTAGGGCAGGGGGAATGAGGGGGGAAGAGGGGGAGAGGAAGGAGGGGGCTCAGTCTGGGAAGGCCTCCTGGAGGAGGTGAGCTCTCAGTAGGATTTGAGGGTAGGAAGAGAGCTAGCTTGGCGGATGTGCGGAGGGAGGGCATTCTAGGCCAGGGGGAGGACGTGGGCTGGGGGTCGACGGCGGGACAGGCAAGAACGAGGCACAGTGAGGAGGTTAGCATCAGAGGTGCGGAGGGTGCGGGCTGGGCTATAGAAGGAAAGAAGGGAGGTGAGGTAGGAGGGGGCGAGGCGATGGACAGCCTTGAAGCCGAGAGTGAGGAGTTTCTGCCCGATGTGTAGGTTGATTGGTAGCCACTGGAGATATTTGAGGAGGGGAGTAACATGCCCAGGGCGTTTCTGCACAAAGATGATCCGGGCAGCAGCATGAAGTATAGACTGAAGTCGGGAGAGACAGGAGGATGGGAGATCAGAGAGGAGGCTGATGCAGTAGTCCAGACGGGATAGGATGAGAGATTGAACCAGCTGGGTAGCGGTTTGGTTGGAGAGGAAAGGGCGGATCTTGGCGATGTTGCGGAGGTGAGACCGGCAGGTTTTGGTGACGGATTGGAAGTGAGGGGTGAACCAGAGAACAGAGTTGAGGGTGACACCAAGGTTGCGGGCTTGTGAGACGGGAAGGATGGTAGTGCCGTCAACAGTGATGGGAAAGTCAGGGAGAGGACAAGGTTTGGGAGGGAAAATAAGGAGTTCACTCTTGGACATATTGCGTTTTAAATGGTGGGCAGACATCCAGATGGAGATGTCTTGAAGGCAGGAGGAGATACGAGCCTGAAGGGAGGGAGAGAGAGCAGGGGCAGAGATGTAGATTTGGGTGTCATCAGCGTAGAGATGAGAGTTGAAGCCGTGGGAGTGAATGAGTTCACCAAGGGAGTGAGTGTAGATAGAGAACAGAAGGGGACCAAGAACTGACCCTTGAGGAACCCCTACAGTAAGGGGTTGGGAGGGGGAGGAGGAGCCCGCAAGAGACTGAGAATGAACGGCCAGAGAGATAAGAGGAGAACCAGGAGAGGACGGAGTCTTTGAAACCAACGTTGGATAGCGTGTTGAGGAGAAGGGGGTGGTCCACAGTGTTGAAGGCAGCTGAGAGGTCGAGGTCGAGGAGGATTAGGATAGAGTAGGAGCTGTTGGATTTGGCAAGCAGGAGGTCATTGGTGACCTTTGAGAGGGCAGTTTCCATGGAATGTAGGGGAAGGAAGCCAGATCGGAGGGGGTTGAGGAGAGAATTGGCGTTGAGGAATTCGAGGCAGCGCGTGTAGACAACTCGTTCAAGGAATTTGGAAAGGAATGGTAGGAGGGAGATAGGGCGATAACTAGAAGGGGAGGTGGGGTCAAGAGAGGGTTTTTTTTAGGATGGGGGAGACGTGGGCATGTTTGAAGGCAGAGGGGAAGGAACCAGTGGAGAGTGAGTGGTTGAAGATGGAAGTTAAGGAGGGGAGGAGGGACGGAGCGGTAGATTTCATAAGAAGAGAGGGAATGGGGTCAGAAGCACAGGTGGCTGGAGTAGCATTTGAGAGGAGGGAGGAGATCTCATCTGAGGATACATCTGGGAAGGATGGGAGAGTAGTGGAGAGGGTTGAGAGCCGGGCGGTTGGAGAAGGGGGAGGAGTGACTTCACAAATGCAAACAATCCTTCCCGAAATCAAAGATAGCCTATGGTTTCTGCCTTGGCAATTTCAGAGTGGGTGGGAGCAAATCTGGATCAATCTGAAAGTATTATTAATTCAGTTCCATTCTTGAGGTAAGCTCATGGGCAAGGAATTTGTCTGTTACATTGTATTCTTCCAAGTGCTTAGTACAGTTCTCTGCACACAGTAAGTGCTCAATAAATATGATTGACTGAGGTACCCATTGAGGCACATGGGAGTGTGTGTGTGTGTGTGTGTGTGTGTGTGTGTGTGTGTGTGTGCGCGTGCATGCACAACTACCTATTCAATTTGGGTCAGATATTGATACTTCCTATAAAGGCTATATTGACAAAGATGATTGAAAACATGAAAGACGCATCCTGGGAGAAAAGGTTGAAAGAATCAGGTGTTGTAACCTGAAGGGGATATAATTATGTCTCTGAAAGGTATTTATGGGCCAGGTACAGGTTGGTTATTCTCATGGACCTTGAGGATTAAACAAGAGGAAATGGGCTTTGATTAAAGCTAAAGAGTTTTCAGTTGGAAATTAAGAAGAGCATTTTGACTACCTGCATGCTTAAACACTGAAACAGGTTACTTAGGAAGATTATGGAGCCTACAACCCCAGAAATCTTAAGACAACCATATGTTTTGTTTGGTTTAATCATTTAACTGCCCAAAAGCACAGGCCTGGAGCAAAAGGGGTCTTTCTCTATCCCTTCCAGCAGTATGTTTCTGTCATTCTCTGTAGCTTTGTAATTGTTCAGAGCTCTTAAAAAATAGAAAATAAATAAAAAGTTGTTGCCCTCTAGGCCCAATCCAGGAAGAGCAGGAATAGAGAACAAGAAAAAAAGTGCCAGGGAAAAGGGTGAAGGAGTTCTCAGTATTGCCAACCCAAGAAGGTTCTAGAAGGTGGTGGTAACAGGAGTAGCATGATTCTTAAAAAAAAAATCCAAACAAGAAAAAAAACCCTTCTCCCCACTTATGCTCTCCTAGGTGTTTGCTATCATGACACTATATGGTTGACTGTTGTTTTTGAGTGTCTACTGGTTCTTGCTTCCACTTTTCCATATGTATCTATAAGTAAAGTATATATGTGTATGTGTCTGTGTGTGTGTATGTATCCACACACCCGTACATTGAAAATCATCACTCTATTTTCAAACCAGTGTCATACATACATCCAGTAGCAAATTATTCACCAAGCTTCTTGAAACATACTGAATGTAAACACCTCTTTATGTGAGATCTATAGTATGTATAGAATAGCTGTTCATTTGCCTGTAGTTCTGCAGGGAAGACTTTTTGTAAAATATCTTCTGATGGGTTTCAGGATGGACCAAGAGTTCTCCAGACGACACAGCATGTCCGAGGTGAAAGATGACAGTAGCTCCACTAAGACGCTCTCAGCAGCCGCCCGCAGGTCCTTCTTTAGAAGAAAGCACAAGCACAAGCGCAGTGGATCCAAAGATGGGAAGGAATTACTAGCCCTTGATACGATCAGCACGGACTCTATTCCTTTCTTGGATGGCAAGTGGCTTTGTTGTGTTTAGCAAGTTTTTTGTTTTCATTAGTTTGCTTTCCAGATTAGATGAGAAGCAGCGTGGCATAGTGGAAAGAGCCCGGGTTTGGGAGTCAGAGGTTGTGATTCTAGTCCCGGCTCCACCACTTGTCAGCTGTGTGACTTTGAGCAAGTCACTTCACTTCTCTGTGCCTCAGTTACCTCATCTGTAAAATGGAGATTAAGACGGTAAGCCCCATGTGGGACAGCCTGAAGACCTTGTATCCACCCCAGTGCTTGGCACATAGTAAGCGCTTAACAAATGGCATCATTATTATTATTAGGTGATGTCAGATTTGTCGAGGAAGTCGTATGGCCAGGCTTTACCCTCAGTCTTGAGCAGACCCCATTGTTGTCCTCAAAAATCCCGTGAAAATATTTGTATTTAGCCCTAACCCATAATCCCAATGTCACGTACTCACAGGAAGGGCTTGTTTGGAATCAAAGCGGGGAATGGTAAGAAAAATTAGAAAGAAAGCAGCTTCCAATCACAGTAGTATAAAGCACTTACTCGGTACAGAGCACTGTATTAAGCATTTGGGAGAGTCCAGTAGAGTTGGTAGACATGATCTCTGCCCTCAAGGAGTTTATAATCTAGTGTGGGAGGCAGACGCTGAAATAAATTACGAGTTGCGGGGAGCATCAGAAGTAAAAGGTGTGTAAATCATTGTGAGCTCTTTGTGGGCGGGAAATGTGTCTACCAACTCTTGTATGTATTGTACTCTCCCAGGCGCTTATTACACCTCTCACTAGTACACTACAGGGCTCGATGGTAGGGGACAAAAAATCTTGCAAATTCCATCCCCCCTCCACGCCCCTTAGATACCAACAGAAGATGCATTTCCTCGTCCCCTTTCCAAGCATTACTAAAGGGATCATACCTCCCCAGCAGGTATGACTAAACTCTGGTTTCCTAACACCATTCTGCCCTACTAAATGGAGTCTTTGTTGTGTCTGATTTAGATTCTGTCAGTTTGGCTTACCAGCGGGTGCAGAAAGTTGACTGTACCTCTCCAAGGCCAGTACTTATTTTGGGACCATTACTTGATGCTGTGAAGGACATGTTGGTGAAGGAGTCTCCTGGAAAGTTTTGTAGATGTCCTCTTGGTATGTAGATTGGAGGAATGGGTTCTTTGGGAAGTATTTGTTGTTATTGTTGTTATTATTTCTTCTCTCACTGTTCTGGCTTGTTAAAGCTCTTTCCTTTCATTCAGAAAGAGAATAAGTAAGAGGGTTAATTGGTAAGAGTCATCATCCTCAGTATCAATCATCACTGACCATGTTGATTGAGCGTCTGTTCTGTGCAGAGCACAGCGCTTCAGTTGTCTCACCCGTTTTATGGAAATTAAAGGCCCGTGTCTAATCTGATTGTACTGTATCTTTGCCAGCACTTAATGCTTGGCTCATAGTAAGGGTTTTTTTTTTTTTAAATACCACTTTTATTAATTATAAAACATAATAAATCAAATCACAAATGTTTAGATTGAGACAGGGCTGGCAGGGAGGTAGGCTTAAATGGAGACCTATTAAGATAATGAAAGAGTTTGAAAATACCTTTTATATGGATAGGTTAAAATAGTAAGCAAAATGAGAAGGCTGAGGGATGACTTAATAACAGTCTTCAAGTGTGAGGGGTTCTTAAATATAAAGGATGGTGACAGAGCAAAAGAGGTTAAAGGGAAATTGCCAGTGTTATTGGCTGGTACACACACTGGAACAGTTCCATTCCCCTGAAGCTTATAGAGTTACTTTCTGTGAAGAATTACTTTTTCTGAAGGGCTCTAAACACTGGGTATATTTGCTTTCATTTGGCGTAATTGGGTGTGGAGTGTGAGAAACCAAAGAGATGGACAAAATGAAATCTCCTGGCTCCTTCCAGCCAAAGTATAAGCTGGATTTACAATTTCCATACACAACCAGCATTGGGAAGAAGATCCTCTTTGCTTGGTGTTGGGGTTAGGTGTCTGTGTATGAGGAAGCAAAGGTCCCTGTTTTTTGTTTTCAGAGGTGATGAAGGCTTCCCAACAGGCCATTGAGCGGGGAGTCAAAGATTGCTTGTTCATCGACTACAAGAGGAGGAGCGGCCATTTTGATGTCACCACCGTAGCTTCGATTAGAGAGATCACAGAAAAGGTGATTGGTTCTTTCCTAGTACCTAGGCCTTAGGATTTTAAGAAACAACAAGAAGCAGCATGGCCTGGTGGATAAAGCATGGAACTGGGTTCTAATCCTGGCTCTGCCACTTGTCTGCTGTGTGACCTTGGGCAAATCACCTTACTTCTCTGTGCCTCAGTGACCTCATCTTTAAAAACGGGATTGAATCTGCGAGTCCCACCTGGGACAGAGACTGTGTCAAATCTGATTTGCTTGTATCCACCCCAGTGCTTAGTACAGTGTCTGGCACATAGTAAGTGCTTAAGAATATACCACAGTTAATTTTGTTGTTATTATTAATTGGGGAAAGCTTCCTGAAGAAGATGGGATTTCTGGAAGGCATCTAATTTCATCTCCGCCACTTATCTGCTGTGTGGCCTTGGGCAAGTCACTTAACTTCCCTGTGCCTCAGTTACCTCATCTGTAAAATGGAGATTGAGAGCGTGTGCCCCATGTGTATCCACCCCAGCGCCTAATACAATGCCATACACATAGTAAGCTCTTTACAAATACCACAGTTATTACTGCTATTGCTATGGGAGAAGCTGGGGTCTGGTGGGTTTTGAGGTGGTATATAAAAAGCCCGGTGGGCACAGCAATTGAGATGTATATGGTAATTGTATGCTAATTATTGTTAGGATTGTCATTGTCTCCTGGACATTGCTCCCCATGCCATCGAGCGGCTGCACAGCATCCACATCTACCCCATCGTCATCTTTATCCGCTACAAGAATGCTAAACAGATCAAGTAAGTGACCTCTCTGAGAGCCAGGCCCTGTTCTCTGCCTCAGTCAGGCGAAGGGCTCAGGTGGGGTACGTGGACCTTAAGTGGAGAGAATTGTGCACAATCCCAGTGACTGATCAGTCAGTCAGCGATGTTTGCCGAGTGCATACTATAATAATAATGATGGCATTTGTTAAGCGCTTACTATGTGCAAAGCACTGTTCTAAGCGCTGGGTAGGTTACAAGGTGATCAGGTTGTCCCACGGGGGGTTCACAGTCTTAATCCCCATTTTACAGATGAGGGAACTGAGGCCCAGAGAAGTTAAGTGACTTGCCCAAAGTCACACAGCTGACAATTGGCAGAGCCGGGATTTGAACCCATGACCTCCGACTCCAAAGCCCGTGCTCTTTCCATTGAGCCATGCCTGTTCTCTACTATATGCAGAGTTTTGTCTTATGCTGTCGAGTCGTGCCCAACCCATAGCGACGCCATAGACACATCTCTCCCAGAACACCCCACTTCCACCTGCAATCATTCTAGTAGCCTATTCATAGTTTTCTTGGAAAAAATCAGGAAGTTGTTTACCATTGCCTCCTTCCGCGCAGTAAACAAGTCTCTGCCCTCGACTCTCTCCCCTGCCACTGCTGTCCAGCACAGGTGAGTTTTGACTTGTAGCAGATTGCCTTCCACTCACTAGCCACTGCCCAAGCTAGAAATGAAATGGACAGGCCTCTGCTTGACTCTCCCTCCTGATGTCGAGACTGGTAGAGTACTGGAAACTCTCCAGGTGTGACCCTGAGATGAGATAATAATAATAATAATAATAATGGCATTTATTAAGCGCTTACTATGTGCAAAGCACTGTTCTAAACGCTGAAGAGGTTACAAGGTGATCAGGTTGTCCCAGGGAGGGCTCGCAGTCTTAATCCCCATTTTACAGGTGAGGTAACTGAGGCCCAGAGAAGTTGTGACTTGCCCAAAGTCACACAGCTGACAATTGGCGGAGCTGGGATATGAACCCATGACCTCTGACTCCAAAGCCCGGGCTCTTTCCACTGAGCCACGCTGCTTGCAGAGTACTGTATACTAAATAGCATGACTTAGTGGAAAGAGCAGGGACCTGGGAATCAGAGGATCTGGTTTCCAATCCTGGCTTTGCTACGTGTCTGTGATGTCATGTGATCTTGGGCAAGTCATTTCTCTGTGCCTCAGTTTCCTTATCTGTAAAGTGGGGATTCAGTACCTGTTCCCCCTCCTACTAAGACTGAATCCCAATTGGTACAGAGGCTGTGTCTGATATGATTATCTTGTAGCTACCCCAGTGCTTAGTACAGTGCTTGGCACCTTCTGAGTGCTTAACAAGTACCCCAATTATAAAGTACTTGGGAGAGTATATAATAGAGTGATTAGACATGTTCTTGGCCCTCATAGAGCTTACAATCTGGGGGAGACAGGTTTTACAGTAAATTACAGGTAGAGGAGATGGCCGAATATAGATACGTACATTCATCCTATGGCTTGGTGTCAGGAAGTTAATATCCTAAGTGCTTACAGGGCACAGACTCAAGTGCAGAGGTGACCCAGAAGGCCGCAGAAGATAAACACAGTTCTCCTATAACCAGGAGACTAAATCCTCATAAAACCCTGAATAAAGTTTGGTTTTTGCATATAGTCCTGCAACTTTTGAGACACAGCTTGGCGAGTGCATAGAGCAGCCTGGTAGTCAGAAGGACCTGAGTTCTAATCCCAGCTCTGCCACTTGTCTGCTGTGAGATCTTGAGCAAGTCTCTTAGCTTCTCTGAGGCTTAGTTCCCTCTTCTGTAAAATGGGGGTTAAGATGGTGAGCCCCATGTGGAACAGGGACTGTGTTCAACCTGATTAGCTTGATTCTACCCAGCTCTTCCCACTCTCAGGGTCGCACCTGGAGAGTTTCCAGTACCCTACCAGTCTCAGTTATGGGAGGGAGAGTCAAGCAGAGGCCTACCCATTCCATTTCTAGCTTGGGCAATGGCTAGCAAGTGGAAGGCAATCTGCTACAAGTCAAAACTCACCCACGCTGGGCATCAGCGGCATAGGAGAGAGTCGAAGGCGGAGACTCTAATTTATTGTGTGGAAGGAGACAGTGGTAAACCACTTCCATATTTTTACCAAGAAAACTGTATGGATACACTACTAGAGCGATTGTCGATGGAGAGCGGGGCATCCCGGGGGAGATGTGTCCATGGTGACACTGTAGGTCGGAAACGACTCAGTGGTATAAGACAAGACAAAACCCCAGCTCTTAGTATAGTGCCTGGCAAATAGTAAGTGCTTAACAGATGTCATTAAAAAAAAAAATAGCACTCATAAACTGTAAACACACAAAAACTATTTCTTCTGCGGCATCCTGCAGACAGGTTTGCGGTTTTTTTGGATGAACATTCCCTAGTTTCCCAACAGCGTTTTAGCTAAAACATGTCATGAAAGCATTTGGTACAATATATTGGAGTGTACTCTACTTTTGAACATGATTTACATGGAGTTATATTAACAGGCTCCCTCTGCATCCTCAATTTCCTTTTACAAGCTTTCTCCCACCAATAAATGAAGTGATTTTATCTGAGGTTCATCTTGATGAGCTGAGATGTTATTCCCAAAAAGGGAAGGTAGAGTAAAAGAGGTTTGCCCATGCGTGTCCCTTGAAGAAAGCAGTTCTTGGAACAGTTTTCTCTCCCCATCCCTCGCCAATTTCTCCCTCTCCCCCTCTTCTCTTTTGCTCTCGCTCTCTATATCTCTCCCCCTTTCTCGCCCCTCTTCTCTCACTCTGTCTTTCCATCACTCCCCTTCCCCCCCCACCCACATGCACACACCCATCTCTTCCCCCTCCTCTATCTCTCTACCTCTCTTCTCCCCTTTCCCTCTGGCCCAGTGTTTGGGCAAGTGGTTCATGTGCTTGCCTTCCCCTTTGCTCCTCCTCCATCCATACACATCCCAGAGATCCAACACTGCTGAAACATCCCCTCCCATCTTTCTTGGCCCATAATTCCAGCAGAAATGTTGGACCATTAGCAGCTGTGTGCTTTTTCTCTAGACTTTCATTACCACTTTGACTACCAACTTGTAACTCCTTCTGCTGCTGAGGCATACTTTGGCCCAGCTTTGAGGTGTCACAGTTCTTCATGTAAATTTTACTCCAGAGGGCATTCTCCACCCAAGGTTATTCATTCTACCTAGGCCTCTCAGACTCCTGACAAACCTTAAGGTTGCTAAAGAGTGAGATAGCTAAGAATCGTTTTGCGGGTTTTCCAACAGAGAGCAGAAAGATCCCTTCTTCCTGAGGGACAAAGTTACGCAGAGACATTCCAAAGAACAATTTGAGACGGCTCAAAAGATAGAACAGGAGTACAGCAAATACTTCACAGGTATGTAATTATTTCGAATCTCATCTTAGGGAATACAGTCTACTTCCAAGGGTTGGGAAGGCGGTATTACAAAGGAAGCATGAGGTTACTAAGGAACAGTTATTCCAAGCCAGAGGTTATGGCTGTAGATACTGTTTAACACTGCAGGGCTTGCTGAAAGTGGGGTTTGCGAAATTCCATTTGCCATAATGTGGTGGGTTCTGTGACTTTTGATTCTGGTTTGGGTATTTTATGAGCCTCTGCATATGTGATAGAGATACCGAAGTGGGGAATTGTGTGGAGTGGGAGGGAGAAGGGACTGCGCTTGTTGGTCTTCAGGGCCGAAAGTGTTGAGTCCCATGGTTCTCATTCATGTCGTTAAAATAGCCAGGCTCCCAATTTGCTTGCGTAGGCTTTTAAGAAATTGCTGGAGTTCTCCCCAGTTTATAGCTACTTTCTAAATCCAGTACCGAGCAGTTAGAAAAGGGGTAGATTTGAGGTCCCAGGGAATGGGAAATAAGCCAGTTTTAGTTGGACTGGAGAGAGAATCGAAGCTGAAAATATCAAGATGCGTTTCTAAGACCAGCTTCCAGCAGGACAGAGTGTTTGATAACCTTCAGGTAAATTCTATAGTTATAGAATTTAACACTTAAATTCTTCAAGCTAGAGCCTCAACTCGTACACAGTTAGCAAAGCCCTTCTGTCCCTCTGATCATTTAATTGTCAGTAATGCTCCAGTAGGGATCCTGAGACCTGGCATATTAGCCGTTGATGAAAGCCATTTTCCTCACGATACCTAGATTCAACAGTTTCCTTGAGAACTGTTAGCCCTAATGGGAATAGTGAAAGTGAAATTCATATGAAGTTCATGGCTAACCCCCAGACCTCATTTGATAAAAATGTCAGCAGCCATCCCCACTGTTAACATCACATTGTATTTGCCCTGCATTGGGCATTTGTGGAAATACAGAGAAAACACAGGTAGATAAGGTTCTTGCCCTAAGGAATTGAGGATCAAAAAGGGAGGGACCCAAGACTCACATGAAAAAAATTAACTCTGCAAAACAGTGGGAACAGGTAATAAACATAGAGTAGCAATATCTATATTTCTGTCAGTCAAACAATGGTAGTTTTTGAGCACTTAGTCTGTGCAGAGCACTGTACCAAGTGCTGATGGAGAATATCTGGCCTTCATATTTGTAGAAGATACCATTGAATGGTGAGATTCACGTATGAGCGCATTCTGGCCTCTAAAGGCCAGTGTGGAACCCACAGTTCTGCCCACTATTGTGTACACCAAAAGCTTGTCCCTTGTATAGTCATGCTAAATGTTTGTAGCACCTTATGAAACTTTTGCTCAGAGAGCCACTCCTTTCTCGATTACAGTGCTCCATGCAGGTCCGTCCTCAGGCATTGACTCCCAGTTTTCAACCGGGATGTAGCATTTGTCTGACACTTCGTTTCACCGTCTTCTAGACTGTGAGCCCATTGTTGGGTAGGGATTGTCTCTATCTGTTGCCGAATTGTATTTTCTAAGCGCTTAGTACAGTGCTCTTCACACAGTAAGCACTCAATAAGTATGATTGAGTGAATGAACTGTCTCCTTAAAAAAGCTATGAGGAGAACCTTCCAAAAAGTGTCAGCCTTTTCCAGTTGAGCTGCTGGATGCTGCCATCCCAAGCCCCAGGTTTCAAACGGGAATCAGTTTTCCATCTTACGTTCCTCATTTCAGGAGCTCTGTTCAAAGGGGAAGGTTTGGGGCTCAGCCAGCCTTACTTTCAGTCATGAATAAGTAGGGAAATGGATGAGCCCCATCTCCTTTCCCATCCTCCAGCGGTGGGGCTCAAATGGGCCAAGGGATGAACCGAGTCGGTTTGCAGGAGGGAGGAGTGGGAGAGGCTGGACTCCAGACTATTCACGCGTGTTTGACTGTCCCTGTGTTGGCGTGGTTTGCTTGCAGGAATTGTCCAGGGCGGAGCTCTTTCAACCATTTGCACTCAGATCATGGCAACTGTTCATCAAGAGCAAAACAAAGTCCTGTGGATTCCAGCCTGCCCGCTATAGATGGACATTTTGCTGTGAAGTGGTAGAAATCAGTCCGCCGGTGTAAATAACACGCGATTAAACATTTCTTTTTTATAAATACATATGAAATATATATCCAGGCAGTCCTTCGTGTGGGGGAACGGTACACTGAACCAGGAGTACTGAGAGCATCCGTTTCCATTCCCAGGGATTGGGAGCTAGATGGGAGTGAGGCTTTGGCCACTGTAATTCATTCCTCTTAAATCTGCTTTGTGGTTTTTGTTTGTTTTTCCGGGTTGTCGTTGGGGTTTTTTTGTTGTTGTTGTTGTTTTTATAAATCCTACAAATGAGATTTGGATAGACTGGGGTTCAGCATAGACGGACCTTTGGGCAACAGACCGATCGTGATGTTGCAGAGAGAATCTTTTAGAATCACACGTTTACAAACCTTTTCCAAGTATTTGGTTGTTCATGTTTACTTGAATGTCTGTGTGTGTGGTTGCCCATCGCCCCTTTCATCGGCCCCTGCTCTCTCTCTTCCCCATCCCCAAATTCTCTCCCTTCTGCCCATTCTTTCTTTTGTCAGTCGTTCTCAGTGAAGCAACACTCTCCAGCCAAGGTGGGTGGGGGGCACCCACACAAGGCCCACCAACGGGTGGACTGTGGGACTCGCCCTGGCGATGTTTCTGTCAGCTTGGAAAGTGTCCCATGGGTGAGACCCCAGGTGGTCCCTGGGGTCCAGGCCCACCTCTACAGGCCAGCCATTCTCGGGCTTTCCAAACTGTCAAAATTCTGTCTTTCCCCTTGCACGGATCCGGTATTCATTCAGTCATGTTTATTGAGCGCTTACTGGTAGATAACCATCGTCTCCTGCTTGGACGTCGGCGCTTCTTGTTCGTGATGGGGGTGAAATGGTTCATTCGTTGGTTCGTTTCTTGGGCCTGGTCTGATGAGCAGGGCGGCGGCGGCGGCCAGAAGCTCAGTCCCCACACCCGCTCTCATGTCCTTTTTCGGATTCTGTAAATATCGACGACTTACGTTGGTGCAATTTTGCAGGGTAATTCTTAAGCTTGTAATTCAATGTGTAGCATTCACGTAGGGTTTTGTTTTGTTGTTTAATTTAATATGAGGACCTTCTCAGCTGAGGGTTTTCCCAGAAAGCCTTTTAGGGAGGTACCATGAATGGTAAAGTCACTTTCAAAAACAATAAATAGATAAGAGCCTATTCCTTTTTAGGATTGATTGCAACACTTATTCACACTCTTTTTTACCAAATACCATGATATCTATTGTTTGTCGGGCGTTATTTTTCTCTTTTTTTTTGCACTTCCGAAGCTGGGGAGAGCCCTGACACAGGTTTGTTGTATTGGACTCTGCCTTAACTGCGTCCTGTTGGTAGGTACTGTACTTTGTTTATTGAAGTATCATTTGAATAGGACTATATCTTAATCACTGTTCCTAACATTTCATTTTTTTTAACAGTAATTTTTTTTTTAGTCCTAGAATCCAGATTGTAGTTTTGCTTTTGTTTGCATTTTTTTAATTAAAAAAAGGGATTTTCTTGCACAGTTCTTTAAGACAGCAAATATGTTGGTCCTGAGTTGTGTCCTTTGTTTTAGAGGTACATTTTTTTTTTTAGCTCAAACTACTAAAAGGAAACTGTAGAATACTTAACTGATGAATTACCTAGTCTATGTAGTTTTCATACTGAGGGACAACAGGCTTTTAAAAAAAGTTGAAATTAGTGTTTTGAACGATGGTACATTTGAAAGAGACAGGTACTGTTCTGACTGTGATTTTTCTGGACTATAAGTAAAAATGTCACTTTGTATCAAAAGAGGTAAAGAAACTGATTAGTACGACAAATAAAGGTCAATTTCTGAAACTTAACATGCATCTAAGAATGATTTCTTGATCTTTTCTTTTTTCCTTCCTGCCCCGAGTGACGGGTTCGTAAGGCCAGCCCACTGTTGTCATCTAGCCATGAGCATCTCTTCACAATATTGCTGGCTCGAAGTTTAGCAGAAGCTTAGGGTACTGGCTTTGTGCACTGCTGCGCTGAGAGGCATAGTTTCCTTGCAAGCCTCTTTCTTTTCAAGTGTTTATTTAGAAGAAATAAACCAAGACTTCCGGCGTCCTGAAGCCCTAAGTGATGTAGCAGCATCACTTGGGGCTATAGGACACCAAATACTGTAGTCTTGGTATATATATACAGTTTTGGGAAGCAACATGGCTTAGTGGATAGAACATGGGCCCAGGAGTCAGAAAGACTTGGGTGCATTCATTCATTCAATCGTATTTATTGAACGCTTACTGTGTGCTGAACACTGTACTAAGTGCTTGGAAAGTACAATTTGGCAACAACTAGAGACAATCCCTACCTAACAATGGGCTCACAGTCTAGAAAGGGGAGAGAAAGAAAACAAAAATACCAAAACAAGTAGACAGGCATCAATATAAATAGATAGAATTATAGATATATACAAATCTTTAATAAAGTTAATAGAAAAATAAATATGTGCATGTATGCACAAGTGCTGTGGGGTGGGGAGAGGGGTGGAAAAGAGGGAGTGAATCGGGGCGATGGGGCAGGGAGGAGGAGCAGAGAAAAAAGGGGGCTCAGTCAGGCTCAGTCTTTTAGACTGTGAGCCCACTGTTGGGTAGGGACTGTCTCTATATGTTGCCAATTTGTACTTCCCAAGTGCTTAGTACAGTGCTCTGCACATAGTAAGCGCTCAATAAATATGATTGATGATGATGGGAAGGCCTCCTGGAGGAGATGAGCTTTCATTAGGGCTTTGAAGGGGGGAAGTGTGCTAGTTTGGCGGATGTGAGAAGAGAGGGCATTCCAGGCCAGAGGTAGGATGTGGTCCAGTGGTCGACGGCAGGACAGACAAGAACGAGGCACAGTGAGGAGGTTCGCACCAGAGGAGCAAAGTGTGTTCTAATCCTGGCTTCACCACTTGTCTGCTGTGTGACTTTGGTCAAGTCACTTAACTTCTGTAGGCCTCAGTTACCTTATCTATAAAATGGGGATTAAGAGTGTGAGCCCCCTGTGGGATAGGGACTGTGTCCAACCTGATTAGCCTGTATCTACCCCAGCGCTTAGAACAGTGAACGGCACATAGTAAGTGCTTAACAAGTACCATAATTATGTCATATATGTATGCATATTATAAATATATGTACACACATATACATATACACACACGCACACACACACACACACAGAAGCAGCATGGCTCAGTGGAAAGAGCATGGAATTTGGAGTCAGAGTTCATGGGTTCAAATCCCAGCTCCACCAGCTGTCAGCTGTGTGACTTTGGGCAAGTCACTTAACTTCTCTGTGCCTCAGTTACCTCATCTGTAAAATGAGGATTAAAACTGTGATCCCCCTGTGGGACAACCTGATCACCTTGTAACCTCTCCAGCGCTTAGAACAGTGCTTTGCACATAGTAAGCGCTTAACAAATATCATCATCATATATACATATATACACATGCATTCATTCATTCAATCGTATACATTGAGCGCTTACGGTGTGCAGAGCACTGTACTAAGCACACATATATAGAGTCTCTGAGTTTGAAAATAATTGTAGCTACACTCCGCAGCGTAGGTCTTGTATTTTTAAATCCATGCCACTCCCCACCCTCAGATGGATTGTCGCTAGGAGATAAGTGAAAAGTGCGCTGTGGGAGATGTTTCCAAGCTGAATTGAAAATGGAAATCTACTCTCAATCTTGAGTTAGTGACATTGCACATAATCGTTCCATTGAGCAGGGAAGGGAGACCAATACCACTCAGAAAGGTAGGTTTTCAGAGAGCAGCAGTGATGGCCTTGCTTTAGGAGGGCCAATACATTTGCATTTACATAATAATAATGATGGCATTTATTAAGCACTTACTATGTGCAAAGCACTGTTCTAAGTGCTAGGGAGGTTACAAGTTGATCCGGTTGTCCCAAAAGGGGCTCACAGTCTTCATACCCATTTTACAGATGAGGGAACTTGCCCAGAGAAGTGACTTGCCCAAAGTCACGCAGCTGACAAGTGGCGGAGCTGGGATTCGAACCCATGACCTCTGACTCCAAAGCCTGGGCTCTTTCCACTGAACCGCGCTGCTTCTCTTGAACCATGCTATTTTTATTGGCACCCTGGCAGCTAAATTGGCCAAGTAGGAATTTCCAGTTGGTGCTTGTCTCATGTCTCTGTGAGTGAATGACTTGTAGGAATGACAGGTCTCCCTTGCCTTGTATTCAGCCATGCCACACCCGGTCACTACCAACTGACCTGTTTGCTGGAAGCCAAGGTGACCTCTGATCCAGCCTTTCTGTTGTAATAGAGTCCTGGCTCCCTCTGGGGCTCTGAGCTGCTTGAGGGCAGGGATCCTGATTGTAAGTACCCGCCCCCAAGCAGTCAGCATCATGCTCTGCACAAAGCAAATAATAATGATTAGTAATTATGGTAGTTGTTAAGTGCTTACTGTGTGCCAGACTAACACACTGCTGGAGTGAATACAAGCAACATTCATTCATTCAATCGTATTTATTGAGTGCTTACTGTGTGCAGAGCACTGTACTGAGCGCTTGGGAAGTACAAGTCGGCAACATATAGAGACGGTCCCTACCCAACAACGGGCTCACAGTCTGGAAGGGGGAGACAGACAACAACACAAAACATGTAGATGGGTGTCAAAATCATCAACAAATACAATGAGGAAGGCATGATTGAGGGCACCTTTTCTAGTCCTTCCGCATTCAGAGTGGGCAGGTGCCCGGAGTGGTTTTAGGGTGATCTGGGTGATTGGTCCATTTGGGGTTCCTAGTAAGTTCCAAATAACTGTTTCCAGGGATTGGGATCCAGGAACTCTTGAGCACTTTTAGGCGTATGGATGAGCGATCCCAATCCACCAAGACTGCCCCAATCTCCGTGGCTTCCTCAGCTGTAATTAAGACCTGTACCAGCCAGGCCAGAAGCCCAGAGCAAAGCTACTCCTAAATCACAATTGTATACCATTTGGATCAGAACTATAAGTGCCTATATATATATATATATATATGTATTTGCTCTCCTCCCTTTTCCCTTGGGGACAAATCTCACTGGGATAACTATTTCTCATGCCTAGTCAGGCAAGGATAGCTACAGACCTCATATCCACAAAAGGGTGAATGCAGAGTGTGCTTTTTATCACAAAAAATTGAAATTGTGCAGGAGCATTATCCAGTAACTATGACTCTTAACTCTTTAAATTTGCATATAAGTAGCAACAGAGGAGGATTTTTGTTATGGACAGTCTCCTGAAGGCTCTTTTCAGGTAGGTTTATGAGGTTACATCTCCACAGAAACACTTACAGAGCACAGTGGAAGTAGAAGTCACAGTCCCTATATTCAAGGAGTTTAGAAATCTAAGTGGGGGAGTTTTATGGTCATATGACACATTAACTCAGTTCTCTCCCAATCTTTTTTCCCTGAGCAATTTGACTAGAATGCTATTGGGGAAACCAGGCAGCATGGCTCGGTGGAAAGAGCTTGGGAGTCAGAGGTCGTGGGTTCTAATCCTGCCTCTGTCATTTGTCAGCTGTTTGACTTTGGGCAAGTCACTTAACTTCTCTGTGCCTCAGTTACCTCATCTGTAAAATGGGGAACTCTCACGCCTCATAATGGGAGAGCTGGATTTTTTACTTCATGGTATTTCCCCAATGTGGAATTTTAAAAGACTGAAATGACTCGTTAACTGGATACATATAGTCTATAAGTTTTTTTAGCACACTACCAAAAACATCTAATTTAAAGAGCAATTATCTTTTATACTTTCATAAATTTAAACTAAATGCATGCTAGTCATCTATCTATATCTACCGTGTGCATATATATATATATATATATATATATATCTAATTTGTATCTACATATATATAAATTACGTTATACATTTTTGTGTAGGCCTGAGATTAATTTTTCCAAGCGGAAGATTGTCTACTCTGAAACTAAATGGATATACTCCAAAATAATAAAAAGAACCAAAAAAAACCCACCCAAACCCAAAAAACAAAAACAAGAAAACCTGCCTCTACAGTAACATACAATGAACTAAAATTTGTAGTGCTATGAACAGTGCAGTTGAAGTGTCAACTGCAAGTTTTAGTATTCATATTTTCTTTGACAGTGGTTTTAATAGACTTGAGTGACTTCAAAGTAGTAGTTGTGCCAAGGTAGTGAGGCCCTTTTGCCAAACCAGTGTTTACACAAATGCCTTTGCCTGACACCTTTAGGAACACAAAGTGTTGGACAGTCTCTGTCCCCCATGGGGCTCACACTCTTGATCCCCATTTTACAGATGAAGTAACTGAGGCAGAGAGAAGTGAAATGACTTGCCCAAAATTACCCAGCAGACAAGTGGTGGAGTCAGGATTAGAACCCATGACCTTCTGACTCCCAGGACTCTGTCCACTATGCTATGCTATTTGATAGGCAGACGATTGCCTAGTTTTCCATGAAAAGGAGTTGTCAATCATATACACTGAGCACTTACTGTATGCAGAGCACTGTCCTAAGAATTTGGGAGACTGCAGTATAACTGAGTTAGTAGACGTGTTTCCTGCCCACAACAAGTTTACAGTCTAGAGGAGGAGACAGACATTAATATAAATACATAAATTCTTCTTTTTCTTTTTTTTTTTAAATATTTTTGGAAAGGTTCCCATGGGATGGGCATTTGATAATTTCCTTGGTAACTCATTCCGTTGTTGAGTACTTCTGCCGGGAGTGGACTGGGAAAGAAATGCCTCATTCTAAATCCGTGACACCAATCTTGAGGAAACTGCTACATCTACAGCTTCCATTAAGCATTGTGTTGGAGATTCATTCAAAGAGACAAATCAAGTATTTATCTTACAAAAAGGCAGCTTAAATACTTAGAATGCATTTAAGAGTTTTCCTTTGCAATGAATGTCATCTGGTAGCCTTCCGTGACTTCCACACTATTGTTAATTTCTTTAGGGGCCCTTTGAGACCGTTGTTTTTCTTTGCTGCATTATTGTGGTTAGCCTAAACCCAGAAATCTCATTCCAAGACTGGCCTGTGACTGAGACTGAGGGCTGGGAGACCCTGAGTTACCCAGTCAGGATCTGACAGTTACGTAACCATCAAGAAAGGAAATTAAGTTTCTGATTTGCCTTCCACCTTTCCTCTCCAACGGAACTTCTCTGTCTCTTCCCCTCCTAACCATGTTCTGACTGTCTGTGTGTTTAGACCCTGGATTTTGGTTTTCTTCTGTGGTCTTGAATCTCTCTCTCTCTCTGGCAGCTGGTTACTTTTTAAGAGGGGCATAAGCATGGAGAAAGAAAACCTTCAGGTAAGACTGCACTCAACTCTTCCTGGACAAATAGCATCCTAAAGTTCACCTGGAAGCAGCTTGATTTGACAGAAAGAGAACGGAGCTGGGAGTAAAATGGTGGGTTCTAATCCCAGCTCAATTTTCCCATCTGAAGAATGGAGATTAAATACCTGTTCTCCCTACTACTTAAACTGTGAGCCCCATATAGGACAGGGGCTGAATCTAACTAGATTATTTTGTATCTACTCCAGTGCTTAGTAGAATCCTTAGCTCATTCTTGTCTTGTCTAATGCTGTCGAGTCATCTCCGACCCATAGCAACCCCATGGACACATCTCTCCCAGAATGCCCCACCTCCGTCTACAATCGTTCTAGTAGTGTTTCCATAGAGTTTCCTTGGTAAAAATACAGAAGTGGTTTATCACTGCCTCCTTCAGTGATAAACCCTCGACCCATGCCACTGCTGCCCAGCACAGGTCAGTTTTGACTTGTAGCAGATCGCCTTCCACTCGCTAGCCACTGCTCAAGCTAGAAATGGAATGGGTATGCCTCTGTTTGACTCTCCCTCCTGTAGTCGAGACTGGCAGAGAACTGGAAACTGTCAAGGTGCAATCCTGAGAGGGGCCTTAGCTCATAGTAAGTGCCTAACCAATACCATTATAATTGTTGTTATTATTATTATTATTCTAACTAGTGTTTTATGGTATTTAAGGTATTTCACCCCTCACATCCAAGCCGTCACCAAAACCTGCCAGTCTCAGCTCCGCAACATTGCCAAGATCCGCCCTTTCCTCTCCATCCATACCGCTACCCTGATCATTCAAGCTCTCATCCTATCCCGTCTGGACTACTGCATCAGCCTTCTCTCTGATCTCCCATCCTCGTGTCTCTCTCCACTTCAATCCATACTTCATGCTGCTGCCCGGATTATCTTTGTCCAGAAACGCTCTGGGCATATTACTCCCTTCCTCAAAAATCTCCAGTGGCTACCAATCAATCTGTGCATCAGGCAGAAACTCATCACCCTCGGCTTCAAGGCTGTCCATCACCTCGCCTCCTCCTACCTCTCCTCCCTTCTCTCCTTCTACAGCCCAGCCCGCACCCTCCGCTCCTCCACCACTAATCTCCTCACAGTACCTCGTTCTCGCCTGTCCCACCGTCGACCCCCGGCCCACGTCATCCCCTGGGCCTGGAATGCCCTCCCTCTGCCCATCCGCCAAGCTAGCTCTCTTCCTCCCTTCAAGACCCTGCTGAGAGCTCACCTCCTCCAGGAGGCCTTCCCAGACTGAGCCCCTTCCTTCCTCTCCATCCCCCCCATCTTACCTCCTTCCCTTCCCCACAGCACCTGTATATATGTATATATGTTTGTACATATTTATTACTCTATTTATTTTACTTGTACATATCTATTCTATTTATTTTATTTTGTTAGTATGTTTGGTTTTGTTCTCTGTCTCCCCCTTTTAGACTGTGAGCCCACTGTTGGGTAGGGACTGTCTCTATATGTTGCCAATTTGTACTTCCCAAGTGCTTATTACAGTGCTCTGCACATAGTAAGCGCTCAATAAATACGATTGATGATGATGATGATTTAAGTGCTTATTATGTGCCAAGCATTGTACTAAATACTGGGGTAGATACAAGCTGACCATGTTCCACAGGGGGCTCACAGTCTTAATCCCCATTTTACAGATAAGGTAACTGAGGCCCAGAGAAGATGTCACTTGCCCAAGGTCACACAGCAGACAAATGGTGGAGCTGGGTTTAGAACCCAGTTATTCTGACTCCAGCCCTATGTTCTATTCAGGAGACCAACATGGCTTATTGTTTGATGTTGTTACCCTGCTCTTAAGGAGGAGACAACAATTTCCTCTCTTCTTGGTTCCAATGTCTTCCCAAGAAGTTCTTCCTTAAGTCTAACTCTTTTTCGTGGGGTTAAACCCCCGTTAATTTGAATTCCAATACAATTGAGGCTGGGCCACCCAAACCACACAAATTAGAGAGGTGAACAATCCATCAATGGTATTTATTGTCTTATTGTATGCAGAGCACTATTCTAGGCACTTGGAAGAATGTAAAACAGGATGCCTAGGCACCTAATTTTCCTAATAACAATAAGCAGACACATTCATTCATTCATATTTATTGAGTACTTATTGTGTGCAGAGTACTGTACTAAGTGCTTGGGAAGTACAAGTTGGCAGCATATAGAGACGGTCCCTACCCAACAACTGGGCTCACAGTCTAGAAGGGGGAGACAGACAACAAAACAAAACATGTGGTCAGGTGTCAAATCATCAGAATACCCTGCCCACATTGAGTTTACAGCCTAGAGAGGAGTTTACCATCTAGAGACAACCTACAGTCACTGTGTCAGACAGGCCCAACAGGAGCAGCAGCCCTGCCCCTGGGGGACTCACAGTGCAACACAAGCACAACACCAAGGTGGCCCTGCTCCCGGTGGGCTCACAGTGTCATACAGGCACAATGTTGCCGGCGGCTCACACTGTCACAAAACACAACATTATGGCAGCCCTGCCCTCATTCATTAAATTGTATTCATTGAGCGTTTACTGGGTGCAGAGCACCATACATATAGCAATAAGCAGACATTCCCTGCCCACAACCAATTTACAGTCTAGAGACGAGCTTACCAGTATCAGACAGGCTCAAAGTTACAGCAGCCCTGCCCCCGGTTGGCGCGCGCGCGCACACACACACACACACACACACACACACACACACACACACACACACACACACACACCACCACCACCACCCCCCCACACACACACACACCCCCCACACACCCCAAATTCAGGTCAGCCCTGTTCTCATCAGTATGGCAAATTCTGGGCTTCTAAAGGAAAAGCCAAATAAGTTCTGTGAGGGGCTAGAAGCAAACCCTGATCCTTGCTTTTCCCACCTTTCTTTTCTGAGGGGTCTATTGGTAATAATAATAATAGTGGTATTTGTTAAGCGCTTACTATGTGCAAACCACTGTTCTAGGCGCCAGGGATGTTACAAGGTGATCAGGTTTTCCCTCGGGGGGCTCACAGTTTTAATTCCCATTTTACAGATGAGGTAACTGAGGCACTAAGTTAAGTGACTTGCCCAAACTAACACAGCTGACAAGTGGCAGAGCTGGGATTTGAACCCGTGACCTCTGACTCCAAAGCCCATTCTCTTTCCACTGAGCCACACTGCTTCTCTTAGGGGCTTGCTGTTTTCCCTCTCCAGATGAAGTTGAATAAGGATACTCTGAAGAACTTCCCCTTTACGGAGCTCAGAGTGCTTTTTTTATCTATTTTCATAATTTATCCTCAAGGAACGTTAGAGAGATTTCTAACTTGGTTGTATAGATGAGCAAACAGAAGTCACACAGTAAATTTATGGTGGAGCCAGAATGAGAAATCAGGTCCAATCAATCAATCAATCGTATTTATTGAGCGCTTACTGTGTGCAGAGCACTGTACTAAGCACTTGGGAAGTACAAGTTGGCAACATATAGAGACAGTCCCTACCGAACAGTGGGCTCACAGTCTAGAAGGGAGAGACAGAGAACAAAACCAAACATACTAACAAAATAAATAGAATAGATATGTACAAGTAAAATAAATAGAGTAATATATATGTATAAACATATATACATATATACAGGTGCTGTGGGGAAGCGAAGGAGGTAAGATGGGGCGACGAGGGGGAGAGGAAGGAAGGGGCTCAGTCTGGGAAGGCCTCCTGGAGGAGGTGAGCTCTCAGTAGGGCCTTGAAGGGAGGAAGAGAGCTAGCTTGGCGGATGGGCAGAGGGAGGGCATCCCCAGGGGGATGACGTGGGCTGGGGGTTGATGGACAGGCGAGAACGAGGCACCGTGAGGAGATTAGTGGCAGAGGAGCGGACCTGGGTGCGGGCTGGGCTGTAGAAGGCGAGAAGGGAGGTGAGGTAGGAGGGGGCGAGGGGATGGACAGCCTTGAAGCCCAGGGTGAGGAGTTTCTGCCTGATGCGTAGATTGATTGGTAGCCACTGGAGATTTTTGAGGAGGGGAGTAACATGCCCAGAGCGTTTCTGGACAAAGACAATCCGGGCAGCAGCATGAAGTATGGATTGAAGTGCGGAGAGACACGAGGATGGGAGATCAGAGAGAAGACTGATGCAGTAGTCCAGACGGGATAGGATGAGAGCTTGAACAAGCAGGGTAGCGGTGTGGATGGAGAGGAAAGGGCAGATCTTGGCAATGTTGCGGAGCTGAGACCGGCAGGTTTTGGTGACGGCTTGGATGTGAGGGGTGAATGAGAGAGCGGAGTCGAGGATGATACCAAGGTTGCGGGCTTGTGAGATGGGAAGCATGGTAGTGCCATCCACAGTAATGGGAAAGTCAGGGAGAGGGCAGGGTTTGGGAGGGAAGACAAGGAGTTCAGTCTTGGACATGTTGAGTTTTAGGTGGTGGACAGACATCCAGATGGAGATGTCCTGAAGGCAGGAGGAGATGCGAGCCTGGAGAGAGGGGGAGAGAGCAGGGGCAGAGATGTAGATCTGGGTGTCATCAGCATAGAGATGATAGTTGAAGCCGTGGGATCGAATGAGGTTACCAAGGGAGTGAGTGTAGATAGAGAAAAGAAGGGGACCAAGCACCGAACCTTGGGGAACCCCCACAGTAAGGGGATGGGAGGGGGAGGAGGAGCCTGCAAAAGAGACTGAGAATGAACGACCGGAGAGATAAGAGGAGAACCAGGAGAGGACGGAGTCTGTGAAGCCAAGGTCGGATAGCGTGTTGAGGAGAAGGGGGTGGTGCACAGTGTCAAAGGCAGCTGAGAGGTCAAGGAGGATTAGGATAGAGTACGAGCCGTTGGATTTGTCAAGCAGGAGGTCATTGGTGACCTTTGACAGGGCAGTTTCCGTGGAATGTAGGGGAAGGAAGCCAGACTGGAGGGGGTCGAGGAGAGAGTTGGTGTTGAGGAATTCAAGGCAGCGCGTGTAGACAACTCATTCAAGGAGTTTGGAAAGGAATGGTAGGAGGGATATGGGGCGATAACTAGAAGGTGAGGTGGGGTCAAGAGAGGGATTTTTTAGGATGGGAGAGACATGGGCATGTTTGAAGGCAGAGGGGAAGGAGCCAGTGGAGAGTGAGCGGTTGAAGATGTAAGTTAAGGAGGGGAGAAGGGATGGAGCGAGAGATTTCATGAGATGAGAGGGAATGGGGTCAGAAGCACCAGGGCTTCATCCACCCGCTTAAGCAGTGTGGTCTGGTGGAAAGAGGCAGGACCTGGGTTCTACTCTTGGCTCCACCACTTGTTTGTTGTGTGACCTTAGGAGAGTCACTTCATCTCTCTGTGTCTCAGTTTCCTCATCTGCGAAATGGAGATCCATTATCTGTTTTCCCCGCTACTTGGACTGTGAGCCCCTCTGTGGAACAGGGACTGTGTCAAACCCTATTATCTAGTATCTACTCCAGCGCATAATATACTACTTGGCACAGAAGTGCTTAACAAGTGCCCCAATTATTATAAGTATTTGTTATGGTTATCATTGTTGTTAATAATAATAAGCAAACCAAATATGTTAAATACTATTCCCTGAATTTTATTCTGGTGGACCAAGTCCTCATCACCTCTTCCTTCTCTATTTCTTCCCGCTATGTGAAAATCATTTCTAAATTTTAGTATTGGAAAGTACATAGGTGATTCTGCAATAGGAAAAGTATTATCCACATCAATGTCTTGGGCATTAGTACAATGCTCTGCACACAGTAAGCACTCAATAAATACAATTGAATGAATTGATCAGTTCCTCACCTTCTTTGCAAAATGGGGAGTAGGGAATTTATCTGAAGGGTACCATATGATTTTTTTGTTTTGTGTTTATGGTATTTGTTAAATGCTTACAATGTGCCATGCACTATACTAAGTACTGTGATAGATACAAGCTGATCAGGTTGGACATAGTCCATGTTCTTTATGGGGCTCACCGTCTTAATCCCCATTTTACAGATGAGGTAACTGAGGCCCAGAGAAGTTGTCACTTGCCCAAAGTCACACAGTGGTGGAGCTGGGATTAGAGCCTAGGTCCTTCTGACTCCCAAGTCCTTGCTCCATCTCCTAGGACTTGGTGCTATGGATACTGCAGTCCCTGAAAGAGAAAGAGTCAGGGCAATCCACAGTTGTGTAAATTTTCAGGTTTCTGAATGGGAGAAGAGAAGTAAACCCTGTTCCTCATCTCTCCCTCTCTTCTCAACTGAATCCTTTGGTTTTGCAGGGGTTAATCTTGCAGGGAAGCAGCATGGACTTCTGAAAAGAGCATGCGCCTAGGAGTCCAAGGACCTGGGTTCTAATCCCAGCTCTGTCACTTGTCTCCTGTGTGGCCTTGGGCAAGTCACGTCACTTCTCTGTGCCTCAGCTCTCTCATTTGCAGAATGGGGAGTCACTATCTGTTCTCCCTCCTACTACTTAGGCTGTGAGCCTCATGTGGGATAGTGACTGTGTCCAACCTGATGAATTTGTGTTATCCCGGGGCTTTGAACAGACCCATAGTCAGTGCTTAAAAGTTAGCATAATTTTATTATTAACACAAAGAGGCATCCAGACTACCCCAACCCCTTGAATATCACGCTCCTGGATTGTGAAGATACATGTAAGGAACTAGGCAACAACATGAACCAGCCCTGTTAGGAACAAAAGCTCCTCCTGCCTCTTTCAATTTGATCAAAGATTGGGTATTGCTACAGGATCAATCAGCTCTTGCCCCCGGCCTGTACCTTTCTGATCTCCAGCCCGTTCACTTTGTTCCTCATGCATCAACCTACTCTCTGCAATTTGATCTTGCCTATGTCACCACAAACCCTTGCCCACATCCTCCCTTGGGCCTGGAACTACCTTTCCTTTCTTATCTGAGGTTCCACCCCTATTCCCACCTTCAAAGTCCTTCTAAAATCAAAGCTTTCCCTGACAAAGCCTTCATTTTCCCTATCAGCTCTCCCTTATGTGTTGCCTATGCCCTTGGTTATGTACCCCTTAAGTACAGAGAAGCAGCATGGTTTAATGGATAGAACACGGGCCTGGGTGCCAGAAGGATCTGAGTTCTAATCCCGCCTCCTCCACATGTCTGCTGTGGGACCTTCGGCAAGTCACTTAACTTCTCTGGGCCTCAGTTACCTCATCTCTAAAAAATAAGGACAAAGAGTGTGAGCCCCATGTGGGACAGGAACTGTGTCCAACCTGATTAATTTGTATCTGCCCCAACACTTAGCACAGTGCTTGCACACAGTAAGCACTTAACAATTACCAGAATTATTATTATTATTACTGTGATAGTCCAGCAGCACAGTACATGTACGTATCCTTATACTCTACTATTTCTTCTGTCTGTAGTGTGTTTTACTGTACTTTTCCAAGCACTTAGTATGGTGCTCTGCACAAGTAAGCACTCAATCGTGTTTCATGAGCACTTCCTATGTGCAGAGCACCACACTAAGCCCTTGATGACTGATTGATCCCCTCTACCAAGCAGTCTCCAAGACCACGGTTGCTCCCAGAAGAAAACACCCAGAATAGTTTGACAAAGGAATGCTTATCGAAGCCCATATTGTAGAATGTAAAATAACCAAGCAGCTTGCCTCACAAATGGTGTGATACAAGGCTATGCAGACCTGAAATCAAACCATGGAATTGCAAACATCCCCGAAGGGCTATCGGACCCATCTCTCCCATTAGGACACCTCTGATGAGTAGGGAGGGCTCTATCTTCGCCAAAGAGGAATCTTAAGGAAATAACAGCAATAGTTTAAAAATCTCAATCACCCACTTCAGCAGTGAAGAAGAGGATCTCCCAAAACTAGATTGCCTGCTCACATGTGAAGATGTGTCAATATTTAGTGAGAACACTGATGTGGCCAGAGTGGTGAAGGAAGGCAAAGCTACTGGAGCTGCTGAGATTCCAGCTGAGATGGACAAGCAGGGAGAGATGTGTGTCACTGCCACAACTCTTCAAAGTTGCCACCTTAAACATCACTTCCAAGAAGAAACAGCTGATTATCCTCCTTCTCCCCCAGAGTTTAGAAGAGTGTGTAGCACATAGTAAGCATTTAGCAAATACCGCAGTAATAATAGCAGAGCTGCACTATGCTGACTTCAGCCATTAATGGGTCCTGTGTGCGAAAAGATCAAAGCCCAAACCTTTGAATGTACTTTGCCCAAACCTTTGAATGTACTTTGCTATGTACTGGACTCCTGCTCGCCTACTTGCTTGTTGCGCTGCAGTGTGGAAATGTCATAAAGCCATTAACAACATAACTTATTCTTCTGTTCAGGTGGGAAGCAGGGTAGTCTAGTCCATAAAGCATGAGCCTGAGAGCCAGAGGACCTGAGTTCTAATCCCAGCTCTCTCTCGTCTGCTGTGTAACCTTGGGCAAGTTACTTCACTGTAGCTCAGTTCCCTCATCAGTAAGATGAGAATGAAATCATCTTCCCTCTAGTTTAAACTGTAAATCCTATGTGGGACAGGGACTGTGTCCAACTTGATCATCTTGTATCTACTTAGTGCTTAGTAGAGTGCTTATCATATAGAAAATACTTAACAAATGCCATTCATAATAATAAAAAAAGTCCCAAGGCCTCAGGACCAAGATTTGTCCATCATTCTTGACAGGAACAGCCCAATTCTGAGCCATTTCAGAAGACGTGGTTGAAAATGGAGCTCAACCAAGCCAAACAGAGGGTGCCAGTCTTCATTTCTTCCAAACAGTCCATGGCATTGAGTATTTAAAATCAACTAGGGTATGGTCTGAAAAATAAACTACTGTACACTTTACGGGGATTTGAAATGATCACCTGGAGAGCTTGAGAGATGGAGTGGGGAGAGGAGAAAAACAGGAAAAAAAAATTTGTCCCTTGCACCCTAACTTACCGTCTCATCTTTGTAGGTCTCCTCAAGTGGGATGAGACCTCAGTCCTACCGTCAATTGTTTTATCATACTTATTAAGTTCCTCCTGTAATAAATGATTTTTTATGGTATTTAAGTTCTTACTATGTACCAGGCACTGTGCTAAGTGCTGGAGTAGATACAAGCTAATCAGGTTGGAAACAGTCCCTGTCCCAAATGAGGCTCACAGTCTTAATTCCCATTTTACAGGTGAGGTGACTGAGGCCCAGAGAAGTGAAGCGAGTGGCCCAAGGTCACATAGCAGATAAGTGGCAGAGCAGGGATTAGAACCCAGGTCCTTCTGACTCTCAGGCCTGTGCTCTTTCCACTAGACCATGGAGCATACACCTGAGTAAGCTTCTCGAAGGCATGGATCATGTCTACCAACTCTACTGTACTCAAGCTCTTAGTACAATGCTGAGCACACAGTAAGCACTCAATAAATACCATTGCTTGATTGATTTTATAATCTGAGGGAGACTGACAGACACAAGTTATCGCAAGTAGTTGGAGGAGGAGGAGAAAGATAAAATGCTACAGATATTGATAGCAGATGCCTAAAAAGATAGATGAATGTGTAAGTAAATATGCCAGGAATATTATGTGAGTGCTAAAGATAGGAGCACAGACATAAGTGCTAACTTGGGCTTTTGGCTGGACTTGGGAAGAGGGAGTTTAATTGGAGAATGGGGACTGGAGAAAGTGGGTTTTCTAAAGGGCTGTGGAGATGGGGGAGAGCTATGATCTGGGGAATTTGAAGGAGGAGGGTGTTTTAGGCAGGAGGAGGGTGTCCCGAGGTGACTCTTGAGTACCGGCCATCTCAAGGTCAAAAGCTATCTTGTGACCACCTGAGCCAGCAGGCAGAACTCGGAAGTGAGGGTGGGGTACCGCCCCCAAGACCAAATCTGCTAGATTGACAGCCCAAGCCGGGAATACAGAAGGTGTCCCTCGCCCTCATGCCAATCAAATTACGTATGGAGGAGGGGGGGAAGGCAGAGATTGGATAGACTGAGGCTGGAAGCTGGAATGGCCTAGGAGCACAGGCAATAAATGCCTGTCGCCTCTGACCTTCGGGGTCAGAACACCAGGACACGCAGCAGCAGGAGCAGCAGCCCACATGTCTCTCCCTGTCCAGAAGGCCAGATGCCCGCTGTACAACCAGAACCAACACACTGAGGCAAGGGCCACGGGACAGGTGAGTGTCTCGTGGGTGGGACCCAGGTAGCCCGCTGCTGATGGGAATCATGAGTGGATTCCTCCCATGTAGGGAGAGCACACTGTGAGAGCTGGCTGCCCACCACGTGCGCGGGTAATGTAATGAATTCTTCCCATGTGGGAAAGTAAGTGGATTCTTCCCGAGTTGGAAGTGCTCATGGGTGAGAGCTAGCCACCTCACCCACGTGCGATTAACATATGATTGTGTTCCTCCCGTGTAGCAAAGCTCTAATATTGCTAATTGATTATATTCCTCCCGAAAGGGAAGTTCAATCCATTGCGCCTAAATAATTACATAAATTCAATTCGCCTCACGGAATAAATTTTATATAAAACTCAGGCTTTCGGTCCCCGGCCCCTCCCTCTCTTTCTCTCTCTCTCTCTCTCTCTCTCTCTCTCTCTCTCTCTCTCTCTCTCTCTCTCTCTCTCTCTCTCTCGCCTCGCCAATCACTGAACGAACCCGTCCCCGGATGACAGGTGACAGAGGGAATGAGCAAGGGGTTACTGGTGGGAGAGTTATGATTAAGGCCCAGTGAGAAACTTGGTTTTAGAGGAACAAGGTGTGTGACCTGGGGTTTAACAGGAGAAGAGAGTTGATCAGAGGGAGATAGCTGATGGAGTGTCTGGGAGCCAGCGGACAGGATTTTCCTCTCAGTGGGGAGACTATAAGCTTGCTGTGGGCAGGGGATGTACCCATTTATTGTTATAATTGTACTCTCCCAAGTGCTTAATGCAGTGCTCTGCACACAGTAAGTGCTCAATAAATATGATTGACTGAACGAGAGGACTGGGCAATCTAGGATTTTTCCACTAAGCGGGACAATCGGAGATTGTTTGTGTGGAGAGATATGTGCACAACTACATTTTTAGAAGAGTGAACCAGGCATCAAAACAAAGCATGGACTGAAGAGGAAGAGGCTGGGGACAGGGAGACCAATGAGGAGTCTGATACAGAAGTCAAACTGGGATATGAAAAAACCAGGACTAGGACGGTGGTGGTTTGGATGGAAAAGAAGAGGAAGATCCGGAAAGTGTTGTGAAGGAAAAATTAACAGAATTTAGCGACTGACCAAATGTGAAAGTTGAAAGAGAGTGAGGTGCCTTGGTTGTGGGCTGGGAGATGGTAGTGCTGTGGATCTGGGATGGAAGATGGGTTTAGTTTAGATATCTAGACATGCCAGTGGGATATCTTCACTAATGAACCGTACTTCTCCTGAAAAAAAAAACTCACCCCAGAAAATACACATGCATGCACGTGTGTATGCACAAAAGTACATACTTACATGCCCACATACATACATACATGCTCAATTTCAGGGAGGCTGAACTTTTTTTGAATTGATTTTTGTTAAGCGCTTGCTATGTACCAGGCACTGAACTAAGCACTGGGGTAGATACAAAATAATCAGGTTGGACATAATCTGTGTCCCACTTGAGGCTCACAGTCTTAATCCCCATTTTACAGATGAGGCAACTGAGGCACAGAGAAGTGATGTGACTTTCCCAAGTTCACACAGCAGGCCTGTGGCGAAACCGGCATTAGAGCCCAGGCCCTTTGATTCCTAGGCCCATGCTCTTTCCACTAGACTGTGCTACTTCTCAGGCTTCATTTCCTCAATCCAGGGCTTCAGCTCCATTCCCTTGAAGCTTTACACTTCAGGGTCTCGTGGCACTTGAAGGATTAAGAGTTCAAACCTGAAAATGTCATCCCCAAGGTTGGACAAGAGATGAAGAGCTCACCTACTTTGGTGGCTTTATAAAAAGTTCAAATAAGCAGATGGCCATCCAGGCCCTTTGAAACTCAGCACTATTGAGAACGGGGTATCTTGGCTGGCTCTGAAGTTCCCCTTCCTTAAGATATGAGGCAGCTGCGACAAAACCAAGGAACTCACTAACACAGCTAGAGTTTCTGCCAACTCTGCATTAGCCGAGCCCGGCAAACTGCTGAAATGTGAGAAACTGACCCCGGGCCCCTGTGGCCGCTCTGTTCCAGCTGTGAGGTGATGGGGGTGAAATCTTCAGCCCGTGCCAGGGGTCACAAAGGTGTGTGCAAACAGGGCATTTTCCTTTTTTCTGGGCCGCTGCTTCCAGGCAGACAGAGCCAAGTATGGGCTGCTGAGTCCGGCCGCCGAAGCTGTTGGCTTCTCTTCTTTCTGTTCATCCTTATAAGGCCGAGGCGACTCCAGCCGGGACTGGCGGAACGATCCCATCTGTAAGGTTCACAGTGGGTCTGGGAGGGATCACCGCACTGCTTGGCCTCCAGCCAAGCTCTCCAGGCAAAGGTATGACTTAAAAAGGAGAGACTCTGGGGCTGGGCCGCTTGGCTCGGTCAGCGTGGGAAGGGCTACCCCTCAGACCCCTCCGTAAGCATGAGGGCAGACGCGCTCTCTGAGACCAGAGGCGTGCTGCTCTGCCGGGAGAGTCAGGTCTCAGCTTATGGCAAATTAGCCATCCATTGGTTACTGACCAGCGTGGGGTTTTCAAAGTACTTATGTCTCCAGCCCCAAGCTGGAAACCGTCCTCTGTGAACATCATCGCTCTGCACACAGCACTCAGTAAAAACCCCTGGTTGATGGAGTCCCTGGTCACTCGGCATCAAAGCTAGGATGCCTTAAGGTGAGTTTTCTGTATTGTGAGATTCTTTAAGGACACAACTTTCTCCCCACGGCCCCTCCTATAGGAAAACTGCCAGGAATTGGATTTAACAAAACCACCCTCCCTGTCCTGGGTTAATTGAGTGTCCAAGCTTTCCAACAGGGATTACCAGGGCCCCTTTCCTGGCACAGCCAGAAGAGCTTAACAACACAGACTCAGAAGATCAGGGCAAATGAGGATCAGTAACCCCATTCCCTCTTCTTATCCTATAACTGGGCAAAACAGTGGGTGTCTTTGAGTGCACAAATATCATATTGTTCTTCAGGACCCTCGAGGGAAGACTGAAATTGGGAGGAATTTGTTGTCCATGTAAGGCTCAGAAATAAAGCCTTGAAAACCAGTTTTGAACCTCTTCTAAGCACTGAGGTCTGTATTCCCTCAATGGTATTCATTGTGCGGAGCATTGTACTAGGCGCTTGGAAGAGTACAGTTGAATTAGCAGATGTGTTCTCTAATCTACTAGATGAATGGATTGACTTTAGTCTGCTACCTAGACTGTTTTTCAAAACATCCAAAGGTAGCCCATTCTTTCTCATACCCACTAGAAACTTCTGATCATTATCTTTATGGCCCAAACCAGCTCTCTCCCCCTACCTATCTGCTTTCTCCTTCCTTTGCACTCTAAGCCTCGTTCTTCGTGACAAGCATTCATGATGTTAATGCTGCGGAAGAAAACCCCAACAGATATTTATGGTCAATAGAGATGGAGTATGGGTAAAACCCCGCATCATCTAACACATTTGGGAGCCTTTTCCAAAATACAGATGATCCATAGTACCTGTTACTCAACAAGGCTGGGAAGCCTTCAGTGCTATTTTTAAAGTTGCACCCTCAGATTATTCCGTAAGTGCAAATGGCATCTTGGGCTGGATTTTTACCAGTGAGCTTGGCACTTACAAGGGGGAATTTATCTTCTCTCTCTAGCATAGGAGGATTAGCTGGCAAGGGGAATATTTGCTGATATATTTGTCTTCCTTCCTCCCCCACCCACCACCGATATTTGAGGAAATAAAATATTATTTTTGTAGGCAGAGAAAGAGATGTATGCAGGGGTGCTGAAACCTGGCAAACAAAATACAACCTGTTCAGTAGTGCTAGGTACCATTCATTCATTCATTCATTCATTCATTCAATTGTACTTATTAAGCACTTATTATGTGCAGAACACTGTACTAAGTGCTTGGGAGAGTACAATAAAACAATAAACAGACATATTCCCTGCCCACAACAACTTTACAGTCTAGAGGGACTACCACCTATGCATCTTTTTATTGGCTGGAAAATGTATGCTTTTTGGTTTGTTCGTGGGATAGTCTGTTTCCATCCTAAATGTCTGAAACATGCAGAAACATGAGAAGCAGCATGGCCAAGCAAATAAAGAGAGGACCTGGGGGTTAGAAAGCCCTGGGTTCTAATCCCAGCTCTGCTACTTGTCCTCTGGGTGACATTGGATAAGTCATTCAACTTCCCTGAGCCTGTCACCTCATCTGTGAAGGGAGGATTAACACTCTGAGTCCTATATGGGACACAGACTATGACCAACCCGATCAATTTATATCTACCCCAGGGCTTAGTACAGTGCCTGGCACATAGTAATTGTGTAACAGATAACATAAACACTTTTAGACTGTGAGCCCACTGTTGGGTAGGGACTGTCTCTATATGTTGCCAACTTGTACTTCCCAAGCGCTTAGTACAGTGCTCTGCACACAGTAAGCGCTCAATAAATATGATTGATTGATTGATTGATGATGGTATTTGATAAGCACTTACTAACTGCCAAGCACTATTCTAAACACTGGAGGAGTGGATACAAGGAAATCAGGTTGTCCCACATGGGGCTCACAGTCTGAATCCCCATTTTAGCAGATGAGGGAAATGAGGCACAGAGAAGTTAAGTGATTGGCCCAAAGTCACATAGCTGACAAGTGGTGAGCCGGGATTAGAACCCATGACCTCTGGCTTCCAAGCCCTTTTCACTGAGCCACGCTGCTTCTCTATTAGCCCTGCTCAGAGGGACTATGACAGATTAAGCAAACTGAGGTCTGATCCAAACCATCATGGTGGACACTTGAGAACTTATAGCAGGTCAAATGGCAGGGAGGAGGGAAAGAGAGATGAAGAGGCATTGGGATTTGGAGATGAGTTCAGGAGGAGCTCCCACCTGGTTGGGGGTGATGCGGAAGGAAGAATCCAGGGACCCAGAGCAGTGGCATCTACATCTGACAACAAGAGCTTTTCTTCAGACCTGCCCTGTCTCAGTGCCAATACAAGCCTGAGCAGGGCTCCGAAAGGGACCTAGGGTGAATCAATCAATCAATCATATTTATTTAGCGCTTACTGTGTGCAGAGCACTGTACTAAGTACTTGGGAAGTACAAGTTGGCAACATATAGAGACAGTCCCTACCCAACAGTGGGCTCACAGTCTTGAAGGGGGAGACAGAGAACAAAACCAAACATATTAACAAAATAAAATAAACAATAAAATCCTTGATGTTAGCTGGTGAATTTAACACTAGGAGAGAAGCAGTGTGGCTCAGTGGAAAAGAACATGGGCTTTGGAGTCAGAGGTCATGGGTTCAAATCCCAGCTCTGCCAGCTGTCAGCTGTGTGACTTTGGGCAAGTCACTTAACTGCTCTGTGCCTCAGTTACCGCATCTGTAAAATGGGGATTAAGACTGTGAGCCCCCCATGGGACAACCTGATCACCTTGTAACCTTCCCAGCACTTAGAACAGTGCTTTGCACATATTAAGTGTTTAATAACTGCCATTATTATTATTAGGAGTCCAAAATTCTGGTCACCCTGACCCCCTCCATTAGATTGCAAGCTTCTTGAGGTCAGGGCTCATGTCTATGAGCTCTATTGTGTTGGACTCTTCCAAGATCTTTTTTTATGGTATTTGTTCATAATAATAATAATTGTGGTATTTGTTAAGTGCTTTCTACATGCCAGGCATTGTACTAGCACTGGGGTGGATACAAGCAAATCGGGTTGGATACTGTCCCCGTCGCACATGGGGCTTACAGTCTTAATCCCCATTTTACAGATGAGGTAACTGAGACCCAGAGAAGTTAAGTGATTTGCCCAAGGTCCCAGAACATACAAGTGGTGGAGCCGGGATTAGAATCCAGGTCCTTCTGAATCCCAGGCTAGGACTCTACCTCTCTGCACACAGAGCAAGCGGTCAAAATAACCACTGATTGATTAATTGATTGTCAAGGCTAAAGGGGAGACTGGGCAGGGTCAGAGGAAAGAGAGGAAACTAGGGAGAAGAGAAAGATAAGAGAGAAGGGAAGGGGGGAATGGAGGAGGCGTGGCAAGGAGCGCAAGAGGAAAAGATGGAAGAGAGGAGAAGGTAAGGGGAAAAGAAGAAGGGGAGCGGGATGGAGAGGAGAAAAGGATGATGGAAGATGAGGAAAAAGAGAGGGAAAGGGAAAGGAAGAAGACTGGGTCTCACGCTATTTTCATTCATTTATTCATTCAATTGTGTTTATTGAGCGCTTACTGTGTGCAGAGCACTGTACTAAACACTTGGGAAGTACACGTTGGCAACATAGAGACGGTCCCTACCCAACAATGGGCTCACAGTCTAGAAGGGGGAGACAGACAACAAAACAAAACATGTGGACAGGTGTCAAGTCATCAGAACAAATAGAATTAAAGCTAGATGCACATCATCAACAAAAAAAAATAGAATAGTAAATATGTACAAGTAAAATAAATAGAGTAATAAATCTGTACAAACATATACATAGGTGCTGTGGGGAGGGGAAGGAGGTAGGGTGGGGGAGATGGGGAGGAAGAGAGGTAAAAGGGAGCTCAGTCTGGGAAGGCCTCTTGGAGGAGGTGAGCTCTCAGATTGATACTGTGAGCCCCTCATGGGACAGGGGTTGTGTCCAACCCAATTTGCTTGTATCTACCACAGTGCATAGTACAGTGCCTGGCACACAGAAAGAGCTTAAAATACCACAATTAAGTGCTTAACAAATACCATTATTATTATTATTATTATTTTGTCTTGGTTAGTAGAAGGAATGAGGGCTCCTGGTGCCAGAGCAGCCTTGTCTGTAGGCCCTATGATAGCACAACACCTTCTTCATTTCAGCGATTCTGGGCAGGAAGCAGCTGTACAATAAAAGCCAAATAGATCAGGGAGGTTGGCTCCGCCATTTGTCAGCTGTGTGACCTTGGGCAAGTCACTTAACTTCTGTGTGCCTGTTACCTCATCTGTAAAATGGGGATTAAGACTGTGAGCCCCCCGTGGGACAACCGGATCACCTTGTAACCTCCCCAGCACTTAGAACAGTGCTTGGGACATAGTAAGCGCTTGACAAATACCAACATTATTATCAGCTCTTTTCATTCATTCATTCAATTGTATTTATGGAGCGCTTACTGTGTGCGGAGCACTGTACTAAGTGCTTGGGAAGTATAAATTGGCAACACATAGAGACAGTCCCTACCCAACAGTGGGCTCACAGTCTAGAATTTGCAGTGCTGCTTTCTGCCATCTTCTGCAGTCTTTTGCTCTTATTTTGCCATAGGTGCCAACTTCACATTTTAAATGTGAGGGTGTAAAGCAGGCAGGAATTTGAGAGGGGATGAGGCCTGGAAAGGCACAAACTTCCAAGTGGTCAGAGTCCAGAAGGCCGCCATTTGGAGTGTACATAGCTCTGCTCGGAAAGTCTCAGGTCTCGTAAAAGAGTCTGAGAGTCCAGCTCCCAAAATGGTAGGGTGGCCATTGCCCCCAACGCCCCCGTGGGTTTGGCACCCTCAGCCTCGACAACCTAATGGGCTGAGACTTCAGCACCCAGTGTTGGATGGGCCAGGGGAGTCTGTGCTGCAGCTGCTGCTGCGGTGGTGGCTCAGATGAGGGGGATTGGAAGGGGGAGTTCTGTCTCTGGCTTGGCTCCCAGGCCCTGGGGGTCCTGGGCAAGAGAGCGGCTCCACATGCTCTGCATTCCCAGCTCCCGGTAAGGTGACGGTCCTGCCCGGTCATCATCATCATCATCAATCATATTTATTGAGCGCTTACTATGTGCAGAGCACTGCACCAAGCACTTGGGAAGTACAAATTGGCAACATATAGAGACAGTCCCTACCCAACAGTGGGCTCACAGTCTAAAAGGCTCACAGTCTCACAGACTCATGAGGAGTCTGGCATGCAAAGCCCCCAGGGAGTCGGTTCCTGAACAATAGGACAAGGAACACTTCACCCTCCACTTCCTTTTTTTTGTTTGTTTTAATGGTATTTGTTAAGCGCTTACTATGTGCCAAGTATTGTACTATGTGCTGGGTAGTGCTGAGGTAGAGAAACAGCATGGCCTAGTAGATAGAGCACGGGCCTGGGAGTGAGGAGGACCTGGGTTCTAATCCTGATTCTGCCACTTGTCTGCTCTATGACCCTGGGCAAGTCTTTTCACTTCTCTGTGTCTCTGTTCCCTCATTGGTAAAATGGGGATGAAGACTGTGAGCCCTGGGTGGGACAGGGACTGAATTCAACCGGATGATCTTTTACCTACCCCAGAGCTTAGAACAGTGCCTGGCATATAGTAACTGCTTAACAAATACCATTATTATCACTACTGTTATTATTATTATTATAAACAAGATAATCAGTTTGGACACAGTTCATTTGCCGCATGGGGCACATGGTCTTTATCCCCATTTTACAGATGAGGGAACTGAGGCACAGAGAAGTGAAGTGAATTGCCCAAGGTCGCACAGCAGACAAGTGGCAGAGGAGAATTAGAACCCAGGTCCTCTGACTCCCAGCCTCGTGCTCATCCCGCGAGGCCAATACACTTCCTCCGTTCCTTCCTTCTTTCTCTCCTCCCTCCCTTCTTCCCATCATGTCTCCTGCCAGAAATATAGGGAAGAAGACGCAGGTTAACACATGCCTTTATATCGCTCCTCCATTTTTCTAAAGGTTCCCCTAAGGGAGGCAGAGAAACCCAGCCTCCAATATGAGGCTGTCCCCTCGTCCCCCTCTCCATCCCCCCCATCTTATCTCCCTCCCTTCCCCACAGCACCTGTATATATGTATATATGTTTGTACATATTTATTACTCTATTTATTTTACTTGTACATATCTATTCTATTTATTTTATTTTGTTAGTATGTTTGGTTTTGTTCTCTGTCTCCCCCTTTTTAGACTGTGAGCCCACTGTTGGGTAGGGACTGTCTCTATGTGTTGCCAACTTGTACTTCCCAAGTGCTTAGTACGGTGCTCTGCACATAGTTAGCGCTCAGTAAATACGATTGATTGATTGATTGATTGATTGATTGAGGCTTGTCCAGCCCGGATCAGAATGGCTGGGTCACCTTGGCTTTGTACCGATCTTGACATCCCGCATCAAGTTTCCTTACTGCATTTTACTCGGTGATGGTGACGGAGCCGTCAGCTTCTCTGAGCTCAATGAGATGTTACAAAAGACAGCTCCAAATTCCAGTCCATTAGCATTCTGCACATTACACTAGAGCTGCTTTTGTTCCCACCTCTCACCAGCCTTCCTGAGGCTCAGTGTCCATGCAGAGAGGGAGTCCGTTTTGCTAAGCAAACTGAATAATGAGCCATTTGCCAAACACATAAACGCTGAGTTCTCTTGACCCTCTTCTCACACCAGCTGCTTAAGGAGGCCCCACTGGCATGACCAGCTGGCTAAGAGGGTGGACACATATGTGTTTGCTTGTGAACTAGTGAAACTGGCTCTTTTTGGGTGTCTGCCTCAAAAAAGCAAGGAATCTCACATTCTAAGAGTCGATATTCTTTCCATTCCATCGTTCTCTATATAGGGACTGTAAGCTCCTTGTGGGCAGGGGTTGTCTAACAACTCTGTTGTAGTGTCCTCTCCTGTGTGTTTAGTGCAGTACTCTGCACATAGTAAATGCTCAATCAATTCCATTGATTGATTGATAAGGCAAATATGGAATATTCAGAATTTCAAAATGGGGTCCTGAATTGATTTAGACTTTGCCTTTGGAAATAATGTAATCTGCTTCTCTTCTAAGTAAAGTGACTTGCTCAAGGGAAATCCAGGAAGTCTAAAAGTTTTTCTGATCGCAGGTTGTATCAGCTTCCCATCCACCCCATTTCCAACCAAGAGCACAGGGAGAAGACACGGAGAAAGGGAAGTGTTTAAGAAGAAGCAGCATGGCTCAGTGGAAAGAGCACGGGCTTGGGAGTCAGAGGTCATGGGTTCAAATCCCGGCTCCGCCACTTGTCAACTGTGTGACTTTGCGCAAGTCACTTCACTTCTCTGTGCCTCAGTTACCTCATCTGTAAAATGGGGATTAAGACTGTGAGCCCCCCGTGGGACAACCTGATCACCTTGTAACCTCCCCCACACTTAGAACAGTGCTTTGCATATAGTAAGCACTTAATAAGATGGCTGAGACTCCATTCCCGAGAAGCTCGCCCGCCATCACACCGCATGGCCCCCGTTGCTCCCGGAAGGATCCTCTCCTCAGGGCGCCACCATAGATGCCCGGGACTCTGTTCCCGAGAGGACCACCCACCATCACTCTGTGCGGCCTTGCTGTTCCCGGAAGGATCCTCTCCTCAGAGCACCCCCATAGACGCCCCCTGCTTCCACCCCCCGCCCCCAACCGCTTAAGCAACCTTCCTTTAAGTGCCCCCCATACTCCCCTTCCCAGTCCGGACCTGACTTACTCTCCCCACCCCCCCTCCCTCGGGAAAAAGGCCCTTGTACATATTTACTATTCTATTTATTTTATTTTGTTAATATGTTTTGTTTTGTTGTCTGTCTCCCCCTTCAAGACTGTGAGCCCGCTGTTGGGTAGGGACCGTCTCTATATGTTGCCAACTTGTACTTTCCAATCAGAACACCCCAGCTGGCCCCCCACTGCTGCTCCAGCCCACCACTCTTGCCCAGAGCTTCTGGTGGTCACCACCCGAGGGGCCTCTTGCCTGTGGGGAGGGAAGAAAGACGGGCAGGGGGCGAGGATTCAAGGGTCAGCTGTGGCTACCAGCTTCAGCATAGGCCTTAGGGCTGGATGGGGAAGTTACGGGTGTCCAGTCACCTCTCCCACCCCTTTTCCCTTCTCCACCCCCTTCCCCAGACCATCGATGGACCAGAGTGAAATAGAGGCAAGTGAGGTGGGGAGGAAAAGTGGAAGAGGAGGTCAATAATGTCCCTCCACTTTATAATTACTGCAAGATTTCCTTCTGATGTCTGGAGTGCAATCTGGGTCAAACTTCCCCAGAGACCAAAACACCCTCCCTCTCCTCATTCGTATTCCTAGTGTGGGTGGCATCCAATGGCCTCAATAGAACCAGTGTGGCCTAGTGGAAAGAGCACAGGCCTGGGAGTCAGAGGACCTGGGTTCTAATCCTGGCACTGCCACTTGCCTGCTGGGTGACCTGGAGTAAATCATTCACTTAACTTCTCTGTGCTTCAGTTTTCTCATGTGAAAATCGGGATTAAATACCTATTCATTCAATCATAATTACTGAGCACTTACTATGTGCAGAGCACTGTACTGAGCCCTTGGGAGAGTACAATACAAGAGTAAACAGACAGATTCCCTGCCCAAAACAAGCTCCTTCCCCTTTAGCCGGTGATCCCCATGTGCGATTCAGGATTGTGTCCAATCTCATTCATTCATTCAATCGTATTTATTGAGTGCTTACTGTGTGCAGAGCACTGTACTAAGTGCTCATTCCATTTCATCTTCTCCAGTGCTTAATTGGAATATAGTAAGGTCTCAATAACTATTATTATTATTATTTGAAAATGGTGGGGACCATTTCCTTCCTGCTAGATTTCAGTTTCCTAGAGAGAAGGGATTGTGTCTATGCACTCTCTCCAGTGTGCTTAGGGCAGAGCTCAATAAATACCACTGATTTTAGGCCTCACTGAAATTGCAGGGAGGAAACTCTGCTGGCCTCACCAATCTATCAAACTTCGCCTCCCAAATCCATCTGTCCAACTGAGGGAGCTGGCCAAGCTGGGGGCGGGTGGGTGGGGGGTGTCCCTGGAAAAGCAGCTCCTAATAGCAGAAGGATGCCCCCAACCCGACTCCTCCTCCAATTCCTTTCCTTGGGAAAGGATTGGAATGTGTACATCAACCCCTTGGTACGACTCTGCACATGGAAAGTGCTCAAGAAATACCACTGATTGTTTGCATGTGGTTGTGCATGTGTGAGCATGTGCCTATATGTGAGAGTGTGTGTGCGTGTTTGTGTGGGTGCACATGTACAACCGCTGAGCATGATTTTTTACAGAGTATGCTAGCTACTTCCACATGCTTTCTCCCTTCTAGACTGTGAGCCCATTGTTGGGTAGGGACCGCTCTATATCTTGCCCATTTGTACTTCCCAAGTGCCTAGAACAGTGCTCTGCACACAGTAAGCGCTCAATAAATATGATTGAATGAATGAATGAACAGCCTTCCCCCTCCCTGCCTCCAAGTGCCTGCTCTCTGCTACTTTTGATCTCTCAGTCAAAAAATCCCCAAGTCAGTCATTCTTTTTGACACTGTCTGTCAGAGGACCTGGGTTCTAATTCTCCTCTGCCACTTGTCTGCTGTGCGACCTTGGGCAAGTAGCTTCACTTCTCTGTGTCTCAGTTCCCTCATCTGTAAAATGGGGATAAAGACCGTGTGCCCCATGTGGCAAATTAACCATGTCCAAACTGATTATCTTGTTTATAATAACAATAATAATGACAATAATGGTATTTGTTAAGCACTTACTGTATGCCAGGCACTGTTCTAAGCTCTGGGATAAGTAAAAGATCATCCGGTTGAATTCAGTCCCTGTCCCACCCAGGGCTCACAGTCTTCATCCCCATTTTACCAATGAGGGAACAGAGACACAGAGATTGGTCACGACGATGATCGGCTTTGTGGATAGAGCACGGGCTGGTGAGTCAGAAGGATCTGGGTTCTAATCCTGGCTCCACCACTTGTTTGCTGTGTGACCTTGAGCAAGTCACTTCTCTGGGCTCAGTTCCCTCATCTGTCAAATAGGACTTAAGACTATAAGCCCCGTATGGGACAGGGACTGTGCCTGACACAATTTGTTTGTATCGATCCCAGCACTTAGTACAGTGCCCGGCACATGATGAGCACTTAACAATTGCCACCATTGTAATTATTATTGTTATTAGATGTGGTGTTGCCTGGAGACAGGGTCTAGACTAGCCATTCTTCCATCTGGTAGTGTGAGAGTGGTAAAATTCTGCTTTTTTTTTCATTCTTCTGAGTGACTCAAGGGAATAATACTGTACTGCTGCTCCAATGTAAACTGTGTTAATCTGAGATTGATGTGCCTGTTAGAACCGGGTCATGCCAGATATTTTTACTGATCTATTTAAAGATGTAACAAGGTGCTACATGCAACAACTGTGATTCAAAGGGCCACTAGTAATAATCATTATGGTATCTGTTAAACGTTTACTATGTGCCAAGCACTGTTCTAAGCACTGGGGTAGATATAGGATAATCAGGGTGGACACTGTCCCTGTACCTCATAGGGCTCACAGTTGTAATCCCTACTTTACAGATGAGGTAACTGAGGCACAGAGAAGTTAGGGAATTTGCCCAAGGACACACAGCAGACAAATGACAGTGGCAGGATTAGAACCCATGTCCTCTGATTCCCAAGCCCGTGCTCTTTCCACTAGGCCATGCTGCTTCCCTAGTGGAAGCAGTGGACAAAGGGTACAGTGCTCTGCACACAGTAAGCACTCAATAAATATGATTGAATGAATGAATAGTGGGATTGCCTGACCTATAATGGTGGCATTTGTTAAGCGCTTACTATGTGCGAGGCACTGTAACGAGCACCGGGGTGGATATAAGTAAATTGAGTTGGACAGTCCCTGTCCCATATAAGGCTCACATTCTCAATCCCTATTTTACAGATGAGGTAACTGAGGTCCAGAGAAGAAAAGTGACTTGGCCAAAGTCACACAACAGACAAGTGGTGGAGCTGAGATTAGAACCAATGACCTTCTGACTCCCAGGACCGTGCTCTAACCACTAGGCCATGCTGCTTCTCTATAGCAACAACAGCCTGCCAAACAGCACCATCAACAACAGCAGTGTCTTGGAACAGGAATGTGTCTACCACCTTTGTTGTATCGTACTTTCCCGAGCACTTAATACAGTGCTCTACACAGTAAGCGCTCGATAAATACCATTGAGAACGATGATGAAAACATGGGATGAGGGCATATCACTGCATGGATACGCTTGAGTAGCCGCTCACGTGACCTTTCAAATCCCAAGCAATGGATCTTGGGGAGTTAAACTTAATGGTCCTGGATTCGACTTCCTTTGGCCACAGAGTTTCTTTGTAACATTTTGTTATAGAGAGAGCAGAGGTCCCCTAGTTTCTCTTGTCTTTCGGGTCTTCACTGTGCCTCCAGGAGGTCACGATCAAAATCTGAAGTGAATCAGCTTTGCCTCCAGCAAAGTCTCCATGAATTTTCATCCTTTTCAGGGATTCAAGTCTTGGGAAATGTTCAATTCCCCTTTGCTCCCTTGTTCTTAGGCAATATTGTTTCTACCCAGACAAACTCAGCATTTTGTCAAAGTGCTCTTGCTTGCCATACAAAGATCATCATGTCCATGCTCCTTCTTTTCTGTCAGCACTTTGGATTGAAATTCCCCTGAGGCTAGGGCTGTCATTTAACTAAAGTGTGCTTGCTGATGACACTTGATTTTAGTTTGTCTTTGCAAAATGCACTGGGAGCAAAAGGCCAAATTGAAAGACGCGGTAAATATTAATGAATAAATAAATAAGACTTTCTGAGGCACACACACCAGGCAAGGCCTGAATAGGAATTTTGTCCTCGCCTTTGGTTTGTAGTGTGGAGATTTCTTCTAAGACCCCTGAGGGAATAGCCTCAGACTGACTTGGCAAACAGCATACATTTCCAACCCTTGGGAAGTTTGGAGGCGACGGAAATGAGAAATGCATAGTTTAGTCATGAGAGAAAGCAGTATTTCTTAAGAACAAGGGAGCTAAAAGGAATCGGGTATTGGCTATTTCCCAAGTTCAAATCTCTGAGGTACACCTGGAGAACCCTTGGAAAGAGTGTCCTCGTGCAATTGGAAGAAAAAAAATTCTGAGGAAAGGCAGCACAATAATCGAATAGCTCAGTGTATTAAAAAGGGATAGTGATTAGTAGGGGTCTTTTTCAGGCCACTTCTGCACCTATGAAACTCTGTTTCCTTACCACCATTGATTAATGGTATTTATTGTGTGTTTACTGTGTGTAGAGCACTGTACTTAGTGCTTGGGAAAGTACGGTACAATGCAGCTGTAGACATGATCCCCACCCACAAACAAGAGAAGTAGCTTGGTCTAGTGGATAGAGCATGAAACGGGGAGTTAGAAGGACCTGAGTTCTAATGCTCATTCTGCCACTTGTCAGCTATGTGATGTTGGGCAAGTCACTTCACATCTCTCTGCCTCAGTTACCTCACTAGTAAAATGGGGATTAATACTGTGAGCGCCATGTGGGACATGGACAGTGTCCAACCTGATTAGCCTGTATCTACCCCAAAGATTAGAAGAGTGCCTGGCACATAAAAAGCCTTCAATGCGTAGAACAGTGCTTGGCACTGTTATGTTGCCAACTTGGACTTCCCAAGCGCTTAGTACGGTGCTCTGCACACAGTAAGCACTCAATAAATACGATTGAATGAATGAATGGCACATGGTAAGTGCTTAACAAATACAATCATTATTATTAAAACACACTGAAAAAAGAAAAAAAAATGCTCAGGGTTTCTAGCTTAGATTTTTTGCAGCCCCTGGGATTCAGGATATCTGGTTATTCAAACTCTTCTGCTGAAAAGCCAGGCCTGTGAGTCTGCCCCAGTTCAGATTGGTTGACTTGGAATCCATGCCAAGACCATCCAGGATCCTTTACTTAAGTCATTTTGTTGGGACCTATTGATTTCCCCTTTCTGTGAATCATCATGGGGCCAGAGAGAGATGCAAATGTAATAATAATTAAAATGGTATTATGCATCAAGCACTGTACTAAGCGCTGAGGTAGATATAAGATCATCAGATTGGAAACAGTCCCTGTGTCAGAGGGGCCTCTCAAGCTAAGTGGGAAGAACAGGCATGGAATCCCCATTTTACAGAATGAGAAAAATAAGGCACAGAGAGGTTAAGTGATTTGCCCAAAGTTGCACAGCAGAAAAGTGGAAGACTGGTATTAGAATTGGGATCCCCTGAATCCCAGGCCCAGGATCTTTGTACTAGGCCACACTGCTTCCCAAAGAGGTGCTTTCAGAAAGAGGAGGATGGGGATTAGATGGGTTAGATTGAAGAGTGCTCACAGCTTCACCTCTGAGAGATTATGCCCCGATAAAGCCCTTTTTTTTCCTCCTGGCTCCCTGTCCCTTCTTTGGCTTGTACACACTTGGCTCTGTGACCTTCGGTCATCTGGTATTCACCCCACCCTCAACCCCACAACATTTATGTACGTATCTATAAATTACGTATTATTCATTATTTATGTGTATTAATGTCTGTCTCCCCTTCTAGACTGTAAGCTTGTCATGTGCAGGGAACACATCTACCAACTCTGTTGTATTGTACTCTCCCGAGCACTTAGTACAGTGCTCTGTACATAGTAAGCACTAAATAAATACTACTGATTGATTGAGAGATGGGCCTCCATTTCTTCATCATCTTATTTAGGTGGGAAAGTGGGGTGTACTTGATTATGAAACATTTTGGAAGCTATAACAGAGTACATTTTCTTGAGCATCTTGTTCTATTTGTGTTTCTGTCTCCCGCTTAGATATCTATCAGAGAGTGGCCTTGCTTCTCAGAAGTGTGTTTGCCCCAGCACCCAGCAAGGAAGGTGATAATAATGCCACAATTAGAAGACTCTAACATCTATGGTGAGAATCAACCCTGGAAGAGGAGAAATGCTTAACCAGTAGCACTGATGAACTTTCCATTTTCCCTAAATATGAGCAAAAATCCCACACCCCAGAGTGGATAGGTGGGGAAATCAATCAATGATATTTATTGAGTGCTTATTCTGTGCCAAGCACTGCACTAAGCTCTTGCACTGAACTCAGTCTCATCCCTCTTTTAGGATTAGTGGAGTTCCCCTTAGCATTTGTCCAAGCTGTTTTGCCAAAAGCAAAAATGGGACTGCTTTTACGATATTATTTTTTGCCTGGATTTTTGTTTTGTTTTGTTTTTGTTTCTAATAGCTCAGTACCAGAGACGAAACTATCTTGAGCCATTCCATGTGCCATCGCCTGGAGGTTAGAATAGAAGCTCTCCCATGAGGGTTCGTGAGCTGGAACATTTTGCTCCAATTGGCAAGGCCCCGTCAGGGTTTGTATGGCCAGATTTTGTCAACTTTGAGGGCAGAATGGCTGTGCCTCTCTGATCAGAGGTTCCGAGAAGCCCAGGAGGGGTTAGTGGTGACTTTACTTTTGATCTCACACCCAGATTGGCCTGGAATACTGGACTCAGTTATATCGTACTTTCCCAAGTGCTTAGTACAGTGCTATGCCCACAGTAAGCACTCAATAAATACCATTGACAGATTGGGTTGATCCAAGGAATTAGATTGACCTTACTTATTGCAGCAGCATCATCATCATCAGTCGTATTTATTGAGCGCTTACTATGTGCAGAGCACTGTACTAAGCGCTTGGGAAGTACAAATTGGCAACACATAGAGACAGTCCCTACCCAACAGTGGGCTCACAGTCTAAAAGGGGAAGACAGAGAACAAAACCAAACATACTAACAAAATAAAATAAATAGAATAGATATGTACAAGTAAAATAAATAAATAAATAAATAGAGTGATAAATATGTACAAACATATATACATATATACATATATTGCAGCTTTCCACCACCTTGCAGCAGAGAGAGAGAGAGAGAGAGAGAGAGAGAGAGAGAGAGAGAGAAAGTGTCCCGCAGTGATCCCTGGAGAATGCCTTCCAAACAATTACCTGCTTAATGCAAGGTTTGCATAGAGTAAGTGCTCAATAAATAAGGTTGAATGAATGCATGGAATTCCCCTACTAACAGCAGTAGAAAACATTGTTAAATCCTATCTTAGACAGGACTGTAAGTGCCCTCTAGATTGGAAACTCCTTGTGGGCAGGGAACATGTCTACCAACTCTGTTGTATTGTGCTTTCCCAAGTGCTTGGTACAGTGCTCTGTTCGCAGTAAGCACCCAATAAATATGATTGCTTGATTGATAGGGAACACTGCTCAAGGAACAAGATAAGAATCCCTCTGTTTTCTTAATGTGCATCACATCCTAGAGAGCAGGATGTTTGATTTTGAACCCCACCCGTTGTGTGGATTTGTCCCTGTGGGAATCCATTACAATAATAAAAATGCATTGACAAATAATGCGAACACGTCAATCATGTGATATTTGAGTGAACTGTCTGTGAGGATTGTCATCATAACCAGACCATTTAAAGTGATATTTAATAATAATATTTATGCAGAAGGACCTTCTTTACTGGGACATTCTGGGTTTGCAATTCATGTAGAGGCTGGATTGACAACTGGGCAAGTGTTCAGAAAACCAGTTTTTATTTGCAGCTCATTACAATAATAATAAGTAATAATTATGGTATTTGCTAAGCCCTTACTATGTGCCACACACTGTACTATGTGTAAATTGAGGATAATCAGATTGTACATAGTCCCTGTTCCACATGGGGCTCACAGTCTTAATCTTCATTTTATAGATAACTGAGGCACTGAGAAGTGGTGACTCGCCCAAGGTCACACAGCAGATAAGTGGCAGAGATCTTCCTCCTACCTAACTCTCAGGGGGGCTCCACCACAGCTTCCCAAACTGGGTAATGAACCCAACAGTCAATAGAATGATCTGTGAAAAAAGAGACAGAGGCAGCATTGAAATGTGCAATAAATCCCAATCCCTTATTTTAGAACTTAATTTGAAAAATTTCCCCTGAAAACATTGAGCTCAAGCTACTAAGAAAAATATGGAATTATCTGCATTTCATCTCTCCCCATTTGCCCTACTCAATCTGGTGCTACAGAGCAAAGAAATGGTCTTGGAGCAAGAGGAAAAATGAAGAGAAGGAGCAAAGCCCCTGACTTGGAGATGAACTGGATAAATAATCTCTGGATAATCAAATGTTGCTCACAATAACTTTGTGAGGTTCAGAGAATGGTACCTCTCTTATAGTAGTAATAATAATAATAATAATGATAGCATTTGTTAATTGCTTTCCACTTGCCAGCCACTGTACTAAGTGCTGGGGTGGAGCATCTCAATTCTGCAACGAGAGCACACAGATAATGTAAGCCAAAACTATTACCAATTACAGGTATTTATTGAGTGCTTACTGTGTCAGTCAGTGAGTCAATCCTATTTATTGAACACTTACAATGTGCAAATCGAGCTGGACACATGTTACACTCAAGAAAAGAAGCAGCATGGCCTAGTGAAAAGAGATGTCTAAGTTTCAAGAGATCTGGATTAACAATCAATCAATCAATCAATCAGTCAATTGTATTTACTGAGTGCTTACTGTGTATACTGTACTAAATGCTTGGGAGAGGACACTATAACAGCATTGGTAGACACATTCCCCGCCCACAGCGATCTTACAGTCTAGAAGATTCTAACCCTGGTTACACCCCTTGGTTACTATTTGACTTTGGGCAAGGTACTCGACTTCTCATTTCCTCACTGGTAAAATGAGGATTAAGTACCTGTTCTACCTCCCACTTTGGATGTGAAACCTTTGTAGCACGGGGACTGAGTTGAATCTGATTTCTTGTGTCCACCCCAATGCTTAGCACAGTGCTTGGCCCATGGTAAGCACATAACAAATACCACAGTTATTATTACTAGGAAATAAATGCAACCGCAGTGGGGAGGATTTCAATTTGAGTCCTTGGATCAAAGGGAGAAATGACTTATTCCCAGACTCATTTCCCTGAACCCTTTGAGTTTCAATGCAAACTATTTAGCTACTGTTTCCTCATACCTGAGCTCAAGAGCTGCTGTAGCTCAAGAGGCATCTTTGCCGCCTTATAAGCAATTCAAAGCACAACTGGAAAGCCCAGGCAGTCCTTCCTGCTGGAATTATAATTCTCACTGGATCTGAGCCAGGGATGAAAACACGTTGCAGGAGTCCAGGTATGTGTTATGAAACTGCTTTGATGGGAAAGTGTTCCCGTGTAAATTCTCTCCACATCAGGCTACTGGGGTGACCACAGACAAACCACCAGGGAGGATTGATTTTTGTCAGGAGCCACAAATCCAATTCAGGAAGGACTAAACAGAACAGAGGGAGATATTTGAGATTTGAGTGAGTTGGGAGCCCTTTAGGTGTTTTGAAAGAGCACAGGCTTTGGAGTCAGAGGTCATGGGTTCAAATCCTGGCTCCACCAACTGTCAGTTATTTGACTTTGGGTAAGTCACTTAAATTCTCTGTGTCTCAGTTACCTCATCTGAAAAATGGGGATTAAAAACTGTGAGTCCCCCGCGGGACAACCTGATCACCTTGTAACCTCCCCAGTGCTTAGAACAGTGCTTTGCACATAGTAAGTGCTTAACAAATACCATTATTATTATTATTATTATTATCTCAATTCTGCAATGAGAGCACACAGGTAATGTAAGCCAAAACTACTCCCAATCAAAGGTATTTATTGAGTGCTTACTGTGTCAGTCAGTGAGTCAATCCTATTTGTTGAACACTTACTATGTGCAGAGCACTGTACTAAGCACTTGGGAGAGTACAGTATAACAACAGACACATTCCCTGCCTACAATGAACTTACAGTCTAGAGGAGGAAACAGAAATTAATATGAATAAATAAATCATAGAAACATGCATGAGTGCTGTGGGGCTGGGAGGGGGAGATGAATAAAGGGAACAAGTCAGTGTGACACAGAAGGGAGTGAGAGAAGAGGAAAGGAGGGCTTAGTCAGGGAAGGTCTCTTGAAGGAGATGTGCCTTCAATAGGCTTTGAAGTGGGTGAGAATAATGGTCTGTCAGATATGAGGAGGGAGGGCCTTACAGGCCAAAGGCAGGAGGTGGGCGAGGGGTCGGCGATGAGATAGATGAGACTGAGGTACAGTGAGAAGGTTAACATTAGAAGAGCGAAGTGTATGGGCTGGGCAGAGCACTATACTAAACTCTTGGTAGTGTATAATTATTATTATTATTATCACAACATAACAGAGTTGGTAGATGCATTCCCTGCCCACAATGAGCTTACAGTCTAGAGGACTCCCATCTCTGGCAGGTTTTACTGTAATGGTTATCCAAGTTTGAGATGGTTATATTTCTCTCTTTGAACAGAGTCATTAAAAAGCAACTTCGAGGAATTCCACTGTAAAGGAGTGCATTGACAAAGGAGAGAGGAGGTAGGTTTATGCATTGAAAGACAGGGAAGACCAAAGGATGTGAGGCAGAATGCCAGGAATGCAGATAAGGATGTCAGGCAGAAGGCCAACTGTAAGATGAAAAGTTAGGCTTGCAAAATATTGACCAGCAGAAGCAGAGAAGACTGCACAGGACAGGGGGCATGGTAGTAAGAACCCACCACAAGCCCTAGCTGAAAACAGTTGAGACCAGGAGATGGTGGGGGGGGCGGGGGGAGGAGGTGAAGGGAGGATGGGTAGGTCCTGAAGTGTAGCAGACACCAGCCCATCCAACCAACTGATCACAGGGGACACAGATGGAGAAGGGGACCAATAGTAGAAGAATGGGCCTGAGGGAAGGTGTACATAAAAAGGTAGTTGCAAAGGTCAGGGTACCTCTCTTTGGCTGACACTGACCCCGATAGAGTTCATCCATGAGCTCACGACCAATATGGTAACCCTCCTTGATATGCTAGCAGTAAAGCTGCCATTGCTGCTTCTGAGCATCTCCTCCTTCAAGCGCTCAGTACAGTGCTTTGCACACATAAATACAATTGAATGAATGAGTGAATGAATGGAGCATTGCAGTGCCCCACTCCACCATCAGAGAATGAAGCTGTTTCTTGCCCCTTGTAAGGAGCTTCTTGGTGTGGCTTTGCAGCGTCGGCCTTCCAGGGCGAATATCTCCTCGGTTTAACACTCACTGTGAGTTAGAAGGAAATGAACTTTTTTTGAAAAGATGGTACTCGTTTACCTCGGACAACAGCATCATTAGGAGATTGGAAAGCGGGCTAAGGACCCGGACCATCTTGAACGCTAGTTTGTTCAAAAACAGGAAGCAGCACGGCCTTGGGAAGCAACGTGGTCTAGTGGAAAGAGCCTGGGCTTTGGAGGCTGGGGATGGGTTCTAATCCTGGTTCTGCCACTTGACTGCTACACAGATCTTGGTCCCATCACTTAACTTCTCTATGCCTCAATTACCTCATCCGTAATATGGGGCTTAAATCCTCCTCCCTCCAATTTAGACTGTGAGCCCTGGGCGGGACAGGGATTATGTCCAACCTATCTTGTATCTACCCCAGTGCTTAGTACAGTGCCTGGCACATAATAAGCACTTAACTATATGAGAAGCAGTGTGGCTGGATGGAAAGACCTTGGGCCTGGGAGTCAGAGGACCTGGGTTCTAATCCCAGCTCCGTCCCTTGTCTACTTTGTCACCTTGAGCAAGTCAGTTAACTGCTCTGTGCCTCAGTTACCTCATCTGTAAAATGGGGACTAAGACTGCGAGCCCCATATGGGACTGGGACTGGGATTGGGTCCGACCCGATTATCTTGAATTTACCCCAGCACTTAGTACAGTGCCTGGTGCATAGTAAGTGCTTAACAAATACCATTTAAAAAACTACCAAGCAACAATAAAACCCCTAGGTACCATTAAAAAACAAAACAAAACAAAAAGGATTTTAGGGGAGGGCAAAGAGGATAGCAACCCTAGGGTGGCCAATTTGACTGGACTATGATTTCTGAGTCCTGTCCCTGTCATCATCAATCGTATTTATTGAGCGCTTACTATGTGCAGAGCACTGTACTAAGCGCTTGGGAAGTACAAATTGGCAACATATAGAGACAGTCCCTACCCAACAGTGGGCTCACAGTCTAAAAGGGAGAAAGGAAACTCTCCACAAGGAGCCCAGTCTACTGAAGGCAAGGACTGGGAAGCAGCCCTCAGACCCTATACTGCAAGTTCCCTTTAGACCGAAGCTTGTTGTGGGCAGGGAATATGTCTAACATCTCTTTATATTGTAATCTCTCAAGCACTTATAACAGTGGCTTTACAAATAGTAAGCACTCAATAAATACTATTGATGATGGTGATAAGAAGTAGCCTGGCTCAGTGGAAAGAGCATGGGCTTTGGAGTCAGAGGTCATGCGTTCAAATACCGGCTCCGCCACTTGTCAGCTGTGTGACTTCGGGCAAGTCACTTCAATCGATCAATCAATCAATCGTATTTATTGAGCGTTTACTGTGTGCCGAGCACTGTACTAAGTGCTTGGGAAGTACAAGTTGGCAACATATAGAGACGGTCCCTACCCAACAGTGGGCTCACAGTCTAAAAGCGGGAGACAGAGAACAAAACCAAACATACTGACAAAATAAAATAAATAGGATAGATATGTACAAGTAAAATAAATAAGTAAACAGAGTAATAATAAATAAATAGAGTGATAATAAATAGAGTAATAGGCACACTTCTCTGTGCCTCAGTTACCTCATCTGTAAAATGGGGATTAAGACTGTGAGCCCCCCATGGAACAACCTGTTCACCTTGTAACCTTCCCAGCACTTTGAACAGTGCTTGGCACACAGTAAGTGCTTAATAAATGCTATTATTATTATTATTATGAGGATGATGAAGATGAGAAGCAGTATGGCCTAATGGAGAGAGCATGCGCCTGGCAGTCAGAAAGACTTGAGTTCTAATTACAGCTCTGTCAATTGCTTGTTATGTGACTTTGGGTAAGTCACTTCACTTCTCTCTGCCTCAGTTTCCTTAACTATAAAATGGGGATGCCTGCCTGCTCTTCCTCCTAGTTAGACCATGAGTCCTATGCAGGACAGGGACTGTGTCTGACCTAGTTAAATTGTACCTACCCCGGTGCTTAGAACAGAGTTTAACACATAGTAATTGCTTAACAAATAGCATAAAAAAGTCTCTTGCTATACTGTGTATAGGCCTTGAGGTCAGGGGTCATTCACTCATTCAATCGTATTTACCGACCGCTTACTGTGTGCAGAGCACTGTACTAAGCGCTTGGGAAGTACAGGTTGGCAACATATGGAGATGGTCCCTACCTAACAACAGGCTCACAGTCTAGAAGGGGGAGACAGACAACAAAACAAAACAAGTGGTCAGGTGTCAAGTCATAAGAATAAATAGAAGAAAAGCTAGATGCATGTCATTGACAAAATAAATAGAATAGTAAATATGTACAAGTAAAATAGAGTAAAAAATCTGTACAAACATATATACAGGTGCTGTAGGGAGGGGAAGGAGGTAGGGTGGGGGAGATGAAAAAGGGGGCTCAGTCTGGGAAGGCCTCATGGAGGAGGTGAGCTCTCAGTAGGGCTTTGAAGGGAGGAAGAGAGCCAGCTTGGCGGTTGTGTGGAGGGAAGGCATTCCAGGCCAGGGGGAGGACGTGGGCCGGGGGTCGACGGTGGGACAGGCAAGAACGATGTCTTTTTTACTCTTCCAAGAGCTTAGTAGAGGACTCTGCACACAGTAGGCACTCCATGCATGCTATTGATTGATTGATTGATAAAACTGATGAAAGTTCTATCTAGATGATTAGAAAAATGGAGAGTTTACAAATTAGGGTAGATTGAAAAGATTAGGACATTGTGGTTTGGAAACATAAAGGCTGAGAGTAGAAATGTTTCAAGAGGAGTATAAAATTGTTGATCATGAACAGCTACAACGGGATGAGGGACTGAAACATTAAGTGGGCTGATTCAAAACATACAAAAGGGAACATTTCATACAATAAGATGAGTTCTATTACTTCAGCAAGATGTGACTACCTAAAATATCAGTAGTTTTAAAATGGATTTGGATAAATCTAGGGAGGAGAGGTCCATTACAAGTTACTGGAGGGAAAGATAGGGATGTAAAGAGAAAAGTTAGAGACATTAGTTGTCACATTCCTCACTATCCAAATGCAGACCAAGAGGACAACCAATCCAATGTTCTTTCAAGCATCCTGTTGGCACTGTGAGAAACCAGATACTGGGCCAGATAGACACAGGTTGGAATTTAGTATATCTTTGCGAAAACTTTTGGATCTTGAATAGTCTGATTTGAAGACCTGCAATATAACCCGATCTTTAAACCAAATGATTTCTCTTTTCATCCCAGATCCCTTTGATGGATCTAGCCTGAGGCTTTTCAGCCTTGTTTTTCATACTATCTTTCAGATAACGCTTAGTTCCATCTTGTTTTGCTGGAGGGAGGAACAGTCATTAGTTTCAGAAAGCTAACACAGAGGGACAAAGTTATAATTGCTTTCTAGTAAAGAGAACCCAAGGCTATCTAAAGTAAAGCCAATAAGCCAAGTTCCCCTCATCTTTTCTTAGTTAAGCAAATACTCCAGTAGTTTACTTAGAGTGGACCCAGTGGGACAGGTATTACTGCTTACAAAGCACTGATCTAGTGGAGTGATTAACTCCAATCCCACCTAAATCCTCAACAAAATTACCCTTCACTAGAAGGCTCTAGGAGAAGGATCGGAGATAGGGGAGGTGGATTGGGAGGGATGGATAGAGAGAACAAGAGGAAGAGTTGGAAGGCTGGGAGCGCTACTCTGTGAGGTCCCCAGAAGTCATGTTTCACAATCTTCCCTGATTCTGGGTGGAGTTAGGAGTCATCCCTCTCTTGAAGTTAAGTGCTTAGTACAGTGTTCTGCATGCAGTAAACACTCAACAAATACAATTGATTGATTGTAATGACAATAATCACAATCGTTATAATGGTATTTGTTAAACATTTATTATGTGTCAAACACTGTTCTAAGCACTGGGATAGATACGAGTTAATCAGGTTGGACACAATACCTGGCCCACACGAAGATCACAGTCTAAGGAGGAGGAGAAACAGATATTTCATTCCCATTTTACAGTTGAGGAATCTGAGAAGTTAAGGGACTTGTCCAAGGTCACACAGCAAGTAATTGGCAGAGGTGGGATTAGAATCCAGGTCCTCTAACTCCTAGGCCCGTGCAATTTCTACTAGATCGTGCTGCTTCTCCCATCCCCACCTAGCTTCACCTGTCATTTATCGTTGTAGGGAAACTGCAGGGTGTCCAATGTAATCAGATCCATGTTCACTTTTGTTGGGCTTTGGGGAGGGCTAGGAAACTCAGTGGACTGAAGTGTAGTGAAATTTTGGTATCAGCACTTAGCAGAAACCAAGTTCAGGTCCCTTGCCTGCTTTGTGAGTTTATTTGTAATTCATGCAAAACAATATTTATGTGAATGAATTCCCTGATTATGGAAACTGAGTACAAGGGAAGGATTGATGACGTATAGCTAATTGATTTTTTTTTCCTTCTTCATCCTAAAGTTTTCTGCTGGCTCAAGGCAAGGTGTCTTTTCTGCCACACTTTGAATGGACTGAAAGTTTGTAGATTTGGAATGTCTCACTGAACCTGAATCTTTGACATCTCAAAGGACCTTCAAGCCTGAAAATCTTATGATTCCACATTTCTTTCCCTGGTGGTTTTGTTGCAACCAAATGGAACATTCCTTTAAAAGCATCCTGAAAAGCTTATAAAAGATGTAGTGAAGGGGATGATAAATGAATCTGATATATGAGGATTTGATACTTCTTCTAAGGAAGGAAAGAAAATCAATATTGAGGACAGCACCCTGGTAGATGTCTGTGCGAGCTTATTAAAACCTAAAAGCTCTTGCAGATTTTCCATTCACACCATTCATTTTGCAAAATTTCCATCTTGTGGGGTAATAATAATAATAATGATGATGGTATTTGTTAAGCGCTTACTATGTGCAAAGCACTGTTCTAAGTGCTGGGGAGGTTACAAGGTGATCAGGTTGTCCCATGCGGGGCTCACAGTTTTAATCCCCATTTTGCAGATGAGGTAACTGAGGCACAGAGAAGTTAAGTGACTTGCCCAAAGTCACACAGCTGACAGTTGGCGGAGTTGAGATTTGAACCCATGACCTGACTCCAAAGCCCATGCTCTTTCCACTGAGCCATGCTGACTCCCAATCTGACCATTTGAGAATGAGGTTAGGATCGGCTTCATCCACCCAGTCACTGGAAAGGGAAAAATTCAGTTTTGTGCTCTCAGCATTGATTGTATTATGGTTTCTTACCGAATGTACCCACTCATTTCTCTCCCACTGTATCTTTCCTCTCCAAACCTTTAAGATTATGAATCCCCAGGAGATCTACTGTTGGTCTGTGGCTCTGGGAATTAGCAGTTCTGCTTTCTATCCTCAGCAAATAAGGAAATGTCTTCTGGAGGTCTGCTATCAGGGGTGAAGGATTTTGCCTCAAAGCTCCACCTCGGGCTTTCCCCAAGGTGGAAAGGCCCAGCAGGAATCCTGAAATATAGCTGATGAACTTAACTATATGGTGAAGATTGCAGGGAGTACCAAAGCAACTATCTGTAAGCATAGAATGGGCACTCTGCTATGGACACATCAGCTGTCAATGAGTCCTGCACATAAAACATTTTTGAGTACATTTTGCAAACTGCTAGAATAATAATAATAATTAGGGTATTTGTTAAGCAGTTACTCCATGTCAAGCATTCATTCATTCAATCGTATTTATTGAGCACTTATTGTGTGCAGAGTACTGTACTAAGCACTTGGGAAGTACAAGTTGGCAACATATAGAGACGGTCCCTACCCAACAACGGGCTCACAGTCTAGAAGGGGGAGACAGACAACAAAACAAAACATGTGGACAGGTGTCAAGTCGTCAGAACAAATAGAATTAAAGCTAGATAATAATAATAATAATGATGGCATTTGTTAAGTGCTTATTATGTGCCAAGCACTGTTCTAAGTGCTGGGGGGATACAAGGTAATCAGGTTGTCCCATGTGGGGCTCACAGTCTTAATCCCCATTTTACAGATGAGGTAAATGAGGCACAGAGAAGTTAAATGACTTACCCAAAGTCACACAGCTGATAAGTGGCAGAGCCGGGACTAGAACACATGACCTCTGACTCCCAAGCCCGTGATCTTTCCACTGAGCCACGCTGCTTCTTGCAAGGGTGACATAGAAGAGAGTGGGAGAAGAGGAAATGAGGGCTTAGTTGGGGAAGGCCTCTTGGGGGAGATTTCCTTTAAATAAGGCTTTGAATGTAGGGAGAGCAATTGACTGTCAGATATAAAGGGGGAGGGCCTTCCAGGCCAGAGGCGAGAACATCCTTTACTTTTGTTCTTAGGGCACCTATTAGATTGTTAGCCAAATGTTGATGTCATCTATTTTTTTCCATAATTTGGTATGTTGTAATAATAATAATAATAATAGTGATGGCATTTTATTAAGCGCTTACTACGTGCAAAGCACTGTTCTACAAGGTGATCAGGTTGTCCCACGGGGGGCTCACAGTCTTCATCCCCATTTTACAGATGAGATAACTGAGGCATGGAGAAGTTAAGTGACTTGCCCAAAGTCACACAGCTGACAATTGGCAGAGCCGGGATTTGAACCCATGATCTCTGACTCCAAAGCCCACGCTCTTTCCACTGAGCCACGCTGCATCTCATACTAATTACTAAACTGTCTATAGACCCAATCCAGAACCTTTCATTTCTAGATACTATGTTGGGTGATAAACAATAGGCGAACTAGCAAAATAAATAGAATAGTAAATATGTACAAGTAAAATAAATAGAGTAATAAATCTGTACATACATATATACAGGTGCTGTGGGGAGGGGAAGGAGGTAGGGTGGGGGGATGGGGAGGAGGAGAGGGAAAAGGGGGTTCAGTCTGGGAAGGCCTTTGGAGGAGGTGAGCTCTCAGTAGGGCTTTGAAGGGAGGAAGAAAGCTAGCTTGGCGGATGTGTGGAGGGAGGGCATTCCGGGACAGGGGGAGGATGTGGGCCTGGAGGTCTATGGCGGGACAGGCGAGAACGAGGTACTGTGAGGAGGTTAGCGGCAGAGGAGCATAGGATGAAGGCTGGGCTGTAGAAGGAGAGAAGGGAGGTGAGGTGTTGGGGGTGAGGGAAGAGGTGATGGAGAGCCTTGAAGCTGAGAGTGAGGAGTTTTTGCTTGATACATAGGTTGACTGGCAGCCACTGGAGATCTTTGATGAGGGGAGTAACATGCCCAGAGCGTTTCTGCACAAAGGTGAAGTATAAACTGAAGTGGGGAGAAACAGGAAGATTGGAGATCAGAGAGGAGGCTGATGCAGTAATCCAGTCGGGATAGGATGAGAGATTGAACCAGCAAGGTAGCGGTTTGGATGGAGAGGAAAGGGTGAATCTTGGCAATGTTGCAGAGGTGAGACCGGCAGGTTTTGGTGACGGATTGGATGTGAGGGGTGAACGAGAGAGCAGAGTCAAGGATGACACCAAGTTTGCGGGCTTATGAGATGGGAAGGATGGTAGTGCCATCTACAGTGATGGGAAAGTCAGGGAGAGGGCAGGGTTTGAGAGGGAAGATAAGGAGTTCAAGCTTGGACATATTAAGCACTGGGATAGATACATGGGTAATGAGGTTGTCTCATGTGGGGCTCACAATCTTAACCCCCATTTTACAGATGAGGTAACTGAAGCACAGAGAAGTTAGGTGACTTGCCCAAGATCACACAGCAGACAAGTGGCAGAACTGGAATTAGAACCCATGTCTTCTGACTCCCAAGCCCGGGCTCTTTCCACTAAGCCATGTGGCTGCTCTCCCACTGGGAACAGAACTGAAAATTCCTTCATGGAGTTTCTCGGTACAAAGTAACAACCGCCATCATCATGATTTCTTCCACTTTGGGCAGTGACTCGATCCAGAGCAGGGTCAACATGCTTTGGAGTTCTAGACAAAAGAAAAAAGCAGAGAAGGTGATTGAGGTGAGACACAGAAATTGTTGAGAAAATAAGTACCCTTAGGTGAAAAGGGCCCTCAATAATTGCCTACTTTGCCTATAAGATAGAGACAATGCTGAGTAGTTCAGTCAAATCCCATGAGCTCCCATGAGCCTCTCTGTGTTTCTGTTCTTAAATGTCCTTATTATCTGCATGGATCTGGGTGAAGCAAGACTGGAAATAGAGAAATAGGTGGATGGCATGGATTAAGTGCTTAACAAATGCCATCATTATTATATAATGAAGTTCTACTGACTGCACTTTCCCAAGCACTTAGTACAGTGCTCTGCACACAGTAAATGCTCAATAAATATATTTGAATGAATGAATGAGAGGTCTGAGCATTTTGTTTACTCTAATGCCAGGTGGGACTGAGTGTTTTGGTGTTCCTTTTAAAACTGTGTCCAACCTGATTAGCTTGCATCTTCCCCAGTTCTTAGAACAATGCCTGGCACATAGTGAGTGCTTAAAAAATACCATTAAGAAAATTGAGGAGCTAAACAAAAGCATTTTAGTGAGGGCTCTTTTCTTCATTCACTGCTCATATAGGATGTGACAGAAACTTAAAAAATATACAATGAACTCTGGAGAATTTTCATTTTCTGCCTTAGGTCTTAGCCAGCAGCTTGGTTCTCCTGCCATATATCCTTTCTCTGTAATTGAGTCCAGATCCTCTGATCGTTATGTCACCTTAATGCAGGTCTCTCAGCTTGCCTTGGTTTCCTTAGAATTTGCTGTTCCAGCCTCTCTGCTTTCTAAGTTTAAAAACAAAAGCTTCCTTAGTTCTGAATTATAGCCCCACACCATTCCAGTTGCCATGGCAACCCTGAACCATGTTCCCTCATAGCATTATCCATTAAAAGCATTACAGGATTTCCCAGGTATATTGCTTAAATTGAACTGATTGCAAAATGAAATATGAAGTGCAGTTTTCCATTTGGTGTCAACTTGGTGGCTTAGGGGGGAATTATTTTTCCCCTTCCACATGTCTTTCCCAATGTCTTGATCTGAGCTTGATTATCCCTGTGATCTTCTAGAAGAGAAAGAAATCGCATCCCATCAAGCTCTGGATTTATGGAAGTCTACACAGTATTAAACTGTATTTTTGCATGTTTTGGCTAATAGAAGTGTGATGGTTTCAGGGTCATCCAGTCTCTTGATGCATGCATTCCTTCAGAGGAGTCTTTGAATTCTGACTTGCATGCTGGCATATTAGAAAACAAATCTGCTACTGCTCCTGGGGGTCTCCTCTGGTTGCTCTGTGAGCTCCACCTAGTAATAATAATAATGATAACTGTGGTATTTGTTAACCACTTACTATCTACCAGGCACCGTACTAAGCACTGGGGTGGATACAAACTAATTGGGTTGGGCATGGTCCCTGTCCGAAATGGGGCTTCCAGTCTTAATCCTCATTTTTACAGATGAGGCAACTGAGGCACCGGGAAGTGAATTGACTTGACCAAGGTAACACAACAGACAAGGGGTAGAGCTGGGATTAGAACTCAGCTCCTTCTGATTCCCAGGCCTGTGCTCTATCCACTAGGTCACCCTGTTTTCACCGTGGCACCTCAATGTTTTCCACCCTGAAGATTGCTGGAGATGGAGGTCAGAGAAGATTGAAGCACCTAGTATGGTGTGCTGCATACAGTAGTAAGAGTGCAGTAAATACAATTTATTGATGATCTACAAATCAAATCACTACAGAAGCTGTGTGAGCCTTGATTTTGGTGCTTTGCCCTTGGTTTGCTACAGGTGCTTCTGCCAATCTTCCACAAAACCTCACCTTTCCCCACAAAGTTTAATGACCAAATGAAGTCACTTAATGCTACTGCCGCCCCTGAAATGCAATGGTCCCAACTTCAGAATGGACTGAAGATGAAGGAAGGACTCATAAGATGGCAGCGGGACAAATTGGTAACTGTAGTGAGGACTGTGCTTTTTCCCTTTCTTAGCACTGGTCTTGCTGTAAGAACTTGGGCAAATCACTTACTGTCTCAGCCTTCATTTCTCTGGATATTAAAGGGGAGAATGTTCCCTGCCCCTTGCTTTAATTAATTGCTTTAATTATAGGACTATACAGATAGTAGTAGTTGTAGTCGTAATAGTGATTGTATTAGTAGCAGTGGAGGTATTTATTGAGTTCCCACTGGGTGCAAGGCACTGGGCTAAGCACCTCAGAGAGTACAACAGAAACATAAGGTATGTTTCTTGCCCACAAGGAGCCTACACTCCAACAGGGGAGACAGCAAAAATAATTACAAGTGGGGTACAAAAATAAGTGCTGAGGAAGGGTATCAAATGAATAAATATGTAAACACTTGAGGTGGCTGAAAAATTTCTGCAGTTTGTATTTGTAGTTATTCAGAAAAGATTTGTTGGAGGATGTGGGATTTTAGGAGGGTTTTTAAAGGTGGGGAAAGTCATGGTCTGTTGGATTATGTGAAATGTGTTGAGCTTTTGGGAAAAAAGCATGTAAGTACACTAAAGCAGTGCTTTAACTGTTCTCAATCCTTCTCTTGCCTTTCAACCTACATATTCAATCTGTCACAAAATCCTGTTGGTTCTACCTTCACAGCATTGCTAAAATCCACCCTTTCCGCTCCATCCAAACTGCTACCACTTAGATCCAAGCACTTATCCTTTCCCACCTTGACTATCGCATCAGTCTCCTAGACTCCCTCCAGTCTGACTTCTGTTCCCTGCACTCCACCAAAACTGCCCTCTCAAAGGTCACCGATGACGTCCTTCTTGCCAAATCCAATGGCCCCTACTCTATCCTAATCCTCCTCGACCTCTCAGCTGCCTTTGACACTGTGGACCATCCTCTTCTCCTCAACGCACTATCCAACCTTGGCTTCACAGACTCCATCCTCTCCTAATTCTCCTCTTATCTCTCTGGCCATTCATTCTCAGCCTCCTTTGCAGGCTCCTCCTTCCCCTCCCATCTCCTTACTGTAGGGGTTCCTCAAGGGTCAGTTCTTGGTCCCCTTCTGTTCTCCATCTGTACTCACTCCCTTGGTGAACTCATTTGCTCCCATGGCTTCAACTATCATCTCTATGCTGTTGACACCCAAATCTACATCTCCACACCCTGTTCTCTCTCCCTCCCTCTACACTCATATCTCCTCTTGCCTTCAGGACATCTCCATCTGGATGTCTGACCGCCATCTAAAACTCAGCATGTCCAAGACTGAGCTCCTTATCATCTCTCCCAAACCCTGTCCTCTCCCTGACTTTTCCATCACTGGGGTTGGACCTACCATCCTTCCTGTTTCATAAGCCCTCAAACTTGGTGTCCTCCTCGACTCTGCTCTCTCATTCACCCCATACATCCAATCCATCACCAGAACCTGCCAGTCTCACCTCCACAACATTGCCAAGATCCGCCCTTTCTTCTCCATCCAAACTGGTATCTTGCTGGTTCAATCTCTCATCCTATCCCAACTGGATTACTGCATCAGCCTCCTTTCTGATCTCCCATCCTCCTGTCTCTCCCCACTTCAGTCTATACTTCACTCTGCTGCCCAGATTATCTTTGTACAGAAATACTCCGGGCATGTCACTCCCCTCCTCAAAAATCTCCAGTGGTTGCCTATCAACCTTTGAATCAAGCAAAAACTCCTCAGTCTCAGCTTCAAGGCTCTCCATCACTCACCCCCTCCTACATCACCTCCCTTCTCTCCTTCTACAGCCCAGCCCGCACCCTCCGCTCCTCTGCCGCTAACAATTCTCACTGTGCCTCGTTCTCAACTGTCCCACCGTCGACCCCTGGCCTGGAATGCCCTCCCTCCACACATCTGCCAAACTAGCTCTCTTTCTCCCTTCAAAGCCCTACTGAGAGTTCACCTCCTCCAGGAGGCCTTCCCAGACTGAGTCCCCCCATTTCTGCTTCTCCTCCTCCTCCCCTCCCCATCGCCCCCAACTTCCCTTGCCCTATCCCCTTCCCCTCCCTACAGCACTTGTATATATTTGTACATATTCATTACTCTATTTATTTTATTAATGATGTGTATATAGCTATAATTCTATTTATTCTCATGGTATTGACACCTGTCTATTTGTTTTGTTTTGTTGTCTGTCTCCCCCTTCTAGACTGTGAGCCCGTTGTTGGATAGGGACCGTCTCTATATGTTGCCAACTTGTACTTCCCAAGTGCTTAGAACAGTGATCTGCACACAGTAAGCACTCAATAAATATGATTGAATGAATGAATGAATGAATCAGTGTTCTCACTCACCTCTCTGCCTCCTGTCTCTCCCCTCTCCAGTCCACTACTTCACTTTGCAGCCCGGATAATTTTTCCTAAAGAATGTTCACTCCTTATCTCCCCTTCCTCAAGAACCTCCAATGGTTACTTGTCCACTTCTGCCTTAAACAAAACGCCATACCATTGACTTTAAGACACTCCATCAGATTGCTCCCTCCTACCTGATCTCTTTTCTGATCTCTTGCTACAACCCAATCCTCCCACTCTGCTCCTCTACTCTCCATACTTCGATCTCAGCTATCCTGCTGCCAATCCCTTGCTCACATCCATTCTTGAGCCAGGAACTCCCTCCCACTTCTCATCCGACAGTCCACCAAGCTCCAAACCTTCAAAATCTTCCTAAAATCGCATCTCCTCCAAGAAGTCTTCCTAAAATAAGCCCTTCAATTCACTCACCCCTCTGTATCTACTATGCACCCTCCCCTCTGTATCTACTGTGTACCCCTTAAGCATTTTGATACTCAACCCAAACTTTACAACACTTATGTACATATCCCTATACTCTATTTTTCCCCTCCATGTAATTTATTTTAATGCCTGTCCTCCCCTGTAAACTGTAAGCTCCTTGTGATCAGGGATAGCACCTACCAACTCTATTTTGTTGTACTTTTCCAAGCACTTAGTATAGTGCTCTCCCTGCAGTAAGTGATCAATAAATATCATTGAATGATTCATTAATTGTATCACTGTTAATAGAGAAGAAGCAAGTCCTAATAGAAAGAGCACAGGCCTAGGAGTCAGAGGACTTGGGTTCTAATCCAGTTGCAGCCACTTGTCTTCTATGTGACCTTGTAAAGTCACTTAATTTCTCTGGGCCTCACTTACCTCATCTTTAAAATGAGGATCAAGACTGTGAGCCCCATGTGGGACAGGGACTGTGCCCAACCCAATCATCTTGTATCTATCCCAGTGTTGAGTACAGTGCCTGGAACTTAGTAAGCACTTCACAAATACCTCAATTATTATTATTATCATTATTATTATTATTGTTACCAAAAATAAAAAAAATCCCACAATCAGAAGGGTTTGTGTGAAGAAATTGGCTTTTAGGAAGAATAATCACCCTTCCTTACCTGACTAAGCCCCACTTTTCCTCAGCTCCCACTCCCTTCCATGTCAACCCCCCTCTCCCCACCCCACAGCACTTATGTATATATGTATATATCTATAATTATATTTATTTATATTGATGCCTGTTTACTGTCTTGATGTCTGTCTCCCACCCTATAGACTGTGAAGCGGTTCATTCATTCATGCAATAGTATTTATTGAGTGTTTATTGGGTGAAGAGTACTGTACTAAGCACTTGGGAAGGTACAATGCAGCAATAAAGAGAGACAATCCCTGCCCACAACTAGCTCACAGTCTAGTGGTGGGGAGACAGACATTGATACAAGGAAAGAGACATCAATATAAATAAATAAAATTACGGATAGATACATAAGTGCTGTGGGTCAGGGAATGGGGGAAGAACAAAGAAAGTTAGTCAAGATGATGCTGTGAGCAGGGATTGTCTCTCTTTATTGTTGTATCGTACTTTCCAAGTGCTTAGTACAGTGCTCTGCGTACAATAAGTACTCAATAAATATGACTGACTGAATGAATGAATCTCCTGTGCCTCTGTTATTCATCCGAACTTCAGCCAGACAACACTACGTACATATCCTTACAATCTCCCATTTCTCCAATCAGGAATGTATTATTATTTTAATGTATTTTTCACCCTCTAGACTATTAGCTCTTTGTAGGCAAGGGATTATGTCTATCTACTCTTTTGTAATATAATGATAATAACTGTGGTATGTTTTAAGTGCTTAATATGTGCCAGGCACTGTACTAAGTGTTGGGGTGGACACAAGAAAATTGGGCTGGACATAGTCCTTGTTCCACGTGGGCTCGTAGTCTTAATCCCCATTTTGCAGATGAGGTAACTGAGACACAAAGAAGTGAAGTGACTTCCCCAAGGCCACACAGCAGACAAGGGGCAGAGCTGGAATTAAAACCCATGTCCTTCTGACTCCCACTGCACCATGTGTTCTACACATAGCATGTGATCAAAAAATACCAATTCACTGACAATCAAGAAACAAATGAGAGGCAATGTTACTTTTGAGGGAGATTCAAACAATCTTTTCATGCTACTTCAATGGGGGAAAGTTCTTCCAACTTAGCTATTACGAAAATGTCATGATCAATTTTCAAGTTTTGACACCAAACATTAAAAGAAATTCTATGTTCGTCCTATAATATTTCTTTAGGGGTTCCCAAAGAAATACCTGGCAGAGAAGTGGGGTGTTTTAAGTCCATCGATCAATGGTATCTATTGAGTGCTTCTTGTGTGCAGAGCACTGTAATAAGTCCTTGGGAGAGTACAGTAGAATTGGTACATAAGCTACCTGTCCACGAGGAGATTTCAATTTGCCCCCCTGTTTTTGAGCAAAGGAGGTTACTGACTTAAACCTAAGTCGTCCTGATTGTGCAGGCCCTCAGCCTCATCCAGCCTCATCCTCATCCTCAGGCTGGATGGCTGGGTTTTGAGCAGCACTGGAAGTCAGGAGAAACTGGACAGAACATGGCTCCAGTATCAGAAACGTCCTGGAATGGGACTTCCAGAGCCCAGGGGCAGAGTGTTGTGTTGTGGGTTGGTGGGGAGGTGGGGGAGAGGTTGTGGGGTCCAGACAGGGCCTGGCTAGGGACGGGAGGGACTACCCACCCTCAGTTCGTTGTGAGCAGGGAATGCCACTGTTTATTGTCGTAGTGTACTGTTAATTGTTGTAGTGTACTTTCCCAAGAGCTCAGTACAGTGCTTTACATATGGTAAGCTCTCAATAAATAAGATCAAATATGCTGAAACTAATGTTACCGGCAGCCTCAAGCCTGCCTCTCCCATTTTACTCAGCTCAGATGCCCTGGACTTCTTGAGTGGCTGGTCAGCCCTTGTCCCAGCCCGAGGCCTGCTTGCTCACTATTACAGTCCTCATCATCTTCTCCCCATTTCCCACCAGTAAACTAGGGACACCAGCATTCTGGATAGAATTGCTCTTTAAGCCCTGGTTTTAAGGAAGGAAGTTAAGTGGCCAGTCCGGTCTGGAAGGCTTTAGGAGTGCCCTTCCCCCTCTTAGTAACTGTATATATGTATATATATGCATATATATGTATATATATGTATAAATATTATTTATTTATTTAATTTATTTGTACATATCTATTCTATTTATTTTATTTTGTTAGTATGTTTGGTCTCTGTCTCCCCCTTTTAGACTGTGAGCCCACTGTTGGGTAGGGACTGTCTCTATATGTTGCCAATTTGTACTTCCCAAGCGCTTAGTACAGTGCTCTGCACATAGTAAGCGCTCAATAAATACGATTGATGATATATGTTTGTACATATTTATTACTCTATTTATTTTACTTGTACATATCTATTCTATTTATTTTATTTTGTTAGTATGTTTGGTTTTGTTCTCTGTCTCCCCCTTTTAGACTGTGAGCCCACTGTTGGGTAGGGACTGTCGCTATATGTTGCCAACTTGTACTTCCCAAGTGCTTAGTACAGTGCTCTGCACACAGTAAGCGCTCAATAAATGCAATTGATTGATTGATTGATTAACTATACCTGGTGGAAGGTACTGCCCTGAAGGGTCAGCCTCCGTTGGCCCAAGGACCACCCTTGACACTTCCCCCAGGAAGTTATTTCAATCAACTCATTGAGTACCTATTTTTTAAAATGGTATTTGATAAACATTTACTCTGTGCCAGAAATTGTATACCAAGTGCTGTGGGAGATACGAGATAATCAGGTTGGACATAGTCCAAGTCCCACATAAAGCTCACAGGCATACTCCCCATTTTACAGATGAGTTGACTGAAGCACAGGGAAGTTAATAATAATAATAATAATGATAATAATGGTATTTGTTAAGCGCTTACTATGTGCCGAGCACTGTCTAAACATTGAGCACTGTTCTAAGCACTGGATAATTATGATATTTGTTGAGCGCTTACTATGTGACAAACTCTGTTCTAAGGACTGGGGTAAATACAAGGTAATCAAGGGGTTCACACTTTTAATCCCCATTTTACAGATGAGGTAACTTAGGCACAAAGAAGTTAAGTGCCTTGTTCAAGGTCAGATAGCAGGTCACATAGCATAGCAAGGTCACAGTCTTCTAGACTGTGAGCCCACTGTTGGGTAGGGACCGTCTCTATATGTTGCCAACTTGTACTTCCCAAGCACTTAGTACAGTGCTCTCCACACAGTAAGCGCTCAATAAATACAATTGAATGAATAAATGAATAGCAGATAAGTGGCAGAAGCAGGATTAGAACCCACGACCTCTGACCCCCCAAGCCCGTGTTCTTCCCACTAAGCTGTTTGCCCAAGGTCACACAGCAAACAAATGGCCCAGGTCCCCTTACTTGGGCTCTTTCCACTAGGCCACCGTCATAATAATAATAATAATAATAATAATAATAATAATAATGGCATTTGTTAAGCACTTACTATGTGCCAAGCACTGTTCTAAGCACGGGGGGGCGGGGGCGGCGACAAGGTAATCAGGTTGTCCCACAAGGGGCTCACAGTCTTAATCCCCATTTTACAGATGAGGTAACTGAGGCACAGGGAAGTTAGGTGACTTGCCCAAAGTCACACAGCTAAGTGGCAGAGCCGGTATTAGAACCCATGACTTCTGACTCCCAAGCCCATGCTCTTTCCACTGAGCCACGCTGCTTCTCAAGCTCCCTACTGAATATAAAGCACTGTACTAAGTGCTTGAATTTGTGTATATGTCTGCTTTACTTATTTTTGATCCCTCTAGTAAATAGTTCTATGTTTGTCTTCCCCATTAGAGTATAGACTTGTTGTGGGCTGGGAGTATGTCACTTGGTTATTGTGTACTTCTCAAGTTCCCAATACAGAACTCAGCACCAAGCTACTACTATTAACTTCAACTACTACTACTACTGCTACTACTACTACTTGGAGAAACCAAAAGAAGCAAGACACACGGTCCCAACCCTCAAGGATCCCACAGTTTAATTACAAGTAATCAATGACCATTTATTGAGTGCTTTACTGTGTGCAGAGCACTGTACTAAGCATTAGGAGAGTCCAATACAACAGAGTTGGTAGATATACTTCCTGCCTAAAAAATATTTGATAGTCTAGAGGAGTCCAATGGAAATTAAATTACAATTACAGTACATTTCAAACAATGGAAAATTCCCCTTTTTCCTTCCTGATCAAATGATCAAATGCCATCAAGTCATTTCCGAAACATCTCCAGACAATCCTATCTTCAGCAGTCGTTCTGGTACGGGTATCCGTAGGGTTTTCTTGGTAATTTCCCTTCCTGGGAACCACTTTATTGGGTAAGGAGAGGACACTCCTTCAGCAGTCAAGGAAAATACTGTAATTGCTAAGCCTCAAGCCAGACAAGTTGTCCTCTAAAGGAGAGGACAATTTGAGCTGAGAACATTCTCTTCTGCTTGGTACCGTGGAGTTGATCTAATGATAGCCCTGATTTATTATTTCTTAACACTTCTGAAGGAGTCTTCTAGGTGCAAGACTAAGTTAATAAAGTGTCACCTTCTGCCTGCACTTTAAAAGCCCATGTCCGGGAGCTGCCTGGAAGCCTTTTTTTTTCTTTTTTTTATTTAAAAAATACACCGAGGCGGTAGGAAGCTAGCACTTGGCTCATTAGCAGAAGCAGATTTGGGCTCCCAAGGGAGGAAAAGGAGGCGGTCAGTTCCATTGCTGCCCAGAAGAGGGCACCCGTCTGCAGCCTAGGATTGATCTTAACCGGCCACGACCTCAGAAGAAACAGAATTTTATTTGACCCTCAGTTCACTCTTAATGTTATAATTATTATTAATCGTAATATGATCATTGTGGTATTTATTAAGCCCTTACTATGTGCCAGGCACCGCACTGGGGTGGATACAAGCAAATTCGGCTGGACATCCCCCCCCCCATCTTACCTCCTTCCCTTCCCCACAGCACCTGTATATATGTTTGTACATATTTATTACTCTATTTATTCATTTATTTATTTTACTGGCACATATATATTCTATTTATTTTATTTTGTTAGTATGTTTGGTTTTCATCATCATCATCATCATCAATCGTATTTATTGAGAGCTTACTATGTGCAGAGCACTGTACTAAGCACTTGGGAAGTACAAATTGGCAACATATAGAGACAGTCCCTACCCAACAGTGGGCTCACAGTCTAAAAGGGGGAGACAGGGAACAAAACCAAACATACTAACAGAATAAAATAAATAGAATAGCTATGTACAAGTAAAATAAATAAATAAATAAATAAATAGAGTAATAAATATGTACAAACATATATACATATATACAGGTGCTGTGGGGAAGGGAAGGAGGTAAGATGGGGGGTTTTGTTCTCTGTCTCCCCCTTCTAGACTGTGAGCCCACTGTTGGGTAGGGACTGTCTCTATATGTTGCCAACTTGTACTTCCCAAGCGCTTAGTACAGTGCTCTGCACACAGTAAGCACTCAATAAATACGATTGATTGATTGATTGATTGTCCCACGTGGGGCTCACAGTCTCAATCCCCATTTTACAGATGAGGTAACTGAAGCTCAGGGAAGTGAAGTGACTTGCCCAACTCAACACAGCAGACAAATGGCCAAGCCAGGATTAGAACCCACGACCCGTGGGTCTCCCAGGCCCGTGTTCTAGACACTACGCCACGCTCTATTTATTGAGCGCTAACTATGTGCAATGCACTACACTCCAGATGTCACATTCTTCTTTCAAGCTGAATTCTCACGTTACTCCTGTTACTAGCAGTAAGCTTTTCTTGAACAACCAGATAACGGTTATGGGCATCAACAACAGGAGATGTTCAAGACAGGTGTTTTCTCAGACAATTACCCTTCCTAATTTACAGATCTGGGAGTAAACATTCAGAATAATGGCACCCTGAAAAAAAGGAGAGGCTGAATTGTTCCAGTTTCATCTCATGCATGGCCAGATCTGTTGTTTGGGAAAGCAGTATGGCCAACAGGACTGGGGGTCAGGAGACCTGGGGTCTAATCTCCTTTCCTTTACTTGCCTGTTGTGTGACCTTGGGCAAGTCACTTAGCTTCTCTCCGCCTTGAAGTCCTCAACTGCAGAATGGGGATTAAAAATCTGTTCTTGCTCCCCCTTTGAGCCCAAGGGACTGTGTGATCTACCCCACTGTTTGGCACATAATAAGTACTTGAAACATTATTTTTTTGCTAAGCCCAGACACTAAGTTTATTGCCACCCTTAATTTTTAAAATTATATACTTTAAAATGCTTTGAAAAATGTGTTTATTATATTATGATTTACATGCCTCGCCTTCCCCTCAGCTGAGGTATTCTGGGAAGTTGTTGACAGAAATTCAGTGACAACATGGCTTCTTTGCTCTTTTTACTTTAACTTATTTTGAAACAGAGAAGCATCACTCAATCTTTCTCTTCACCACTTGCTACTGAAAAAGATAAAAAGTGTTTTGTCTTGCACTCTCACCCTATAGATTATATGTTCATTATGGGTAGGGGACATATCTACAAACTTTGTTATATTGTACCCTCCCCAGCACTTAGTACAGTGAACTCTGCACACAGCAAACACTCAATAAATACAATTGCATCACTCCTAGGGGCCAGGCTCCTTCTGGGGCCACTGAAGTCCTATGAGAAATCCTGTCATACTGCCTACTTAGTTGTGACGTAGCAGCCTTGTAGTATCAATATACTATTTTTATTTTTTTCTGAAAAATTGCTACTCCGCGCTGATGCCATTAGAAAAAAAAAAGAACAAGACACAAACCTCCTGAAACATACACTTACATGGAAAAGATGGCAGAGAGTGAATTAAGCCTTTGAGATGAGGTCTCCTGGAAAGATTTTTTAAAAATGAGTTAGAGTTGCCTGGTCAGAGGATTGTTTTTTCCCCCCGAGTTGGGTGTTAACTACCAGAGGCAGTTGTAACCATTTTTTCAAGCAAGTTGGGGAAATTCTCAGGCTTGCTAGGACCTCTCCAATTATCCATCTGGAAGGGTTTTATTTGTTTTGTTTTGTTTCGTTGCTATGGTATTTATCAAGTGCTTCCTATGTGTCAAACACTGTTCTTAGCGCTGGGGTAGGTAGACGTTAATTAGGTTGGACGCAGTCCCTGTCCCTCATGGGATTTACAATTTAAGTAGGAGGGAGAACGGGTATTGAATTCCCGATTTACAGTTGAGGAAACTGAGGCACAGAGAAATTAAGTGACTTGCCCAAGGTTACACACCGAGCAGTTGGCAGAGCCAGAATTAGAACCCAGGCCCTCTGAGTCCCAGGCCCATACTCTTTCCCCTAGGCCGTGCTGCTTCTCTGGTTGCTCTGGTATATTTAGGCTGGCATAGCATTGAAGTCATCTGCCCATCACCGATCAATCAATCAATGGCATTTATTGAGCACTTACTGTGTGCAAAACACTGTACTAAACTGTGAGCCCACTGTTGGGTAGGGACTGTCTCTATATGTTGCCAACTTGTACTTCCCAAGCGCTTAGTACAGTGCTCTGCACACAGTAAGCACTCAATAAATATGATTGATTGATTGATTGATTGATTACTAAACGCTTGGGAGAGTTCAAATAACAGAGTTGGTGGACACGTTCCTTGTCCACAAAGAGATTATAATTAATCAATCAATCATTGGTATTTATCGAGATCTTACTTTATTTTATGGTATTCATTAAACACTTACTAGGTGCCAGGTACTGTACGAAGAACTGTGTACAGGGCAGCAGACCGTATCCCAAAGAACTTCCAGCCCCTCCCAAATTTTGATTTACTAGGGTTCCCTGGGATTGGCAGACTGGCATTTCTTTCTCAGCAAAGTTTACTGGATGGTGAATTACAATAACTTAAAGTCTTAATCTTGAAGCTTCAGGCTAGGGAGTTCATCCTCAGACTGGCTGTATTCCTAGACAAAGGGAGGAAAGATAGATTATGATAACTTTGTACTATCACAAGCTGTTGGGTTAATTATTAGAAAAATAGGTCAGGCCTCAGGGAAAACTGTGGGAACTGAGCCACACAGAAGGGAAAGAGAAATGAGAACAGACGTGCCATTAGTAATGAATTAGCATTATATAAACCTAGAAACATGACTTTAGTCAAAGATGTAACTTCATGGAATCCTTTGATGTTAATAAAGCTTCCTGTCAGGAACTACAGACATTTCTTTATTATTATCTCCTGGTCTGCTCCATGCAGCCATGTTCTCATTTTGCGGTAAACTCTGGCCTGATGAACAGGCAAAGCTTTCCCTCTGAGGCCCAGAACATCCAGCTGTTTTCTTTCCATCTCTGCCCTCCATCCCAAGAAAAGGATCTGGAATTTCAGTTCAGATCTCATCTGGTGATGTAATGGGCAAAGTGGAAGTGGACAAAATAGGCTGTTTGAACTGAAGGGGCCTGCTGAGTGGAGAGGAATGAAGAATGGAGAAGCAGCATGGCCTAGTGGATGGAACACGGGCTTGGAAGTCAGAAGGACCTGTGTTCTATTCCCGGCTCCAGCATTTGTCTGCTGAGTGACCTGGAAAAGTCACTTGACTTCTCTGGTCTCAGGTACCTCATCTGTAAAATGGGGATTAAGATCGTGAGCGCCATGTGGGACATGGACTTTGTCTAACCTGATTAGTTTGTATTTACCCCAGCACTTAGAACAGCGCTTGACCCATAGTAAGTGCTTAACGGATACCATCATTATTGAGGCAGGTTAGCCATCTTACCTCCTTCCCTTCCCCACAGCACCTGTATATATGTATATATGTTTGTATATATTTATTACTCTATTTATTTATTTATTTATTTTACTTGTACATATCTATTCTATTTATTTTATTTTGTTAGTATGTTTGGTTTTGTTCTCTGTCTCCCCCTTTTAGACTGTGAGCCCACTGTTGGGTAGGGACTATCTCTATATGTAGTCAACTTGTACTTTCCAAGCGCTTAGTACAGTGCTCTGCACACAGTAAGTGCTCAATAAATATGATTGATTGATTGATTGATTCATTAAGGCTCAGGTTCTTGGACTCCTGGTGATTAAAAAAAAGTCTTTTTTTACTTCACATCACTTTTCTAGTTAATACTCTTTTCTCTGTGTATTTTTCTCTGTCTCACTTCAGTGTTCTTCAGATCAGGAAAGCTCTGCAGTCTTTTTCTAGCCCTTTACTCAACTGGCCTTCCCAGTGCTGGCTTCTACAAAATGGGGTGTAAGGGGAGGATTTTAATGAAGCTGGAAAATCACTAGCCAAGGGGCAATTTTAGTCAGTCAATGGGATTCATTGAGTACTTACTAAGTAAGAGCTTGGGAGAACAAATACAGCAGAGTGGGGAGACATGTTCCCTGCCCATGGGGAGCTCTTATGGCTCAGGACTTCATTTCAACCACAGCAAAAGGCAGTTTTGTTGAAACAGGGGATCCACCCCACAGCATCTGGGGAGAGTAAGCAAATTGCTTGGAAACTCCCTTAACTGGAATTTGGAATACAGAAAGATCCATGTGTCACCTCACTTTTGCTTCCTATGTGAACTAGCGAATAAGCCCATAAATGGTATTTTATTTAGACAGACACCTTTGGAGGGTTGTATATTCAATTATTTATTTTGGTTACTTTGTTTGTAAATATTTTTATGTCGGTCTCTTCCATCAAAGCGTAAGCTCCTTGTGGGTAGGAAATACATCACCAGTTTGTTTTATCCTGCTTGTTTTATATTTCCCAAGCACCTAGTACAGTGTATTTCACCTAGTGGACCACCACCGCCACCACCACTCCTACTACATGATTATCTATTTTAAAAGATTTATTTATATTTATATTAAGGTCTGTCTTCCCCTCTAGCCTGGAAGCTTGTCATGGGCAGGGAATCTCATCGTGGACAAGGAATGTGTCTGCCAACTCTATTGTATTGTACTCTCCCAAGCACTCAGTACTGTGCTCTGCATATAGTAAGTGCTCAATAAATACCATTGATTTGATTGATACTATTACTGCTTCTACCATTTCTTGAAAAGACACTGGTTTTCAAAATTAGTTTGTGGAATGCTAATATTCATATTTATTAGATAAAACTGAGAGGTCAGTCAATTGTATTTTTTTCATTTATTAAGCGTTTACTATGTGCAAAGCACTGTTCTAAGTGATGGGAGGTTAAAAGCTGATGGGGGGGACTCACAGTCTTAATCCCCGTTTTGCAGTTGAGGTAACTGAGGCACAGAGAAATGAAGTGACTTGCCCAAAGTCACACAGCTGACAATTGGCAGAGCAGAGATTTGAACCCATGACCTCTGACTCCAAAGCCGTGCTCTTTCCATTTAGCCACGCTGCTTATTGAGTGCTTATTGTGTGCAGAGCACTCTACTAAGTGCTTGGGAGAGTACAATAAACAGACACGTTCCCTGCCCACAGTGAGTTTACAGTCTAGAGGGACAGCCTGGAGGACCCAGGCCTGATAGTAAGAGGACCTGGGTTCTAATCCTAGTTCTGTCAGTTGCTTGCTGTGTGACTTTGGGCAAGTCATTTAACTTCTCTGTCCCTCAGTTCTTCTGTTATCCCTCCTATTTAGACTGTAAGCCCCATATGGGATGGGAACTGTGTCCAGTCTAATTAACTTGTATCTACTCCAGTGCTTGGAACAGTGTTTGGCACATAGTGAGTGCTTAACAAATACCATAAGAAAAAATAAAGCACTTAGAGTGGTACAGAGTGATAACTTCCCCTCCCCACAGCACCTGTATATATGTTTGTACAGATTTATTACTCTATTTATTTTACTTGTACTTATTTACTACTCTATTTATTTTGTTAATGATGTGCATTTAGCTTTAATTCTATTTGTTCTTATGACTTGACCCCTGTCAACATGTTTTGTTTTGGTGTCTGTCTCCCCCTTCTAGGCTGTGAGCCCGTTGTTGGGTAGGGACCGTCTCTGCATGTTGCCAACTTGTACTTCCCAAGTGCTTAGTACAGTGCTCTGCACACAGTAAGTGCTCAATAAATATGATTGAATGAATGAATGAGCTAATGCTTTCCCTAAAGCAGTTGTAGCAGTCAGAGGCCCTGACCCTGGGAAGGAGAATGAAACAGTCCCAGGTGCAGGTGCATCTGTGTTCAGCTGGGATTTTTCAGACACATCTTCCTTGGTGCCATGGTAAAACCTGCACATGGGGCCAGAGCAGCCCTTCTCTAATGGCTCATGAATGATGTTGAAAAGACTCATATTTGGAGAACCAAACTGTAGCTACTCTATTTTAGAATTTCTTTCATCCTACAACCCTTTACAAGTAAGCCTTTATAAAAAGCGGTGTTGCTTAGTGGCTAGAACACAGGTCTAGGATTCAGAAAGACCAGGGTTCTAATCCCAGCTCTGCCACTTGTCTGCTGGGTGACCTTGAGCAAGTCACTCCACTTCCCTGTGCCTCAGTTATCTCATCTGTAAAGTGGGGATTAAGACTCTGAGCCTCATGTGGGAGAGGGACTGGGTCCAACCTGATTATCTTGTATCTACCCCAGAGTTTAATACAGTTCCTGGCACATATTAAGTGCTTAACAAATACCATTAAAGAAAAGGCCAGGGAAATGACCATTTGATATAGCAGTGCCCTCTGGGAGGAGAAGCCCGCTGAATGTCACGAGTACCCCAGCCTTCCCTGAGACTAGGTTACAAATAACTTCTCGGCAATCTCATCCTCTCCCACCACTGATCTTCTGTGAGTCCATAAATATTCCCCTTTACCAGGTCCCAAGGTCACTGGCAGTTCTGAAAGAATGACTAAGGATGCTAAATATTCCTCAGTTGTTCAGAGCACACTCAGAGGCATTGAGACCGGTGCCTTAATTCTGACGGGGGAAATATAGAGGAGACACTTAAGAAGGAAAAACTCTACAAATACAAGTTGGAACATGACAAGTGATGTTACTCTGAAAAATGCTCAAAGAGTCAGAGTGAACCACAAGCCCGATATGAGTGAATTTTGTAGTACTGGAATGCAAAAATAGGATCACTGGCATTAGAGAAGCAGCAGGGCTCAGTGGAAAGAGCCCAGGTTTGGGAGTCAGAGGTCAGGGGTTCTAATCCCGGCTCTGCCACTTGTCAGCTATGTGACTTTGGGCAAGTCACTTAACTTCTCTGAGCCTCACTTATCTCATCTATAAAATTAAATGGGGATTAAGACTGTGAGCCCCACGTGGAACAACCTGATCACCTTGTATTCCCCCCAACACTTAGAACAGTGCTTCACACAGCACTTAATAGCGTGGCCCAGTGGTCAGAGGTCATGGGTTTTAATCCCAGCTCTACCACTTGTCTGCTTTGAGACCTTGGGCAAGCCACTTAACTTCTCTGTGCCTCAGTTACCTCATCTATAAAATAGGGATTAAGACTGCGAGCCTCATGTGGAACAAACAAACCTCGTATCTACTCCAGCGCTTAGAACAGTGCTCGGCACATAGTAAGCGCTTAACAAATACCATCATCAACAACAAATGCCATCATCATTATTATTATTATTATTTAGGAACAACAATGTGATCCTACCAGAATTCCAAATATTTGCCAAACCTTTTGTCAAGAAGGTCTGAATTCAGTTCTTGGCTCTCTGACTTACAAGGTTTGGAGAATTTTGACAGAGATCAGCAGTGTCAAGTGGATGATTTAAGTTTGGAAAAAAGGCACTCTGAGGAAATATAAACGAATTGGGACTATTCAGCTGCCTTGGGGTAGAGAAGATTGACAGTTGACTGATATGGTCTAAGTATTTGAAGAGTAAATGTTTTTTTTTTTTTCTCCCCAGAGGTCAAAAAGACAGGCAAAGAGATTTATAGTTAAGACCAGCTTCTTAGAATCTGGATTAAACAATGCCTGCCCTATTTTCCCACTTGCACTGATAAAATAATAAATAGGCTGGTGATAATTAATTTTTTTTGCTATTTTGAAGACAACAGAAGTCAGATCACTTTTTTTCTATACATCTTTTCTTGGTTTCTAACATTTATGTTTTTCAAGTGTTTGTAACACTGGTGGAAAAGAGGCATTTTTAGGTTTCTCCTTGTGCTCAGGCTTAGCTTCTGCTCCTTCCAAAAATAAAATAGCTCAGTCCCCTGCTCTCCTGGGTTGTTGTAACTATTTTCTACCCTCAAATGACCCCGATCATCAAAGCTAACACGGTTATCAAAGGGAATATCACAACATAGGTGAAAACCGAAGATTTCTTTTCTCATTGAAATTTCTCAGAGGACTCAAGGGATATCACTTTGAACATTAGGTTCATTTCTAGCCCTGCTCTCCTTTCCCCTGGGCCAAAGAGACATTGGTTTATGCCCTTATCACATACGCTGTATTTCTTCAGATTCAAGGTCTTGAGAACATACACCCCTGCCTGCATGAAATTTCTGATTAGAAGGATACTGAGTGCTTGTGTAACACCTTTCACCTTAGTAGCTCTCAGGGTTGGGCAGACTCATTAATCCTTGCTCCAATACCTGTCAGGGTTTACATGAGGCTCACTGTGTTTTCTGCCTCTGGGGGACTTCCTTTCATTTATTTTGTTAGTATGTTTGGTTTTGTTCTCTGTCCCCCCTTTTAGACTGTGAGCCCACTGTTGGGTAGGGGCTGTCTCTATATGTTGCCAATTTGTACTTCCCAAGCTCTTAGTACAGTGCTCTGCACATAGTAAGCGCTCAATAAATACGATTGATGATGATGATGATTTGGCCCTGTGCTAATCCTACAACTGACTTCTGGGACCCTCCCTCCCCATCCCCTCCACCCCCCCCCCCAAAAAATACACCCTTCACCTTTTCATCCTGCACCTATTCATTATCAAGTCGACGAAAAAACTTCCATTTTCAAATTCAAGTGTTCAAATTCCAATTGTTAAGGTATGCTAAACTCACTCCTGCATGACTTGGATTAACTCCTGGGTTATTTCTTAAATGTAGACTGGAAGGAGCTTCAGGGCTGGGAGTTTCATCTCCCGGTTGTCCCCTGCCAGAAGGAAATCTGAGAACTTGGAGTCCTTCATTGGTCATGGATTCAAAATTGGTGAACTGTGGCAGGAGCAGTGCTCAGAGGAGCAGGCAAAGGAAGAAGCATAATTTCTTTCAGTTTCTCTCTCTCCTGCTAGATCTTAATCTCTCTGAGAGCAGGGATCAAAGTCTACTAACCCTACTGTAGTCTCTTGCATTTAGAACAGTGCTCCTCACACAGTAAGAGCTCAGTAAATACTAGTGATTAAAGTAATGTATCAACTTCTCCTTTCTGGGGATCAGGAAGCAGGGAGCTGATTGGAGCCAAAGAACTAATGTGAGATTCTGAGAGACAAAGAGGGGTGAAACAATTCTTTCATTCGAACTGTGGTATTTGTTAATACCCCTCTAGATTTTAAGATCATTGAGGGCAAGGAATGTGTCTGTTATATTGTTATATTGCACTCTCCCAAGTGCTTTGCACACAGTAAGCACTCAATAAAAATGATCAAGTACTTATTCATTCATTCATTCAATCGTATTTATTGAGCACTTACTGTGTGAGCACTTACTGTGTGCAGAGCACTGTACTAAGCGTTTGGGAAATATAAGTCGGCAACATATAGAGACTGTCCTTACACAACAAATAGCTCACAGTCTAGAAGGGCAAGACAGACAACAAAACAAAACAGGAAGACAGGTGTCAAAATCAGCAGAATAAATAGAATTATAGCTATAAGCACATCATTAACAAAACAGAGTTGTAAATATGTACAAGTAAAATGAATAGAGTAATAAATCTGTACAAATATATACAAATGCTGTGGGGAGTGGAAGGAGGTAGGGCTGGGGGGGGGCGATGGGGAGGAGGAGAGGAAAAAGGAGGCTCAGTCTTGGAAGGCCTCCTGGAGGAGGTGAGATCTCAGTAGGGTTTTGAAGGGAGGAAGAGAGCTAGCTTGGTGGATGTGTGGAGGGAGGGCATTCCAGGCCAGGGGAAGGATGTGTGCCGGGGGCCGACGGCGGGACAGGTGAGAACGAGGCACAGTGAGGAAGTTAGCAGCAGAGGAGCAGAGGGTGAGGGCTGGACTGCAAAAGGAGAGGAGGGAGGTGAGGTAGGAGGGGGCAAGGTGATGGAGAGCTTTGAAGCTGAGAGTGAGCAGTTTTTGCTAGATTCGTGGGTTGACAGGAAATCCCTGGAGGTTTTTGAGGAGGGGAGTGACATGCCCAGAGTGTTTCTGTACAAAGATAATCTGGGCAGTAGCATGAAGTATAGACTGAAGCAGGGAGAAACAGGAGGATGGGAGATCAGAGAGGAGGCTGATGCAGTAATCCAGTCAGGATAGGATGAGAGCTTGAACCAGCAAGGTAACGGTTTGGATGGGGAGGAAAGGGTGGATCTTGGCAATGTTGTGGAGGTGAGACTGGCAGGCTTTGGTGATGGATTGTATGTGTGGGGTGAATGAGAAAGTGGAGTCGCAGATGACACCAAGGTTGCGGGCTTGTGAGACGGAAAGAATGGTAGTGCTATCTACAGTGATGGGAAAGTCAGGGAGAGGGCAGGGTTTGGGAGGGAAGATAAGGAGTTCAGTCTTGGACATACTGAGTTTTAGATGGTGGGCAGACATCCAGGTGGAGATGTTCTGAAGGCAGAAGGAGATACGAGCCTGGAGGGAAGGAGAGAGAGCAGGGGCGGAGATGTAGATTTGGGTGTCATCAGTGTAGAGATGATTGATGCCATGGGAGCAAATGAGTTCACCAAGGGAGTAAGTGTAGATAGAGAACAGAAGGGGACCAAGAACTGACCCTTGAGGATCCCTTACAGTAAGGGAATGGGAGGGGGAGGAGGAGCCCGCAAAGGAAACTGAGAATGAATGCCAGAGTGTGCTTAGCACTGTACTATAAACATGACTGATTGATTGATTGGTTACTGTGTGCCAAGCACTGGGGTAGGTACAAGATGATTAGGTCCCACATTGGGTTTCACAGTATAAGCAGAAGGAAGAGCAGGTATTGAATCCCCATTTTGCAGATCAGGGAAATGAGACACGGAAAAATTAAGTGACTTGCCCAAAGTCACAAACAGCAGGAAAGTTTTGGAGTTATGGTGAGCCCACAGCAAGCTGCCTTATTAGGGACTGTTTGTGAACAACAACAAGGAAGAGACTTTGCAAAGGCACTGACATGCTCTACCTGAGGCGGTGATTGTTGGCCTGTTGGGGGCAAAACATGGAGGGAGGTGGGGCTTTCTCTCCCCATTCTACCCAGTAACGGGCCTGGATCAATCAATGATTGCCCCATAGAGCCACCGCTGCCATGCCTAAGGCAGGTAAAAGGCTGTTGCTTTGAGGCATGCAAGGGCATCTAGAAGTAGCGCGCTCTTGTAGGAGGCATAGAGGGAAGCATCTGCAGCAGGAGAGCAGCACTTGGGAGCAGAAAGAAGAAGCATTGGCAGAACGGGCTCCTTCGACCGCAGACTGGTATTGGACTCTTGGTGGAGTGGAGTGAGTGAGTGTGTGTATGTGTCACTCCCTTGAACGTTGGTAAAATTAAGTAAAACACTTTCCACATTAACCTTGGTGAACAGAGGTGTGGTTTGACTTCTACTATGTGTCACTGAGGCTCCCCCCGGTCCAGGAAGGTCCTGGTTGGTATGAACCAGGGGGCTCGCCATAGGAGCCGGGATTAGGGCCCAGGTCCTCTGATTCCCAGGCCCATGTTCTTTCCACTGGGCCACACTGCTGCTTCCCATAGGCCATACTGTTTCCCACTGCTTCATAACAGTGTGGCAGCTTTTACCTCTGTATAAAGTAAATTTGAGGTGTTCTCCTATACTGACAATCGTAAAAGTCCAGATTAGAGAAGCAGCGTGGCTCACGGGAAACAGCACGGGCTTTGGAGTCAGAGGTCATGGGTTCAAATCGCGGCTCCGCCAACTGTCAGCTGTGTGACTTTGGGCAAGTCACTTAACTTCTCTGTGCCTCAGTTACCTCATCTGTAAAATGGGGATTAAAACTGCGAGCCCCCCATGGGACAACCTGATCACCTTGTAACCTCCCCAGTGCTTAGTACAGTGCTCTGCACACAGTAAACGCTCAATAAATACAATTGAATTAATGAATACCATCATCATCATCATCATCATCATTACCCAACGCCCCATTGTCAAAGCCCCTCTGAAGCCCTACCTCCTCCAGAAGGCTCTCCCCAAGAAATTTTCTTCTCCACTGTCTATCCTCCAAACTACCATCTCCACACTTTTGCACCCACAGACACCCACAGTACTTAATAACATATTGTTTTATCTATTCTACTCTTTTACCACTTATTTCTTCACTTATCCATTCCCCTTAAACCATAAGCTCCTTGTGAGCAGGGAACGTGACTACCAACTCCATTGAATTGTACGCTTCCAAGTGCTTAGTAGAGTGTTCTGCATACAGTAAGCCCTCAAAAAATACTACAGATTGATTGTTTAATAATCACAATAACAATGGTATTTAAGGGTTTACTATATGCTAAGCTCTGGGGTAAATCTTTCCACTCACTTTTTTGTCTGTTATAAATAATTTTGTGCCTATCTCCCCTATTAGATTTTAAGCTTCTACTCCCTCCTACTTAGACTGTGAACATTATGTGGGACCTGATTATCTTGTATTTACCTCAGTGCTACAGTGCTTGGCACATAGTAAGCACTTAACAAATACCACAGTATTAAGCATCTCATTCATTCATTCATTCATTCAATCATATTTATTGAGCGCTTACTGCAGAGCACTGTACTAAGCGCTTCTCAAGCACGGAGACTGGGTACTCTCCTATAGGCTTAGTAAAAAGCTCTGCACACAAGAGATATTCAACAAATACTACTGATTGATTGATTGATAGCTCATTCAGACACTTCACTTCAAGAACTGGGGCATTCTTAGAGGATTGTAGTGAATATCTGTCCCAGTTATAGTTCACACCTTTTGGGTTTCCAATATGATTTTACATAATACACAGAATACAACTCACTCCTCAGAAAAGAGCTTTATAACAATAGTCATCTATATTGTCTGTAGTCATCCAACTCTGGCTGTGGGGGCTCTGTTTTCAGAGTGTTTGAATCAGGAGATCTTAATCTGAGTTTTAGTATCTTTTTTTGATAAATGCAAGATCTCTTCCATGAGAGTCATTTTGTGATGGGGAAAGCAGAGAGGGAGCTAGCACAGTTTTTGTGACCATTTAATAATGATGGTATTTGTTAAGCGCTTACTATCTGCCAAGCACTGTTCAAACTGCTGGAGCCTAGTTGTCCACTTCTCTAGGGCCAGCAGGCTAGCTTTATTTCAACTTGGATAATGCGTGTGTCAGAAATTGATGCAATCTGAGACTGAAACCTGGGAAGCAAAATAATAACATGGAAAGTAATTCTTTGCTGCCTTGTATGACATTAGCATGGAATAATTCTGGAGGATGAAGGCAGAAACAAAATCAGGAAGGTGAATGAACTCCACTAAAGATAAAATAGCAGCTGGGGGTTATTGTCAGCTAGTTTGGAGGTGGTCTATAATAATAGTAATAATAATAATAATATTATTATTGTAGAGAAGCAGCGTGGCTCAGTGGAAAGAGCCCGGGCTTTGGAGTCAGAGGTCATGGGTTCAAATCCCGGCTCTGCCACTTGTCAGCTGTGTGACTTTGGGCAGGTCACTTAATTTCTCTGGGCCTCAGTTCCCTCATCTGTAAAATGGGGATTAAGACTGTGAGCCCCCTGTGGGACAACCTGATCTCCTTGTAATCTCCCCAGCGCTTAGAACAGTGCTTTGCATATAGTAAATGCTTAATAAATGCCATCATTATAATAATAATAATAGTTAAGCACTTACTGTATGTCCGGCACTTTACTTCTAGCGCTTAGAACAGTGCTTGGCACATAGTAAGCACTTAACAAATACCACAATTATTATTGTTATTATTATTATTAAGCACTGGGGTGGATATAAGCAAATCAGGTTGGATGCAGTCCCTGTCCCATTTGGGGCACATAGTCTTAATCCCCATTTTACAGTCGAGGAAACTGAGGCACAGAGAAGTTAAGTGATTTGCACAAGGTCACACAGCAGGATTAGAACCAAGGTCCTTCTGACTACCAGGCCTGTGCTCTAACCATTAGGCCATGCTGCCTCTCTGCTCCATGGTCCACCTTTCATTGAAAGTTATAAACTAGATTGTAAGCACCTCGAGGGACCAAGTCTACTAGTAGGTCTATGAACTTTCCCAAGTCTTTACTACAGTGCTGTGCCCACAATAAGCTGTATCTAACTTGTATCTACTCCAGCGCTTAAAACAGTACTTGTCACATAGTGATCACTTAACAAACACCATAATTAAAATTAAATTAATTAAGCATTCAATAAATGCCCTTGAGTGATGGACAAATTAAAAAGGACTGGGCAGAGCATACAAAGGAAGTTGGGCTGAAGCAAGCTTCCATCTGCAGCAGTTCAGCAAAAAAATCTGTCCATTAGAGGAAGAAGTGACTTATTATTTCATCTCAAAAATGGTTGCAAGATCATGCCAGAGCAAATCTGAGAAAGAGTACCTGGAATGCATAAAGCATTTTACGGCTAAACCTGAGAGAATAGGTGTATCATTAGAGCGTGGGATTTGTGTTAACAGCTCATCTGTCTTGCAGCAAGGGAGGTGCCAGGGGGCTAATACGCAAGAAGCTTTGCCTCTAGGCAAGCTGAACATTAGCAGTAAGCTGAGCTCTCATTTATCAAATACCTGCCTTGTCTAGAGTGGTGAATGAAGCTAGCTAATGAATTAGTGCAGGGGATGTTTTCCAAAATTGCAAGTATTAGACTAGCAAGTTTCCAAAGCCAGAAGTCAAAGACAGATTTTCCATTTTTATTAGACCAACCGTCTGAGACCAAGGAAAGTACCCAAGAACGCTTTGCCGTTGCTGGAAATCAATAGAACGGACATTTACAGGCTCCAAAGCAGGTTTGCAAGTGCAGGCTCAGATCATGTCGTTCTTTCAGACTGTGAGCCCACTGTTGGGTAGGGACTGTCTCCATATGTTGCCAATTTGTACTTCCCAAGCGCTTAGTACAGTGCTCTGCACATAGTAAGCGCTCAATAAATACGATTGATTGATTGATTGCAGCAAACGCCCCGGCGGACAGGTCAGTCCCTTTACACTCTGATTTTTAGAGCTCCCCGTAAGTATTTCAAATGGAGGGAAAAGTTATATACTTTGATGGATGAATGCACAAAGACAATTATCGCTGTAGCATTTGTCATGTTTTCAGGGAGCTTTTCGATCAGCAGTGAAAATGATGCAGTAATCAGTAATCTGGCTAAATACTTGATTGAGACTGTTCTTGCTTCTGGGAATGCTTGGAAGCGCAACAACACTCATTAGTTCTAATATACAAATTAGTAGAATGGCATTCCACAAATATATTATGAACTGGCACTTATCTTCGAGAGCCCTCATTGAAAATGGAGTGTAGTATGGTTATCTCGTGGGGCTGAATGTTGGTCTCAACAAGATGATGGGCTCAACCCCTTGAGGAGGATTTTTTGAATGTTAATAATAATAATAATTGTTAAGAACCTACCATGCATCAATCACTGTTCTAAGCACTGGAGTAGATATAAGATAGTCAAGTTGCACACAGTCCCTGACCCACATGGGGCTCCCCGGCTAAGTGGGAGGCAATAGGATTGAATCCCCATTTTACAGATGAGGAAACTGAGGTCTGGAGAAGTTTAGGTGACTTGCCTAGGGTCATACAGCGGATTAGTGGCAGAGCTGGGGTTAGAAGCCATGTCCCCTGACTTTCAGGCCCATTCTCTTTCCACTAGGCCCTGCTGTTTTCCTTATAATAATAGTGATGTATGGGCCACTTCATTAATTTTCCCCAGACCTGGGAGTGGAGTTACCTTCTTCTTCTGCTGCTAGATGTCAGAGATGTAATATAAGAGTCAGGGACAGGCTGGGATTTTTAATTAACTATAACATATAGATTGTATATTTGACATTATCAAGGGTCCCTCTCTACAGTAAGTTCCTATCCCCCAAAATGAAGATGAGAATCCTACTTTTGATTACATTTTTATCCCTAAAGCCCAGGCAGATAGCTAAAATCTAAAGGTAAGTGACGAGCCACTCCCTTCAATCACACAATCAAAGAGAAATAAAACAGGTTATGAAACCAGTAGCTACAAGTTGATTTTGACATCAACCAGCCAATCAATGTTATTTTCTGAGCTCTTTGTGCAGAGCACTGGATGAAGTGCTTGGAAGAATACCGTACAGTTAGTAGACATGATCCTTGCCCTCAAAGAGTTTACCCTGGAAAGCATGCCTGTGGAGGAGTATTTAGAAAAAAAGGAATTTTCCTTTCAACACAGAAATTGGGGTGTTTGGTCTTGCCTCTTCTTGGATTTCTGAGACCTAGAATTAGAGTTATTTATAACTTAGAGTCGCTAAGACTGTGAACCTCACTTGGGACAGGGACTCTGATCAAACTTTGTAAGTACCCCAGCACTTAGTACAGTGTTTGGTGCAAAGTAAACACTTAGTAAATATCATAAGTATTATTATTATTATTATTTATTGAAATCAGATGAGAATTTTGAGGCAAAATGAAGACTTCAGCTCAAGAACTGTTCACATTAGCAGTGGCAAACACTGTTTTAGCATGGGAAGTTCATACTGTCTACTGAAATGCCCGTGGGGTTAAGGGAAATTACCATAAAAGGTCAAGGCCGGACATTCAACAAGACCATCAGCTCACGGAGAGACACATATGTCCACATTGTCAGATAAGGACTATCGATCCCACACTGATTGATTTTGGGTTCATTGCTACCCAGGAGTAAAATCTAACATTAGTGGTATCATCTTCAAATATGAAAGACAGTAATAGGTTAGGGGGCTGAGTGTGAGGATAGATTAGAAAGATTAGGACTCTTCCATCTTAAAAGAAAAGAGACAGAGCAAGGGATATGTTTGAAGCCTACAAAATCATAAAGAATGTGACCAGGGTGAATATGGAATTGTTGTTCAGGACAAGGCGGAATCCACTGAAGCTTGAAGGTGGTAGGCATATAACAAACAAAAGAAATCAGTTTTTTACACAGCAGATGGTAAACATACGGAATTCATTAACTCAGAAAATAATGTGGGCTAAAAATATCAGTCAATTCAAGAGAGGTTTGGAGAAATTCAGGAATGAGCTGTCCAGAATGGCTTACTAGAGATATAGTGATGAAGAAGTGGGGGAAACCAGGGATGCTAGATGTCATAATAATAATAATTATGGTATTTGTCAAGCACTCTACTAAGTTCTGGGGCAGATACAAGATATAATCAAATCAGACATAGTCTCTGTCCCACTCGGGGATCATGCTCTAAGTAGGAGGGAGAACAGGTATGGAATCCTCATTTTACAGTTGAAGAAACAGAGGCCCAGAGAAATGAAGTGACTTGTCCAGGGTCACACAGGAGACAAGTGAGGGATCTGGGTTTAGAACCTAAATCCTCGGACTCCCAGGCCTGTGCTTTGTCCACAAGGCCATGCTGTTTCCCATATATAATATCCTTAAACATTAGGCTGGGTGTCGAGGAGGACAGACAGTTCCTTCAAACAGCCAGTTCCCACCTTTGGCAGCAAAGCACTGGGTTGGATGGACCTTTGATTTGACTCAGTGATGACATTGAGAAGCAGCGTGGCTCCGTGGAAAGAGCCCGGGCTTTGGAGTCAGAGGTCATGGGTTCAAATCCCGGCTCCACCAATTGTCAGCTGTGTGACTTTGGGCAAGTCACTTAACTTCTCGGTGCCTCAGTTACCTCATCTGTAAAATGGGAATTAAGACTGTGAGCCCCCTGTGGGACAACCTGATCACCTTGTTACCTCCCCAGCACTTAGAACAGTGCTTTGCACATAGTAAGTGCTTAACAAATGCCATCATTATTGTTATTATTATTTCTTTAATTTTTAAAGGCTGAAGTCTCGGTCTGAACTATCAGTCAATATTATCTATTCATTCATTCATTCGTTCAATCATATTTATTGAGCGCTTACTGTGTGCAGAGCACTGTACTAAGTGCTTGGGAAGTACAAGTTGGCAACATATAGAGACAGTCCCTACCCAACAGTGGACTCACAGTCTGGAACACATATAGTGCACAGGACTGTTCTAAGAACAGTGGGACAGTACAATAGAATAGTAATAATAATAATCAGATTTATAAAGTGCTTTCTATGTGCCAAACATTGATATAAGTGCTGGGGTAGAGACAAGGTTATCAAGATGGACACAATCCCTGTCCTATGCAGGCTCACAGTTTTTATCTCCATTATACAGATGAGGTAACTTAAGCACGGAGAAGTGAAGCGACTTGCCCAAGGTCACACAGCAGACAAGTGGCAGAGGTGGGATTAGAATCCAGGTCCTTTTGGCTCCCAGGTCCACGTTCTATCCACTATGCCACACTGCTTCTCAGAGTAGAAATGATTCCTGTCCTCAAGAAGTTTCAATTAGCAAAGGAGACATAAAGAATATTACAGATAGGAGGATGTAATCGAGTACGTAACATATAATAATGTCACATACCATTTAACATATAAATATATAAAACAATGTTATAGAGGATTGTGAATGCTTAGATGCTGATATAGGGGTTCATGGAAATAAGGTGGAGAGGTTAGTGATTAATTTGAGGAGGCCTCCCGGAGGAGATGTGATTCTGGAAGGGATTTGAAGAGAGGAAGAGTGGAGAAGTGGATGCGTAGTGGATAGAACAACGGACCTGTGAGTCAGAAGGTTATGGGTTCTAATCCCAGCTCCACCACTTATCTGTTGTGTGACCTTGGGTAAGTCACTTCACTTCTCTGGGCCTCAGTTCCCTCATCTGTAAAATGAGGATTGAGACTGCGGGCCCCACGTGGGACAGGGATTGTGTCCAACCTGATTTGGTTATATGCAACGGCCAAACGCCCCGTCATGGCATCGAGCATGAGGGAGGAGGAGGTCCAGGCCTACCTGGAGCAGCATCGGATTGTGGAGCTTTTGGACGGTTTGACCAGCGGTGTCCTCTACCACCGGCCAGGCTCGCTTCTCCTCCTGCCTTCAGGACATCTCCATCTGGATGTCTGCCCGCCACCTAAAACTCAACATGTCCAAGACTGAACTCCTTGTCTTCCCTCCCAAACCCTGCCCTCTCCCTGACTTTCCCATCACTGTTGACGGCACTACCATCCTTCCTGTCTCACAAGCCCGCAACCTTGGTGTCATCCTCGACTCCGCTCTATCGTTCACCCCTCGCAACCAAGCCGTCACCAAAACCTGCCGGTCACAGCTCCACAACATTGCCAAGATCCACCCTTTCCTCTCCATCCAATCCACTACCCTGCTCATTCAAGCTCTCATCTTATCCCGTCTGGACTACTGTATCAGCCTCTTCTCCGATCTCCCATCCTCTTGTCTCTCCCCACTTCAATCCAAACTTCATGCCGCTGCCCGTATTGTCTTTGTCCAGAAATGCTCTGGGCATATTACTCCCCTCCTCAAAAATCTCCAGTGGCTACCAATCAACCTACGCATCAGGCAGAAACTCCTCACCCTCGGCTTCAAGGCTGTCCATCAACTCGCCCCCTCCTACCTCACCTCCCTTCTCTCCAGCCCAGCCTGCACCCTCCATTCCTCTGCCACTAATCTCCTCACCGTGTCTCGTTCTTGCCTGTCTCACCATCGACCCCCGGCCCACGTCATCCCCCTGGCCCGGAATGCCCTCCCTCCCCACATCCGCCAAGCTCGCTCTCTTCCTCCCTTCAAGGCCCTACTGAGAGCTCACCTCCTCCAGGAGGCCTTCCCAGACTGAGCTCCCTCCTTCCTCTCCCCCTCCTCCCCCTCTGCATCCCCCTGCCTTACCTCCTTCCCTTCCCCACAACACCTGTATATATGTATATATGTTTGTATGTATTTATTACTCTATTTATTTATTTATTTTACTTGTACATATCTATTCTATTTATTTTATTTTGTGAGTATGTTTTGTTTTGTTCTCTGTCTCCCCCTTCTAGACTGTGAGCCCACTGTTGGGTAGGGACCGTCTCTATGTGTTGCAACTTGTACTTCCCAAGCGCTTAGTACAGTGCTCTGCACACAGCAAGCGCTCAATAAATACGATTGATTGATTGATCTACCCCAGTTCTTAGTACAGTGCCTGGCACATAGTAAGCGCTTAACAAATGCCATTATTATTATTATCATCTATCACACATCAAAGAGGAGGACATTCCAGGCAGGGAGGAAGACTTGAGGAAGAAGTCAGAGACAGAGGAATGAAAACGAGGCCCAGTGAGCAAATTACCTTTTGTGTCCACTCTACACTTGGACATTTGATATTCATTCTGCCCTCAACCCCAAGGCACTTATGTACATATCTATAAATTATATATTATAAATTATTTATATTAATGTCTGCCTCCTCCTTTAGACTGTAAGCTCGCTGTGAGCAGGAAATATGTCTACCAACTCTGTGGTATTATACTCTCCCAAATGCTTATTACAATGCTCTGCACACAGTAAGTGCTCAATAAATACTATTGTTCTTGTCGATGATGATGATAAACTAGCTTGTGAGGACAAAGAGTGCATGCTGGGGTATGGTGTGGAAGACAGTAAATAAATAACAGGGAGAGTACTGATTGAGTGCTGTTACAATCTATCCATTTCTCTAAGATTTAGAAAGCTTTTGGATTTTGAAAGCAGGAATAAATTATTTCAACTGAATTGTGGTCTCACCTCAAAAATAATACAGTAATAAGTAGAAAATCTGTGATTACAATAGAACTGTTCTTAGTTCGTTGGAAAATAATTTTAAAAAAGTTTCACTTGTTTTCATACTGCCAAGAAAAATACAACACTCATCCCTATTTCATCTCTCTGAGATAGGGAGGGCAAGTATTATTTCTCCCCTTGTACAAATGGGAAAACTGAAACAGAGAGAAGTCAAGGGAATTACCCACAGTCACATAGATGATTAATGCTCAGATAAATGAAAGCATTCAGACTATGTGCTTGAAAGATAGATTCTTCCCCAGAGTCAGTAAAAAAAAAAAAATAAGGTCTCTTTGTCACATAATTACCTTGAGAAGCAGCATGACCTAGTGGAAAGAGCCTGGGCCTGGAGGTCGGAAGACTTGGGTTCTAAACCCAGTTCTCACACTTGTCTTCTGTGTGATCTTGGGCAAATCATTTAGTTTCTCTGTGCTTCAGTTTGCTCATCTGTAAAGTCAACACCTGCTCTCCCTTCTACTTGGACTGTGAGCCCCAGGTGGGATAGGGACTGTGTCCAACTTGATTATCTTGTGTATACCCCAGCGCTTAGTACAGTGCTCGACACCTAATAAGCACTTAATAAATACCACTGAGAATTTCCACACAGTTTCTGTTACTGTCCTACCCTGGGAACTCAAGATAATTTCTCAAACCTCAGACCACGGCATGTGTGAAATATTTGAGTCCTACACCATTCACCAGCTGCCGGAACATAAAAACTGAGGATGAATCCTTGAGAAGGAGAAGGAATTTTTTTTTCCAGAAGAACATCTTGTTTCAGAACCATCTGTGTTCCGGACAGGTGCTCCAACAGTGTTACACTTGTAAGAAGCCAGGGGATCTCTGCAAGGACAAATTGGATTGTTACAGAGGCAAATGAAATGAACTCGTGGAAGCTGACTGTGATTAGTGCCAAAGAAATTGAAGCAGGTTGTCCATCCAGCATGGGAAACGGGCTGCATACTTAGCCGACATATTTGGGTGAGGTTCAATAAACACCGGACTTCAGCAGAGTTCCAGCAGACGAGTCCCTATTATATGGTCACTGGATGGAGCAGAGAGAGGTTGCTGTGAAATCTGCCAGTTCTTGCTTTGAAAGAATGTAGTTGATAATAATAACTGTGGTATTTGTTCAGCACTTGCTATGTGCCGAGCACTGTACTGAGCGCTAGGGTTGATGCAAGACAATCAGGTCCCACATGAGGCTCACAGTCTAAGTAGGGAGAACAGGCATTGAATCCCCATTTGGCAGACAAGGGAACTGAAGCACAGAGAAATTAAATGACTTTCCCAAAGTCACACAGAAGAGAAGTGGCAGAGCTGGGATTAGAACCCAAGTCTTCTGATTCGGAGGCCCGTGCTCTTCCTACTACTAATAATAATGGCATTTATTAAGCACTTACTGTATGCAAAGCACTGTTCTAAGAGCTGGGGAGGTTACAAAGTGATCAGGTTGTCCCTCGTGGGGCTCACAGTCTTAATCCCTATTTTACAGATGAGGTAACTGAGACACAGAGAAATTAAGTGACTTGTTCAAAGTCACACAGCTGACAATTGGCAGAGCTGGGATTTGAACCCATGACCTCTGACTCCAAAGCCCGTGCTCTTTCCACTGAGCCATACTGCTTCTCTACTAGGCACACTGCTTCTTGATGGCTAATCCTGACTACAGATACAGGGATGCACTTTATTATGCTGTCAACCCAATTTACTGGGAGGGGATGGAGTGAGAGAAAGAGCCTCAAGGTAGACAGATTACCTGCCTCTTACCTCTTAGATTATAAACACCCATGGGGAAGTGCCAGCCTCATAGATATTATGTTGCAGACTTCTACAACATGAGACAAATAATTGAAGATGATAACATCCATTCATCATTCCATAAGTTAAGGGCAGGGCTATTTCTCTTCCAAAGAGATTTGTGACTGAAAAAGCAATCCCTCTCAGATGGAAAACACCATGTTGTGCCTTGTCTTGAGCATTGTGGTATTAGGGCTGAACTTTCCCTTTTCTCAACTCTCTGTAGCCAAAGCTCATCCTGGGTGTGTGCTCTTTCCCCAGCCAGACCCTGCTGTCGAGAAACCTCTGCCTCTTCCATAGCATTTGTCTCAGATTCAAAATGGATTGGTCTAAAGTAGACATTTCTACAGGTCACCTTGAGACCTAGGCAAATTATCCAGCATGTTCCCTTGCTGTGAACACTGCAAGAGGTGAGGAATCAGTTTCATAATGGGTTGGCACATTTCGTGTTGTGAAACGTTGTGATAAACCAGTGGTTTATAATGGCTCTGATCGATCATCTCATAATTTATATTACTAGGTTGCCCAGTCTTCCAAGCAGGGAGCAGTGTCTGGGGAAGAAGAAAGTGGGACTTTCCGCGAAATTCTGTAGGAGGAAGGGACTCCAGCTTGGGGAGTAGATTGTCCACTGAGGCACACATGCGGTTTCCTCCAAAACGGAAGGGTGTGGGGCAAAGGAGGACAGGCGTATTTGTGGTTTCCACCACTGGGCGAGGGGACAGAGAGGAGGCGGAGGCTTTGTGGGTCAAGGGGATTGCACACACTCATGGTTTCCATTACTGGACCAGGGAACAGAGAAGAGGAGGAGGGCTATGTGGGTGAAGGGAAACATGCACTATTTCCACTGCAGTGGTGGCTGGATCAGAGAAAGCAGAAAAGTAATCTGCTCCACATCTACATCAAACAGAGGTTTCTTACCATCGGCTTTAAAACACACAATTACCTTGCCCCCTCCTACCTCTAATCATCACTCTCCTATGACAACCTGATCACCTGGTAACCTTCCCAGTGCTTAGAACAGTGCTTTGCACATAATAAGCGCTTAATAAATGCCATTATAATAATAATAATAATTATTATTATTACAACCCAACCTGCACACTTGGCTACTCTAATGCCAACCTTCTCACTGTACCTTGATCTCATCTATCTCTCTGGCAACTTCTTGCCCATATCGTTCCTCTGGCCTGGAAGCCCTCCCTCATTGTATCTGACAATTACTCTCCCCACTTTCAAAGCCTTATTGAAGGCACATCTCCTCCAAGAGGCCTTCCCTGGCTAACCTCCCCCCCACCCTTTCCTTTTCTTCAATTCTCTTCTGTGTCTCCCTCACTTGCTCCCTTTATTTATCACCCCTCCCAGCCCCACAGCACGTATGTACGTATCCATAATTGATTTATTTATATTAATGTCTACCCCCCGCCCCCCCAGATGGTAAGTTTGTTGTGGGCACAGAAGGCGCCTGCCATATTGTTATACTGTGCTCTCCCAAGTACTTAGTACAGTGCTCTGCACACTGTAGTGCTCAATAAATCAGTCATTCACATTTATTGAGTGTTTACTGAGTGCAGAGCACCGTACTAAGCTCATGGGAGAGTACAGTATAAGTGCAACATGCAGAGCCCACTATGAGCTTATATAATTGATTGATTGATTGGATTGCAGCATGGCTCAGTGGAAAGAGTACAGGCTTCAGAGTCAGAGGTCATGGGTTCTAATCCCGGCTCCACCACGTGTCAGCTGTGTGACTTTGGACAAGTCACTTAACTTCTCTGTGCCTCAGTTACCTCATCTATAAAAAAGGATTAAGACTGTGAGCCCCCCGTGGGACAACCTGACTACCTTGTATCTTCCCCAGTGCTCAGAACAGTGCAGGATACATAATAAGCACTTAACAAATACCATCATCATCATCATTATTATTATTATTATCCTCGCTGGAGCCCAAGAAGCATGGCCTGGGCCGGGGGACGGCTGCCCAAGATGCCTCCGTTATGGCTGCGCAGGGTCGGATTGTGTCACATGACCAGCAGGAGGAGAGGTTTGGTCATAGTTCAACTCTTTCATCTCAGGATTGGTAGAACTGATAGGATGCCCCAACAAACTTGTAAAACAACCAAACGTCTCTCAGGCAACTCTTATATCTGTTGCTAGCTGAAGGAATCCTCTTCAGTTATTCATTTATTCATTCAATCGTTTTTTTTGAGTACTTATTGTGTGCAAAGCACTGTACTAAGCACTTGGGAAGTACAAGTCGGCAACATGTAGAGATGGTCCCTACCCAACAACAGGCTCACAATCTAGAAGGCGGAGACAGACAACAAAACAAAACAAGTAGACAGGTGTCAATACCATCAAAATAAATAGAATTATAGCTATATAAACATTATTATTCATTCATTCAATTGTATTTATTGAGCACTTACTGTGTGCAGAGCACTGTACTAAGCCCTTGGGAAGTACAAGTTGACAACATATAGAGACAGTTCCTACCCAACAACGGGCTCACAGTAATACATGTGTACAAATATACACATGTTGTGGGGAGGGAAAGGGGGTAGGGCAGAAGGAGGGAGGGGGGTTACAACCCATTAATAAAGGTTCCTGAGGTCCCTCTCTGTTTTTCCCACACACGTTCCTTGCTGCTAATGCACCCTCTCCCCCTTATGTTGTACATTTTTGTGTGGTAGACTACATGAGGGAGAAATAGGGAAAGAGAAGCAGCGTGGCCTGGGGGAATAGTGAACAAGTCTGGGAGTCAGAAGGAACTGGGTTCTAATCCTGGCTCCACCACTTGTCTGCTCTGTGACTTGGACAAGTCACTTCACTGGGCCTCAGTTACCTCATCTATAAAATGGAGATTGAAACTGTGAGTCCTATGTGGGAAAGGGACTGTGTCCAACTTGATTAACTTGTATCTACCCCAGTTCTTTGTACAGTGCCTGGCACATAGTAAGTGCCTAACAAATACCATAAAAAATACAGAGGCAAATAAAATGAGGACAACCTGCAAGAGTACAATACATTAATGCAAACTTAACCTCAAAATAACCCAATGACCCTAAGCACATGGAAATGAAATTCAAAGTACAACTAATAAAAGTGATGGTATTTGTTAAGCACTATGTGTCAAACACTGTACTATGCTTTGGAGTAGATATGAGATAATCAGATCCCACATGGAGCTCCTGATCTAAATAGGAGGAAGAACTGGTATTGAATCCTCATTGTGCAGATGAGGGAATTGAGGCATAGAGAAGTGAAGTGACTTGCCCAAGGTCACCCAGCAGGTATTTGGTGGAGCTGGGATTAGAACCAAGGTCCTCTGACTCTCAGGACCACATTGACTCTGGTGTCGGTGTCCGTCTCAATGATTTCATACCCCCGGTTGTGGCCTTTGAGGAAAATCTTGGCTAGTGGAGACCCCTGCCCTAGACCTCTTTGGATTTCAGATCTCCAGAAGTACCTCACCAGCCTTGCCTCGAACCTGTCCGGGCAGTTTTCATCTTCAGCTCTCTCAGTTCTTCTTAATCTGGGCCTCTGGCTAGAGCCTACAAAGATGGGTAGCTGTGACAAACTGGCCATGATTTCTGGATTGGTGCCTTATCATCAGTGGTATTTATGGAGCACCTACTTGGTTCTTGAGAGAGTACAACAGAAGCAAGACATGTGATCATTGTCCTCCAGGAGCTGACCGTATAATGAGACTGGAATTCTTCCCTGCAACTGACTCAATAATCTGGAGATTGTTAGCTCCTTATGGGCAGGGATCATGTTTAACAACTTGGTTGTATTGTACTTTCCCAAGCGGTTAGTACTCTGCTCTGCACACGGCAAGTGCTCAATAACTACCAATGATTGACTGATTGATATTCAACAACTGCAGTGCTCCAGAAGATCTAAGGGACAACTGAGCAGTAAGACGGGGGAGGAAGTGGAAATCGGAACATCGCCAAAGGCTGCTAGATGAGCCAACAGGGAGCCCACATATTTGACCTGCAGCAACTTTTCCAGAAAAATGAAGGGCAGGTGTGTTGTGTTCCTTGAAGTTACAGATTCTGGAAAACAATGAGGAAGCTTCACTTTCACTTCAGCAAGTGAAACCAAAGGCCCCTCTCCCCAAATCTTATTTCTTCCTAATATGTTGCCGATTGTTTTCCACACTTAACACCCTGAACTTATTCATCCTGGCTCAGTGAAGCAGCTGTCACATGTACAACCAATCCATCCCATATATGAGTTCAGTGGTAAAAGTGTCAGAGAGGCTGGTCTGAGGGAAGAACTTGTACTTTCTATGGAAGCCAAGGCACATTCAAGGAAATTCCTTCCTGGATGGAGCAAGGAAAAGTAATAGTAGTAGTAATAAGATGTCTGAGCTTCTCTTTATTTTTAGTCTGGGACTAGCCTAGCTTGATTTTCATAAGTGATTCATGTGTGTGATTCATGCATTCAGTTGTATTTATTGAGTGCTTACTGTGTACAAATAACTCTACTAAGCACTTGAGAGAGTAGACTATAGCAATAAATAGACACATTCCCTGCTCACAATGAGCTTACAGTCCAGAGGGGGAGCAGGCATTAATAGAAATAAATTGTAGATAGGTACGTAAGTGCTATGAGACTGGGAGGGGGAATGAATAAAGGGAACAAGTCAGAGTGACGCAGGAAGGAGTGAGAGAAGAGGAAATGAGAGCTTAGCCAGGGGAGGCCTCTTGGAGGAGATGTGCCTTCAATAAGGCTTTGAAGGTGGGGAGAGTCTATCTGATATAAGGAGTTAGGGTTGGGTGACACACTGTACTAAATACTACTAATAATAACAATGATAGCATTTGTTAAGTGCTTACTATGTGCCAAGCACTGTTCTAAGCACTGGAAGGAAAGTGAAACAGAAACAGACACATTTCCTGCACTTGGGGAGACTACAATCGAATGGAAAAGCTACAGAGCGTTACTTATTGCTCTGTCCTGTCAAATGTGAAAGTAGGTTGGCTTGCGGTAAAACACAGACACACAGGAAGTGAGAGGCTGGGTACAGAAACTGGCAGTATTGGCAGAAAGCAAGCCCACAAATACATAACTGAGGAGTACAATGAGAAGCTAGAAGTGAAATTATCTCTAGCCATTAAGTGAAGTCTGAGTAAAATAGACTTTACTTTTGTTTCTGGTGAGTTCCAGCCACAGGCTGGATGATATTTGTTTAAGTTCCTACTATGTGCCAAGCACTGTACTAAGTGCTGGCGTAGATACAAGCTGATCAGATTGGAGAATCCCTGTCCCACATGGGGCTTACAGTTTTTATCCCCATTTTACAAACGAGGAAACTGAGACACAGAGAAATGAAGTGATTTGCCCAAGGTCACACAGCAGAAGAATGGCAGAGCAAGGATTAGAACCCACTTCCTTCTTACCCCCAGGCCCGGCTCTATTCACCAGGCCATGCTGCTTCCCTCAATCATGATCTGGCTGAGGTAATCCTGAGTCCTGGCAAGACTTTAGGCCCTGGTACTTGTTTGGAATGGACCTATTATGTAAATGTCTGCAAAGTGCACACAGTCCTCAGGCTTCTGGCAAAGCTTCCGGGCTTGGGTCTCATTGTTGGAAAGGTTAAGCAGCTCCCCTGCTCTGCCTGGACTGTTCAACAAATGTGCTAATTAGCTGGTGCACCCGGGAGATCAGAGGGGACCACCCCTGTCCCTTCCAACTAGGAGTGGGGAGGAAGAAAAAAGAGGAAGGAAACAGGAGAAAATGAGAGGGAATGGGACATTTGAAGGCCTAGGGTGAGATTCTTTTCTTCTGGAAGACTTCCTGCAGGGCATGGTAATGATGACCGTATTTAGCACAGTCAGTCTTAAAGTATGCAAAGCCAGGTATTGAATTTACTATTATGAGGATGGATGTATATAGATCCACATATTTAGCCATCATGATATATATCTATATCTGTATATCTTCCCTTAGGGTTTGAAGTTAATGCTACTTATGTTGAGATTTTATCTAAATGAGCAGTTGTGGTTGATAAGATCAATGCATGACTAATGGTCCCTTTATAGTGCTGGACAATTACTAAGGGAAAGCTAGTTAAACGAGGTGAGAGTTTAAGAAGGATTTGAATGGGGGGAGAGATGTGTTCTCTCTGATAAGGGAGGAAGGGAACTCCAAGCTGGGGGAACAACGAGAGTGAATAATGATAACAATAGTAATGGTGGCATTTATTAAGCACTTACTATGTGCAAAGCACTGTTCTAAGCGCTGGGGAGGTTACAAGGCAAGCAGGTTGTCCCACGTGGGGCTCACAGTCTTCATCCCCATTTTAAAGATGTGGGAACTGAGGTCCAGAGAAGTTAAGTGACTTGCCCAAAGTCACACAGCTGACAAGCGGCTGAGTAGGGATTAGAACTCGTGACCTCTGACTCCCAAGCCCGGGCTCTTTCCACTGAGCCACGTTGCTTCTCTAAGTGGGAGAGTTTGAGACTGAGGTACAGCTTGGGGAGAATGGAAATAGTGGGTTGAGGAATAGTGAGTGAAATGAGCAGGCAAATAAGGTGGGATTAGATTGAAACCAGTGGTACAGAATTTTTGTCTGATGTGAAGAGTCACAGGGAACTAGTGGAGGGTTTTGAGGAGAGGAGAGCTATGGGCTGAGCGATGCTTCAAGAAGACGATCTATGCAGCAACAGATAATTTAAATTGGAGGGGGGAGGCTGGGGACTTGGAGAACAGCAAAGAGGCTAATAATAATATTACGATGGCATTTATTAAGCGCTTACTATGTGCAAAGCATTGTTCTAAGTGCTGGGGAGGTTACAAGGTGATCAGGTCATCCCACGTGGGGCTCATAGTTTTAATCCCCATTTTACAGATGAGGTAATTGAGACCCAGAGAAGTTAAGTGACTTGCCCAAACTCATACAGCTGACAAGTGGTGGAGGCAGGATTTGAACCCATGACCTCTGACTCCAAAGCCCATGCTCTTTCCACTGAGCCATGCTGCTTCTCCAACTTCTCCAGGCTAATGCTGTTGGCAAGACCAGAGCTTCCACCAGCATGGTAGTGGTTGGAGTGGAGAGGAGGGGGAGGATCCAGGAGATGTTGTGTCAGGTAAACCAACAGGATTTGGCAGTGGACTGAATGTGAGATTTTAATAATAGCCAAGAGTAGAGCAGGGCACCAAAGTTGTGGGCTTTTGAGATGGAGAGGATGGCGGTGCTGTTGCCTGAGATAGGAAAGTTAGGGGAAGGAGTCAATTCAGAGAGATAGATGAAGAATTGTGTTTCAGACTTAAGTCAATAACTCAGTGGTATTTACTCTGCTCAAAGGACTGTACTAAACGTTTGGGAGAGTACAATACAATGGACCAGATAGATGCTTTTCCTGCTCACAACAACTTTACAGACTCAGAAGAAGTGGTCAGAGAGACAGGAGGAGAACCAAGAGAGGATGTGTCAATGAAGCCAAGGTTGGATAATGTTTCATTCATTCAACAGAATTTATTGAGTGCTTACTGTGTTCGGAGCACTGTACTAAGCACTTCGGATGTACAAATCGGCAACATATGGAGATGGTTCCTACCCAACAGTGGGCTCACAGTCTAGAAACAGTTTTCAGTTTCCAGGAGAAGGGGGTTGTCCATGATGTTGAAGGCAGCTGAGAGGTCTAGGAGGATTAGGATGGAGTAGAGGCTATTAAATTTGTCAAGAAGAAAGTACTGGTAAATTTAGAGAGGGCAGGTTCCAAGGAGTGTTGGAGGTGGAAACCAAATTGGAGGGGATTAAGAAGAGAATTGGAGGTGAGGAGGAGGAGGCATTGAGTGTAAACAACTCTGTCAAGGAGTTTGGAGAGGAGTGGTGAGAGGGAGATGGGGCAATAACTGCAGGAAGCCATGGGGTCAAGGTAGGGATTTTTTTAAGATAGGGGATACATGGGCATGTTTGAAAGCAGTGGGGAAGAAGCCATTGCAAAGTTAATGGTTGAAGATGGTGCTCAGGGAGGAAAGGAGTGTGGGAGCAAGTGATTTAATAAGGTGTGAAGGATATGTTATACTTCATACCTTCAGAGGCACAGTTGGCAGGGGTAGATTTTGAGAGGAGACAAGAGATCTCCTCTTGGGATATTGCTGGGAATATTGAGAGAGTTAAAGAGGGTGGGGGACTGAAGAGAAGCAAGGAAGATTTTAGGGAGATGGCTCCTGATAGTTTCAATTTTGTCAGTAAAATATATGGCCAGGTCATTAAGGGAAAGAGATGGGAGGGGTCTAGGGATAGGAAATTTGAGAAGGAAATTAAATGTGTGGAACAGCTGGAAGAGCAATGAGTATGGAAGTTAATTAAGATGGAGAAGTATTGTGGTCAAGTGGAAGTGAAAGCAGAATTAAAGCAGGTGAAGATGAAGTTGAAATGGATGTGGTCAGCCAGGTGCCTTGATTTCCACCATCAGCACTCAACAACTTGAACACGGGAGAGGAGGAACCTACTATGAAGGCGATCCAAGGTTGTGAGTAAGTGGTATGATATTAGCAGAGGAACAGGGGAGTGAGGGAGTTGAGTTCAGTGGAGAGAGTGGTGTTGAGGGTGTCAATTTGTGTGTCAAGAGAAGGTAGTTTGAGTTTAAGGACCAAATGGGGCATGATGGTTATTGAATATTGGAGGTCTCTCTGTGGGAACAGGACAGACTGTGGGGAGTAGGCGCATGGGAAAGAGAGCAGGTACGGAGATTGAGGTCCTTCTGATAAAAGAAATTTCAGAGTTGGTGAGGGTAGAGATTGTACAGTGACTAGAGAGGATGAGATCAGATGTGTGCCCAAATTGGTGAGTGTGTGAAGTGAGGCAGAGCAGGAGGTCATTGGAGTAGAGGAGTGAGAGGAGATGGACAATGGAAGTGTCATCAGGGACATCTCATAGACACTGAAGTCCCCAAACAATCAATGAAGGGATGGAGAAAGAGAGAAGGAATGTGCGACAGTCATCAAAATGGTTCAAAAAGTTGGAGGAGGGACTTGGTGATAGATGACCATGACTAATAATAATAATAATGATGGCATTTATTAAGCACTTACTCTGTGCAAAGCACTGTTCTAAGCTCCGGGGAGGTTACAATGTGATCAGGTTGTCCCATGGGGGGCTCACAGTCTTCATCCCCATTTTCCAGATGAGGGAACTGAGGCACAGAGAAGTGAAGTGACTTGCCCTAGTCACCCAGCTGACAAGTGGCGGAGCTGGGATTTGAACCCATGACCTCTGACTCCAAAGCCTGGGCTCTTTCCACTGAGCCACATAGCTGGAGTGGGTGGTAGAGGCAGATGATAAGGGCTTCAGAGGAATGAAGAGAGGATTGGGGTGGTGGAATGGTGCTAAAGTCACCATGGGGAGTGAGATGAAAGCCAACTCATCCCACCTTTCCAGAGAGATATCCTAGAGGCAAGAGAAAATGCAGAATGGCAGATTAGATGCAAGGTCAGGGCCAGATAATTAAATCTGGAAATCATCTCCATAGAGGTGGTAATTAAAGCCATTTGAGTGGATGAGCTCCCCATTACAGTGAAAGAGTAAAGCATTAAGTGTAAAGGACCCAAAACAATAAGAGGATGAGACAGGGGAAGAGTCAGTGAATGAAACTGAGGAGTGGCTAGAGAGATAGGAAGAGATCCAGGATTTTACTGGGTCAGCAGAGTAGAGTTCTGTTAATGTTTTGAGGAGGAGAGAGGGGGACATTTTCAAAAGCAACAGAGAGCCTGAGAAGGATAGTGTGGAGGTTAGCCTATAGAATGGATGTAAGGAGGCCATTGGTGGCCTTGGAGACAGCAGCCTCAATGGAATAAAGAGCTCAAAAGTCAGACTATGAAGACTTGAAAAGACTTGGCAGAGAGGAAATTTAGGCAGTCAGTGAATATGACCTTTTCTAGGAGTTTGGATAGGAATGGGAGCAGGGTGATGGGCAATTGGGAGATAGTAGGCATTTTCAAAGAGGGGAAAATTGTGCACTTGTTTGAAGGTAGAGAGGAAGGAGCCATTGGAGAGTGAGAGGTTGAAAATGACAATAAAGGAGGAGAGTAGGAACAAGTGATTTTAGGAGGTGAAAGGGCATAGGGTCAGAAATATGAGTAGAAGGGGTGTATTTATAAGACAGGTGAAAGATCTCCTCTTGGAAGACAGTGGGGAAGCAGAAGAAAGATGAGGAAAGAGGAGGAGCATATTAAGGGGGTGAAGCAGCATGGTGTAGTGGATAGAGCACGGGCTTGGGGGTCAGAAGGTCATAGGTTCTTAACCCGGCTCCACTGCTTGTCTGCTGTGTGACCGTGGGCAAGTCAATTCACTTCTCTGGGCCTTAGTTCCCTCATCTGTAAAACGAAGATTAAGACTGTGAGTCCCATGTGGGAGAGGGACTGCCCAACCCAATTTTCTTGTAACCACCCCAGCACTTAGTACAGTGCCTGACACATAGTAAGTGCTTAAAAAATACCATTAAGTGCTCAGGATAGTGCTTTGCACACAGAAAGTGCTCAATAAATACGATTGAATTGGAATGTGGAGATTTTGGTAAATTCAAGGCTGATGGTTTTGATTTTACCAATGAAAATAATAATTGTGGTATTTGTTCAGCACTTCCTATGTGTCAGGCACTGTGCTGAGCGCTGAGGTGGGTAAAAGGTAATTGAGTTGGACCCAGTCTCTGTCCCACATAGGGCGCTCAGTCTTAATTCCTATTTTACAGTTGGTAACTGAGGCACAAAAAAGTTAAGTGATTTGTCCAACTTCGCACAGCAGTGGTGAAGCCGGAGTTACAATCCAGGTCCTTCTGGCTCTCAGGCCCATGCTCTATTCATAAAGTAGTGAAGCAGCGTGAGAAGCAGCATGGCTCAGTGGAAAGAGCCCGGGCTTTGGAGTCATAGGTCATGGGTTCAAATCCTGGCTCCGCCAATTGTTAGCTGTGTGACTTTGGGCAAGTCACTTAACTTTTCTGGGCCTCAGTTACCTCATCTGTAAAATGGGGATTAAGACTGTGAGCCCCCTGTGGGACAACTTGATCACCTTGTAACCTCCCCAGTGCTTAGAACAGTGCTTTGCACATAGTAAGCGCTTAATAAATGCTATTATTGTTATTATTGTAAAGCCACCCTGCTTCTCTAATGTAGGTGGTGAGGTCATCAGAAGTTAGGGAGGGAGGTGATGAGGGGTTTAGAGCCTTCAGTAGGGAGTTGAAGGCTTGGTAGAGTTGGTGGGCATGTGAGTCAATGAGGGAGAAAGCGGAGAGTTGTTGAGCAGAAAACAGAGCTGCATTAGAGCATGAGAGTGAATTTTTAGTGGGACCAGTCAGCCCAGAGCCTAGATTTCCACCAGCTGATTCAGGATGCATGGGTGGAGGAGAGGAGGAAGCAAACTGAGGGTGTGATCCAGGGCTGGGGGTTGGAGGTGTGGGAACAACAAAAAGAGCTGAGGTTGGTGGAGAGGGCTGTTAAGGGAAAAATCTATCTTCAGTGACCGAGAACTCCCAGAATGTTCCCCTCTGCAGCAAAGAACCTGAGCTTCATGATTGGCACAAGAATAACCATCCCCCGATCAGATAACCACTGGTAAACAGACTCGATGGCACATTTCCTCCTGCCCTGCTTTACTTCAGGTGTGCGCCAAAGAGTACACCATCAATGGGAGAAAAGGCTCAATAGAGGTTAAATACTTCTGTTATTTATAGTCTAGAGGTTGATTCGGTAGCCACCGACTTGTCCTTTTTCCTCCTCACAGTACCCCTGCTGCCTGGTCTCAACCAGTTTCAACTAGATGCTTGCGATCCTCGCCTTCTAACTCAGCGATTTATCTCCTTTGGTGATCAGTATCCTTTCTGTAACAGCTGGTTTGCTGCCTATTTTGCATACAAGGTCTTTCATCTCTCACCCAGCCTTCTGCATTCCTGGCTTTTTACATGGTACCTTCTTTGCAACCTGGCCTGCCACCTTACATTTTCTAGGCCTACTGGGGTCTCCCAGGACCCGGTGCTTAGAGTTCTCTTCTCTGTTCCCCCAAAGTAAATTTATCTCCAGTAACAAGGGCATGTACTGTGGTTGAAACGTTTTAGAATCTATTTCCACCTGAATTTAAGAACAAAGCACAAAACTAAATTCAGTTCTCCAACTTCTTTGAACCATGATAAAGCGGCATTTTTGTCATTTCTAAAGTTTCTCTGGACTGCATCAACTTCACTAGAGTGAGAAGGAGCACAATAATCTTTTAATGGAATCCTATTTTTCAAATAGACATTTAGCCTCTGTAAAGTACTTGACACTCCAAAAATAAGAAACAAGAAAAATTGGAGCTGAAGAGAGCACTGTGAACTTTTGAGATGGATGATATGAAATGTCCTTCTAATTGAATTACAGGTGCTTATTTTCAAGTGGAAAACAAAACAAAAAACCCAAACATATTTGGCAGTTCCTCTCCCAAGTCAACCTTTATCAATCAATCAATAAACCAATCAGTGGTATTTACTGAGCACTGATTGTGAGCAGAGCACTGTTCTAAGGGCTTGGGAAAGTACCATACAACAGAGTTGGTACAGACACAAAAGCAGTTCCCTGGAAGAGGTGTGTATTTGGAAAGTCAGCAACACATCTTTTTATCCAGCCTGGAAGCATCCTGTGCTGACTGGACAGTTCCCATGGTTTTCCAGAATGCTAGCGTGGAGGGGCTTAATCATGGGCTGAGAAGCAGTGGGGCTCAGTGGGAAGAGCACGGGCTTTGGAGTTGGAGATCGTGGGTTCAAATCCCAGCTCCGACCATTGTAAGCTGTGTGACTTTGGGCAAGTCACTTTACTTCTCTGTGCCTCATTTACCTCATGTGTAAAATGAGGATTAAGACTGTGAGCCCCCGTGGGACAACCTGATCACCTTGTAACCTCCCCAGTGCTTAGAACAGTGCTTTGCACATAGTAAGTACTTAATAAATGGCATTATTATTATTATGGGCTGGATGCATGTGGCCTCTCTTAGCAGTGAGCATTGAGCGTAATAGCCAAACAACATTGCACACCGTTGTGAGAGTGTTCTATCTAGCTCTTGTCTTGTCTTATGCCGTCGAGGCATCTCCCACCCATCACAGTGCCACGGATGCATCTCTCCCAGAACACCCACCTCCACCAGTAATAGCTCTGGTAGCGCTTAATAGAAGCAGCATGGCTCAGTGGAGAGAACATGGGCTTTGGAGTCAGAGGTCATGGGTTCAAACCCCAGCTCCGCCAGTTGTCAGCTGTGTGACTTTGGGCAAGTCACTTAACTTCTCTGTGCCTCAGTTTCCTCATCTGTAAAATGGGGATGAAGACTGTGAGCCCCCCGTGGAAAAACCTGATCACCTTGTAACCTCCCCAGTGCTTAGAACAGTGCTTTGCACATAGTAAGAGCTTAATAAATGCCATAAAAATGTCATCATTATTATTATCCATTAGAGTTTTCTTGGTAAAAATGCGGAATTGGTTTACCACTGTCTCCTTCTACACAGTAAACTTGTCTCCACCCTCGACTCTCTCCTGTGCCGCTGCTGCCCAGCACAGGTGAGTTTTGACTTGTAGCAGATTGACTTCCACTCACTAGCCCCTGCCCAAGCTAGTAATGGAATGGAATGGACAGATCTCTGCTTGACTCTCCCTCCTGTAGTCGAGACTGGTAGAGTACTGGAAACTCTCCAGGTGCGACCCCAAGAGGGGTCTATCTAGCTCTCAGCCTGAATAAACCAATGAAGCTGCTAGAGGCTGACAGGTTTTTGTCCTCCTTGTCCCTGATTTCCCACAACTCAGCCCACACACTTACACTCCTCGAACACCACCCTCCTCTCTGTACCCCAGTCTCATCTCCCTCACCACTCATCCTTTGCTCATGGTCTCCCCCTGGCCTGGACCTCCCTCCCCCTTTATATCCAACTGACCACCACTTTCCCCACCTTCGAAGTCTTAGTGAAATCACATCTCCCCTCTAGAGTGTAAGCTTGGCAGCGGCAGATGAAATGTGTCTGCTATATTGTTTTGTTGTACTGTCCCAGGCACTTAGAACAGTGCCCTACACACAATAAGCATTCAGTAAATACGATTGATTGAGACCATCCCTGACTAAGTGCTCATTCCCTTACACCCTCTCCCTTCTGGGACACCCTTGTACTTGGATCTATATGTTTTAAACACTTGATATTCAACCCACTCACAGGCCCACACCACTTCCATATATATCCATAATTTATTTCGATGTTTGTCTCCCCATCTTGACTGTAAACTCCTTGTGGGAGGGGAACAAAACTGTTTCCAAAACTGTTCTATCCTTTCTGCCCCACCTACTTTAAAAGGTTTTGGAGCCAGTGGGTTTCAGACTATTTTTCGGGATGAACCCTCCTGTCTCTTCTGAATTTCATTTGAAAAATTATTTCATCTCCTTTCTCTTCTGAAACTCTATCTCCCATTACTTGGACCTGAGCTTTACAAAAGGTTTCGCCAGGAAACTGATCTAACACAGCGTTCTTCAGCTCGTGACAACGGACTGGCCAGCTATGGTTGTGGGTGGTCAAGAATGTTACTTTCGTCCGGTGGATAGCCTGTATCCTAGTGACTAGCTGGCCCCAGGTTTATTGATATCAAACTAAAGGAAAAGCAAAAAGACTGTTGCCATGTACTTAATTACCTCCTGTTTTTTTTTCTCCCCATGGGCTCAAGACACTGTTCAATCATATGCTGTTTAGTCCTCTCAACAGATATTATCATTCAATCAATGATATTTATCGAGTGCTTACTGTGCACAGAACACTGGTACAGTGCTCTGCACACAGTAAGCACTCAAAAAATATGATTGAATGAATGAATGAACACTGTACTAAAGCACTGGGAAAGTTGCAATGCATCAGAGTTGATAGACATGATCCCTGCTCCCAAGGATCTTGGAGTCTACAGCAGACAAAGGAATTAAAATACACTGGGGTTAAGGTAAATAGTAGAGTATAAATTCTGTGGACCTGAGGTGTGTGTCAAAATGCTTAAGGCGTACACAGCCAAAGGCATAGTCGACACAGAGGGGCGGGTGGATGGGGAAATAACGGGTTTACTCAGGGAAGGCCTCTTGGAAGAGTTGTGTTATTTTTAGGAGAATTTTGAAGGTGGGGAGAGTGGTAGACTGTCAGACCTGAAGGGGCAGGGAGTTCAAGACCCAAAGGATGACATGAACAAGGCACTGGTGGCGAAATAGATGCACTTAAGGTACAGAGAATAGGTTGGTTCTAGAGGAGTGGAGAGTGAGAGTTTTTTTTTATGATACTTGTTACGCACTTAATATGTTCCAGACAGATACAAGGTAATCAGTCCACGTCCAACATGGGGCTCACGATCTTCATCCCCATTTTACGGATGAGGTGACTGAGGCACAGAGAAGTGAAGTGATGTGCCCAAGGTCATACAATAGACAAGTGGCAATGGGACCTGAATGTTAGTAGTTTTGACTCCCAGGCCTGTGCTCTATCCACTAGGACAGGCTGCTTCATGGTGTGGGTTCGGTTGGAGTAGACAATCAGCAAGGTAAGGTAGGAGGGAGCGAGAATAACAAAATAATAATAACAACAATAATAATAGTGGTGTTAGGTAAGTACTTATTCCGTGCCAAACTCTGAACCAAGTGCTAAAGTAGATAAAGCTATTCAGGCTAGGACACAGTTCCTGTTCCATATAATAATAATAATAATAATGGCATTTATTAAGCACTTACTATGTGCAAAGCACTGTTCTAAGCACTGGGGAGATTACAAGGTGATCAGATTGTTCCACAGGGGGCTCACAGTCTTAATCCCCATTTTACAGATGAGGTAACTGAGGCCCAGAGAAGTTGTGACTTGCCCAAAGTCACACAGCTGACAATTGGCAGAGCAGGGATTTGAACCCCTGACCTCTGACTCCAAAGCCCGTGCTCTTTCCATTGAGCCACGCTGCTTCTCTGTGAAGTTTCATAGAGAAGTTTTCATAGAGAAACTCCATAGAAACTCTATGGAGTTTCACAGTCTAAGTAGGAAGAAACAGGTGTTTTAAACCCTATTTACAGATGAGAAGACTGAGGCAAAGAGAGGTTCAATCATTTGCCCGAAGTCACACAATAGACAAGTAGATGAGTAGGGATTAGAACTCAGGTCATCTGACTCCTAATCCTATGCCACACTGTTTCTCAACCATCTCCGTTTCCATCTCTATTACTCTGGTGGGAGAATTGAGATCAGAGTGACTGTGTGGCTTGCCTAAGGTCACAAACTGTGTTTGATGGTCAAACTTGGAAATGCAATTCCAGTCTTTTGACAACGATTCATTTGTTCTCTGCATTCGATCATATTTCTTTCCTTAACATGAAGCAGATATTGTGGTCATGAGTAGGAGTAGGATTTAAACCAGCAAGGCATTTTGGCTGCAGTATCTTGGCTCAGGATCTGAAAAGAATTGGGCTTAGTCTGGACCGAGAAGAATCAGGCTGTGGACAAGTGAGAGTTTGACTTAAAATGGAAAAAATGACACCCTAACTACCAATCCCTCAGGGACTTAGAGCTACTGGTGCTAATAGAGAAGCAGCATTGGACCTGGGTGTTAATCATTCATTCATTCATTCAATTGTATTTATTGAGCACTTACTGTGTGCAGAGCACTGTACTAAGAGTTTGGAAGAATACAATGTAACAATAAGCAGACACATTCCCTGGCCACAATGAGCTTGCAGTCTAGCGAGGGAGACAGACAATAATATAAATAAATAAATTACAGATATGTACATGAGTGCTCTGGGGCTGGAAGGGGGGATAAATAAAGGGAGCAAGTCAGGGTGACACAGAAGGGAGTGGGATTCCTGTCATGTGTCCTTGAGCAAGTTAGTTAACTTCTCTGGGCCTCAGTTTCCTCACCTGTAAAATGGGGATTCAATACCTGTTCTCCCTCCTCCTTGGAATGTGATCCCCATGTAGGACAGAGACTGTGTCTGATCTGTTTGTGTTGTATCTTCCCCAGTGTTTGGCACAGACCAAGTACTTAATAGCTAACCCAATTATTACTGTTTTCATTATGAATATATTTGGAGAGGTTAGATGGCATTTTGGGGGCCAGTTCTTGAATTATTATGTCAAGAATGCCGTGAACATTAATGGCACATGGTCTGACATGGTGTAGGACATTCTATAGTACCATATGGACTCTCCTCACAATTTGTTCATCAACCTCAGAGGGGAAGGAGCCTTCTGGCTCTTGCCATGCTAATGAATCCAAGGAACCTTGACTTCCGGTTATGCAGGGAAGGTGTTTACTGAAGCAGGTGTCTTGTGGTGATAGAGGGCCATTGGATAGTATAAACTGAAGTTGTCAGTTGTTAAGTGGTTCCAATGAGTGTTTTAAGCAAAAAGAAGAATGGAAAATTCCTAGCAAAACATAAAGAGAGTTGTTCTGAAGGGTAATAGAAGGGTAGACCAATGGAGATGTAAACACAGTGGGAAATAAAGACTTCATCTTTTTCATAGGGGAGAGTACTTTCTAAGCTTGCTGCCTTTTTTGGCAGGGTTAGCTTGAGATGAGACAGAGTAACAGGGAAAATGGTTTGGCGTTAATCTTTCCAATCAAGATTAAGCATTATTTTTTTTCAGGAAAGGGCGGTAATATATTTTTGTAGTACTGCATCTGCCTCAATTAAATAGCACATATGATGGGGTTCAGAGCAACAACAAAGCCTACAGTGACCTCTCCATAGGCAATCTACTGCTTTTTTTAATGGTATTTGTTAAGCACCTACTATGTGCAGGCACTGTACTAAGCCCTAGGGTAGATACAAACTAATTAGGTTAGATACAGTCCCTGCCCAACATGGGGCCCACAGTTTTGATCTCCATTTTGCAGATGACTTAACTGAGGCACAGAGAAGTGAAGTGACTTGTCTGAGGCCACACATAACAGATCAGTGGTGGAGCCTGGATTGGAACCCAGGTCCTCTGAATTGCAAGCCCATGGTCTTTCCTCTAGGCCATGCTGTTTCTCTCTACATCCTAAGTGCTCCAGCGCTTAGAACAGTACTTGGCACATAGTAAGTGTTTAACAAATACCATTTTTTTTAAACTCATATATTGTACATAAGACACTACAATGGACACTGAGTATCAGTATGGCTTTGTAGAATGTGGGTCTAACACATTGCAGAAAACTCTGTTTTCCAGAGTTTGAATTGATAAAGAAACTTCATACTCCCCAGAAGATAAATAACCACTGAATTGCAAACACAAGTCACTTAACTTCTCTGGGCCACAGTTGCCTCATCTGTAAAATGGGGATTATGACTGTGAACCCCACGTGGCACAACCTGATTACCTTGTATCTATCCCAGCGCTCAGAACACTGCTTGGCACATAGCTAAGCGATTAACAAATACCATCATTATTATTATTATTATTGTTATCTTCTTCACAAAAGGATATTGTTGTTGTGTAGCAGCTGAATTATACTTATTTTGATAACTGGGAACATTCTTTATGAGCTTGTTTTCACTCAGAAGATGCTTTCCTTTGTCCCCATTTTCCTGGTATGTGGAATATGGGATGGCTTTAATGGGGACCTTAGACATGGGACATTAAACATTATACATTAGACATGGGAATCTAATGAGATGTCTGAAGTTGGGGAATTGTCAGCAGAACGGGCTCCGGCTCTAAACATGGGCAGACTGGTTGCAATTTAGTTGTATTTAGGAGTAGATAGGTTGATAAATTCAAATAGAGTTAAGGACCTCTACTAGATGACCAGGTGGCTAGATGTCTTCCCCTCCCCATTGCCCCAACTTGCTCCCTTTGCTCTACACCCTTCCCCGCTCCATGCACTTGTGTATATATGTACATATTCATAATTCTATTTATTTTTATTAATGATCTGCATATATCTATAATTCTATTCATTTATAATGATGCTATTGATGCCTGTTTACTTGTTTTGATGTCTGTCTCCCTCCTTCTAGACTATGAGCCCGTTGTGGGCAGGGATTGTCTCTATTTGTTGTTGAATTGTGCTTTCCAAGCACTTAGCACAGTGCTCTGCACACAGTAAGTGCTCAGAATGAAATTCATTCATCCATTCAATTGTGTTTACTGAGCACTTACTGTGTGCAGAGCACTGTATTAAGCGTTTGGGAAGTACAAGTTGGCAACATACAGAGACGGTCCCTACCCAACAGCAGGCTCATAGTCTAGAAGGGGGAGACAGACAACGAAACAAAACATATTAACAAAATAAAATAAATAGAATAGTAAATATGTACAAGTAAAATAGAGTGATAAATCTGTACAAACATATACACAGGTGCTGTGGGGAGGGGAAGGAGGTAGGGCGGGGGGGGATGGAGGGAGGAGAGGAATGAGGGGGCTCAGTCTGGGAAGGCCTCCTGGAGGAGGTGAGCTCTAGTAGGGCTTTGAAGGGAGGAAGAGAGCTAGCTTGGCAGATGTGTGGAGGGAGGGCATTCCAGGTCAGAGGGAGTACAAGGGCCAGGGGTCGATGGTGAGACAGGCGAGAATGATGCACAGTGAGGAGGCTAGTGGCGGAGGAGCGGATGGTTTGGGCTAGGCTGAAGAAGGAAAGAAGGGAGGTGAAGTAGGAGGGGGCGAGGTGATGGACAGCCTTGAAACCGAGAGTGAGGAGTTTTTGCCTGATGCATAGGTTGATTGGTAGCCACTGGAGATTTTTGAGGAGGGGAGTAACATGCCCAGAGCGTTTCTGCACAGAGATGATCTGAGCAGCAGTGTGAAGTATAGATTTAAGTGGGGAGAAACAGGAGGATGGGAGATCAGAGAGGAGGCTGATGCAGTAATCCAGTCGGGATAGGATGAGAGATTGAACCAGCAGGGTAGCAGTTTGAATGGAGAGGAAATGAGGAGAGGCAGAAACTCCTCACCCTCGGCTTCAAGGCTGTCCATCACCTCGCCCCCTCCTACCTCAACTCCCTTCTCTCCTTCTACAGCCCACCCTGCACCCTCCGCTCCTCTGCCGCTAATCTCCTCACCGTGCCTCTTCTCGCCTGTCCTGCCATCGACCCCCAGCCCACGTCATCCCCCAGGCCTGGAGTGCCCTCCCTCCGCCCATCCGCCAAGCTAGCTCTCTTCCTCCCTTCAAAGACCTACTGAGAGCTCACCTCCTCCAGGGGGCCTTCCCAGACTGAGCCCCTTCCTTCCTCTCCCCCTCGTCCCCCCTCCATCCCCCCCATCTTACCTCCTTCCCTTCTCCACAGCACCTGTATGTATGTATATACGTCTGTACATATTTATTACTCTATTTATTTATTTTACTTGTACATATCTATTCTATTTATTTTATTTTGTTAGTATGTTTGGTTTTGTTCTCTGTCTCCCCCTTTTAGACTGTGAGCCCACTGTTGGGTAGGGAATGTCTCTATATGTTGCCATCTTGTACTTCCCAAGCGCTTAGTACAGTGCTCTGCACACAGTAAGCGCTCAATAAATATGACTGATTGATTGATTGAGAGGAGATGAATGAATGAATGACCACTCTGTCTCTTCACCAGTGAAGATGGCTTGACTTACTACATCACAGGCAGATGAGTTTTGATCTCATTTTTGAACCTCTCAAAGCGGGAAGGTTACCATAACCTCTCTGTTCATCTCTGCCTTCATCCTAACTTGGGAAATTCTTCCATATGTCTTACTTCAGTCATGCTAAAATGATCTGCTCAAGGAAAGGCATGAGAACACTGGATGAACCTTAGTCCTGAGACAACGAGTGAGAATATATGCTGAGAAATTGATGTGCCTCAGTTTCCTCATCTGTAAAATGAGGGTGAAACATCTATTCTCCCTTCCCCTTAGACTCTGATCCCCTCTTTGTACAGAGACTGTGTCTGATCTGTATATATTGTTTCTGCCCCAGTCATTAATATAATGCTTGGCACATAGTAACCCTTAACAAATACCATAATGATTGCTTTTATAGTGATAGTAGTTCTGGGTTCTTATCCCAGCTCCTCCACTTATCTGTTTTGTGACCTTGGGTAAGTAGATTCACATCTCTGTGCCTGAGTTACCTCATTTGTAAAATGGGGATTAAGACTGTGAGCCTCATGTGGGACATGGATGGGGTCCAACCTGATGATCTTGGAAGTACCCTAGCACATAGTATAGTGCCTTGCACTTAGTACACACTTAACATATACCATTAAAAAAAACAAAAACAAAAAACTAACTCTATTCTACTTGGTGCTTTGTTATTGTGGACTCCCTGGAAGATAGAACAGTTCTTGGCACACAGTAAGCGCTTAACAAATACTATCATCATTATTATTATCATTATTGAAAGATTTAGCAGTGCTAGGATTCTTTGCTTCTGATGAAAAATTGGTGGTGCTTTAGAAAACAGATTTTGAGGTCTTCCACCATGGTAGCACCATGGTAACAAAACAATTTTACTTTTCAACCTCAGGGAAACTCATATTTGTTCCTGGAAATCTGCTAGTTGTCTTAGCAGCCGGTGTTGATATGAGTGGAGGGTTTGGAGGGTAGTAGGGTTAAGTTGAGTTCTTTCCCCAGGAGTTCGTAAACCTCTTTGACCTGGACAACTTCTCATTTTACTATCAACCTGGAAAATCTTTCCACAGCTATTTTCCAGAGGACTGTCCCCGAGGAGGAAAACCCTGACAGTAGCATGCATGCTGCTGAATCATTCATTCATTCATTCATTCAATCGTATTTATTGAGCGCTTATTGTGTGCAGAGCACTGCACTAAGTGCTTGGGAAGTCAAGTTGGCAACACATAGAGATGGTCCCTACCCAACAGTGGGCTCACAGTCTAGAGGGGAGACAATCCAGCCTCCTCAGGGGTTTGTCCCAAAGCAGTGTGCTAAAAATGACCACCATAACACCAATAACATGGGTCTACCTGTTCCTTTAAATGTCACTTCAGGGTCAGAGCACAGTGAGTTGTTTTCCCAGGAGGGGACTGAGATTCAGGGGGTGGCAGAACTCGGACAACTGGTTTCTTTTCCTTTTTGGTGATGATCTGAGTTTGGGGAAGAAAAGCATCCAGGGCTGGAGGGTCCTTCTCCTCATTGATTCCTGCACATATAGCCTTTGGTTGTCATAAGTCACTGCCTTCTCTTTGAATAAGTGAAGTCAAGCTGCTCTCCCCTAATTGTCACCCGCTGTAGGTCGACTCCATTTCATTATCAAAGTGGAAAATCAAGAGTTATTTTCCAAAGCCTGCCATTTGTAGCTCATTATAATGCAATCCGACCTCCCGCTGAATGTCACTTTGCTCATGTTTTCAGAGCAACACAATCCAGTGTGTTTCCCATTAATCCTGCAATAAGTATGCTGATCGCCACCTGAAGTTGACCCAGCCTCATATTCCCTAATACTCAAATGCAAAAATTATGCAGAAATATTAACACTAATTGCCTTGAGTGTTGGGAGACAGTTTTAGACATGACTGCTTCTAAGTCCTTGTCACATGTGAATTTGAATACATTACATAGAAATGCACCTTATAGCCTGTAGAAGGGGTAGATCCATCCAAGCCAGTCCGTTCCCAAACATTAGTTAAGCTTTGGAAAAAGAAGTCTCCACTTCTACTATTAGTTCCTTTTTATAGAGAGGATAAATTAAGATCCAGGGGGATAGAGTAGCTTGGGTATGGACACCAAATGGTCTAGGCCAAAAATAGAAAAAGAATTCAGGAATCCTGACTCTGAGGCCCTGGTTGGATTCTCAAGGCTATACTTCTAGCTGTTTGGGAACTATCACAAGGAGAAAAAAAAAGAGCAAGAGCAATTCATTCCCATGGGACATGTCCCATGTTTGTGAGATAGACATATGCCTATGGACATGTTTATCATGGTCTTTCATTTATAAAGATAGGAGTCGTCACTAAACAAGAAGATGATACTGAGCATTTTCTTTCAGAATCTTTAAAGTGTGCAAGGATGAGAGTAATTCAAATTTCCCTTAGCAACACTGCAAGCAACAGTAACATAATGGAGTTGAACTTGAATGCCTAATGAGTTCTAAACTGAGAAATGATGTGATGCCATCTTCCAGATTTTAATTCACACATGATTCTATTAATGTTCCATCACTCATATCTTCTGGTTGACTAGTAATTCCAAATAATAGTAAAGGCTTTGCCTCTGCAATCTAGACTAGACTGTAAGTTCCTTGTGAGCAGAGAACATGTCTAACAACTCTGTTATATTGTACTCTCCCAGAGTTTAGTACAGTGCTCCACACACTGTAAGTGCTCAATAAATACGATTGATTGATTGAGTCTGAGAACTATCTTTAATAGAACACATGCAACGAGTGGACTTTGGGAGCTTTAAGAGACCTTTTCAGAACAATAATGCGGGCAGGTAAGGGTAACTCTACTGGCCAGCCAACCTTGCTCCTGAATTAGATTTTTCTCTTGGCAAATTTTCAGGTATAGAGATTCCAAATGGGAGGATAATTGTTATCATTCATGCAGCATTTCTATGAAACAGGGTCAGCAGTTGATAAAGGTGAGATGAAGGAGCCGTGGAAAGACATCAGACATTTTGAAATGATCCACAGAGGAATATTAGTGAAGGAGAAAGTGACTTCAGATTCTTACTTCCACTCTACACTGTAAGCTCACTGTGGGCAGAGAACATGTCTACCAACTCCGTTGTATCATACTCCAACAAGCACTCAGTACAGGGCTCTGCACACAATAGGCGCTCAATAAATACCATTGCTGATAAAGCTTCTTCAGCCAAGATTGAAGGTGTCTCTGGGTCCTTGTTTAAATGAGCACCCAGCAGCAAAGCTGTGGATGGACCAAGTTTCTGAAACAATAACTCAGACTCAGTATAATCTCAGCTCAGGTGCTAAGCCAGTTTCAGCGCTTACCCCTAAAGAAAAAGTAGAAGTAATAGTACTTATTAAGTGCTTATTGTGTGCAGAGCCATGTACTAAGCCCTGGGAGAGAATACATGGGTGGGAATTAGACACAGTTTCTGACCCTTGGAGGGCTCACAGTTTAAGAACATTAGTGGGGAGAAGGGACTGGAGGCAGAAACAACAGGAATGAAGGAAATTCAAGACACAACCCAGACAAATACACAAAATAAAAACAAAATCAGTAACATGTGAGGAGCAGAATTTCAGGTTCCCTGGGGCTCAGAGTTCAGGGCATACCCATAGCTACAACAATCTCTTCAGTAGCCACCACACTTCTAAAGAGCAGGAAATATTTTCTATTCCTGTTAGATGCCTTTCTCAACCATGATGGGGGAAGGAAAGAAACAGATAGTAACTAAAACATTTGAGAAAGGAGGCAGCAGATACAGCTGAGGAGCTAGTAGGGCTTTGAGAAAGAAGGTGAAGCTTTAGGAGTACTTTCGGAGAGGCAGCTAGAGTTAGAAATCTGATTTATTGATGATCTGATTGATGATTGGCAACAGTTCTCCACTGCTGTTGTGCTGCGAGGGAAGGAAAGACTTTTAGAGCCCCAGGACACCATCTGCTAAGAAAGAAAACTCTTTCAAGGAGTTATTGAAGCCATACTTCTTTACAAAGGTGATATAATTTTAGCATCAGCAGGAGATGGTTGGATTCCCTGCTGTTGTTTGGAAGCAGGAGAAAGAAAGAAGCTGCCTATAGCTGTAACAACAGGGCTGCCTCGTTGGCAAGGAAGAGATCAACAGAGTTGAGTCTAACAATACAGAGCTGCAGATGAATTTTGGGCTGAAGCTAAGTTTTTCATATTTCACCACTTTAGGATATGTAAAAGTATAAGTGAGAAAATGCCTGTCCTAGTAGAAAGCACAAAGGCCTGAGAACCAGGAGACTCCACCTGGAATCCCAGCTCCACCACTGCTCCCTAGGTGATCTTGGGCAAGTCATTTAACCTCTATAGCCCTCAGTCAGTTTCTTCATGCGTTAAATGGGAATTAAATGATATGTAAGTCCCGTGTGGGCCAAGGACTGGATCCTATCTCAATACGGCAAGTTCGCCTTACTTCGGGGTTTATTGGGAATCCCCACATTATAGAACAGAGTTCATCTTGACATCTGATCCAGTGTTATAAAACATATTGGTTAAATTCCAGGATCATCCATTTTCCAGAATGTACATCCTCCTGAAATGTTCCAATTCTTACAGGATTCTGGGTACTGTCTTCTCATGCCAGGGAAGGCAGGAAGTGGCTATTACTGTCCCCACCTTCAAAGCCTAACTGATGGCACATCTCTTCCAAGATGCCTTCCCTGGCTAAGCCCTCCTTTCCTCTTCTCCCATGCCCTTCTGCATCGCCCTGACTTGCTCCATTTAATCACCCACCCCTAGAGGACTTAGGTTCGTATCTGTAATTTTATTTATTTTATATTAATGTCCATCTCCCTTTCTAGACTGTAAACTTGCTGTGGGAATGTATCTGTTCTGTTGTTATATTGTACTCTCCCAAGAGCTTAGTACAGCACCCTGAACACAGTAAGCACTCAACAAATAAGATTGACTGACTGACTTGTTGGAATAGGTTTCCTACATCTTTAATTTTCCTTGGGACTTTGGGGAATGTTTTCTCTGGCCATAGGAGAGAGGAAAGAGTTGTGGTTCCTGACATGAGCCAGGAACAGATGCCCTGGGCATTGCCCAGCTCTGACTTCAGCAGGGGTTGCACACTCCAGACCCCAATCTAAACCCTTGCCTCATACTCCGCAGGGAGGGGCTTCCTGCCAGCCTCAACTGTTTTCTATGTGTTGAGCCCAGTGTGTGTCTGTGTTTCTCACTCGCCACTCCTTGGGCTTGACCTGTGTCTATATATCCCTCTCCTTGATGTGTGTGTGTGTGTGTGTGTGTGTGTGTGTGTCCTCCTTACTGACAGTGTGTATATGTCTTCTTATATTGTACTCTCCCAAGCACTTAGTACAGTGCTTTGCACACAGTAAGGGCTCAATAAACATGATTGAATGGATGAATGAATTTTGAGAATGTGTGCTTCTTTCTGGGCCCAGGTATGATTCTCATTTTTCCTCAACCCCTCTTCTGCACCCTCTTCTCAGGAGCCCAACTTTTAGGCACCTCTTTCCCCCTGAACATCCCTCTCTGTGAAGTCCCACCCCACATTCACCCCCGGTCTGTGAATTTCAATCTGTCACACCTGCAACCCACACCAACATTTAAAGAAGGAAGCCAGGTTAAATGTTTGCGCCAGGAGACAGGAAACAAGTCTTTTGTTAGAATTCACTCTTCTGTGATTGACAGTCTAAACACACAAATTATATAATAATAATAACGATGGCATTTAACAAGCATTTACTATTCACTGTTCTAAAAGCTGGGGTGGTTACAATGTGATCAGGTTGTCCCACAGGGGCTCACAATCTTAATCCCCATTTTACAGATGAGGTAACTGAGTCATGGAGAAATTAAATGACTTGTCCAAAGTCACACAGCTGACAATTGGCGGAGCTGGGATTTGAACCCCTGACCTCTGACTCCAAAGCCCGTGCTCTTTCCACTGAGCCACACTGCTTCTCAAATGACAGAACTGAGCCACTGTGTAAACCACGGTGGGAAATCCGTGCCAAGTGCTGGTCTCTGCATGTTAGGGAGGACGTGATAGAACTGAAGAAGATACAGAAAAGGTCAACCCAGACAGTCAGGGGAATGGAGAAATGTCCGAATGAGGAGAGAGTGAAAAGGTTAGGCTACTTCAATATGGAAAGTCAAAAGAGGAGAAACGAGAACCAGCTGAGGTCGACATAATCATAAAGGACGTGGGTAGGGTGAAAAAAGAGCTTATGTTCAATAGATCTCACCTCAACAGGACAAGGGGTTACCCACTGAAGCTTGAAGGTGGTAGGTTCAAAACAAGCCGAAGAAATCACTTTTTCCCAAAGCAGATGGTAGGCATTTGGAAAGTGTTATCTTGAGAAGTTGAAAATATCACCGGGGTTCAAAGAGGGGTTTGGATAAATTCATGGACAAGCCATCCAGAATGGGTTATTAGAGGGAAAATATACCTTTAATTGACCTTTAACATTAAGATTAAAGTGATCAGATGTCCTGATTTGGTTGGAAGCATCCCCAGGTTTCAAGACCTATTCCCTTAACCACTTTAGGCTCTATGGGACACATTTGTATCTTCTAAAATCTAGTAAGTGCTCAATAAATACAATTGACTGATCTAAAGAAAGGGAGGAAATAAAGTGAGCCAATCTGATGGGGGATGAGAATAGGGAGAAGCATACAGACAGGAGCCACCTTCCTTACCGTGGGCAGGGAATGTATCTACCAACTCTGTTAACCAAACGCTACCACTTTAGTACAGTCACTCATTCTATCCCAACTAGATTACTGCATCAACCTTCTTTCTGGCCTCCCAACCTCCTGTCTCTCTCCACTTCAGTCCACACTGCACTCTGCTGCCCAGATTATCTTTCTACAGAAATGCTCTGGGCATGTCACCCCCGCCTGCTAAAAAATCTTCAGTGTTTGCCTATCAACCTCCATATCAAACAAAAACTCGTCACTATTGACTTCAAAACTTTCAATCACCTTTGCCGCTTCTTACCTCACCTTCCTTCTCTCCTTCTTCATGCCAGCCTGCACACTCCACTCCTCTGGTGCTAACGTTCTCACTGTGCCTCAATCTCGCCTGTTTTACCACCGACCCCTGGCCCAGGTCCTACCTCTGGCCTAGAATGCCCTCTCTCCTCAAATTCGCCAAACAATCACACTCCCCCGCTTCAAAGCCCTACTGAAGGTGCACTTCCTCCAAGAAGCCTTCCCAGACTGTCCCTTTTTCCTCAGCTCCCCACCCCTTCCACCTCACCTTGCCCCACTTCCTTTGCTCTCCCCCGAGCTCCACAGCACTAATGTATATATCTATAATTCTATTTATTTATATTGATGCCTGTTTACTTGTTTTGATGTCTGTCTCCCCCTCTCCCCCACCCAGACTGTAAACCAGTTGTGGGCAGAGATTATCTCTATTGCTGAATTGTACTTTCCAAGCACTTTGTACGGTTTTCTGCACACAGTAAGCACTCAATAAATATGACGGGATGAATGAATGAATGTTAGAGAAGCAGTATGGCGTGGTGGATAGACCACGGGCCTGGGAGTCAGAAGGTCATGGGTTCTAATCCCGGCTCCGCCACTTGTCTGCTGTGTGATTTTGGGCAAGTCACTTTCTCTGTGCCTCAGTTACTCATCTGCAAAATGGGGATCGAGACTGTGAGCCCCACGTGGGAAAGTGACTGAATCCAACCTGATTTGCTTGTATCCACCCCAGCATTTAATAAATACCTTCATTATTATTATCACTATTATTATATTATGCCCTCCCCCCCAAGTGCTTAATACAGTTCTCTGCACACAGTAAGTGTTCAATAAATACTAATGATTGATGGATTGATTCGCCCTAGGCAACATGGCCTAGGAGGAACAGCAAGGACCTGGGAACCATGAGACTCGAGTAATAATCTTATCTCCGTCACTGACATGTGGGTGACCTTGAGCTAGTCGCTTTACTTTTCTGTACCTCAACTTACTCATATTTTAAAATGGAGATAGAGTACCTGTTGTTGTTCCCCCTTAGACTGTGAGTCCCTTGTGGGACAGGGACAGTATCCAGTTTGATTATTTTGTATCTACTCCAATGCTAAGCATGCAATAAGAGCCTAACAAATATCATTACCAACATCCTTTGAAGGGGAGAAAGAGGAGGTATGGGGGAGTGGAGGATGGTTTTGGAGAGTACAGGTAAGGGCTGCCACCCATCAGTCTTTCAATGGTATTTATTAAGTGCTTACTGTGTACAGAGCACATTATTATTAATGTCTGTTTTCCCCCCCTCTATACCGTAAACTCATTGTGGGCAGGGAATATCACTGTTTATTGTTGTCTTGTACTTTCTCAGGCGCACACAGTAAGCATTCATTCAATACGATTGAAAGAATACTAAGCGCTTTGGAGGGGACAGTAGAGTTGGTAAACACGATCCCTGCCCTTGAACAACTTATAGTCTAGTGGGGAAGACAGACATGGAAATAAATTAAAGATAAGGGAAGAGGCAGAGTATTATGTGATGTATATAAAGTGCTGTGGAGCCCGGGGAGTGCTTGCTGTAGCAGAGTGAGCGAGTCCCTGGTGTGGGCACCCCCAGGGCATGGCAGGAGCACACAACAGCATCATCAGGGCACTGCAGGCACACCACAGTACCACCAGGGCACTGCAGGGACTCACGGGCTTTGGAGTCAGAGTTCATGGGTTCAAATCCCAGCTCTGCCAATTGTCAGCTGTGTGACTTTGGGCAAGTCACTTCACTTCTCTGTGCCTCAGTTACCTCATCTGGAAAATGGGGATTAAGACTGTGAACCCCACGTGGGACAACCTGATCACCTTGTAACCTCCCCAGCGCTTTGAACAGTGCTTTGCACATAGTAAGCGCTTAATAAATGCCATTATTATTATTGTTATTATTATTATTATTATTATTATTATCACAGCATCCCCAGGGCACTGCAAAGGCACACCAAAGCACTATCACACTGCAGGGACACACAGGAAGATTCATGGGGCTAATGCACAGGAAGGTCACAGTTGTCTGAGCCCTGGGCTTGTGAAGCCTGGGAGTTAGGTGGCTTCAGGTGTCCTCAGTACCACTGATAGAGGTAGGACGTGGGCCAGGGGTCGATGGCTGGGCAGGTGAGAACGAGGCACAGTGAGAAGGTTAGCACTAGAGGAGCTGAGTGTGAGGACTGGGCTGTAGAAGGAGAGAAGGGAGGTGTGGTAAGAGGGGTCAAGGTGAGAGATTGATAGGTGATCACTTAAGTGCTTCCCCACGGATGCCTCCGTGGTCCAGGTGGAAGGGACGGCTCTGCTACATTCAGTGGAGACTTTGCTACCACTACACCCTTGGTGGCATTACTGCTCTGTCGGAATAACAGTTGAAGCAGTATGGCCTAGTGGGCAGAGCATGGGAGTCAGAAGGACCTGGGTTCTAATCCTAGCTCTGCCACTTGTCTGCTGTGGGACTTTGGGCAAGTCACTTCATTTCTCTGGACCTCAGTTACCTGATCTGTAAAATGGGGATCAAGACCGTGAGCCCCATGTGGGACTGAGACTGTGTTCAACCCAATCTCCTTGTATCCACCCCAGTGTTTAGTACAGAGCCTAGCGCATTAAGCGCTTAACAGATGCCACAATCATCATCATCATCATCATCATCACTGACAGAGTGTCCATTACTGGGGATGTTTTGTAGGGCTGCTGGAATGTTCCAAATGCTGGGTAAGGTCAAGTAGCAAAAAATTCTTCTCTCCCCTCTTTTTCTCTTGTCCCTCTTCTTTCTTTTTATTTCTCCTCACTTCCCCCCTTTCTTGCCCTTCCTCCTCAAGCCTCTTATTCCCTATCTTCTTTTCTTTTTCCATGTCTCCTGAGTCTCCCTTCTTTCCCTTTCTCCCCTCTCCCACTTCTCTTTCTCTGCCCCTCTGATCTCACCCTCCCAACTTTGCTCTGCTCCATTCCTCCAGAGGTAACGGGTGGATGTCAAGAAGGCTATCTACCACGGGCATCTTGTAGCCACGGTTCAAGACAGCGCACTGGGCTGGATGGACCACTGGTCTGACCTATTTAAACACTTTTCTTAATGGAGAGATTGAACTCCCTGAATGCAAATGCATCATGAGTAAAATTGCTTTGGGTTGCATTGGGAGCTTTTGCAATTTCCAGCACTAAATTCTTCCAACCCCATTGGGACTGATTAAGTAGCGTAGCAACACTTCTCCAAGGAGGAGACTGGAAATAGAAAGGAAAGTCAATGAAGAAACATGAGGGAGAGGCTCAGAATTTACAAGGGCTGCAGGGAACTAGGAATAAGAAAGCTAAAAACTAATGGAGATTTACCACCACATGGTAAGTCAGTGGCTCTTTTCTGGTTCTGTTTCTGTCTATACACCTATCTCTGCAGCAGCAGCAGAAGCAACAGTCATGACAGCAGGTGCAGTGTTTAATAATAATAATGGTATTTGTTAAGCACTCACTATGTGCAAAGCACTGTTCTAAGCACTGGGGAGGTTACAAGGAGATCAGGTTGTCCCACGGGGGCTCACAGTCTTAATCCCCATTTTACAGATGAGGGAACTGAGGCACAGAGAAATGAAGTGGCTTGCCCAAAGTCACACAGCTGACAATTGATAGAGTAGGGATTCAAACCCATGACCCCTGACTCCAAAATCCATGCTCCTTCCACTGAGCCACGCTGCTTATTGAGCATTGATGGTGTACAGAGGATCGCGCAAAATGCTCACCAAGGCAGCATGGCTCAGTGGAAAGAGCACGGGCTTTGGAGTCAGAGGTCATGGGTTCAAATCCCAGCTCCGCCAATTGTCAGCTGTGTGACTTTGGGCAAGTCACTTTACTTCTCTGCGCCTCAGTTACCTCATCTGCAAAATGAGGATTAAGACTGTGAGCCCCCCGTGGGACAACCTGATCACTTTGTAACCTCCCCAGCGCTTAGAACAGTGCTTTGCACATAGTAAGCGCTTAATAAATGCCATTATAAAAAAAAAAAGGAAAGTGACAGGACCTGCCAGCAAATAGCTAGCAATCTAATGGGGAAGTCAAGCCCACTTAAGCAAGGAATGACAAATGACAACAACTACATGACACACTTGAATTCATTCATTCATTCAATCGTATTTATTGAGCACTTACTGTGTGCAGAGCACTGTACTAAGCACTTGAATGTTTATCAAATATCAAAACAATAATAATTATGGCATTTGTTAAGCACTTACTATGTGCCAGTCACTGTACTAAGCACAGGGGTGGATACAAGTAAATTGGGTTGGACACAATCCCTTGTCCCATGTGGGGCTCACAGTCTCAATCCTCATTTTACAGATAAGGTAACTGAGGCACAGAGAAGTGAAGTGACTTGCCTAAAATCACACAGCAGACAAGTGGTGGATCCAGAATTAGAACCCATGATCTCCTGACTCCCAACCCCATGCTCTAGCCACTACACCATGATGGTTCTCTACATCAACAAGGCATCAACAACAAGGCTTGCCTGCTTTTATCAGGCAAAAACTCCTCACCCTCAGCTTCAAGGCTGTCTATCACCTTGCCCCCTCCTACCTCACCTCCCTTCTCTTCTTCTACAGCCCAGCCCGCACCCTCCGCTCCTCTGCCATTAATCTTCTCACTGTGCCTCGTTCTCGCCTGTCCCGCCGTCGACCCCCTGGCCCATGTCATCCCCCTGGCCTGGAATGCCCTCCCTCCGCACATCCGCCAAGCTAGCTCTCTTCCTCCCTTCAAAGCCCTACTGAGAGCTCACCTCCTCCAGGAGTCCTTCCCAGACTGAGCCCCTCCTTGCTCTCCCCCTCCTCCCCCTCCCCATCCCCCCGCCTTACCTCCTTCCCCTCCCCAGAGCACCTGTATGTATGTTTGTATGTATTTATTACTCTATTTTATTTGCACATATTTATTCTATTAATTTTATTTTGTTAATATGTTTTGTTTTGTTGTCTGTCTCCCCCTTCTAGACTGTGAGCCCGCTGTTGGGTAGGGACCATATCTATATGTTGCCAAGTTGTACTTCCCAAGTGCTTAGTACAGTGCTCTGCACACAGTAAGCGCTCAATAAATACGATAGAATGAATGAATGAATGAATGAATGTGAGTTGTTGTTTTTTTACCGTATTTGTTAAACGTTTACTATGTGTCAGGCACTGTACTAAGCCCTGGGGTAGATACAAACTAATTAGGTGTTGGACACAGTCCATGTCCTACATGGTCATCTTAATCCCTATATTTTCAGATGAGGTAACTGGGGCAGAGAAGTGTCTTGCCCAAGGTCCCACAGCAGACATAGCTAAAAGAAGAGATTTAAAAAAAATTGATGATGATGGGTAATGATGATGGAGTCTCCCATTCAGATGCAAGGCAAACCTCAGTGCAATCTCCAAGACTTCAGGACCTAGAACTAGCACGGAGGCACTGAACCGTGTGAGCCACCCATCACTCCAGTTACTCCCGATTCCCGGGGCCTAGCCAGGTGAAGAAAGGATGCTTCCCTACCCCTTTGACCCCTCAGGTTCCACCATTTCCACTTGGGTTGTGGTTTAACTGGCAGCAGATTGTGCTTGCCTCAACCTTAGAACTCCGGGAAGGTGACTGCCACAAACACAGCTGTCGCTTCTGGGGCTGGTTTTTTGTTTATTTAAAAGGTATTTGTTGAGTGCTTACTTGGTGCCAGGCACTGGATTAAGCACTGGATAATCAGGTTGGACACAGTCCCTATCCCATGTGGGGCTCACAATCTTAATCCCCATTTTACAGATTAACTAACTGAGGCATGGAGAAGTTAAGTGACTTGCTCAAGGTCACAAAACAGGTGTGGTGGAGTTGAGATTAGAACCCGGGTCCTCTCACTCCCCAGGTCTGTGCTTGCCCGAAATACTGCTGCTTCCTTCATTTTGGGTATTTTCTGTTTCCTTTGTATTTTTGTTGGCCTTTCAGTCAGTCAATCAATCACTGGTATTTACTGAGCACTTACTGTGTGCAGAGCACTGTAGAGAAGCAGCGTGGCTCAGTGGAAAGAGCACAGGCTTTGGAGTCAGAGGTCAGGGGTTCAAATCACGGCTCCACCAATTTTCAGCTGTGTGACTTTGGGCAAGTCACTTAACTTCTCTGTGCCTCAGTTCCCTCATCTCTAAAATGGGGATTAAGACTGTGAGCCCCCTGTGGGACAACCTGATCACCTTGTAACCTCCCCAGAGCTTAGAACAGTGCTTTGCACATAGTGAGCACTTAATAAATGCCATTATTATTATTATTATTATTATTACTAAACCCTTGGGAGAGTACAATGCAATAGAGTGGTAGACATAATCCCTGCCAAACACAATTCCTGCCCACAAAGGAATTTACAGTCTTCAGGAGGAGAGTCAAAAATCAATTATAGATAAGAGAAACAGTAGAGCATAAGAATATCTACATATAAGGAAATGCAGGGCTGGGTACGTAAGGGGTACACAGCTAAGTACACAGAAAATGCAGAGGTTAGCACAGGTAGGAGAAATGGTGGCTTAATCCTTTTGGAGGAGCTGGTGACTTCAGAAGAACTTTGAAGGCGGAGAGAATGATGGTCTACCAGGTAGGAAGGAGAAGAGAGTTCCTGACCAGAGGGAGGACATGGGCAAGAAATCGACAACAAGACAGTCAGTCAGTCAGTCAATCATATTTACTGAGTGCTTACTATGTGCAGAGCACTGTACTAAGCGCTCGGGAGAGTAAAACATAACAATAAACGGACACATTCCCTGCCCATGACAAGCTTACCATCTAGAGGGGAGCTTAAATGAAATTGAGGTCCAGGGTGTAGGTTGGCATTAGAGGAATGGAGTGTGGGGACTGGGTTATAGTAGGAAATCAGAGAGTTAAGGTAAGAGGGAGAGAGCGGATTGAGCACCTTAAAGCTGATGGTAAGGAGTTTCTGTTTGATACTGAAAGCTCACCTTCTCCAGAAGGCCTTCCCAGACTGAGCCCCCCTTTTCCTCTTCTCCTCCTCCCCTCCCCATTGCCTCTACTCCCTCTCTCTGCTCTACCCCCTCCCCACCCCATAGCAATTATGTATGTATGTACACATTTATTATTCTACTTATTTTATTAATGATGTGTATATATCTATAATCCTATTTATATTGATGTTATTGATGCCTGTCCACTTGTTTTGTGTTGTTTTGTTGTCTCTCTGCCCTCTTCTAGACTGTGAGCCCATTGTTGGGTAGGGATTGTCTCTATTTGTTGCTGAATTGTACTATCCAAGAGTTTAGTACAGTGCTCTGCACACAATAAATGCTCAATGAATACGATTGAATGAATGAATGAATGAATGAATGAGTGCAGAAATGGTTGGGAATCCACTGGAGTTTCTTACATATTTGTTGCCAATTTCTTCTCACTCCCTCATTCTCACTCCCTTATTCTCAGTGGGACCTCATCTTTACTTCATACGTGTATTTCTTCCCCAGGGCTTAATATGGTGCTTTGCACAGAGTAAGCGCTTAATAAATACTATAATTACTGCTATTTTTACTGTGTGACCTTGGCCAAGTCACTGCTCTGTGCTTCAGTTTCATCATCTGCAAAATGGGGATTCGGTCTCTGCTCTCCTGCCTGCTTAGATTGTGAGTCCTATGTGGGACTTGATTATCTTGTATCTCCCCCAGTGCTTAGTACAGTGCTTGACACATAGTAGGCAGAAAATAAATATCACAATAATTATTGCTATTATTACCAGTGGTTTTGTCAGTGCCACTAGCACTGCCAATTGTGTTCTTTCTGGGGCATGTTGGGCAACAAGTGAGCAGGCAGGCAGTGGTGAGTAGACAGGGAAGACGGCCCCAAATTTTACATGCAATTCCCATTTATGGCTAAAGTGATCACAGTAAAGTGTCAATGTTGTGGCATAGTGTCAGAGAAGCAACATGGCTTGGTGGAAAGAGCATGGGTTTGGGAGTCAGAGGTCGTGGGGTTCTAATCCCGGCTCAGCCACTTGTCAGCTATGTGACTTTGGGTAAATCACTGAACTTCTCTGTGCCTCAGTTACCTGTTGTGGGTTCTAATCCTGGGTCCACCACTTGTCAGCTGTGTGACTTTGGGCAAGTCACTTAACTTTTCTGCACCTCAGTTACCTCATTTGTACAATGGGGATTAAGACTGTGAGCCCCACGTGGGACAGCCTGATTACCTTGTATCTACCCCAGCACTGAGAACAGTGCTTGACACTTAGTAAGCACTTAACAAATACAATCATTATTATTAACAGCAGACAGAGGGCAGAGTGAATACCTCAGTCATTCATTCAATCATATTTATTGAGCACTTACTGTGTCCAGAGCACTGTACTACGTGGTTGGGAGAGTACAGTAAACCAATAAACAGACACATTCATTCATTCAATCATATTTATTGAGCACTTACTGTGTGTAGAGCACTGTACTAAGCTCTTGGTAAGTACAAGTTGGCAACATATAGAGACGGTCCCTACCCAACAACGGGCTCACAGTCTAGAAGGGGGAGACAGACGACAAAACGAAATATGTGAACAGGTGTCAAGTCATCAGAATAAATAGAAGTAAAGCTAGATGCACATCAACAAAATAAAATGAATAGAATAATAAATATGTACAAGTGAAATAGAGTAATAAATCTGAACAAACATATATACAGGTGCTATGGGGAGGGGAAGGAGGTAGGGCGGGAGGGATGGGGAGGGGGAGAGGAAGGAGGGGGCTCAGTCAGGGAAGACCTCCTGGAGGAGGTGAGCTCTCAGTAGGGCTTTGAAGGGAGGAAGAGTGCTATCTTGGTGGATGTGCAGAGGGAGGGCATTCCAGGCCCGGGGGAGGATGTGGACTGAGGGTCGATGGCAGGACAGGTGAGAATGGGGCTCAGTGAGGAGGTTAGCTGCAGAGGATCAGAAGGTGTGGGCTGGGCTGCAGAAGGAAAGAAGGGAGGTGATGCAGGAGGGGGCGAGGTGATGGACAGCCTTGAAGCCGAGAGTGAGAAGTTTTTGCCTGATGCATAGGTTGACTGGTAGCCACTGGAGATTTTTGAAGAGGAGAGTAACATACCCAGAGCGTTTCTGCACAGAGATGATCCGGGTAGCAGCGTGAAGTATAGACTGAAGTGGGAAGAGACAGGAGGATGGGGGATCAGAGAGGAGGCTGATGCAGTAATCCAGTCGGTTTAGGATGAGAGCTTGAACGAGCAGGGTAGCGGTTTGGATGGAGAGGAAAGGGTGGATCTTGGCGATGTTGCGGAGGTGAGACCGGCAGGTTTTGGTGATGGATTGGATGTGAGGGGTGAACGAGAGAGCAGAGTCGAGGATGACACCAAGTTTGCAGGCTTGAGAGACTGGAAAGATGGTAGTGCCATTTACAGTGATGGGAAAGTCAGGGAGAGGGCAGGGTTTGAGAGGGAAGATTAGTCTTGGGAGTTCAGTCTTGGACATACTGAGTTTTAGATGGAGGGCAGACATCCAGATGGAGATGTTTTGAAGGCAGGATGAGACATGAGCCTGAAGAGAGGGAGAGAGAACAGGGGCAGAGATGTAAATTTGGGTGTCATCAGCGTAGAGATGGTAGTTGAAGCCATGGGAGCGAATGAGTTCACCAAGGGAGTGAGTGTAAATAGAGAGCAGAAGGGGACCAAGAACTGACCCTTGAGGAACCCCTACAGTAAGGGGATGGGAGGGGGAGGAGGAGCATGCAAAGGAGACTGAAAATGAACGGCTGGAGAGATAAGAGAACCAGGAAAGGACAGAATCTGTGAAGCCAAGTTTGGATAGTGTGTTGAGGAGAAGGGGGTGGTCCACAGTGTCGAAGGCAGCTGAGAGGTTGAGGAGGATTAGGATAGAGTAGGATCCGTTGGATTTGGCAAGCAGGAGGTCATTGGTGACCTTTCAGAGGGCAGTTTTGGTGGAATGTAGGGAAAGGAAGCCAGATTGGAGGGGGTCAAGGAGAGAGTTGGCGTTGAGGAATTCGAGGCAGCAGGTGTAGACGACTCGTTCAAAGAGTTTAGAAAGGAATGGTAGGAGGGAGATAGGGTGATAACTAGAAGGGTAGGTGGGATCAAGAGAGGGCTTTTTTAGGATGGGGGAGACTTGAGGGCTTGTTTGAAGGCAGAGGGGAAGGAACCAGTGGAGAGTGAGCGGTTGAAGATGGAAGTTAAGGGGGGGAGGAGGGAAGGGGCGAGAGATTTCATAAGATGAGAGGGAATGGGGTCAGATGCACAGGTGGCCGGAGTAGCACTTGAGAGGAGGGAAGAGATCTCATCTGAGGATACTGCTGGGAAGGATGGCAGAGTAGCGGAGAAAGTTGAGAGCCGGGTGGTTGGAGAAGGGGGAGGAGTGGCTTTGGGGAGCTCAGACCTGATGGAGTTCATTTTACTGATGAAGTAGGAGGCCAGATTGTTGGGGGTGAGGGAAGGAGGAGGGAGAGGAACAGGGGGCCTGAGAAGGGAGTTAAATATACGGATGAGCTGACGGGATGATTGAGGTCCTTGTTGTCCACATTAGCTAACTATTTTTGGGATTCCTGTCTTCTCCCTGAGCTGCCACCTCATGAGGTGCTGTAGGTGGTTTTGTCTCCACTGATATCCTGGCTCCTGCAGGTATTCCCTTACTTCTGGCTCTTTCCACCTCTCCACCATGGTGAGGTACCAGGTTGGCTTTGCGGGGAAGCTAGAAACAATTAGCAAAAAAGTGAATAATTGGCTCTCTCGCTGACTTCCCTGTCTCCAGGCTCTCTCCTCTTCAGTCCATAATTCCTTCTGTTGTATGAATTATTTTTCTAAAAAATCATTCTGTGCACATGTTCCCACTTCTCAAAACCCTTCAACAGCTGCTCATCACCATCGGCCTCAAAGAACTCAAACAACTCTCTTTCTCCTATCTATCCTCACTCATCTCCCACTTCACCCCAGCTCATATACTTCATTCCACTAATACCAACCTACTCACTGTGCTTCCATCTTGTCTCTGTTGCCATTGACTTCTTGTCCATGCCCTTCTTCCTTCCTGGAACTCCTTCCCTGCTCATATCCAACAGACCATCACTCTCCCCATATTCAAATCCTCACTAAAATGATATCACCTCCAGGAATCCTTCCCTGAATAAACCTCTCATCTCTTCACCCTATTTCACCTCCCTCTGGGTCGCCTATTCATTTAAGTAGAGAAGCAGCGTGGCTCAGTGGAAAGAGCACGGGCTTTGGAGTCAGAGGTTGTGGGTTCAAATTCCAGCTCTGCCAATTGTCAGCTGTGTGACTTTGGGCAAGTCACTTCAGTTCTCTGTGCCTCAGTTACCTCTTCTGTAAAATGGGGATTAAGACTGTGAGCCCCCTGTGGGACAACCTGATCACCTTGTAACCTCCCCAGCGCTTAGAACAGTGCTTTGCACATAGTAAGTGTTTAATAAATGCCATTAAAAAAGTCTGTATGTTCTAAGCACTTTGAAGCTCACCCCATCCTGACCACTGCAGCAGTTATGTTCATATCATTATATTCTGTCGGTTCCTACTGCCTGTAAATTATTTTAATGTATGTCTCCTCCACTATATCGTAAACTTCTTGAAGACAGGAATTGTGTCTATAGCACTTTTCCAGTCACTTAATACAGCATTCCCTCTAGGCTGTAGGCTTCTTGTGGGCAGGGAACGTGTCTGCCGACTCTGTTATATTTTACTCCCCTAAACTCTTAATAGAGTGCTCTACACATAGTAAGCATTCAATAAATATGACTGGTGATGATGATTATGATGATGATGCTCCTGGTAAGCACTCAACAAATTTCACTGAATGATTAAGTAAAATAATAATAAGAATAATAATAATAACTATGGTACATGTTAAGCTCTTACTATGTGGCAAGCACTGTGCTCTGCGCTGGGGTAGATACAAGCTTGCCCCAGGTGGGGCTCACAGTCTGAATCCCCATTTTACAGATGAGGTAACTGAGGCCCATAGAAGCAAAGTGACTTGCCCAAGGTCACATAGCAGACCAGTGGCAGAGTCGGAATTAGAACCCATGACCTTCTGACTCCCGGGCCCATGCTTCATCCACTAGGCCATGCTGCTTTCCAATACTAAAACCAAGTACCAAAGGGAATTCATGAGTTCCTTGATAGCTGAAAGGTTCATTCATTCATTCATTCAATTATATTTACTGAGTGCTTACATTCATTCATTCAATCATATTTATTGAGCACTTACTGTGTGCAGAGCACTGTACTAAGTGCTTGGGAAGTACTAGTTGGCAACAATAAACAGTGACATTCCCTGCCCGAGGGGTGGTGTGGGAATTAATTGAAGAATAAATAGCATAATTATTACTATTATTATTATTGTAATTAGGAATACCTAAATGATACAACAGATTTTTAGAAGGACTCTGAAGGCAGGAAAGGGCATGGTTTGGCAAGCTGAGTGGGGAATATATTCCATTTCAGAAGAAAGGCATGGAAAGTTGAGAGTAAGAGACCTTTCCTAACTTTCATTTCTCCACCCTCTACTGCCACTTCAGCACTTCCCCATCACCCATGCAATAGAGTACTCATCCTTAGGCCCTCCTGGTTTCATTTATGCTCAGCTCTTTAAACTCTGTTACATCCCTCTTACCTGTAACATTATAATGTTGTCTCTGCAACGAGAATGTAAGCTCCTTGAGGACAGGGGTCATGTCTACTAACATTATGTACTTTCCCAAGTCCACAGGGCAGGGCTCAGCCCAGGCTAAGCTACTCAATAACTATTATTTAGGACATCTCCACTTGGACGTCCTCCCAGCACATAAAACTCAACATGTTCAAGACAGAGCTCCTTATCTTTCCTCCCAAACCCTGTCCTCTACCTGACTTTCCTGTCTCTGTGGACGACACTACCGTCCTTTCCATCTCACAAGCCCGCAAACTTGGTGTCATCCTTGACTCCGATCTCTCATTCATCCCACACATCCAATCTGTCACCAAACCCTGCCAGTCTCACCTCCACAACACCACCAAGATCCACCCTTTCCTCTCCATCCAAACCACTACCACATTAGTGCAATCACTCATCCTATCCCGATTGGATTACTGCATCAACATCCTTTCTGATCTCCCAACCTCCTGTCTCTCCCCGCTTCAGTCTATACTTCACTCTGCTGCCCGGATTGTCTTTCTACAGAAACGCTCAAGGCATGTCACGCCCCTCCTCAAAAATCTCCAGTGGTTGCCTATCAACCTCCGTATCAAGCAAAAACTCCTCACTATTGTCCTCAAAGCTTTCCTTCACCTTGTCCTCACCTCCCTTCTCTCCTTCTACATCCCAGCCCGCACACTCTACTCCTCTGCTGCTAACCTTCTCACTATGCCTTGTTCTCGCCTGGTCCACCGATGACCCCTGGCCCATGCCCTACCTCTGGCCTGGAATGCTCTCCCTCCTCAAATCCACCAAACTAGCACAGTTCCCCCCTTCAAAGCCCTACTGAAGGCTCACCTCCTCCAGGAGGCCTTCCCAGACTGTCACCCTTTAACCCAGCTCCCCTTCCCCCTCACCTCGCCCCGACTTGCTCCCTTTGCTCTATCTCCCTTCCCACTCCACAGCACTTGTACATATCTACATTTCTATTTATTTATAAATAATGCTTGTTTACTTGTTTTAATGTGCCTATATCTATAATTCTTTTTATTTATATTGGTGCTACTGATGCCTGTTTACTTGTTTTGATGTCTGTCTCCCCCCTCCTAGACTGTGAGCCTGCTGTGGGCAGGGATTTTCTCTTTTTGTTGCCAAATTGTACTTTCCAAGCTCTTAGTACAGTTCTCTGCATACAGTAAATGATCAATAAATATGATTGAATAAATGACTGAATGATTGACTATTATTGATTGATTGATTGATAATTAAATTTGCTTGGGAGGAATAGAAAGTGTGGCCTTTCTCTCTCCAAGTCTTTCTGGGTCTCAGTTTCCTGGGTCTCTCTCAGTAAGTCTCTCTGGTTCCCTTTCCTTGTGTGTTTCTGTCTCTGTGGCTTTCTGTCTGGGAGCCTGTCTTTGACTCTCTGTGTGTCTCTCTTCCACATGCTTTTCAATTCACCGACTAGATGGGATCCTCCTCTAACGTGGTTTTTCTGCTATGGTGCTTATCACTGGAATGAAGCAAGTCACTTGTTTTAATGACATAAAGGAACAACCCTTCAATCTGAATGCCTACCAAGGCTCAAAAAGCCACCCAGACCTCACAGCCCCACTCTAAAACTCAATTTCATTATTATTTTGGAGATCTGGCAGCAATGGGAGAAATGACTTGGAGTTCTGCTGGGCTGTTTTATAAAGAGGGCAGTTTTCCAGAACCATATGTGTTCTGCATTTGTCTTGGAAAGAATCCAGATAGTGAGAAGAGTTTGGCCAAAAATAGGTGGAATTAGCTCAAAAAGGTCAACTCAACCATATCGCACCAACTAAAAGGAAAAAGAAGGTGGGTATGAGGGAAAATTGGGAGCATAAATAAAGATTGATTTCAGCTGGAAAGAACTAGTGCATCCTATTCTCCTCGATGACCTAGTCCCTAAGGATGTGCCAGCTACGTACAGTTTTACCCATCTTGGCATCCACTAAGGCTAAAAAGCCAACTTCTTAGGTCTGCATTCATGTTTGAAGAGTTTGCTTCCTTCCCTCCCTCTCTTGTGCGGCCACACAAACTTCTTCAAAGTTAGTCATGCATGGGGCACAGGATGCAGCTGAACAACAGAAAGGAGAAGCAGAGGAAACGCCTTATTTTGTTCTGTTTCTGGCATCTTGGCCAAACAAAATATCCCCTGAACCGCAAGGGGATGGCAATTATTCCAGGCTGATGTTGTGATGGGGGAATTGTCCTTCTATTTTAAACTCCTCCTGTATGGGGGCAAACTAGGAGCCTAGCTGTTCCACTCTGGTTGTTGGTGCAGAATTCACAGTGAAAATCTGGTACTTGTGGTCACAGAACTCACATCCCATGGAGACAAGTCTGACCTATAGATGCTCTTGGAGATCCAGACACGGGAGCAAGGAGGATAGATTTATCCTTCCCCACCTTGAAAGTTGGTTTTAGAGAAGAAGCTTCCAGTCTAAAGTTCAAGGTTGAGAGATGGGAGTTGAATAAGGGGCAAGAATGATTTGGGAGACTTGATGACAATCACCCCTTAATTCTGAACAGCTGCTAATAACTTGTTAGCACTCACCTATTCACTCTGGGAAGCCACTAATAAGCTTAGTAACTCAGTCAGTCATACTTAATGTGCATTTACTAGGTGCAGAGCACCATACTAAGCACTTGGGAGAGTACAGTATAACAATAGAACTGACATGTTCTCTGCTCACAAAGAGTGTACAATCTAGATGGAGAGACAGACATTAATATAAATAAATAAATTATAGATATGTACATAAGTGCTGTGGGGATGGGCGGGGGGGGGGGTGATGAATAAAGGAGAAAAGTCAGTGTGATGCAGAAGGGAGTTGGAGAAAGGAAACGAGGGCTTAGTCAGGGAAGGCCTCTTGGAGATGTGCCTTCAATAAGGTTTTGAAGGCAGGGGAAAGTAACTGTCTGTCGGATGACTAATAATATTTGCCCAATCACTCTGGGGATCCCCTAGCTGGGGGCTGCTCAGATATAGTCCCTGTCCCACATCAGGCTCACCATCTAAGTAGGATGGAGACTAGGCCTTGAATCTCTATTTTACAGATGAGGAAACTGAGCCAAGGTAAGTGACTTGCCCAAGTTGACACTACAGACAAGAGGCAAAACTGGGGTTGGAACCCAGATCCTTTGGCTCCCAGGCTCAAGATCTTTCCATAGACCACATAGGGCCCAAATTTCCAAATCATCTCTCTTCTCAGCCTAAAGTCACCTGTAGGATAAATTTGAGAACAATTTTGGCAGGAGAGGAAAAGAAAGTTTAAGGAGGCAGCATGAACCCTGTGTAAAGAAAGTAAGACTAGAAATCAGGAAATCCAGGCTTTAGTTTCACCTTTGCCACTGGCCTGATGTTTGACTTTGGCAAGTCACAACCTCTCTTTGCCTCGATTTCCTCAGCTGTAAAATGGGGATTCTGCTCTCCCTCCCTCTTAGATTGTGATCCCCAAGCAAGACAGGGTCTAAATCTCATCTGATAATCTTGGACCTATCCAGTTCTTAGCACAGTGCATGCCCCTAGTAACTGCTCAATAAATACTTAAATACCATAAAAAGGGGGGCCGAAGAGGATAAGGAGAGACTGAGGCATAAAATGGGGTGGGTGTAGGGAAGGGACAAAATTATCTGATCACCAGGAAGAATCACCAAGTAAGTGTTGACATGTCAAATCTAATCTCCAGTGATGTTCTGTACAACTGGAGAAACAGCGTGGCCTAGTGGAAAGAGCATGGGCCTGGGAATCACAGAACGTGAATTCTAATCTAGGCTCTACCCCTTGTCTCTGTGTGACCTCGGAAAAGTCACTTAACTTCTCTGTGCCTCAGTTGTCCCACCTGTAAAATGGGGATCAAAATTGTAAAATCCACGTAGGATATGGACTGTACCTAACCTGATTCCCCCAGTGCTTAGTACAGTGCCTTGCACATAGAAAGTACTTAACAAGTACCATTAAATAAGTGCCAAACAGAACTGGTGGCAAACAGGAGCCTAGTATCTGTAAATTGAATGTGTTATAAAGCTGAAACAGGGTGTAAATGTAGAAGAAATAAATGGGTCTTTCATTGTAACTCAAAACATCATAAACTGAAGATTGTCTCCAGTCTATAGCTTGAACCCAGCTCTCTTGCTTTAGGTGGTTTTGCCTCTGCTCGTGTTCTATTCCAAACTGCCTTACCCACTCTCAGCCCAGAGAGACATAACCCCTTTCTCTAGCTGGGCCAGCCCCCAGGTGACATTATCCACCGTTTCCCATTACTAAGCAGCAGCGTAGCCTAGTGAAAAGAGCACAGGGCTAGGGGTCAGAGAACCTGGCTTCTAATCCCAGCTCTGGCATTGCCTGGTGTGTCACCCTGGGCAAGTCACATAACTCCTCTGTATTTCAGTTTCCTCCACTGTAAAATGGCATTCAATACCTGCTCTCCCTCCTACTTAGACTTGTGAGGCCCATGTGGGACAGAGACTGTGTCCAATCTGATTATCTAGTATCTACCCGAGTGCTTGGAAGAGTGCTTGACATGGTAAACCCTTACCAAATAGAATATCATTGTTAACAACAATAATAATTACAATAATAATAATAGTACTCAGATGGATCTGAAGTCTCAGCCCAGGTTTCCTGCCACCCAGAGGCCCATGTTCTCTTTCTGAGCTCCTTAGACAAAATAGACCTATTATTATTATTATTATTATTATTATTATTATTATTATTATTATTATTATTTCTCTTTCCCCAATCCCTGGGTGGCCTAGCCCACCATTCAGAGGGGACTGAGACTTCAGCCCTGAGTAGAGAAGTAACATGGTGTAGAGTGGATAGTCACAGTCACTAGACTGTGAGGTGAGGGACAGCCTAGACTGTGAGCCCACTGTTGGGTAGGGACTGTCTCTATATGTTGCCAACTTGTACTTCCCAAGTGCTTAGTACAGCGCTCTGCACACAGTAAGCACTCAATAAATACAATTGATTGATTGATTGATTGATTGGATAGAGTATTGGCCTGGGAATCAGAAGTCATGGGTTCTAATCCTGGCTCCACCACTTGTTTGCTGTGTGACCTTGGACAAGAGACTTTATTTCTCTGTGCCTCAGTTACCTCATCTATAAAACTGAGATTGTGAGTCCCACATGAGACAGGGACTGTGTCCAACCTGATTTGCTTATATCCACCTTATTGCTTAGTAGAGAAGCAGAGTGGCTCAGTGGAAAGAGCACGGGCTTGGGAGTCAGAGGTCATGGGTTCAAATCCTGATTCTGCCAATTGTCAGCTGTGTGACTTTGGGCAAGTCACTTAACTTCTCAGTGCCTCAGGTCCCTCATCTGTAAAATGGGGATTAAGACTGTGAGCCCCCAGTGGGACAACCTGATCACCTTGTAACCTCCCCAGTGCTTAGAACAGTGCTTTGCACATAGTAAGCGCTTAATAAATGCCATCATTATTATTCATTCATTCATTCAATTGTATTTATTGAACATTTACTGTGTGCAGAGCACTGTACTCTTGGGAAGTACAAGTTGGCAACAAATAGAGACGGTCCCTACCCAACAGCAGGCTCGCAGTCTAGAAGGGGGCGACAGACAACAAAACAGAACATATTAACAAAATAAAATAAATAGAATAAATATGTACAAATAAAATTAATAGAAGAATAAATATGTCCAAACATATATACATATATACAGGTGCTGTGGGGAGGGGAAGGAGGTAAGGTGGAGGGATGGGGAGGGGGAGGAGGGGGAGAGGAAGGAGGGGGCTCAGTCTGGGAAGGCCTCCTGGAGGAGGTGAGCTCTCAGTAGGGCTTTGAAGGGAGGAAGAGAGCTAGCTTGGCGGATGTTGGGAGGGAGGGAGGGCATTCCGGGCCAGGGGGAGGACGTGGGCCGGGGGTCGACGGCGGAACAGGCGAGGACGAGGCACAGTGAGGAGTGTAGCGGCCGAGGAGAGGAGGGTGCAGGCTGGGCTGTAGAAGAAGAGAAGGGAGGTGAGGTAGGAGGGGGCGAGGTGAGGGACAGCCTTGAAGCCGAGGGTGAGGAGTTTTTGCCTGATGCGTAGGTTGATTGGTAGCCACTGGAGATTTTTGAGGCGGCAGTAACATGCCCAGATCGTTTCTGCACAAAGACGATCCGGGCAGCGGTCACTGCTCGGTGCGGACAATTATTATTACAGTGCCTGGCACACAGTAAGCGCATAACAAATACTATTATTATTATTATTAGAGGAGTTCTCACATTCAGCTCATTGTTGATGTAGAGCTTGAAGGGGATAGCCACAATCCTGCCTCTGCTTTCCTCACCACTGCTGTTACTATCTCCTGACCTCCCCTTTCTAGATTGATTAACCAGAACTAGCTAAGGAGAATGAGATGAGAAAGGAACCTTGCTCTATTATGGCTTGTAGCTCTTTATTTTTATGCTTAGCAAATATATATAAATATATATATATATAAAATAAATGTATATATATATATATAAATATATATTTAATGGCATTTATTAAGCACTTACTATGTGCAAAGCACTGTTCTAAGTGCTGGGGAGGTTACAAGGTAATCAGGTTGTCCCACAGGGGGCTCACAGTCTTCATCCCCATTGTACAGATGAGGGAACTGAGGCACAGAGAAGTCAAGTGACTTGCCCAAAGTCACACAGCTGACAATTGGTGGAGCCAGGATTCGAACCCATGACCTCTGACTCCAGAGCCCGGGCTCTTTCCACTGAGCCATGCTTCCTGTTAAGAGTTTACTATGTGTCAGGTACTGACTAAGCACTGGGGTACATATAAACTATGCAGGTTGGACACAGTCCACGTCTCACATTGGACTCACAGTCTTAATCTCCATTTTACAGATGACTGAGGCACAGAAAAGTGACTTGCTCAAGGTCACACAGCAGACAAGCGGCAGATCTGGAATTTGAACCCAGGTCCTTATGACTCCCAGTCCTATGCGCTCTCCATTAGACACTGTATTAAGTGCTAGAATAGATAGCAGATAACTAGGTTGAATACAGTCCATGCACTACATAAAGCTCACAGTCTTATTCCCCATTTTAGAGATGAGGTAACTGAGGCACAGAAAAATCAAATGACTTGCTCAAAGGCACAAAACAAACAGGTGGCGAAGCTGAGATTAGAACTCAAGTCCTCTGAATCCCAGACCCCATACTCTTTCCACTAGAGAAACAGCATGGCTCAGTGGAAAGACCCCGGGCTTGGGAGTCAGAGGTCGTGGGTTATAATCCCGGATCTGCCACTTGTCTGCTGTGTGACCTTGGGCAAGTCACTTAACTTCTCTGAGCCTCAGTTACTCCATCTGTAAAATGGGGAGCCCCACGTAGGACAACCTGATCACCTTGGATCCCCCGGCGCTTAGAACAGTGCTTCACACATAGTAAGCGCTTAACAAATGCCATTATTATTATGCTGTTTCTCAACTCTGACTCAACGTTCAGAATCTAGACCCCTGAATTGTCCCTACCTCTGTCTCCAATGTAGGATTTGATGGTGCAGTCCCTGTTCCACACGGGATTCTCAATCTAAATAGAAAGAAGTCCAGACATTGGATCCCCATTTTACAGATGAGGAATCTGAGGCACTGAGAAATTAAGTGACTTGCCTAGGGTGACTCAGCAGACAAGTGACAGAGCCAAGATTAGACCCCAGGCCCTCTGACTCGTGGGGCTGTTTTCACTTGAAGGCCTGTGTGCTCATCACTTTCCTGACTCAAGTCTTCTCACTAATGTGGTGGCCCTAACCACCATGTCTAGCAGGGGGACCATGATTAGGTTGTGGTGACTTTAAACATGTATGGGAAGGGTGGGAGGAAAATGATGTGCTGGAACTGGGAGCGAGGAGAACTAAGGAAAACAGTCCTGTCACAAGCTTGGGGAGTACAGTAATTAGGCACATCTTTAAAGTTTCTCCAGGAATTAGGCCTGTGTGGGGAAGGGTGTGGTTTAAGCCCCCTTCCACCTCCCCTTCCCCCACTCCAAATTCATACTTTCCATTCGGTCATCAGAATCAACAACATCCCACCACCACCTGTTCTGCAACATACCAGGTCTTTATTCTGTTTTCAGGTATTATTTTCAGCCTCAAATTTCCTACAGTGCCCTGGCAAGTGTCATTATCAGCTTAAACCTTCTTTTCAGTCACGTAAAACTTCCTGAAATATCACAGTTGGGGCCTGGACTTCTGCCTTTTTGGATCAAGTCCAGAGAGAGTTTTTTTGGAATGCACCTTAAACTGGCTGAGCCATTTATAAGTAATACAGTTATTGAGAGAGAAAAATAAAACCCCAAACAACTGTATCTTTTACTTGCTCAGCTGACTCCAAAGCCACCTGTTTAAATGGGGCAGGTAATTACAGAATCCCAGAGGAGGCCAAAACGTTTGAGGGAAAATTAGGTTGTAAAAATAATTAGATTCTGTGAGTTTTAAAAATAGGTTCCTGAGAGCACACTCACTAGATCCTTGCTCCTTTTTTTAATCTGATAGAGATGCCATGCTGAGTGACTCTGTAAAAAGCCAAGGGTAAAATAGCTAGATGATTTTAAGAACCGAGAGAAAAGAAGAAAATAAGGAAAGTTTGCAATCTGGCTCTGTCTGCCAAGAAGAACCTCGTCTGTCTGTCCCTATGTTTTTATCTCCATAGGCAGTGGTGGTGACAGCAGTCCTAGCAGGAGTGTAGTAAAGTAGTAGTAGCAGTAGTAGTAATAATCTTTATTAAGAATTTACCAAGATGAAAAACCCAGTACTCAGCTATGGAGAGAAAAGAGTGTTGCCTAGTGGATAGAGCCTGAGCCTGGGAGTCAGAAGGTCCTGGGTTCTAATCCTGGCACTGCCACTTGTCAGCAGTGTGACCCTCGGAAAGTCACTTAACTTCTCTGTGCCTCTGTGTCTTCATCTGTAGAATGGGGTTTAAGAGTGTGAGCCCTATGTGGGATGGGGACTTTGCCCAACCCTATTAAAATGCATCTATCCCAATGCTCAGTACAGTGAATAATAATAATAATAATAATTGTGGTCATTAAGAGCTTTCTATGTGCCAGGCACTATACTAAATGCTGAGGTGGATACAAGAAAATCAGGTTGGACACTGTCCCTGTCTTATGTGGGGTCTCACAGTCTCAATACCCATTTTATAGATGAGGTAACTGAGGCCCAGAAATGATTTGCCCAAAGTCACACAGCAGACAAATGGCAGGGTCAGGATTAGAACCCAGGACCTTCTGACTCCCAGGCCAATTTTCTATCCACTGTACCATCCTGCTTCTCAGTGCCTGGCACACAGCATGTGCACATAGTAAGTCTGCAATTATTATTAATTATTAACATTATTATTATTAACAATAATAATGATGGCGTTTATTAAGCACTTACTATGTGCAAAGCACGGTTCTAAGCACTGGGGAGGTTACAAGGTGATCAGGTTGTCCCACAGGGGGCTCACAGTCTTCATCCCCATTTTACAGATGTGGGAACTGAGGCACAGAGTAGTTAAGTGACTTGCCCAAAGTCACACAGCTAACAATTGGCAGAGCCGGGATTTGAACGCATGACCTCTGACTCCAAAGCCCGGGCTCTTTCTCCTGAGCCACGCTGCTTCTATCTGGATGAGAATTAGACAGGGTTCCTGACCTTCAGGGGACCCACGATCTAAGAAAGAAGGGGAAAGGAGACTGGTGACAAAACGTAAGTAAAAAATAAAACAGTAAGAACACAAAATCAACGTGAAATACAATTACAATAGTACAATAAAATAAAAGTTACAGGGTGCTAGTTGAAGCTCTGCTTCTGGGGTAATATAACTCTTAAACAATGGTTAATAATTTGTATAGCTAATGGCACCGCAAGCTAACCAGACTGTATGGTCAGATGTAGCATAGCCTAGTGAAAAGAGAACAGGCTTGGGAGTCAGAGGACCTGGGGTTTAACTGCAGCTCTGTAATTTCCCTGCTGTATGACCTTGGGCAAGTCAGTTACCTTCTTTGTGCCTCATTTACCTCATCTGTAAAATGGGGATTAAGGTTGTGAGCCCCATGTGGGCTTTGCCTGGCTCTGACACTTGTCTGCTATGTGACCTTGGGCAAGTCGCCTGGCTTCTCTGGGCCTCAGTTACCTCATCTGTAAAGTGGAGATTAAGACTCTGAGCCCTGATGTGTCAGGGACTGTGTCCAACTCAATTTGTCAGTATCTACCCCAGCGCTTAGTACAGTATCTGTCACACAGTAAGCGCTTAACAAATACCATTTTTTAAAATTATTATTATTATAGTAGGCACTTAAATTCCACAATAATAACAATAATAATTAGTTAAAGTACATTGTAGGAGGGGGCGAGTTACGGGATAGGTGGTATAAATTGAAGTGCTGGTTCACCTCAGAATAAATGGCCTTATTGTTCTGCATTTTTCCTTCCAGAGGATTTTCAAAATCCAGGCAGGCTTGGGTCTGGCTGGTGCCAGAAGGAAGAATTAACTGGCCTTTTCAGCTTGTAAAAGCCAGGGCTTACTTTGATGACTATATAGTAATAAGATTGAACAGTGAAATACTTCATGTTTGATGTTTTTTTGGGTGGGCGAGAGCTTGAACTTGAGCTTGCCTTCTGTTCAAGCCCTGAAGCTGCAGAGATTTAGAGTCACAGCGAATTTCTGGCCTCCCGGTTTGCGAGCTTCTGACTTGTCAGATCACATAAGATCTCATGATCAAAGCCAGTCCTGGTCCTTCTTTGTATGGGACATTGCTGATAATACTTCCAGGGTAAAAGGAATAGATAATATAGGAATGTGTGGCAATGGAATCCTCCTGCTTCATATCTGACAGAATATCACTCTCTCTGTCTTCAAAACTCAATAGAAATCACGTTCCCTCCAATAGACCATCCCTGACTATGCCCTCATTTCTCCAGTCAGTCTGTCAGTTATTGAATCACATTTATTGAGTGCTTATTGTGTGCAGAGCACTGTACTAAACACTTGGGAGAGTACAACAATATAAAAGACACATTCCCTTCCCACAGTGAGCTTATAGTCTAGAGGGGGAGACAGGCATTAATTACAAATAATTAAAATTACAGGTATATACATAAGTGTTGTGGAGCTGGGATAGGGGATGAATAAAGGGAGCAAGTCATGGCAAAGCAGAAGGGAGTGGGAGAAGAGAAAAAGAGGGCTTAGTCAGGGAAGGTCTCTTGGAGGAGATGTGTCTTCAATAAGAATTTTAAGGTGGGGAGAGTCTCATATCTGTCAGATATGAAGAGGAAGGACATTCCAGTACAGAGGCAGGATATGGGCAAGAGGTCAGCAGTGAGATAGACAAGATCCAGATACTGTGAGAAGGTTGACATTAGAAGAGCGAAGTGTGTAGGTGGGTTTTTATAGAAAAGTAGCAAGGTGAGGTAGGAGGGGGCTAGGTGATTGAGTGCTTTAAAGCCGATGGTAAGGAGTTTCTGTTCGATGTAGAGATGGATGGACAACCACTGGAGGTTCTTGAGGAGTGTAGAAAAATGATCCGGGCAGCAAAGTTAAGTATGGACTGGAGTGGGGAGAGACAGAAGGCTGGGAGTTCAGCAAGGAGGCTGATACAGTAATCAAGGAGGGAAAAGATAAATGCTTGGATTAACATGGTAGCAGTTTGGATGGAGCAAGAAGGGCAGATTTTAGTGATATTGTGAACGCCGAACCAAAGGATTTAGTGATGCATTGAATACGTGGGTTGAATGAGAGAGTGGAGTCAAGCATAACACCGAGGTTATGGGCCTGTGAGATGAGAAGGATGGTGGTGCCATCTACAGTGATGGGAAAGTCAGGGGGAGGACAGGGTTTGAGTAGGAAGATAAGGAGTTCTGTTTTAAACATGTTAAATTGGAGGTAACAGCAGGACATCCAAGAAGAGATTTCTTGAAGGCCAGAGGAAATGCGAGGCTGCAGAGAGGGAGATAGATCAGGGCAGGAGATGTAGATTTGGGAATCATATGCATAGAGGTGGTAGTTGAAGCCATGGGAGCGAATGAGTTATCCAAGGGAGTGTGCGTAGTTGGAGAATGGAACCACCCGATTCAACCTCTTATTCAGTAAATATGATTGACGATTGAATAACACTCCCCTCTGTATCGCCTTTGCTCTTGAGTCTGTACCCCTTAAGCACCTTGATAGTCATCCCACTCCCAGCCCCACATGTATGTACATGTCCTTACACTTTGCCATTTCCCTTATCTGTGATTTATTTTAAAGTCTGTCTTCCCAACCAGACTATAAGCTCCTTGCGGACAGAGATCACGCCACCAACTCTATTCCAAAGTGTTCAGTACAGTACTCTGCAGTCAATAAGTGCTAAATATACCATTGATTGATTGATTTATCCCTCTCGATGGATGAGCATTTCATTAGAAACTGGAAACTAGTCTTTCAAGGAGAGACTGTAGCACCAAGGTAGCTCATTATTATTCATTCATTCATCCATTCATTCAATCATATTTATTGAGCACTTACTGTGTGCAGAGCACTGTACTAAGCACTTAGAAAGTACAGTTCAGCAAAAGAGACAATCACTGCCAAAGCATGGGCTCACAGTCTAGAAGGGGGGAGACAAACATCAAAACAAGTAAACAGGCACAAGCTAAATGTGATGAGTTAATGGATTTTTTTTAAATTGTAGCTGGAGTATGATTTGCAATAAGAAGATGATCACACATGACTCAATGTGTGCTATGTTTATGCTATCTCATGATAGCATACAGCGTGCATTAACAATCAGAATTTTATAGCCTCTCTGTTATACTGTATTCTTCCAAGAGCTTAGTACAGTGCTCCACAAAGTAAGCACTCAATAAATATGATTGATTGCTACCTTCAGTGAAGCAAACAGAATGCTCTTGATTTCTATGTGAGCCACAACTTTTTCTGCCAGCAAAGGTGCTAGCATGTAGCTTGCATCAATGAACAGAATTTCATAACTAATTTTCCTTTCCAAGAATCTTTTTGATCTTCCAACATCTTTGCAAAGTAGAAGGGAATGAAGCTGTCATTATTGGTGAATAAATTCATTCATTCATCCAGTTATATTTATTGAGTGCTTACTGTGTGCAGAGCACTGTACTAAGCGCTTGGGAAGTACAAATTGGCAACATATAGAGATGGTCGCTACCCAACATTGGGCTCACAGTCTAGAAGGGAGAGACAGACAACAAATCAAAACAAGTAGACAGGTGTCAGTACCATCAGAATAAATAGAATTACAGCTAAATATACATCATTAATAAAATAGAGTAATAAATATGTACAAATAAAATAGAGTAATAAATGTGTACAAATATATGCAAGTGCTGTGGGGAGGGGAAGGGAGTAGGGCAGAGTGGGGGCGATGGGGAGGGAAGGAGAAGAAGGAGAGGAAAGAGGGGGGGCTCAGTCTGGGGAGGCCTCCTGGAGGAGGTGAGCTCTCAGTAGGGCTTTGAAAATAGGAAGAGGGCTAGTTTGGTGGATGTGCGGAGGGACGGCATTCCAGGCCAGAGGTAGGATGTGGGCCAGGGGTCGACCGTGAGACAGGTGAGAACGAGGCCCAGTGAGGAGGTTAGCGGTGGCAGAGGAGCGGAGTGTGTGGGCTGGGCTGTAGAAGGAGAGAAGGGAGGTGAGGTAGGAGGGAGCGAGGTGATGGAGAGCCTTGAAGCCGAGAGTGAGGAGTTTTTGCTTGATTTGAAGGTTGATAGGCAACCCCTGGAGATTTTTGATGAGGTGAATGATGTGCCCAGAGCGTTTCTGTACAAAGATAATCCAGGCAGCAGAGTGAAGTGTAGACTGAAGTGGGGAGAGCCAGGAGGATGGGAGATCAGAAAGGAGGCTGATGCAGTAATCCAACTTTCCAAGTGGACCTTGCTCTCGACACACATCTCCATTCCCTCACCCATGTTGTTTCACCACCCTGGTCCTCCCTCTCCACCCCAATCTGACAAATCCCACCTCTTCTTCCACCTTCAAAGCCCTTCTAGAATCGCACATCTTCCAAGAAACTTTCCTTGATTACTTCCAGCCCCTCAGTCACATGAATCCATAAGCTACAAATAGCACTTGCATATGAATGTGTTTGTTTATTTATTCATTCATTGAGAGACAGCATGGTCTAGGAGTCATAGGACCTGGGTTCTAATACCAGCTCCACCACCTGCTCGATAAACATGCATATCTTTATATATTGTCTGTATTTATGAGAGAGCATAATTAAGGAGGAAAGTTGCAGGACTGTCCAGGGCGGTAATCCTAGATGTTGAAGGGCCTTTCACTTTACATTTCCTAGCTTCTTTAACCATCCAAATTTTAGTTTCCCTGTGACATTACAAAAGCATGCTCTGTCCTCTGTGCTCAGTACCAACTCTGTTGTACTGTACTCTCCCAAGTGCAAGTGCTCAGTAAATACCATTGACTGACTGATGGATGGACTTGGTCACAGGCTAATCCTCTCCTTGATCAAACTCTGTAAGTCCCTAAAACACTCATACACGAGAAAATTCAGCTTCCTTTGGATCAGTCTGGTTCACTTTAGTCTGTGTCCCTGCCTCCTCACCTGAGCAGCTTTGGTGGAAAACTTTTAATTACCTCAGAAAAGTCAAAATTCTTCCTGCAGAGTAAGGGACCAAAAGAACTCTCCTTCCTTTCTTTGCTCCCACCCACAAAAAAAAGAAGCAAAAGATTAAATGGCTTTGCCGTGCAGATGTGGTAGTTGACTATATTAAGAGGAGAATATGTTTGGCAAATTGAGGTGAGCTTCTCTGGTTGACCTAAGAATAACAAGGCCAGAAACTTGGTTCAGTCCAGGAAGTAAGAATGGAGAAGAGTGGTCACCCGAGGCTGGCTACATGAGGATCTCAAAGCATGTCACAACTGGCTGCCCAGGAGAAAGGAGAGGACAGAGAGAGAAGAGAAAAGGAGGCAAGTGTTATTGTTTTCATTTGACATCTGGGAAAATCTAGGCACAGAGAGATGAATGGACTAAATCATATCTTCCCTTGAAATTTATATCCTTTCTCCCAGGTGTTGAATAGTCACAGAGGAATCCAGTTTACAGGCCTGACCTCTTGACTATATTTTTTTTTCTGGCAGGAGAGGGTGATTGGGGAATTTTGCTGCCTAGAAAACACAAAGTGTAAATAGTAGCCATGAGACAAAACTGCTGACATTTCCTAGCATCACATGACAATGTAGCAAGTTCAAGATATTGATTGGGCAGAGCTTATTACAAATCCTCAACTTTGGTGTAAAGGGAGTGGAATTCCTAATCAGGACAGCTCATCAGCCAATCTTTGGCTTGGTTAGAGGGGGTTGGTCACCTCTGTCTCTGTTTTTGGTTCCAGTTCTCATTTACCTCCACAAGGACATTTTCAGAAAAGGATGTTCATGGACAGATTTCCTCTGCTCTCCCTATTGGCCATTTAGCAGAAATCATTCTCTTGAGGAAAGATTCGGGCAGGAACACAATCTCTAGAGACCTTCTCTAATGCACTGCACAGCAGAGAGCATATTGTGGGAAATGGGCCCTGAGTGAATAACTTGCCAGGATTTTCCCATTGCAATTCCAAACAGTCCTAATATCCAGAAGGAGTCATTTTTAAAGTCTTTCAGTTGTCATTATTAAATAATAAATGTACTACAGTTGCAACATAATTGTGTATTTTTAATGAAAATAAAGCTCTGGGAAGTTAAAAAAGTCTAGAAATAACATCCTTGCTTGCTTGAGTTTGCTCTCTTTCCCCCGTCTTTCTCTCTTGCCTTCTCTTTCCATCTGGCTCCCTGTCTTTTTTCCTCTCTCTTCCTCTCCCTCTCTCCTCTTTGTCGGGCCCTCCCTCCCAACATGGGATAGTTAATAATAATAATAATAATAACAACTGTTTTTATGGTATTTGTTAAGTGCTTACTACATGCCAAGCACTGTTCCAAGCGCTGGGTAGATTCATTCATTCATTCATTCATTCATTCAATCGTATTTATTGAGCACTTATTGTATGCAGAGCATTGTACTAAGCGCTTGGGAAGTACAAGTTGGCAACATATCGAGACGGTCCCTACCCAACAGTGGGCTCACAGTCTAGATGGGGGAGACAGACAACAAAACAAAACATATTAACAAAATAAAATAAATAGAATAAATATGTACAAGTAAAATAGAGTAATAAATTTGTACAAACATATATACATATTTACAAGTGCTGTGGGGAGAGGAAGGAGATAAGGCGGGGGGATGGGGGGAGGGGGAGAGGAAGGAGGGGACTCAGTCTGGGAAGGCCTCCTGGAGGAGGTGAGCTCTCAGTAGGGCTTTGAAGGGAGGAAGAGGGCTAGCTTGGTGGATATGTGGAGGGAGGGCATTCCAGGCCAGGGGGAGGACGTGGGCCGGGGGTTGACGGTGGGACAGGCAAGAATGAGGCACAGTGAGGAGGTTAGCGGCAGAGGAGCGGAGGGTGCGGGCTGGGCTGGAGAAGGAGAGAAGGGAGATGAGGTAGGCGGGGGCGAGGTGATGGAGAGCCTTGAAGCCGAGAGTGAGGAGTTTTTGCCTGGTGCGTAGGTTGATTGGTAGCCACTGGAGATTTTTGAGGAGATGCTAGGTGATTAGGTTGGACACAGTCCCTGTCCCACAAAGGGCTCACAGCCTCAATCCCCATTTTACAAATGAGGGAGCTGAGGCCCAGAGAAGTCAAGTGACTTGCCCAAGGTCACACAGCAGACAAGTGGCATAGCTGGGATTGGAACCCATGACCTCCTTACCTCCTGACTCCACTACGTCATGCTGCTTCTCTCAGTTCTAGCTCCTCATCTCTTCTTTGTGAGTCCTTTCTCCTCTTCATTCTTTCAGAAGATCAGTCGCATTGTCTCCCCTCTACCACCCCAGCTCCTTTACTCCACTCAGTCTTCATGACTCAGAGTTGCCTCCCATTAGTCTGGTTTGTCACCGAGTTCCGGCAGTCAGAACCTTGGGCCCCATCCCTCTGCCAAGGACCCTCGCCTGAGCATTAATCCGACTTGCTGCTGAGTAACTTCAAAGTTTCATCCATCAACCCCAGGCTCCTAGAAGAACCCTGGAGAGGTTCATTCTCGCCAACTGTGTTCAAAGCATCATTTGCAGGGAGAGTTCCTGGAGCGGTGATGGGTCATAGAAGGGTATGGGAAACGTAGATGCTAACTTGGGAAGCCACATGCCTGCAAGGGCTTCCGTGGACACCCACAGCTGTGCTTCAACAGACAGTGGGGTTCCTATTAGAAATAAGAAATGGAAGGAGGCAGAGTAACATATTAGCATTTTAAAAGAAAAGGAAAAGGTTGGCAAGGGAGATTTCCCAACACAGCCCTAATCAGCTGGTAGCAGTAGTACCTATGATAAAAAACAAAAACACAAAAACAAACTTTGACTCCCTCATAAAGGAAGCAGGATGGATCTTGTGTCCAGAATCAGGGCCTGATCCCTTCTATCTTTGCCAAGTTAGAGGAGGGTCTCCTGTGAGCAGAGCATAGGATGAGGTTCCAGATCCCTAGAATGCTGTGCTCCTCCAGTCGCTTCTCCCACCCGCTTGATGTTTGGCCTGGATTCCACCTCTTGGGATCCCAATTTAGCCAGTTGTAAAATGTGTGGGTATCGTTGCCCACCTATCTATGGAAGCAAGCCAGTGTCAAAAGGGGATGAAAAATGTACTGCGTCATAAGTGCCTTCGGTTTCAACGGCCATGTGGTGTTCCCTTTTAAACAGCTTCACTAGGCTCACCAAACTAAATGAATTCTCTTTTCGCTGGCCTACCCTGAATTTCCACGCTGACACTAAAGAGGAAAGAAATTTCCCTCTGAATAATTACACTTTAAAAGGAAGGTGTTTTGTCTTCTGAAATAAAAGCCATTTACGCATACAAACCAATTTGTCTTTGAAGGATGCCATTAAGTTTAGAGCATCAGAGAAGAGCAAAGTGCAAATAAAAATAAACTGTTTTCTGCAGGTTACTGTATATCCACCCAGAGATCATCCGGGGTAGGAAGGAGAGCTAGTAGGTTACTTTGTTCAATTTACCCTTTTAAATTGGTCTATGAGGATGATGATGAGGGAGGGAAAATGAGACAGAGATAATAAGAATGATGTTTCTACAAGTCCAAGTTTGGTGTAATTCAATAAGTTTAACACGTTTGCAGTGATTATCCGTTGCACTTGAGGACCTTCCTTGAATGTGAGCTAATTCAGATACAAAGCCTCTTCTGCCCCTCGTGAACTTCTTGCTCCAGTCTTCATTTGCTAGGTCCTTCATGCCATGGGCCATTCAACAGAATTTTAACCAGATTAGGGTCCCTGGTTTTCCTGATGAGCGGCGGGTGTTGCTTTCCAGTGTCCTTGCTTTGAGCTCTAACATTGTGCTTGTCAGAGCAACTAGAGCAACTGTGAAGATGCCCAGGATGGCTTTTATCATCAGTGCCAACAGCTTTTATTGAGTGCCTAGTGGGTATGGTGCACTTAGTGCTTGGAGAGAAACAATAATAATAACTGTAATAATAATAATAATGATGGCATTTATTAAGTGCTGACTATGTGCAAAGCACTGTTCTAAGAGCCGGAGAGGCTACAGGGTGATCAGGTTGTCCCACGGCGGGCTCACAGTCTTAATCCCCATTTTACAGATGAGGTAACTGAGGCACAGAGAAGTTAAGTGACTTGCCCAAAGTCACACAGCTGACAATTGGTAGAGCCGGGATTTGAACCCATGACCTCTAACTCCATAGCCTGTGCTCTTTCCACTGAGCCACGCTGATTCTCTTCAACTGTAGTATTACTTGTTAAGCGCTCAATCGGTTATTCAATCATATTTATTGAGCACTTACTGTGTGCAGAGCACTGTACTAAGTGCTTGGGAGAGTACAATAGAGTATTATAACAGACACATTCCCTGCTCACACTGAGCTTACAGTCTAGTGCTCATTGTGTGCTAAGCACTATTCTAAGTGCTGAGATAGATACAAGTTAATCAGGTTGGACAAAGTCCCTGTCCAACATGGGGCTCACAGTCTTTGTAGGAGAGAGTAAGATTTAATCCCCACTTTACAGATGAGGTAATCAAGGCACAGAGAACTGAAGTGACTGGCCCAAGGTCACACAACACACACATGGCAGAGCCGGGATTAGAATTCAGGTTCTCCGATTTCCAGGCCCATGCTCTCTCCATCAAGCCACTGTGCTTCTCAATAATAATAATAATAATAATAATGGCATTTATTAAGCACTTACTATGTGCAAAGCACTGTTCTAATCGCTGGGGAGGTTACAAGGTGATCAGGTTGTCCCACGGGGGGCTCACAGTCTTAATCCCCATTTTACAGATGAGGTAACTGAGGCACAGAGAAGTTAAGTGACTTGCCCAAAGTCACACAACTGACAATTGGCAAAGCCGGGATTCGAACCCGACCTCTGACTCCAAAGCCCGTGCTCTTTCCACGGAGCCACGCTGCTAGTTGTAAACTCTCCTTCAGGGAGTTGACAGTCTAGTGGAGGAGCCACGTACAGGTCAGCGGCATCATCCTTTGCACTGTTGTCATCTTTTATTCCATCAGAACTAGGTTTTGCCTTCTCACCAGACTTCAGCTTCTTAAACTTCCTCACCTTAAGGTTCCAGTTTGATGGTATTCTTGGTAATTCCTGGGTCTTGCTTTCTCTGCACTCTGGGGATCTTAAAGTAACCTGATGGGGTTGTCACTGAAGCCAACCTACTCACCGTGCCTCTGTCTCATCTCTCTTGCCACCAGACTCTTGCTCTCCCTCCCCCTTCTGCCCAGAATTCCTTCCTGTTTCACATCAAGCAGATTCATTCATTCAATCGCATTTATTGAGTGCTTACTGTGTGCAGAGCACTGTACTAAGCGCTTGGGAAGTACAAGTTGGCAACAAATAGAGATGGTCCCTACTCAACAGCGGGCTCACAGTCTAGAAGGGGGAGACAGATAACAAAACAAAACATATTAACAAAATAAAATAAATAGAATAAATATGTACAAGTAAAATAAATAAATAAAGTAATAAATATGTACAAACATATATACAGGATAATAATGGCATTTAGTAAGTGCTTACTCTGTGCAAAGCACTGTTCTAATCGCTGGGGAGGTTACAAGGTGATCAGGTTGCCCCACGGGGGGCTCACAGTCTTAATCCCCATTTTACAGATGAGGCAACTGAAGCCCAGAGAAGTGAAGTGACTTGCCCAAAGTCACACAGCTGACAATTGGCTGAGCCGGGATTCAAACCCATGACATCTGACTCCAAAGTCCGTGCTCTTTCCACTGAGCCACGCTGCTTCTCACTGCATTCCCCATCTTCAAGGCTGTTTTGAAATCACACCTCTACCTGGAAGTGTCCCTAATCAATCTTTCATCTGCCCACCCTAGTTCCCCACTATTGCCACTTCAGCACTTCTGAATCACCTGTATCCCTCACCCCCTGCTAATAATAATTGTGGTATTACTTAAGCATTTACTACATGCCAGGCACTGTACTAAGCGCTGGGGTGGTTACGAGCAAGTGGGTTGGGCACAGTCCCTGTCCCCTTGGGGCTCACAGTCTCAATCCCCATTTCACAGGTGAGGTAACTGAGGCTCAGAGAGGTGAAGTGACTTGCCCAAGGCCATACAGCAGACAAATGGTGAAGCTGGGATTAAAACCCATAACTTTCTCACTCCCAGATCTGTGCTCTAACCACTATGCCATGCGGCTTCTGTAGCACATGTCTTTAAACTCTGTTGCTTCCTTGTACCTAAAATTTATTTTAGTGTCTGTTTCCCCTACTAGACTTTAAGCTTCTGGTAGACAGAGGTCATGCCTACTAACTCTATTGTAATCTCCGAAGCACCTAGTACAGAGTAAGCGTTCAATAAATACCACTGATTGATTGAGGCCTTACCTTTTTGGATGACTGAGTGATAGTTTGACCAACTTTCTCTCCAAACTTTGGTGTCAGTGACATTTCGTCTTGCTGCCCGTTGGTGAAGTTTGGGCCAGTCCAGTGCAAGACTCAATTGCTGGGACAAGATGTTCTCTTCATATGAAAATCGAGGGCATCTGGTTTGGAAATGCCATAAGGCAACTCCTGCCCCAACATTTAGGGCTCAGGGTGGCAGGGTTTTGAATAGGGGAATAGAAAGAACAGGAAGTAGTTAACTTTTTTGTTTGTTTGTTTGTTTTTTAAATCGTATTTGTTAAGCACTTACCATGTGCCAAGGCATTGTACTAAGCACTGAGGTAGATACAAGATAATCAGGTTGGACACAGTCCATACCCCATGTGGGGCTTCCAGTCTTTAATCCCCATTTTACAGATGAGGTAACTGAGACTCAGAGAAGTTAAGTGACTTAACCAGGGTCATGCAGCAGACAAGTGGCAGAGTCGGGATTAGAACCCAAGTCCTTCTGACCCCCTTTCCCTGGTAATTGGTGGAGAAAGCCAGACAGGGAGAGTATATCTGGAACCCCGGGTGAATCTCTGTAATGCACTATGAAAATTTGTTTTTCTCAGGAGATTTCTAAGAAAAGAGGGGGGCAGTTGATTTTCTTGGATTGTTCGGGAGTTAACCTGTCTGGAGGCGGAAGAGTGGGCTATATGAGCTGTGAAGACCTGGGAGTCTAAGAAGTAGGTCATCTATCATGGGTTTGATGGGTCTCAGATGAATCACATCTAATCTTCAACTATCATCTCTATGCTGATGACACCCAAATCTACATCACTGCCCCTGCTCTCTCTCCCTCCCTTCAGGCTCGGGTCTCCTCCTGCCTTCAGGACAGCTCCATCTGGATGTCTGTCTGCCATCTAAAACTCAATATGTCCAAGACTGAACTCCTTGTCTTCCCTCCCAAACCCTGCCCTCTCCCTGACTTTCCTGTCACTGTAGACGGCACTACCATTCTTCCCATCTCACAAGCCCACAACCTTGGTGTCATCCTAGACTCTGCCCTCTTGTTCACCCCTCACATACAATCCATCACCAAAACCTGCCAGTCTCATCTCCACAACATCGCCAAGATCTGCCCTTTCCTCTCCATCCAAGCTGCTACCTTACTGGTTCAATCTCTCATCCTATTCCGACTGGATTACTGCATCAGCCTCCTCTCTGATCTCCCATCCTCCTGTCTCTCCCCACTTCAGTCTATATTTTATGCTGCTGTCTGGATCATCTTTGTGCAGAAACGCCCTGGACATGTTACTCCCCTCCTCAAAAATCTCCAGTAGCTACCAGTCAACCTATGCCTCAAGCAAAAACTCCTCACTCTCAGCTTCAAGGCTTTCCATCACCTCTCCCCCTCCTACCTCACCTCCTTTCTCTCCTTCTCCAGCCCAGCCCGCACTCTCCACTCCTCTGCCACTAACCTCCTCACCATGCCCCGTTCTTGCCTGTCCCGCCATCGACCCCCAGCCCACGCCCTCCCCCTGGCCTGGAATGCCCTCCCTCCACACATCCGCCAAGCTAGCTCTCTTCCTCCCTTCAAAGCCCTACTGAGAGCTCACCTCCTCCAGGAGGCCTCCCTAGACTGAGCCCCCTTTTTCCTCTCTCCCTCCCCATTCCCTTCTCCCTACCTCCTTCCCCTCCCCACAGTACCTGTATATATGTTTGTACAGATTTATTACTCTGTTTATTTTACTTGTACATATTTACTATTTATTTTATCAGTGATGTGCTTCTAGCTTTACTTCTATTTATTTGGATTACTTGATACCTGACTACATGCTTTGTTTTGTTTTGTTATGTTTTGTTGCCTGTTTCCCCCTTCTAGACAGTGAGCCCATTGTTGAGTAGGGACTGTCTGTATATGCTGCCAACTTGTACTTCCCAAGCGCTTAGTACAGTGCTCTGCACACAGTAAGCACTCAATAAATACGACTGAATGAATTATATGAATAGTCTTGAATCCTTTCAGCTCAGATTCAAGAAAATCTGTAGTTTATGAAACCAAAACAATGATGTGTCTATAGATGGCTCCTTCCATCTTTCTCCATTCCCCTCTTTCCCCCTTGCATGAGTTAATCTGCGGAATCATGTGATTACTTCTCCCTCTCCCACACCTCCTTCAGAGAGGTTCATCTAAGACCACAGAGGAAATTGGAGTCTGGATCTAAGATTAGGAATCAGAAGTCATCTGTCACTTAGCTTTTGTCTATGACCGCTAAACCACAAGTCTCTTTATGTGCTGGCTTTAGAAGGCTTCCAGAGCTCACTTTGTTCTCCAAGTAAACAGGATTGTTTTTCTCAGAGGTAGTTTTCCAGAGTGCTTTTGGGCACCCAATAAGAGTTTTTTAGGGATTATTTACATAAAGAAATAACATATCCTTTTGTCCCATTTGCAAGTGTTACTCCCCGGTCAGAAAAAAAGATATCTAGAAAGGTTTAGATGAAAAGCTCTAGATATCGTAATTATTTGGCCTAGTAGAAAGAACCCATACCTGAGAGTCAGAGGATCCGCATTCTACACCTGGCTCTGCAGTGTGATCTGGGACAAGTCACTTAACTTCCCCTTGCCTCAGTTCCATCATCTGCAGAATGGGGATTCAATAGATGTCCTCCCGTGGCTCAGTGGAAAGAGCCCGGGCTTTGGAGTCAGTGGTCGTGGGTTCAAATCCCAGCTCCGCCAATTGTCAGCTGTGTGACCTTGGGCAAGTCACTTCACTTCTCTGGGCCTCAGTTACCTCATCTGTAAAAATGGGAGTTGACTGTGAGCCCCCCTGTGGGACAACCTGATCACCTTGTATCCCCCCAGTGCTTAGAACAGTGCTTTGCACATAGTAAGCGCTTAATAAATGCCATCATTATTATTACTTAGACTCTGAGTCCCACAAGGGACCTGCTCTCCTTGTATCAACCCCAGTGCTTAGTACAGTGCTTGGCACATAATGAGTGCTTCACAAATGCCACAATTATTACCTAGAAAGGTATATGACTTTGCCAAGTGAAGACCTATAGCTAGAATGTGAGAATCAACTAATTCTTCTCTCATCATCATGGCTTTATGGAGTTTCAGGGTTGAATTCTGAGCCAGGCACGGTCTTCGTAATCAATCAGTAGGATTTACTGAGTGATTACTGCATGCAGAGCACTGTACTAAGCACTTGGGAGAGAACAATATAACAGAGTTGGTAGTCACGTTCCCTGACCATAAGGAACTTACAGTCTAGAGAGAAGACAGACATTAAAGTACATTTCAGCTAGCCCTATGTACTGGGGTGGAGGGCAGCAGGGAGAATGGGGTGAATATCAAGTGCTTAAAGGAGGGTACAGTTCCAAGTGCATAGATGACTCAGAAGGGAGAGGAAGTAGGGGAGAAGGGGCTTAGTTGGAAAGGCCTCTTGGAGATGTGATTTGAATAAGGCTTCGAAGGTGGGGATAGTGGTGGTTGTCTTATATGAAGGCGGAGGGAGTTCCAGGCCGGAGAGAGGACATGGGCAAAGGCTTGAAGGTGAGACAGATGAGATCCAGGTACAGTGATCAGGTTGGTGTTAGAGGAAGCACGTGGACTGAGTCATAGTAGGAAATCAGAGACGTAAGATGGGAGGGGGGTGGTGAGCTGATTGAGTGCTTTAAAGCCATTTAATGGGGAGGTGGATGGGCAATCACTGAGGGCTCTTGAGGAGTGGGGAGCTATGGCTTGAACTTTTTTTAGGAACATGATCCTGGCAGCAGAGTGAAGTAAGGACTGGAGTGGGAAGAGACAGGGGGCAGGGAGGTTGATGCAATAATCCTGGAGGGATAATATTGAGCACTTGGCTCAGCACAGTAGCAGTTTGGATGGAGAAGAAAGAGGAGATTTTAGTGATGATCCGGAGGTAGAACTGATAAGATAACGTCAGTTGAATGAGAGAGAAGAGTTGAGGATAATGCCAAAGTTCTGGGCTTGGGAGACAGGGAGGATAATGGCAATGTCTATAGTGATGGGAAAGAAATGGGGAAGACAGGGTTTGAGTGGAAAGATCAGGAGTTCTGTTTTGGGCATGGCTTCATTCTCAGTCTCTTTTGCAGGCTCCTCCTCCCCCTCCCATCCTCTTACTGTGGGGGTTCCCCAAGGTTCAGTGCTTGGTCCCCTTCTGTTCTCAACCTACACACACTCCCTTGGTGACCTCATTCGCTCCCACAGCTTCAACTATCATCTCTGCACTGATGACACCCAGATCTACATCTCTGCCCCTGCTCTCTCCCCATCTCTCCAGGCTCGCATCTCCTCCTGCCTTCAGGACATCTCCATCTGGATGTCTGCCCGCCACCTAAAGCTCAACATGTCGAATACTGAACTCCTTGTCTTCGCTCCCTAACCTTGCTCTCTCCCTGACTTTCCCATCTCTGTTGACGGCACTACCATCCTTCCCATCTCACAAGCCCGCAACCTTTGTGTCATCCTCGACTCCGCTCTCTCATTCACCCCTCACATCCAAGCCGTCACCAAAACCTGCCGGTCTCAGCTCCGCAACATTGCCAAGATCCGCCCTTTCCTCTCCATCCATACCGCTACCCTGCTCATTCAAGCTCTCATCCTATCCCGTCTGGACTACTGCATCAGCCTTCTCTCTGCTCTCCCATCCTCGTGTCTCTTCCCACTTCAATCCATACTTCATGCTGCTGCCCGGATTATCTTTGTCCAGAAACGCTCTGGGCATATTACTCCCCTCCTCAAAAATCTCCAGTGGCTACCAATCAATCTGCGCACCAGGCAGAAACTCCTCACCCTGGGCTTCAAGGCTGTCCATCACCTCGCCCCCTCCTACCTCACCTCCCTTCTCTCCTTCTACAGCCCACCCTGCACCCCCAACTCCACCGCCGCTAATCTCCTCACCATACCTCGTTCCCGCCTGTCCCGCCATCGACCCTGGGCCCACGTCATCCCCCTGGGCCTGGAATGCCCTCCCTCTGCCCATCCACCAAGCTAGCTCTCTTCCTCCCTTCAAGGCCCTGCTGAGAGCTCACCTTCTCCAGGAGGCTTTCCCAGACTGAGCCCCTTCCTTCCTCTCCCCCTCATCCCCCTCTCCGTCCCCCCAACTTACCTCCTTCCCTTCCCCACAGCACCTGTATATATGTATATATGTTTGTACATATTTATTACTCTATTTATTTATTTTACTTGTACATGTCTATTCTATTTATTTTATTTTGTTAGTATGTTTGGTTTTGTTCTCTGTCTCCCCCTTTTAGACTGTGAGTCCACTGATGGGTAGGGACTGTCTCTATATGTTGCCAATTTGTACTCTCCAAGCGCTTAGTACAGTGCTCTGCACATAGTAAGCACTCAATAAATACGATTGATGATGATGATGATGAACTTTGAGGTGTTGGTGGAACATCCAGGCAGAGCTACCCTGAAGACAGAAGGAAATGAGAGACTGCAGAGAAGGAGAGAAGTCAGAGCCGGGGAGGTAGATTTGAGAGTCATCCACATAGAGATGGGTACTTGAAACCGTGTGAGTGAATGGGTTCTCCAAGGGAGTGGGTGTGGCTGGAGAATAGAAGGGGACCTAGAACTGAGCCTTGAGGGACTCCCACAATTAGGGGGTGGGACGCAGAAGGAGCCTGCGAAAGAGAAAGAGAATGAATGGCTAGAAAAATTGGAGAACAAAGAGAGGACAGTGTCAAGGTTAGTTAATGTTTCCAGGAGAAAGGGGTGGTCCACAGTGTTGAAGGCAGCTGAGAGGTGGAGGATGATTAGAAGAAACTAAAGGCCATTGAATATGGCTTGAAGGAGGTTATTAGTGACCTTAGACAGGGCAGTTTCTGTAGAGTGGAGGATCCTATTCTCTAAGTTCTAGAGGACCCTTCACTCAATGAACTCTTTTAGGTTGTAAAAACTGTACAGAAATCCTGAATGTCTCCTTAACTTTGTCCCCTAATCAAATATTATTATAGACTTCTTTCCCCTCTAAACACTCTTATCCACACTATCCCCAAATAGATAGTCTGCCCTCCGATGCTAGTTGACTGTTCGCTCCCCTCCCCAGGTATCTCTGCTCCCTGACCCCCCTTAACTGGCCCACCCTACTCCAGCTCTTAATAGTTTGTATCTGCTCTCTGTGGCATCATTGTTTGCCAATTCTATTATTGCCATAGCATATTGATTGCTCAACTACACCCTGTGATGCCATCGCCTACTTTTATCATTGCTACTGTTTTATTGCTTCTGCATCTCAATTGTTAACCCCCCGCTGTACTGTCACTCGCCCTGCTGACCTCACCATGAACTTTCAGTTCCCTTGCTCCCAACTGCCATTCCCATTCCTCACCTTCCCCTTCCCCTCTCCCACGCAGCTGTTTCCCTCCCTCTCACCCACCAAGACCGCTCCCCCTCACCCCCTACCAAGGATTCCTCTGTACCAGTGCAGGTCCTCTGCTTCTCCCTCCCGGCCCCCCTCCTCCCCTTCTCCCCGCCCCCACCCCATCCCAGTTCTCCTTTCCCATCGCCACCCCCCTTCCCACTCTCCCCGCCCAGGCCTCCGCCAACTCATCCCAATCCAAACCCTCCCCACCCCTCGCACCCTTCCCCCTCCCTCCCCACCCTCGACAGCTGATGCCAAGTGTGGCCTCTGGAACCCCCGCTCCGTTTTAAGTAAGATTCCTTTCATCCTGGACCTTTTCCTTTCCAGTTCTCTACTCCTCCTCGCCCTAACTGAAACATGGCTGTCGGCGGACGACACGGTCTCTTCTGCTGCTCTCTGCAGTGCAGGCCTCTTCTTCTCCCACTCCCCCAGACTCACTGGAAAAGGAGGAGGTGTCGGTTTCCTTCTCGCCCCCCAATGTCGCTTTCGCACTATCCCTCCTCCCCCTTCCCTTTCCTTCCCTTCCTTTGAAGCCCACATTATTCGCCTCTACCACCCCCTCCAGATTCTTGTAGCCGTCATCTACCGCCCTCCAGGCCCCACTTCCAACTTCTTTAACGACTTTGACCCCTTCCTCACCTTCCTTCTCTCCTTCTCCATGCCCACTCTGATCCTCGGAGACTTCAATATCCACATGGATATCCCTAACGACTCCTCTGCCGCCCGCCTTCTATCTCTCCTTGACGCTGCCAACCTCTTCCTCCACCCCACCTCACCCACTCACCAACTTGGTCATACCCTCGACCTCATCATCTCCTACCGCTGCACTGTGTCCTTCCTCACCAACTCTGTGATCCCTCTCTCTGATCATAATCTTCTCACCTGCCTCCTCACTCACACTCCTTTCCCCTGTAAATCCGTATTACTCCCTCACAGAGATCTCCGCTCTCTGGACCCCACCCATCTTTCGGAGCGCCTCACACCCCACCTCGCTGCCCTCTCCTCTCTACCCAGTCTTGATGATCAGATTACTGCTCTCAACTCTACCCTTTCTACTCAGCTAGACTCGCTCGCTCCCCTTTCCCTTCGCCGCTCTCGCACCACTAACCCACAGCCCTGGATCACTGCCACTGTCCGCCTCCTTCGCTCTTATGCTCGAGCTGCTGAACGCTGCTGGCGAAAGTCTAAACACCATGCCAACCTCGTTCACTTCAAGTTTATCCTTTCCTGCCTTAACTCAGCCCTCTCTTCTGCCAGACAAAACTATTTCTCCTCCCTTATTGACACCCATGCCCATCACCCCCGCCAGCTCTTCCGTACATTCAACTCCCTTCTCAGGCCCCCGGTTCCTCCCCCTCCTCCTTCCCTCACCCCCAACGATCTGGCCTCCTACTTCATTAACAAAATTAAATCCATCAGGTCCGACCTCCCCAAAGTCTCTTCCCCCCTTTCTCCAACCCCCCGGCTCTCAACATTCTCTGCTACTCTCCCATCCTTCCCAGTGGTATCCTCAGAGGAACTCTCCTCCCTCCTCTCAAGTGCTACTCCGGCCACCTGTGCTTCTGACCCCATTCCCTCTCATCTTATGAAATCTCTCGCTCCATCCCTTCTCCCCTCCTTAACTTCCATCTTCAACCGCTCACTCTCCACTGGTTCCTTCCCCTCTGCCTTCAAACATGCCCATGTCTCTCCCATCCTAAAAAAACCCTCTCTTGACCCCACCTCACCTTCTAGTTATCGTCCCATCTCCCTCCTACCATTCCTTTCCAAACTCCTTGAACGAGTTGTCTACACGCGCTGCCTAGAATTCCTCAACAACAACTCTCTCCTCGACCCCCTCCAGTCTGGCTTCCGTCCCCTTCATTCCACGGAAACTGCGCTCTCAAAGGTCACCAATGACCTCCTGCTTGCCAAATCCAACGGCTCATACTCTGTCCTAATCCTCCTCGACCTCTCAGCTGCCTTTGACACTGTGGACCACCCCCTTCTCCTCAACACGTTATCTGACCTTGGCTTCACAGACTCCGTCCTCTCCTGGTTCTCCTCTTATCTCTCCAGTCGTTCTTTCTCAGTCTCTTTTGCAGGCTCCTCCTCCCCCTCCCATCCTCTTACTGTGGGGGTTCCCCAAGGTTCAGTGCTTGGTCCCCTTCTGTTCTCAATCTACACTCACTCCCTTGGTGACCTCATTCGCTCCTACGGCTTCAACTATCACCTCTACGCTGATGACACCCAGATCTACATCTCTGCCCCTGCTCTCTCCCCCTCCCTCCAGGCTCGCATCTCCTCCTGCCTTCAGGACATCTCCATCTGGATGTCCGCCCGCCACCTAAAGCTCAACATGTCGAAGACTGAGCTCCTTGTCTTCCCTCCCAAACCTTGTCCTCTCCCTGACTTTCCCATCTCTGTTGACGGCACTACCATCCTTCCCGTCTCACAGGCCCGCAAACTTGGTGTCATCCTCGACTCCGCTCTCTCATTCACCCCTCACATCCAAGCCGTCACCAAAACCTGCCGGTCTCAGCTCCGCAACATTGCCAAGATCCGCCCTTTCCTCTCCATCCAAACCGCTACCCTGCTAATTCAAGCTCTCATCCTATCCCGTCTGGACTACTGCACCAGCGTTCTCTCTGATCTCCCATCCTCGTGTCTCTCTCCACTTCAATCCATACTTCATGCTGCTGCCCGGATTATCTTTGTCCAGAAACGCTCTGGACATATCACTCTCCTCCTCAAAAACCTCCAATGGCTACCGATCAATCTGCGCATCAGGCAGAAACTCCTCACCCTGGGCTTCAAGGCTCTCCATCACCTCGCCCCCTTCTACCTCACCTCCCTTCTCTCCTTCTACTGCCCAGCCCGCACCCTCCGCTCCTCCACCATTAATCTCCTCACTGTACCTTGCTCTCGCCTGTCCCGCCATCGACCCCCAGCCCACGTCATCCCCCGGGCCTGGAATGCCCTCCCTCTGCCCCTCTGCCAAGCTAGCTCTCTTCCTCCCTTCAAGGCCCTGCTGAGAGCTCACCTCCTCCAGGAGGCCTTCCCAGACTGAGCCCCTTCTTTCCTCTCCCCCTCGTCCCCCTCTCCACCCCCGTCTTACCTCCTTCCCTTCCCCACAGCACCTGTATATATGTATATATGGTTGTACATATTTATTACTCTGTTTATTTATTTATTTATTTATTTTACTTGTACATTTCTATCCTACTTATTTTATTTTGTTGGTATGTTTGGTTCTGTTCTCTGTCTCCCCCTTTTAGACTGTGAGCCCACTGTTGGGTAGGGACTGTCTCTATGTGATGCCAATTTGTACTTCCCAAGCACTTAGTACAGTGCTCTGCACATAGTAAGCGCTCAATAAATACGATTGATTGATTGATTGATTGATAGAAAAGCAAATTTAGCTTCTGATCCGGATTCTGCCTTTGTAATGCTGTGGGATCTTGGAAATTTCACCTGACTTCTCCGAATCTACCTCACCATTTAGAACAATACCTGGCACCTAGCAAACACTCAACAAGTACCATACCCGCCCCCAAACAAAACAAAACAAAACAGACAGCCGATTCAGGTCCAAATAAAGATCTGGACCTGAATTTCCTCTTAGGCTTCCAGCATTAGCAGGCTTTTCCTCCTAGATGAAGATAGAATTTCAGTTCAGAGCTCTCAGGGTAAATAAACCTGTTGAAAATACTGGAAACCTAGAGAGACAAAAGCTGCTGTCTTCTATTAGCCTTGAAGAGCAGAAAAAAGCCACGGGAGGGAGCCATTTTACGTAGTCTTTCCTCTCCTCTCGGTTCCCCGATTTATGTCCTGATTTATGTCAATTTAATGGGATCAGAATCAGGACAGAGCCTCAAACAGAACAAAATAAAATAAAGCGTTCAATATAGAGTTGGGTAAACATTGGCTTTAAAACGAATAGCTTTTCCAGTTTTTTGCTTGAGTCAGGCTACTTAGTTTTCCAACAAGTTGGTGTTTTTTTCAGATTTAACAATTTGTGGGGCCCTGAAATGGCTTGTTTGTTTAGAAAGCAACTTTAGGCACAGTGTTCTTACAGTAAATATGCTTTAGTCTTCTCTGGAGTTTTCAGATTCACTCAGATACAAAATTCCCTCCTTCCAAGCTGAGGTTTATTGTGACCCAATCAATCAATCGATGCTATTTATTGACTCGTCAGTGAAAACCCTTTGTTAGGCTATCAAACCTCATTTGCTATTTTTATATTTTAGTACTATGATGCCTGATGATTAATCACATCCTGAACCTACTGAAAATCCAGTTGGCCTCAATGGAGGAGTGGCAGTAAATCAGAAATAACTTAGTGATTGCTGATTTATCCCTTTTCTTTCCCTGGCCCCTGGAAGTCCAACTTCAGGACTGGGTGGGGGACTGAATGATGTTATTTGGAGATTAAAAAAAAACTAACCCATCAACCAACAAACAAAACCCCCCTTCCAAGCAGCACCAGAGGGCAAAATCCTAAAGTTTCCCCTTGAATCAGTGGTCAAGGTGTTCATAGGTTAATGCCATTCTTGGCGGAGAGGACGCGGCTGCATTTCAATAGTTCTCGGTTCATTTCTCTGTCAGGAGCTAGTGAGTGCTTGGAGGTAACTTCTCATTCATTTACTTGGTCGCCTTTGGTAGGCTTACCTGGGTTTTCCTGCCTCCTGAACTACAAAATCTTGGGGAGCAGAGTCCAGGTGTGTTTAATCTGTTTCGTACCGGAGCTACTCGGAGCTTAGCTTCTCTTAGCCGGAGCTGGCTAGTTGGAGCTTAAGAAAACATATTGGCCCTTCTTGTTCAAGAGATACGTTGGAGGCAGTGGAGCCAGGGGTGAGAGTGTCATTGAGATGCTGATGCTCTCATCTTTATGTCTCGTTTTCTTCAGACCCTGACAGTAAGTAATCCAAGTAGTTTAATGCCCGGCTGTGATAGGAGCTTAGGTGAAATTGAATTTGTTAAAGTTCAAGCTTGATAAGACAGAAGTGATTTTGTGTGAAGGAAAAAACACTGAGAGAACGTGACCGTGGACGCTTTAGTACCCTCAGGTGAGATGTGCCAGCCTACAGCAGTTTCATGCCTCAGTGGATCCTTAATCAATGTGACCATCTTCATCAGTGAGTGTTATTTATTGAGGGCAAACTGTGGGCAGGGCCCTGTGCTGAGTTCTTGGAAACACTCAACGCCAGTAGAACCTTTGGTCCCTGGCCTCAAAAAGCATACAGTCTAGGAGTTGAATTGGACCACTCTGCACCGCCGAGGTTCTCCGTACCCACGATTACACGCACGAGAGAATTCCAGCCGTGGGGGTTTGGATACGCCGTGGCTCTTATTCTGTCAAGTGGTAATTTCTTCAAGGTTCCTGCAGCACCGAAGGCTGAGTTCCTTCTTTCTTCTATTATCCATGCTTTGGTAACTTCCTCCTTCACCTTGCTTCTAGCAGCATTGACTCTAGCTTCTAAAGCTTGGCTTTAGCTGGAGTCCTGGTTGCCAGGGTGAATCAGCACAGAGATGTCAACGGAACAGAGAAGTTAATCACTGGAATCAAATGGTATTTAAAGGGAAATGTACCGGTCGACTCCCTTCTCTGTAAAATCACATTGCTGCCTCCTTCCTGCCTTTGGTCTCCCTTCTCCTCCACGCATAGATTTATCATAAACACCTGTCATCATTCCAACCAAGCTTTCCCTTGACCATCGCCTGACGTGGTATTTTTTTTTCCTCTCCTGATGGGTCCGGTCAGCTTTTCCTATTAAAACAAGAGAAGTTACTACAACCGGCCCCAGCTTCCCTGTCCAAAATACTAAAACACACCCCAGCTTCCCTGTCCCAAACCAGAACTCCTAGCCAGAACTCGGTTGCCCTTCCCACCGGCCACCCAAGTTCGGTGGCCTGGCAGGTGCTGGACTTGGGTCTCGCTCCGAGAGGGCTCCAACCTAAATTGTTACGAAACTAGAGTTCCGTGAACCGGTTTCCACCCTGGAAAGATGAAAGGAACGCACTGATTCTAATTAGGCTTCAATTAATGAGCAGGAAACTTTGGGGAAAACACTGCAGGCGATTGGTGGAGGGGAGGAGGGGCGGTGGGTGGGAGAGATTCTCCGGCTTTCGGCCCAATCAGCGGCGGCTGGCCCAGTCAGTAACGCGACAAATGCAGTCCGAAAGGGGGGAAAAGGAACACGGTTTGAATTGTGCAAGATCTCAAAAGCCGATGGTGGGGGCGGGGCCGAGTGTGGGTTTGGTGGGTTCTGGAGGAAAGGGCTGATTCGCAGGAATGGGCAGGGAGAATCCTGGCCCTTGACTCATTTTTCAAAAGGGCAGCGGGAGGGGAGAGCCCAGAGAGGACCGGATGAAAAAAAAAACAACTATGAAACCTAGTTAGAGGGCCCCAGAGCGGCCCCCAAAGTCCCAGGGCCGAGAGGGGTGGAGGACAAGACAGAAACTGTGGATCTTGCCAGGAGGTGAGTCTTCTTTGCTTGCTTGCTTGTGCGGACGAGGAGAGGTAGGAGGGGGCGGGCAGGGGGACAAGGGGGCAGGGGGACCAGGGGGCAGGGCAGAGCCCAGGGAGGGATTGGCATTCACCAGCCGTCGGCGGTGGCCACGATCAGGGTCCGGCCTTGGCGGGTCTGGGCTGGGAAGCCCTCGGCGCGGGGCAGGATGCTCAGCCGGGCGACGCGCCCTCCGGGAAGACGAGCCTCGTCCAAACCGTGGTCACCCCTTCCATCGTATTTGCTGAGCGCTTACCGCGTGCAGAGCACTGGGCTAAGCGTGGGGGTCTAACTTTCTTCCGAGTCCTCCCGGGGAGAGGGCAGGGCGGGCTCAGGGCACTTTAGGGGGTCGGAGTCCCTTTTAGACTGTGAGCCCACTGTTGGGTAGGGACTGTCTCTATATGTTGCCAATTTGTACTTCCCAAGCGCTTAGTCCAGTGCTCTGCACATAGTAAGCGCTCAATAAATGCGATTGATGATGATGACATCCCCCGCACCCCAGCTTTGCAGGGCTCCGGGCCGAGCAGCGCGTGTCCAGGCGGCTGCCCAAGCGCTTAGTCCAGTGCTCTGCACACAGTGAGCGCTCAATAAATGCGATGGAAGGAATGAATGCTTCGGGGTGTGCGGGCGGGGCAGGAGGCTGCCGTGCCGACGCCTCCATGCCCACCTGCCACCTTCCCGGGAAGGGGTTTCCCCTTTTCTCCCCGGACCCCCGGGGCTCTCCAGAAACCCCGACCCCCAAGGACTTGACTCAGCCCTCCCGGAGCCTAGCGCGGGCGCCCGCGGGACTTGAAGGGGGAGAATGGGAGAATGGGAGGAAGAGGAGGAGGTAGGTCCGCGTAGAGAGGCACGGTGTGGCTGTGGCTCAGGCCCTTGTAGCTCTCTGGGATCCCTCTCTGGCCGCCACCAGCCGCGGTCCAACCCCGCAGAGGTTTTCTCGAGTTCTCCCTCCTCCCCGCGCCCCCATTCCCGGGTCAAGGGGATGCGCGTCTTCTCCCCGCGCCCCCCGCCCCGGCCCTTCGCTCTCCGCTCCGCTCTCTCCATCCCCGTCTACACCTCCGCCCTGCTCTCTCCATCCCCGTCTACACCTCCGCCCTGCTCTCTCCATCCCCGTTTCCATCGCCGTCTATACCTCCGTCCCTCTCTCTCCATCCCCGTCTACACCTCCGCCCTGCCCTCCCCCTCCCCGTCTACACGGCAGCCTCCTGCCCTCTCCATCCCCGTGTACACCTCCGTCCCCCTCTCTCCATCCCCGTCTACCCCTCCTCCCTGCTCTCTCCATCCCCGTCTACATCTCCGTCCCTCTCTCTCCATCCCCGTCTACATCTCCGTCCCTCTCTCTCCATCCCCATCTACACCTCCTCCCCGCTCTCTCCATCCCCGTCTACACCACCGCCCCGCTCTCTCCATCCCCGTCTACACGGCAGTCTCCCGCTCTCCCCATCCCCGTCTACCCCTCCTCCCTGCTCTCTCCATCCCCGTCTACATCTCCGTCCCTCTCTCTCCATTCCCATCTACACCACCTCCCCGCTCTCTCCATCCCCGTCTACACCATCGCCCCACTGTCTCCATCCCCGTCTACACGGCAGTCTCCCGCTCTCCCCATCCCCGCCTACATCTCCGTCCCTCTCTCTCCATCCCCATCTACACCTCCTCCCCGCTCTCTCCATCCCCATCTACCCCTCCTCCCCGCTCTCTCCATCCCCGTCTGCACCGCCGCCCCGCTCTCTCCATCCCCGTCTACACCGCAGTCTCCCGCTCTCCCCATCCCCGTCTACCCCTCTCCTCCCTGCTCTCTCCATCCCCGTCTACACCTCCGCCCCGCTCTCCCCATCCCCGCCTACCCCGCAGCCTCCCGCTCTACCTCCGTCTACCCCTCCGCCCCGCTCTCCCCATCCCCGTCTACACCGCCGCCCCCCACGGGGAGTGAGTGTGCGCGCCCGTGCCCGTCCCCGCCCGCCTGTCCCGGGGCCCCTGGCGCGGTGCCCGTCCCTCCCGGAGCCGCCCTGGGTGCCCGCCCCGTCCGTCCCCGGGGGCCGAGGTACCTTGGAGAGCTGCGCGGGGCACGGCCGGGCGCTACACCGCCCCGACGCTCCCCCGGGCACGGGCGCCGGGCACCGCCGCCGGGCACAGACGCCGGGCACCGCCGGGCACCGCCGGACCGCGGCCTTCCCGGAGGGGCCCCGGGCTGGGAAGGCGAAGGGAGGAACAGCCCCGTTGGTGGGCTTCGCTCCTCCTCCCTCTCCGCCTCCCTCCGCTCCCCCGGCCGGCTCAGCCCGTCCCCGTCCCGGTCCCCTCTCCCGTCCCCATCCCCATCCCCATCCCCATCCCCATCCCCTTCTTCCCCATCCCTTTCCCGCTCCCGCTGCTCCTGCTGGCGGCGGACAGAGCGAACCCACGAGGTGCTTAAGCTGCGCGCAACGATCTGCCACCGGCGCCCGCCGCGCCGCCCGCGGGCACGAGGAGGGGGAGAGGAGGAGGAGGAGAAGGAGGAGGAGGAGGAGAGGAGGAGGAGGAGGAGGAGGAGGAGGAGGGGGAGAGCAGGAGCCGGGAGCGGGGGCCCCGCAGGAAGGTTTAGGCGGCGGCCCGGGCACCGGCCCTGGCACCGGCCCTGGCAACGGCCCTGGCACCGGCCCTGGCACCGGGAGTGCCGCAGGGCGAGGAGCGGAGGATGCCCTAAACCCTCCGCGGCCGCAGCTGTTGCCGGAGCGGGGAAGGGGGTTTGGGGGGAAGGGAGAAAGGGAGAAGAGAAGGGGGGGAGAGGAGGAGGAGGAGGAGGAGGAGGAGGAGGGCGGCAGGGGGGCCGAGCCTCTCTCTTATTTATCACCCAGTTGGCGGCTCGGAATAATCGGAGGAGACCCTCGGGGGCGGAGGGGGGCGGAGGGGGGCAGGGGATCCCCGGCGCCCGGGCATCGGAGGGGGACGAGGACAGGGTGGGCTTGGGGGGCGGCGCCCGATCGGGGCCGGGGTGAGGGGGGCGAGGGCCGGGGCGGGGGCCGGGGGCGGGGGCCGGGGGCGGGGGCCGGGGGCGTTGGCAGCGCCCTGCCAGGCGGGCCGGCGTCGCACCATCCTCCGGCCCCGGGCCGGGAAATATGGCTGTGCGCCTCGGTGCGGGGCGGCGCCGGCGGCGGCGGCGGGAGGAGCTCCCCGCAGGAGCCCCCGCACCCCCTGCCCGCTGCTAACTATGGCACAGGGCGGCCAGGGCGGCCAGGGCAGCCGGGGCGGACAGGGCGGACAGGGCGGCCGGGGCAGCCGGGGCGGAGGCCGGGGCGGCCAGGGCGGCCAGGGCCGCGGCCACCCGGGCGCGGGGGGCCTCCGGCTCAGCATGACCAACAATCTCAACGCCAACCATCTCCACCTAGACGCGTCCTCCTCCTCCTCCTCCTCCTCTTCCTCCTCCTCCTCCTCCGCCGCCGCCGCCGCCGCCTCGGTCCAGGAGCCCAAGATGGACGCGCTCATCATCCCGGTGACCATGGAGGTGCCGTGCGACAGCCGGGGCCAGCGCATGTGGTGGGCATTCCTGGCCTCCTCCATGGTCACTTTCTTCGGCGGCCTCTTCATCATTCTGCTCTGGCGGACGCTCAAGTACCTGTGGACCGTCTGCTGCCACTGCGGGGGAAAAAGCAAGGTAACGCCGAACGCTTCCCTCCTCCCCCTCCTCCTCCTCTTCGTCCCCCTCCTCCCCCAGACCCTCCACCTCCTCTCCATCTCTCCTCTCCCCCGTCGCTCCCCCTGCCTTCTCTCCCTTGCCCCCAGCCTTTCCTTTATCCTCTTTCCCCTGCCCGCTCTCTCTTGCCCCCAGCCTTTCCTTCATCCTCTTTCCCCTGCCCGCTCTCCCTTGCCCCCAGCCTTTCCTTCATCCTCTTTCCCCTGCCCGCTCTCTCTTGCCCCCAGCCTTTCCTTCATCCTCTTTCCCCTGCCCGCTCTCTCTTGCCCCCAGCCTTTCCTTCATCCTCTTTCCCCTGCCCGCTCTCTCTTGCCCCCAGCCTTTCCTTCATCCTCTTTCCCCTGCCCGCTCTCCCTTGCCCCCAGCCTTTCCTTCATCCTCTTTCCCCCTGCCCGCTCTCTCTTGCCCCCCAACCTTTCCTTCATCCTCTTTCCCCCCAGCCTTTCCTTCATTCTCTTTCCCCCTGCCCGCTCTCTCTTTCCCCCCAGCCTTTCCCTCATTCTCTTTTCCCCTGACCTCTCCCTTGCCCCCCAGCTTTTCCCCATCCTCTTTCCCCTTGCCCTCTCTCCCTCGCCCCCAGCCTTTCCCCCATCCTCTTTCCCCCATCCTCTTTCCCCTTGCCCTCTCTCCCTCGCCCCCCAGCCTTTCCCCCATCCTCTTTCCCCCATCCTCTTTCCCCCATCCTCTTTCCCCTTGCCCTCTCTCCCTCGCCCCCCAGCCTTTCCCCCATCCTCTTTCCCCCATCCTCTTTCCCCTTGCCCTCCTCTCTCCCTCGCCCCCCAGCCTTTCCCCCATCCTCTTTCCCCCTGCTCTCTCCCTCGCCCCCCAGCCTTTCCCCCTATTCCCCTCCCGATCCCATCTCTCTCTTCCTCCCTTCCTCTCCCACCCCCCGCTCCCGGGATTCGGGGAGGGGGACTGTGGCTTTGGCCTCCTCGGGGCTGTTTCCCCGCGGGAGCTGCGGCCGTGGAGCTGGCAATGGTGCCCGTGGGTAGTGGTTTGCCCCCGGGGGTCCGCCGGGTACCGGGGAGGGTGGCTGGCTGCGGCCCCTGGACGAACCCACTTTCCGGACTCCCTCTCCCCTTCTCCTCTTCTGCCTCTCTTCCCTCCTCCCGGTCCAGCCGGCCAAGCCGGGACAGTGGGGACCGCTAAAGAGCCCGAACATTAGGACCGATCAGAAGAGGAACTTTGGGTGGGAAAGCCCCCTTCCCCATCCTCCCCCATCCAGGAGGGCATGGGGACACGGAGGGATTGGGGCACCCTTCAGGTGGGGGTTACAAGAGGGGTTACACCTCAAAGAGAGACAGAGGCAGAGAACCCAGGGGGGCAGTGTAAGGCTGGGCTACATTGAGTGGGGAGGAAGACTGGAAGGAGAGGGATGTGTGTTGTGTGTGTGTGGTGTGCTGGGTTAGGGTAACCTCCTCCCCGAGGACGTATTGGGGTGTTCCAGAAGTCTAAAGGGGCCACCTCAGGACTGAGCCCCTTCCCTCTCTTTCTTTCCCCATCCCCTGGAGATCCCCTCCCACATTTTGTTCTGTCTTGCTTCCTCCTTCCCCACCTCCCGGCTCCAAACCCTCCAATTCTATGCCCCCCTTGAGGGGCCGCTTCCTCTAAGCCAAACTTCCCTGGGTTATCCGCCTGCCCCTCGAAGGCTGTGAATACCCAGAGGGAGTGGGAGGGCTCAGGATCCAGAACCGGGGCCGTGGCAATTGATGCCGAGACCCCAGAGGAGCCGGCGGTTGTTGGCAGTTTCACCTTCTACGTCTTCTCTCCTGGTGGTTTACAGATGGCTTACAGAATAATATTTGATTGAGTTATTCCTGGTGTATAGATGCCCACCAAAATACACACACACACACACACACACACACACACACACACAGCGTGCACACCTTGCAATGTATGGTTGCTAGATTTCCTGGCTTGTCTCAATGCTACAGGCACTGCCCTCTTTCCCCCCTTGGAACGATACCCACCACCTGGAGAGAAAAGGGGGAATTGAAAGAAACTGCCAAGGAAAAAAGAGAAAGAGAAGTAGTCCGTGTAATCAACATCCTGGCAGGCAGGAGATAGCAACAGTGATAGCTAGTAATAGGCATGAATCTAGCCAGGCCTGGGTAGAGATGATGGAGGGTAGTGTGTGTATGTGCATACATTCATGCTCCTAACATAATATTTTCTGTGGGAAAGTTACCAAGAGGCTATACCAACTTCAAGTGAAAACAACTTGTAGAGTCTCTCTTTCTCTCTCTGTATTTATCTACTGAACAGAGTGATGCTGCGATGTTATTTTAAAAACAAAAACAATACATGTGTGTTTGGGAAAAAGCTGGTGTGTTAAAATTGAGCAGAAAAATCCATCTCAGGGAGAAGTTCATTATCCCTGGAATTTTCATGTCGTATTTTCAGGGCACTTTTTGTTATTGCTGAAGACGAAGAAAAACATGAAATCTCAGAAAGGTACAGGAGTCACCGGGGAGTGACTGCTGGGAAACTGCTAGGAGATAGGTGACTGACAGCGCTGATTTCATTCCCCACCTTGGAAACTCAAATGCTGGAGCCAACTACTTCTTAACAAACTGCTTATTCAGATTCTTCTTGTTCAGATATCATCCTCCTGACAACTGGGTCAGCCCTATCCGTTTCTCATTCTTCAAGGAAAAACAGGGCTTGACATAAAGCACATAGACATATACGCACGGAAAGAAAGCTCACCATAAAACACCCGCAGGATAATAATAGGCTCTTCTGATGATCTGGGTAACGGTTTCTGTCTTCCAGGTTCTGGAGCTATTTGGTCTTAATATTGCCTAGTGAATTGTTTTCTGACTAAAGGATTTTAAAAACATGGCTTCTAAAGCAATCACACTCTGTAGTAGTTCGTAAAGACTAATGCAATCTCTGCAATAAGGGAATGTGCAGAAATTTCAAGAATTTTTTCCCTAAAACAGCAGCTTATTTCAGGCATGCACCCAGGAATGAATAAGATGGGGAGGGCAATTACAATGAAATAAAAGCCTGATACTTGACTAGACTGACCAGTACCAGGAAGTTGGTGATCTTAGGGTTTTTAATGTGGAATTGAAAAAGAAAAAAGGAAAATAGGAAAGGAAGAGGACTGCAGGGCTCGACAGGGGAACGTGGGTGGGCAACTTGTGACAATAGCTATAGGCTACTTCTGTGACCAAATTGGTAGGGTAGAGCTTGTTATAAAGCCCCACTCAGAATCTCTTAATACCCTTTGGAATTTGCTAAAATTATACTACTTGCCTCCAGCCCATTTTACTTGGCTGAGAAACCATATGTGGCAGCGAATAGTTTTACAAGGTTTTTTTTTCTTTGGTTTTGATTTCACTATAGGGGGGTTTATATAATTTTTTTTCTTCTACACTTATAATGATCTATGTTTGTCCTGCCTTTTATTCTATACATGCTCAGATGTTACTCTTGGTAAAAAACAAAATATAAAATCGTTTAATAAAAAGTGTAAACAAAACTCAAAATTTAAATATAACAGAAATTCCCCCAAACAAGTTCATGCCGTTACTTAGCTCTCTGCTTCAGCAGATGTTCTGGGCACACTAAGAATTTCTAAGCATGCTCAGTTTCGTTGGAGGTAGTTGTTTTATTATCTGTGTCACCTGTGGAAGATTTGAAACCTCTTTTCTGAGAACTTCTTGTTTTGTAGGTCTGCCTTCACTCTCCACGAGCTACCTTTTTTCAAATTATTGAACTTTGCAAACATTTCCAGCTAATTAGAATCGATGAGATGGGTTATAAGCATTAAAACAATGAAAATGCAAATCACCAAACAGCAACCCAGAACAACTGCACACAAGTGTGTATGTGTGTGTGTGGGGGGGGGGGGGCGGTGGACATGGTGAGTACTAGTTGATAAGTACAAGCTGTCTACCATTTTTTCTAGATTTTTCAGGCTTTTATTATTGAAAAATATAATATTTCCATTTACTCTGTCTTGAAGCCCAGAAACAGGAGGGTTTGGACTCTAAGTTCCTCTTCTAGGCTATATGCTTCTCATGGGCAAGAAACATGTCTACCAACTCTGTTATAGTGTACTCTCTCAAGTACTAAGAAGAGTATTCTGCATTCATTCATTCATTCATTCATTCATTCAATCGTATTTATTGAGCTCTTATTGTGTGCAGAGCACTGTACTAAGTGCTTGGAAAGTACAATTCGGCAATAAATAGAGACAGTCCCTTCCCTACTCAACAATGGGCTCACAGTCTAGAAGGGGGAGTAAGCATAGTAAGCAACCTAGTAAGCAGTCAGTAAAGGCTATTGATCGACTGACCGATCGATTGATGGTTAGTACAATCCTAAATACAGTGCTCTGCACACAGTAAGCACTCAGTAAAGTACCACTGATTGATTGATTGAAGGCTTATAGTTTAAAAACCTTGCAGTAAGAGCACCAGAGAAATGGTTGTCACAGCTTCAGACATCTCCCCTGCTCCTCTCCCTTGCTTCTTGCACATAATTTTCCTCTCATCATTTTAGGGGTGGGTTAACTAAGTCTCAGAGGCTCTTGCACGTGATAGTGCTGCGGGCAGAGCCGGTGTTTCAGATAACAGTGCTTTCAGATTTAACTCCAGGTCCTGCTAAATGTTTTGAGTCAATCAAGGACTGCAATGAATTATCAAAGTACCATCTCCGTGGCTGTGTCTGGGAAAACAACACTGGGCCTCCAACAGGTCTATGACTAATATAAATATCAGATCATATTCCTGCTTCATAATCACCAGCGATTTGGGACTGGCACAGTCTGTCAGTGCTTGGGCCTCAGAACCAAGAAACTCCTTATTCAGTCAGGACATTTCTCTGGAGGGAAAGGTGCTGGTATATGAACTTTCAAGCATTCTAAATTAGGTAGACAACCCTCAGATTAGAGTGGGAGTAGTTTTGGAGGCCTGGTTAGCTGGTTAAATTAAAATGACCTGCTCAAGCCTGGCGGGGGGCTGGGGGTGGGGGGAGGCGGGGCGGGGGGGGGAGCTTGGTTCTCATTTTTTATACAAAAAGGAAGCTGGAAAAATGGGTGTACCCTTAACATTTCTAGACTATGAGCCCATTGTTGGGTAAGGACCGTCTCTATATGTTGCCGACTTGCACCTCCCAAGAGCTCTGCACACAGTAAGTGCTCAAAAAATATGACTGACTGACTGAATGAATTTAATAATAATAATAATAATGGCATTTGTAAGCACTTACTATGTTCAAAGCACTATTCTAAGCACTGGGGAGGTTACAAGGTGATCAGGTTGTCCCACAGGGGGCTCACAGTCTTCATCCCCATTTCCCAGATGAGGTAATTGAGGCTCAAAGAAGTAACTTTCCCAGGGTCACACAGCAGACATGCGGTGGAGCGAAGATTCAAAGCCATGACCTCTGACTCCAAAGCCTGGGCTCTTTCCACTGAGCCACACTGCTTCTCCAATTTCTCATTTATACCAAACATGTAGGGAAGACAAGAGAAGCAGCATGGGCCTGAAAGTCACAAAGATCTGGGTTCTAACCCCAGTTCCGCCACGCATCTGCTGCGAGACCTTGGGCAAGTCACTTCACTGTGCCTCAGTTACCTCATTTCTAAAATGGGGATTAAGACTGTGAGCACTATGTGGGACAGAGACTCTGTCCGACCTGATTAGCGTGTATCTACTCAAGTGCTTAGTACAGTCCCTGGCACATAGTAAATGCTTAACAAATATCATTTAAAAAATACAGCATGGGCTAGTAGATAGAGCCTAGGCCTGGGAGTCAGAATGGTCTGAGTTCTGATTCCTTCACTTCTCTGTGCCTCAGTTGTATCAGCTGTAAAATGGGGATTAAGACTGCGAGCCCTGTGTGGGACATGAACTGTATCCAACCTGATTATCCTGTATCTACTCCAGTGCTTAGTACAGTGCCTGGCACATAGTAAGTGCTTAACAAATGCCATGAAACAAAAAAAAAAAATCAAAAAACCATAGCTTGCCACCTGGTCTCCTGCTTCCTTTGGTCAGATTAGCTGGGGATTACAACCCTAGGTGTTGCTTATTCTGACCCTGGGCAGTGTAAGCTCTCTGTGGGCAGGGAATGCATCTGTTCTTTTGTTATATTGTACTCTCCCAAGTGTTTAGTACAGTGCTCTGCTCAATAAAGATGATTGATTGAGTAGTCTGAAGATCATGACACATCATACCTTTTCCTGACACAGCACTGGCATAGAAGGTTGTGATCAGTGATTATAACGTTCGTTGCATATGTGTGGTCTGGGTGTATTAATGTGGTAGAGTGGCTGTTGGGCCTCCATAGAGAATGCTCTTTGATTTTCCTGTGGCTTGAGGTCAGAAGGAAGTAGCCCTCCCTTCTCTGCCTCTGGAAACTCTAGTGCTGCTTTGATCTGGGCAGAGGAGATTTCCTGAATTTTTCCCCTTCAGAGTTTCTCTCTGGGAATTGAGTAACCAGGTGACATTGACCAAAACTAGGACCCTTAAGGGGCAAAGGGCTGATTGTGAGGGAAGTCACAAGAAGGCTGCCAAACAGGAAGTGGAAAATCCTGGCATTTTTTGATCGACGACAGTAGGTATGGGGAACATCTGACGGGAAGTCTTTAGGGCTGGAAAGTAATCCATATAGCTATCTTTGAGAAAGGCTAATACCACCTCCCTCTCTCCCTCGACTTTTACAAGCCAATCCAGGCAAATGAGACCACCCTCTTTTCAAGTGTTAGAATTTTGAAGGTTTCCACATGAGTGCACATAAAGGAGGAGGAGCAAGAGGAGGTATAGTGGAGAAGAAGGAAAAGGAGGATGTAGAGAATGTGAAAGACCAGGAGGAGGAGGAGGAAGAGAAGAAAGAGGTGGAGAACAGTGGACAGAGCCGAGATGGTTTGGGCAGGATCAGTCTTCTTGCATTATTTAATTAGGGCCCACTGAATAACTGCTGAATAGCTGGCCCCGAGGCTTTGGCAGGGGCTGGAATCTGAGACAGGGCTTTAAAATTAGTTGGGCAGAGTCACCAAACTTAGGGAAAGAAAACATTATTTTGTTGGAGGTTGGTGGTGGTCAGTTTGCATTCACCAGGGCGTGTGCCGAAGACGTGAAACGGTGTTTCCCATTTCGGGGACATTAGCTGCATTGATGACCTGCCTGCCCTATGCCATTTGGTCAGGCTGTGCATGGTAAAACATTCATATTTCTGGGATGGAAATTCAGCCAAACCACTTGCAAAATTAAAGACTATTGGTGTAACTGTGGTTAAGCTTCTTGAAACGGACATCTGGCAATTCCCTTTATGGAGGCTTTGAAGATTATATTATTGAAATCTGAGAGCTCAATTTTCCAAAAGGAACTGGGTGGACTGCACCAAATATGAGGATGACGCTTCTGAGAGGGTAGATGGTAGATCACTGAGGTCATCTGGTCCAGCCCTCTGTGTCCAAATAAGACTGCACCTAATTCATCTGAGGGAGATGCATATCTGTCTAATGCCCAGAGATTCCAGGAAAGGAGATTTTGGGGGCTTCCTTATTAAACATTCAGCAACTCTACTGTCATGAGAATGTTCCTCTTTGAGTCAAACCTAAATGTTCTTGTTAATTTAAATCCATTTCCTCTGTCCTAGCTTTCAGATGAGATGGAGAACAGTTTCCACATTTTGAACTATGCTACCTATACAGTTAACTCTCAGTTATCCAGGAGCTGAAGAAACAATTTATGGATTATCCAGGATCCTGACCCCTCCTCCTTTTCTATTTGTTGTTGCCATTTTGGTTATTTGGTTTCCCATTAATGACTACACCAGAGAATTGGCAGGGAAATTATAAAGTAGCTCAAATTCAAAACAGTTATTTTTTTTTTTGATAGCGGTGAAGGTGTGAACCTATAATGAAACTATCATTCTAAAAGAGGGCTGTAAATGGTCCGTGGATTTCAAACAATGAAGTTTTCCCTACACCCTATGCCATGGGTAATGGGGAGTTGACTGAACTTGACTAAGAAGGGTCAATGGTGAAACTTGTTTACATGTGTAGGATGAGTGATTTATGTTGGACAAAGGGAAATGTCAATAATAATAGTTGAGGATTGAATTTGCTTTCATTTTCTGTGTTATTCGGTTATTATCTCTGGGATATTATATCTAATGGTCAATTTTGAAGTATAATTGGCACTATAGAAGCAAGAGTGAAGTTAGTATTCTGAAATTTCTCTTTGAGAGCTTATAACCTAAGCGACTAATGCCGCAGAAATGGTTAAATATGAAATAATACATTTAAATATTTAATTTACCTTTCAATCAATCAATCACTTTTTGAGTTCTTATTGTGTGCAGAGCACTGTACTAAGCACCCGGGAGTGTACACTATACCAGAGTTGATAGACATATTCTCTGTTCACAATGAGCCATTCTTTTTGCTGGGTTTTTTTTTGTGTTACTTTCCTGAAAGTATGCATCTCAGATCCAACTTTTTTCCTTTGGTAGGTGTTTGGAGAAGATCCAGTGAAATGCGGTTCAGCTTGCATTGAGGAGAGAAGATTCTGGTCCTTTTTATGAAAAATGACAATGAAAACCTTTCTTTCTTCTTTGGACAGAGGACCATTATTATTATTATTATTTATTTTTATTAAACTCTTATTATTTATGAACTTACTAAGCAAGGGGAAAACTGTAAGATAATCAGACAAGACAGTCCCTATTCCATATGGGAATCACAATTTTAAAGGAATCTTATTCACGTTTTGCAGACAAAGAACCTGAGGTACAGTGAGGTTAAGTGACTTCCCCAAGGTCACACAGCAGGCTAGTGGCAGAGCTGGTGCTAGACTACAGAATGCAGAATACTGAAATACAGTCCTCTAGACTATAAGCTTGTTGTGGACGGGGAACACGTCTACCAACTCTATTGTATTGTAGTCTCCCAAGTGCTTAAAACAGTAAGTGCTGCTCTGCACATATTAAGTACTCAATAAATACCACTGATTGATTTATATGGGTCGTTTGACTCATAGGGCCTGGAGAGAGGAGGGACAGGAGGCAGGGAGGTCAGCAAGGAAGCTGATGCAGATGCAGGGTGGAATACAATATATTCTTGGATTAGTCTGGTTTCTGTTGGGTGGCGAGGAAGGGGCAGAGTATAGAGATGTTGTCTCACCATTGTTAGGCTACAAATAAAAAATAGGCCAAGCTAGGAGAATGCTATCCTTTAATATTCTATGCAAAATCTGAGCTCTCTTTCCCTTCCTGAACAGGGACACAACAGAGGCACCTCAATATGTCAATCAGGCTGTTCTCTTAAAAATCAGGGCAATGAAGACCAGGAAAAGGAGACTTTACCCCAAACAACTTAATTTCTTTATAAAGATGCCACGCTTCACCTCTCTCCTGCACCCCGCCATGAGGGAACAATTTTGAAATGCTGATTTTACTTTGTGTGCAGAGCACTCCTGGAAGCCTGGACTGTCTATTTGTCTATCGCTGTGAGAGAGATTTGGGGGTTTGAAGCCACCTGTCAGCTGTGGGTAGGGAGCAAAGGGATTGCCTGGAACTAGAGTAGCCAATCGGATCCTCTTGCTTGATGAGAGGTTTCTGGGGAGGCAGACCTGTGGGGAAGTTCAAATTGAAGGTTGGAATATGGAACTAAGGCTCATCTGTGCTTGTCTAGATGAGGATTTCCGTGATTTCTTTTTCACCAATAACCCCAAGGCCTGGGGGGGGCCGCTTACCTATTTCTTGCAGGTTCAGAATGCTGCCTCTCCTGACCCTCTGTTCTCAGTTTTGTAGTTATTTAGTTGGCTATGGTGTTTAAGTAAACACTTTACAAGTGCCAAGCAACAAGATAAATAGATAGGACACATGGGACTCTCAATCTGAGAGGTTGGGACCACAGGAATCAATAGCCATGCCCTCCTGTTCAGGAGCCACGAATGAGTACTCATAACATGGTACCATTCTTGGTGCTCTTCTCCAGTCCCTACGAAATCACTTCTGTGACAGTGGCACGTACTTAGCCAAGGTCTATATTTGCAGAAGCCTCTCCCACTAAAATCTACTCTATGTAGACCATTCGGCAACCTTGCGGTCTACTTATTTGTAGCCACAAGTAGTGAACACGCATCCAGGTTTTTGAAAGAAAAACCGCCACTATTCTTTTCTAGCTCAGTGGTAAATGAAGTAAATTCTAGTTGCAATTATTAGTCTATCAAAGAAACAATTTCTTTTCTTCACCTTTTGTTTTTAATGCACAAATCAGACAAACACAGGATTCACCTCAAAGGAGGGAAATGATCTCTAAGGAACACAGCCTTTTTTACTGTCTTGTTCTTGCCCTAAATTAACAATCTGAAGGTGGAGCTAGGGAACTGACTCAGAGTGTAAAAGTGATTTCTTTAATCGAGAAAGAAGTTGCATTGAAAACAAATGAACCTTAATGTTAACCAAATGGAGAATCTAGGAAAACATTGTTTGATAACTTGAGCAAAAAACCAGGATTATTAGGTCTATATAAGTGTTGAATATTTTTCTCTGAATCAGTAATCAGTAATAATTTGATATGATACTTTTCACCTTAGTGTATCCTTGAATCCTTTAGAAGCGATATTTAAAGGAATCTATTTTAGCCCCCAGTGACTCACACTTATTTCAGGGATAAAATCTGGCATCCTCTGAATGGTAAATGGTAAGATCCCTGTTTGGATCTTGGATAATGTTTAATCCAAGTAAAACTTCAGTTGGTTAAATCTTAAATGACTGATGAGAATGAGGAAGAGAAGGGGAAGAGGGGAGGGAGGAAAATAGATTGAGCTAGTAATGTATCTATTTAATTCTTTATAAGTCTATCAGTGGCCATCATTGGCATTTATTGAGAGCTTACTGTGTGCAAAGAACTGGACAAAGTGCTTGGGAAAGTACAATCCAACAGAGTGCCCACAGTGAGTTTACCGTCTAGACTATAAATCCAGTAAATATTTACTATGACTTCCTAGAGCTTTGCTCCCCAGCCTTGATACTTTCTGAGGACAGGGACCAAATTAAGTCATGAGATCCCTTCCAGCCCTTAGATTCTGATTTGGTGACAACTCCTCCCTCATTAGACTGCAAGCTTCTTGAGGGCAGGAATTATGTCCATCAAATGAATTGTACTGTACTCTCCCGAGCATCCAATACAGTCCTCTACACACTGTAAGTGTTCAATAACTACCCTTGTTTGAATGCTTCTCAAAATATATAGGAGTGAAATTAAGGTGCAACAGTCCAGAGCAGGGCAATCAATCAATCAGTCAACTGATGGTGTTTCAGAGAGAACATAGAGTTCGTAGACATGATCCCTGCCCTCCAGGTGCTTACAGTCTACCAGGACACCAGTCAAGTAAGTGTCAGTGCACCTGTTGCAGATTAAATGATTCAAAGCAGATGCTTACATTTCAGTTTTCACTTTTGGTGTTGAAACAAGTCACATTGATTGGGGCCTCCAACGCACTATTTGTAATGGGAAGCAGCCTGGTCTAGTGGAAAGAGCATGGGCCTCGTAGTCAGAGGGCTCAGAGGACATAGGTTCTAAACCTGGCTCTCCTACTTGTCTGCCCTGTGACTTGGGGGAAGTCATTAAACTTTTCTGTGCCTCAGTTTCTTCTTCTGTAAAATGGGGAGTCAGTAGTCATTCTCTCTACTACTTAGACTGTGAGTCCCATGTGGGAAGGGCCTAGGTCCGACCCATTTATCTTGTATCTACTCCAGGCCTTAGGAGAATGTTGGAACATCATAAGTGCTTAAAGTATCATAATTACTATGAATTATTAATATGAGGTCATGCGCTCACCATAAAGGTTTTCCAATAGTACAGAACTAAGTATGTGATAGGATGAACCACAATGTAATACAAGAATAAGGACTCAGAAAAGTTTTGGCTATATTATAAATCATACCAGTGCAATTTGAGTGAGTGGCCCTACACTTAAAATATGAAATGTCTTCTGGGTTGCTTATTTTCCAATAATAAGATAGACACTGTGAATGTTGTCTTGTGGATTATTATTATTATTATACTTGTTAAGTGCTTACTATTTGCCAAGCATTGTGCTAAGGGCTTGGTTAAATACGTAGTTCAGTTTAAGTCCCTGGTTACATGAGGTTCACAGTGTAGGGGAGAGGGAGAGCAGGTATTGAATCCCCACTTTACAGATGAGGAAACTAAGGCACTGAGAATTTGAGTAACTTGTCCAAGGTCACACAGCAGGAAAGTGGCAGAGCCGGGATTCTAACCCAGGTCCTCTGATTCCCAGGCCCGTACTCTTTCCATTAAGTCTCACTGCTTCTCTCTAGCTTTATCTTTTTGTTGCTGTTGTTGCTGAATTCCTCCTGGGAACAGAAGCAAATTATAAAGATTTCAGAATTACTTTGTGATGACATTCCCATGCTTACGTTGATGCTTTTCTGTTGATTTCGGGTCTTGGAGGGGAAAGGATGTCAGGAACTTTAGGTGAAAAACTGCAAACCACTAGCTCTGGGAACCACTGGTGGAGAGAAGCCAGGCACCCTACAGAACTTTTGTACTTCCGATTTGTAGATCCGATTTGTACTTCCCAACCGCTTAGTACAGTGCTCTGCACACAGTAAGCTCTCAATAAATATGAATGAATGAATCTTGATATCTTGATACATATGAACAGTCCTCCCAAATCATATTCATATTCGTGTATATATGTATATATATATATTTCATGTATATTTCACAAAAAGTCTGTTTTGCCATATATTCTGAACATTTCAGTCAGAAATAGGATTACCAGAACCGTTACAGAGAAAGAATGTATAAAATTAGAATTCAAAAATATTCAGTAGCATTTGGGATTTTTTTGGATATTTAGTTACATTGTGAATCTGGGTTATATAATACCAATTTAATTATTGTATCCATTATATTAAAGGGTAACATTCCACAGACCCCTACTGCACTACCATACTACAGATGCCCATTGTGCTAGTGGCTTTCAAATGTCATTAAACATTGCTTATATGATTAGTTGGGATTTAACAGATACTACCTGTCTTAATCCTACTGAAATGTGCCTGTTGCACTGTTTAACCCCTTCTGGGGCTCCATACAAAAGCACAAGAAAACACGACAGTATCGCAAGGGCATTTATGTATTGGTTTTTTGCTGTAGTTAAAGAGATGTTGTGATACCATGGGCATATTCAGTTCTTAAAACAAACTTTTCATTATCTAGGGAATCAGTCTTGTTGTTTTCTCTTTTTTGAGTCAATGTTTGAAATGCTATCTTGTCCACTTCTTTAAATTGAAAGGATATTAAAATAGTTTTTTGTTTATTCATTTTGCAGTTACGCATCTTTTTGGAATCAGTAGCAAAATGTTGTGTAGGGGCACAGTGCGTTTTTCAGTAAACTGCATTTTTCAGTTAAGGATCTGTGTCTTCAAGTACTCAAAGCAGAGGTGGTGAGTGACATAGGGAGAGGATGTGTGTGTTGGGGCATGCACATAAACTTATTGTCTTTATGGGGTGGTGCGATTCCTTCTTTCCTCTCCTTCTTGCCCTCTTTCTCCAGATCCTCCTCCCCCATAGTTTCATTCTTAATTGAAATAAAATAAACACAGCCAGCTCAAAAAATATTTTCATTCAAATGTTACGAGATGAGATTTATCAGGATCCTAATTGTAAAAGTCCATCAACTAAAAATGCATAGTACATCTCCCTGTTTCTCCCCACTTCCACATATTCTGTCTACTTAAACAAAGAGGATGTTGCTAGTTTAGAGCAATAGCCCAAGATCTGAGATCTCCAGCGTTTAGAACAGTGCTTTGCATATAGTAAGCGCTTAACAAATGCCATCATTATTATTATTCTGAGATTCTCTGTTCAATGCGAGGATTGGGTGCTCTTTATCAGTACTTAGTCTGAAGATTTTCAAAGCTCATTTTAAAGCACCTTGAGGACGGGGATCATGTCTACTAAGCTTACTGTACTCTCCCAAGTGCTTTTTACAGTGCTCTGCACATTAGACACTCCGTTAACTACTGGTTGAGAGCAACGTGGCCTAGTGACAAGAGCACAGGCCTGGGAATCAGAAGGGTTCTAATCCCAGTTCTGCCACTTGTCAGCTGTGTGACCCTGGGCAAGTCACTTAACTTCTCTGTGCCTCAGTTACCTCATCCGTAAAATGGGGATTAAGACTTTGAGCCTCACGTGGGACAGGGACTGTGTTGTCCAACCTGATTGCCTTATATCTATCCCAGTGCTTAGAACAGTGCTTGGCACAAAATAAGTGCTTAACAAATACTGTTAATAATAATAATGATAATAAAAAAACAAACTATAATTAATTTTTTCTCTCCACAAACATTACAGACAAACATGCACACATTCAGAGGTGCTGTGGACTTCATTTGGAGTGGAGTTATTTGCAGCACTCGCACTTGTGGATTTTATAAGCTACCAGCCTTCTTTTCAAACCTTAGAATGGGGAAGCTGCCAAGTGGAATAAGCCTATTGTTTCCATCCATTCATTTCTAAAACCTGAAGTTCTAAAATTACCTTATTTAAAAGAGAAATCCTATAAAAGGTAAAAAAAAAAATAGCTGAATCCCCAGATCCAGTGTAAATAAAATGCACCATAAGTTTCTATTTGATGGAAAATCTAAACTGTGCTTAATCAAAAAAGATTTCTAAATCTAAGTCATTCAGGAGATTTGGATTTCCTTATTTTTAAAAGACTAATTCCCTACCTCCTCTCCTCACCCCCACCTTCTCTTTGTCTCTCTTTCTCCTTCTTTCATATTTTTCTTTCCTTCTTCCTAGTTATACTGGAGGTTTATGATTGTTTCAGAGGATAGACATCTAGAACTCTTCAATGGGTGGGTATTTTCCTCAGAACCACCCTCTGTCTAGGGAGGAGGTATAAAGATGAGGATACAGAAGGTTTGCAAGCTGAAGGCTTTTCTCTAAACAGTATTTTCTCACAGAATCTAAGGCTGTTTGGAATCTTCAGAGACCATCTCTATGTCTTGTTGTTCAGGTAAAGAGGCTGGGGCCCTGAGCCAAAGGGGCTGACCTCTTTTGCCTCCTTCCACTTTACTGGAGAAGACGGATGATGCCTTGCAGGTAGGTTGAAGAGGAAAGGCCCATTGAGAACTGGCAAAGAAGATTTCCAGTTCAGTGGATGTTTGTTGGTTGTGCTATTTTTAGCTCCTTTGGAGAGCGCATGCTGTCCCTAGATATTATGCGTGAATATAGTACTGTGGGCTTACATAGGGAAAATTCCCCAAGCGAAAGTCTTCCACTGCAGAAACAAAGACAGCAAGTAAACATGGAGTGATGACGGTGGTGGTGTGAGCATGTGTGTGTGTGTTGGGGGGAGGAGGGGCTGATCATACTATCCACTTCTTCAACATCTTGACAGGCAGATTTGATGTCATCCAAGAACAAACACTTTTTTTCCTGTTGCACTGCTACCAGGTGAAGGGAAGGGACGGTGAGGAGATTCGAGCCAAAGCAAACAAGCAATTTCTTGCCCCTCTCCCAGCAGTGTTGTGTAATATATGGCTGGATTGCTGACTTGATCAAAGACGTGAATGAGGAATAATTTCCATAATGCAAATCTACTGTTCCTTTTAGAAGGATTGGAGGTAATATGGGCAGGAATCATGTCTGCTAATTCTGTGGTATTGTATTCTCCCAACTGCTTCGTACAGTGCTGTGCACATAGTAAGAGCCCAATAAATATGATTGATTGATTTGTTGTAACTAATTGTCCTGAAGAAATAGGAAAGATGGAACATTTTTCAAAGACCTGAGCATTTAATCAACCATCAATAGAATTTATTCAGTCCTTATCATGTGCAGAACACTGATAGTATTTATTGACTCCTTATCATATGCAGAGCACTGTATTAAGAATTTGGAGCATAAGAAAGAAATGTCACATATGATTGGATGAGGTTAATTGACTCTACAATTGTCCTTTTCCAAGAATGAACAGAAGACTTTTATCTCCTATCCCATTTTGTTAGAGGCCAGTGGCTTGTCTGGGACATAGTGATAGAAATTGGAGAAATTTCTGGAGTTTTCTGGAATTTTTAGAACTGGCTTTGGATGCCAACCTGCCTGTACCCTGAGGACTAGTCTGGAATTCCCTGGGGCAGGACCATTGTTTGGGAGGGTAAGAGAAGGGAAGGATAGGCAAGGAGAATACATTGTAGACTAGTCTCAGATGCTATCTGTCAGTCGCACAGACATATTGACAGTAAAGTGTGTGGAATGGACTAGTGGAATTTTGCTAGTGGGCTACAATACTAACAACATTGTTTTTCTTTGCACAGTTCAATCACAGCTAATGTTAAAAAAGAGTGCAACATGAGGTCTGTCTCAGGAAAAATCAGGACAAAAATAGAATTTTAATGTGAAAAATTTACCCCCTGGAAAACCTAAAGTTTGGCTGGACAAATATGTTCATAGCAAACTGTTGAATAAAATACATCCCTGCTCCATGCCTTTGTGTTCTTTCCTGGGAACAGAGGACAGCACCTTTTCCTACTTCAGTGGGCACCCTGAGAGCTTTCATTCATTCATTTAATCAATCGTATTTACTGAGCACTTACTGTGTGCAGAGCACTGTACTAAGCACTTGGGAAAATGGCATTCCCGGCCCACAACGAGCTCACAGTCTGCAACAAAGTTGTTGAGTCCTATGGTAGTCACAACGTATGTTCTTCTCTGCTCAGTGTTAGCTCTGCTGTTCAGAGGAATGGGACTGCAGTCAAAATAGCTGAATAGCAGCTGATCCCAGACCTTTGCTCTCTGATCCCAGCTGCCGTTTCTGCCTCAGTCCCTGCCCCGACCCCTGCCCAGCTCCTGCAGCAGACCCTTCCTAGGGCCCAGCCCAGCCCAGCCCCTGCCGCAGCCGTCTCCTCAGGCCCAGTTTTTACTTTATAAGGAGCAGGTGACTAAGCTAGATCTCAGGGAAAAAGGTCCAGACCAGAGGCAAAGTACTCTTCCCCACTTACTGAAGGTCCATCTCCTCCAAGAGGCCTTCCCAGACGAAGCCCCATTTCTTCTCATCTCCCACTCCCTTCTGTGTCACCCTTACTCACTCCCTTTGCTCTTCCCCCCCGCCCCACAGCACTTATATATTCATTCTCATTCATTCATTCAATCATATTTATTGAGTGCTTACTGTGTGCTGAACACTGTACTAAGCACTTGGGAAGTACAAGTCAGCAACCTATAGAGACGGTCCCTGCCCAAAAATGGGCTCACAGTCTAGAAGGGGGAGACAGAAAACAAAACAAAACATGTAGACAGGGGTCAAAATCATCAGAACAAATAGAATTAAAGCTAAATTCATTCAATCTTATTTATTGAGCACTTACTGTGTGCAGAGCACTGTACTAAGTGCTTGGGAAGTACAAGATGGCAACATATAGAGACAGTCCCTACCCAACAGCGGGCTCACAGTCTAGAAGAACATCATTAACAAAATAAATAGAATATTAAGTATATATAAGTAAAATAAATAGAGTGATAAATCCATACAAATATATATATACAAATGCTGTGGGGAGGGGAAGGAGGTAGGGCCAGGGGGATAGGAAGGAGGAGAGGAAAAAGGGGGCTCAGTCTGGGAAGGCCTTCTGGAAGAGATGAGCTCTCAGTAGGGCTTTGAAGGGAGGAAGAGAGCCAGCTTGGGAGATGTGTGGAGGGAGGGCATTCCAGGCCAGGGGAAGGACAGGCCGGGGGTCGATGGGTGGACAGGAGAGAACGAGGTACAGCGAGGAATTTAGTGGCAGAGGAGCGGAAGGTGCGGGCTGGGCTGTAAAAGGAGAGAAGGGAGGTGAGGTAGAAGGGAGTGAGGTGATGGAGAGCCTTGAAGCCGAGAGTGAGGAGTTTTTGCTTGATTCATAGGTTGACAGGCAGCCACTGGAGATTTTTGAGGAGGGGAGTAACATGCCCAGAGCGTTTCTGCACAAAGATGATCCGGGCAGCAGAGTGAAGTATAGACTGAAGTGGGGAGAGACAGGAGGATGGGAGATCAGAGAGGAGGCTGATGCAGTAATCCAGTCGAGATAGGATGAGAGATTGAACCAGCAAGGTAGCAATTTGGATGGAGAGGAAAGGGCAGATCTTGGCGATGTTGTGGAGGTGAGACCGGCAGATTTTGGTAACTGATTGTCTGCGTGGGGTGAACGAGAGAGCGGAGTCGAGGATGACACCAAGGTTGCAGGCTTGTGAGATGGGAAGGTTGGTAGTGCCGTCTACAGTGACGGGAAAGTCAGGGAGAGGGCAGGGTTTGGGAGGGAAGATAAGGAGTTCAGTCTTGGACATATTGAGTTTTAGATGGAGGGTGGACATCCAGGTGGAGATGTCCTGAAGGCAGGAGGAGACACGAGCCTGGAGGGAGGGAAAGAGAGCAGGGGCAGAGGTGTAGATTTGGGTGTCATCAGTGAAAAGATGATAGTTGAAGCCGTGGGAGCCCATGAGTTCCCCAATGGAGTAAGTGTAGATAGAAATATGTGTGTGCATATATATATATACCTGTATTTATTTATTTATTTATTGTTTACTTGTTTTGATATCTGTCTCTATTCCCTCGACTGTGAGTTCATTGTGGGCAGGGATTGTCTTTCTTTATTGCTTTCCCAAGCACTTAGTACAGTACTCTACACACAGAAAACACTCAATAAATATGATTAATGAATGAATGAATGGCCTTTTCTCCCCTTCCCACAAGATTGTGGCTGTCACGCACTTTGCACACACAGACTCTTGCTGAGACAGACACTGGCATACAGAACAAAGAACTAGCAGTGGCAGTAGAAGGAGAGAGGCAGCCTCTACTGTCAGTCACTATTGATTCCCCAATGGCAGCCCGGCACAAAGTCCAGAGGAGGCTGTCGAGGCAGACAATCTGGGTAGCCAGGGGTGGTGGTGAGCTGGCCTCTACTGTCGGCTACTTCTGGCTGCCTCCTGTCTGTCCTCACTGCAGTCCATAGTTCGCTCTGCTGCCCAGATCATTTGCCTAAAAAAAATTCAGTCCATGTTTCCACACTCCTCAAGAACCTCCAATGTTTGCCCATCCACCTTCACACCCAACAGAAACTCCTTACCATTGGCTTTTAAGGGGGAACTCCCACCTCTTCATATCTGACAGACCACCACTCTGCCCACCTTCTAAACCTTATTAAAATCACATCCCCTCCAGCGGCCTTTCCTGACTAAGCTCTTATTTCTCCTACTCCCTCTCCCTTCTGCATTGACCTTGCACTTGGATTTGTACCCTTTAATTCACCCCATCTTCAGCTCCTCAGCACTTCTGTACATGTCTGTCTCCTCCCTCAGACTGTAGGTGGCAGGGAATGCCACTGTTTATTGTTTTCACAGTTTATTGTTGTATTATATTTCCCCAAGAGCTTGATATTCATTCATTCATTCATTCATTCATTCATTCAGTTGTATTTATTGAGCACTTACTGTGTGCAGAGCACTGTACTAAGTGCTTGGGAAAGTACAATACAGCAATAAAGAGAGACAGTCCCTTTTCACAATCAGCTCACAGTCTGGGTAGGGGGAGACAGACATCAATACAATAAACAGATATCAACATAAATAAATAAAATTACAGCTATATGCATAAGTGCTGTGGGGGGAGAGGGAGGGAAGAGCAAAGGGAGTGAGTCAGGGGGATGGAAGGGAGTGGGAGATGAGGAAAAGTGGGGCTTAGTCTGGGAAGCCCTCTTGGAGGAGGATGTGCCTTCAGTAAGTCTCTGAAGTGGGGCGAGACTAGTTGTCTGGTGGATTTGAGGAGGGAGGGCATTCCAGGCCAGTGGTAGGACTTGGGCCAAGGTTGGCATAGGTAAGGTGGAGGCTTACCTTTCAAGTGCTTAGTACAGTGCTCTGCACGTAGTAAGCTCCCAATACATATAATTGATTGATTGAGGAATACCCTCACCTTACACATATATACCCATATCCCTCTTACTCTCAAAAGACATAAATCTATACACACAAATCCATGCATATATATATCTAGATCCCTTGTCACACTTGCACTGAACATATGCAGAGATCCACTGAATCATGCTTAAATGAGATAGGTATAAGGATGTTAGAGGTAGTAATGACATTTATTGAGCATGCACTGTGCTAAGCACTTGGGAGAGTTCAGTGGAATAGGTGAATGCAATAGTGGAATTGCCTCATAAGGATAAGAGGCAAAGAGAGGGTGACTCAGATTCCTGGGACCAGAGGTCAAGCTTGACAAAGATGGCTTAGTGGCAAGAGCAGGGGCTTGGGAGTCAGAGGTCTTGGGTTCTAATCCTGAAACTGTCACTTGTCTGCTGTATGACCTTGGGCAAGGCACTTAACTTCTCTGTGCCTTAGTTACCTCATCTATAACATGGGGATTGATATTGTGAGTCTTATGTGGGACAGGGACTGTGTCCAACTTGATTACCTTGTATCTACCCCAGTACTTAGAACAGTACTTGGCACATTGTAAATGCTTAACAAATACCATTATTATTATTATTATTATTATTATTATTAACACTGTAGGAGAAAAATAAAGAGAGGAAAGAGCAATAGAAAGTGGGGGAAAATGAGCACTGCATTCTCTCTTTAACCTGAGCAAAGGTTGGGTCATTTTGCATAAGCTCTTAGAACAGTGTTCTGAATTTAGCAGTCTCTCAATTGATACTTGCAACTGCCTATTGATCGATAGGGACTTGTTGGAGCAGTTTACGAGGAATGCTTTCCAAATGATTGTATATGGAATATTCACACACACGTGAATAAATCAACATTTAGATATTTGCATATATAAAACATATTTCCCAGGAAAAATCCCTCTGCTTATAACTAGTAGAGGGGTGCTTGAGATGCAGAAAAAAAACAAACAACCATGGCAGGGTATATTCCATGCTAATTTGGGTCTAATGGATTTTGCATACTATCAAAAATCCACCTGTTTTGTAGAAGATTCATTCATTCATTCAATCACGTTTATTGAGCATTCACTGTGTGCAGAGCACTGTATTAAGTGTTTGGAAAGTACAATTTGGTAACAGGTAGAGACAATCCCTGCCCTCAGTGGGCTCACAGTCTAGAAGACTCACTACTACTAACCCCTCTCAGGGTCACATCTGGAGAGTTTCCAACACTCTACCAGTCTCAACTCCAGGAGGGAGAGTCAAACAGAGGCATATCCATTCCACTCCTAGTTTAGATGATATAGAGTTGACATTTTCTTTTTTGTTTTAAATAGAGTAAATAATAGTGGCTACGATATAGTTTTTGAACTTTGTCCAAGAATCATAAGCACTTCCTGTTAAAAAAGTCACATTTACTTTCCCTGTGCTGGGCCATACAGTGAAATATCTGGTCCATCAATCAGTGGTATTTATTGAGCACTTACTGTGTTCAGAACACTGTACTAATAAGTTAGTAATATCTCTGATCCCTCAGAGAAGCTTCTGCAGTTAAGGCTGAGCCACATTCTTATTTCAGATAAAGACAGAAGAAAAACACAGCCGGAAGAAACGAGGTTGGGAGAGTGAACAAAAAAATGTGGATGTATCGATTAAAGCCTCTAATAAATCATTAAATGTCAAAAACAAAAGGCCAGTTGCAACCAAATCAGCCATTTACTATTCGGTGGTCAAAAGTCCAATTACAGTTCAAAATCAATTGGCACCTATTCCTGGTCTAACAGAGCACCAGTAAGGTTTTTCCACAAGTGACTCTTCCAGTGGTTTAATTTTTTTTTGGATATGCTAATGATTGGAATAGGTCAACACCTAGACTTTGGCTACTTGGCTTTAGTTGACTTGTCACTCCTTTTCAATCAATTTCGATTTCTTTCTCTATCTGGTAGATGGTGGGGAGTGATATTTCCCCTCAGTTGTCCAGTGAGTGAGGTTATGGAGCAGGATGAAGGTTTCCTGATTATCCACAGGGCAACATGGAAGAGGAAGGGAATGGCAAGTGTCTTGTCTAAAAGCCACAAGAATGAGAATGGGATTCCCAACCCAGTGGGATGGGAATGTGCTGGTGGTGCTTGTGGAAGGTGCTTTGTTTGCTTGAGGACCAACATGGAGAGTTTTCCTAGAGAGCTGGGAAAGAGGTTCAGTGATTGATGATTGAGTGCTTCAGTGCTTAGAACCTGGAAGTTGTTGTTCCATCTATCTTGCCTCAACGTTTCTATCATACTAACCAATGAGATGCCAGAGGACAGAGGAAAGTAATGGATAGGTCAAAGGCCCTTTGGTGAAGAATTTAAGATTCTACAAATACCTTTTTTTTAATGGTATTTGTTAAGCACTTACTTTATGTCAGGCACTGTAATAATAATGATAATTAATGATTATGGTGTTTGTTAAGTGCTTACTATGTGACAAGCACTGTTCTAAGTGCTGGGGTAGATTCAAGGCTATCAGGTTGCCCCACCTGGGGCTCACAGTTTTAATTCCCATTTTACAGATAAGGTAACTGAGGCACAGAGAATTTAAGTGACTTGTCCAAAGTCACACAGCTGACAAGCGGCAGAGTTGGTATTAGAACCCATGACCTCTAACTCCCAAGTCCGTGAACTTTCCGCTAAGCCACGCTGCTTCTGTATTGAGTGTTGGGATATATACAAACTAAACAGGCTAATCAGGTTGTCCATAGTCCATGTCCCACATGGGGCTCATAGTCTTAAATTCCACTTTATAGATGCGGTAACTGAGGCACAGAGAAGTTTAGCGACTTGCCTAAGGTCACACAGCCAACAAGTGGCTGAGCTAGGATTAGAACCCAGGTCCTCTGACTCCTAGGTCCACCCTCTATCTACTAGACCATGCTGATAAATGTTCCTCATTATGGTTGAGAAGCAGCATGGCCTAGTGGAAAGAGCATGTTCTTGGGAGTCAGAAGATGTGGGTTCTAATCCCACCTCTGCCAATCACCTGATACGGAAGCTTGGGTAAGTCACTTAAATTCTTTGGGCCTCAGTTTCCTCATCTGTGAAATGGGGATTCAATACCTGTCCTCCTTCCTACTTAAACTGTGAGCCCCATGTTGGACAGTGACTGTGTTCAATCTTATTAGCTAGTACTTACCCCATTTCTTAGTTCAGTGCTTGGCACACAGTAAGCGCTGAACAAATGCTATCATTATTATTGTTATCATTATTTTATGATTATTAGTAGTATTCATCCTAAAATAGCCATCTTCTCAGGGGGCCCCAATTAGATTCTAGATCTGCAACAAATGTTTGAGAGAGAAATCATGCTATTTTAGGCAAGTTCATGTTTTTTAAGACTTTTTTCTGACTTTTAACCCATTTCACAGGGAGGTTATGAAGCCAGATGAGAAAATAGGGTTAAAAGTAAGAACAAATGGGTGTTTATAAATGATCCCTTTTTAGTACTCTCTGTTTCCACTGCCTTTTTCAAGAACGGGAGAAAATAACATCCCAACCTGATCTAGAAGCCAACCTGATCCAAACTTAAGGATGCTTTATGAAAAATAGGCGAGTCTAGCAGTGTCTGCTGCAGCCAAGGCCATAATAGTCATAGTAGTACTAGTAATAATAATACTTGTTAAGCGCTTACTATTTGCCAAGCACTATACTAGTGCTGGGGTCTTGTCAAGCCATCGAGTCATCTCTGACCTATAGCAACACCAAGGACACATCTCTCCCAGAACCCACCTCCATCTGCAATCTTTCTGGTAGTGTATCCATAGAGTTTTCTTGATAAAAATATGGAAGTGGTTTACCACTGCCTCTTACCATGCAGTAAACTTGAGACTCCTCCCTCAAATCTCTCCCATGCCGCTGCTGCCCAGCACAGAGGAGTTTTGATTTTTAGCAGGTTGCCTTCCACTCTCTAGCCACTGCCCAAGCTAGTAATGGACTGGTTAGGCTTCTGCTTGGCTCTCCCTCCCATAGTCGAGACTGGTAGAGTACTGGAAACTCTCCAGGTGCCCCCCTGAGAGGGGAGTGCTGGGGTAGATAGAAGATAATCAGGTTAGGCACAATCCCTGTTGTTCCACGTGGGACTCACAACTAAGTAGCAGGGAGAACAGATCCGTTTTACAGATGAGGAAACTGAGGCACAGAGACATTAAGTGACTTGCCCTAGGAATACAGCTGGCAAGTTGTGGATCTGGAATTGGAACCCAGGTCCTCTAACTCCCACGTCCGTGTTCTTTTCACTCAGCCACTCTGCTTTTCATAAATAGTAGCAGTAGAAGTGGTAGTAGTAATAGTAGTTGTAGCAGTGTAGCAGCAGTTGTAATAATAGTAATAGTATTTAACACTTACCAAGATATTCTTTCCAGCACTATAGATTCTATCCACTATCTTTGCCAGCAGTTCTCCTTGCCTACTGCTGAAAATGGGTATAAAGATAAGAGAGTGGATGGTTTTAAGCAAAGCCATTACAAGAAATTAAGCCCATGTCCTGCTGGCAGTAGGATATATCTTGCCACTTCCTCCAGTCCTAGAATGAGGCCTATGAAACATGGGCGACACCATTTTAGTCTCTCACTGAGAGAGAAATCAAAGTACCATTTCACGGTAACCTCAATCCCTAACCAGTTTCTTTTAGGAATGTTTACCCTGAATGTTCAGGGGCCAGAAAAAGATGCCCCACAGCATTTTCATGGTCAGGTTGGTTAGGAGATTTTCATCAGTGACATTCACACAGGGGTGCTATCCAACAGTCCGCATCATCAACTTCAGATACAAAGGACAGCTTTGTAATTATTTATGGTACATTTTTTGAACCCACTGCCGTGAAAGTGGTCAAAAACTCTTTGATTTCCACTTCTGAGTATTGACGTACATTGGTGTCATCATGGTCTTAGAGACTTAGGTAAAACAAGTGTCCCGGAATAAGGAAAATAGGTAGCTAAACAGAAAGCCTGTATTCTGAACTGGCAGAGGTAAAAACGTCATCAAAGGGGAAAATTTATCCTTCCCAAACTGGAATGCTCACCTGAGTAAGAGTGGCAGGTCGTGTGCCAACAGGAAGTTGGGTGGGACAAAAATGAACTATAGGAAGCCCTTACAAAGGATGCCAAAACTAATAAAACTTCTTCAAATACAGGATACTAAAAAACAGAAGCCAGCTATGGAATCAGAGGAGTGCTTGACAATCATATAGTAAATGGTTCACCAAGGGCTGAAAAAGAGGGAGCAGAGAGACTCAAAAAATACTTCATTTGGACTTTATTAAGGAAGATAGTACAGGTATTCCCATTCCCAAATTGTTTCTAGTAAGAAGGATTCCAGCCCAGGTAGAACTAGAAATTTAGTAGAAGAAATAATTAGAAGTAATATGGCCTAGTAGAAAGGGGACTCAGAAGTGGTAGTCAGATGACCTGTATTCTGATGCCGAGAAGCAACGTGACTTAGTGGAAAGAGCTCGGGCTTGGGAGTCAGAGGTCGTTGGTTCTAATCCTGGCTCCGCCACCTGTCTGCTGTGTGACCTTGGGCAAGCCACTTTACTTCTCTATGCCTCAGTTACCTCATCTGTAAATTGAGGATGAAGACTGTGAGCCCCACGTGGGATAACCTGATAACCTTGTATCTCCCTCAGCACTTAGAATAGTGCTTGGCACATAGTTAGCACTTAACCAATACCACCATTATTATTATTATTATTCTAACCCCAGCTCTGCCACTTGTCTGCTGTGTAACCTTGGGTAAGTCACTTCACCTCTCTGGGCCTCAGTTACCTCATCTGTAAACTGGAGATTGAGACTGTGAGCCCCACGTGGAATAGGGACTGTGTCCAACCTGTCTGCTTGTATTCATTCATTTATTCAAACATATTTATTGAGCACTTACTGTGTGCAGAGCACTGTACTAAGCGCTTGGGAAGTACAAGTCGGCAGCATAGATGGTACCTATCGCTAAATATCAATAAATCGTATTTATTGAGTACTTACTGTGTGCAGAGCACTGTACTAAGTGCTTGGGAAGTACAAGTTGGCAACATATAGAGACAGTCCCTACCCAACAATGGGCTCACAGTCTAGAAGAGGGAGATAGACAACAAAACAAAGTATCCACCCCAGTGCTTAGTACATTGCCTGGCACATAGTGAAGCAATTAACAAACACCATTATCATTATTATTATTATTATTTATAAATTACCCAATCTGATGGAAGGATGAAAGCCAACAGGATTTCTATAAAAGGAAATTGTAGCTCATTAATCTGTTGTGGTTCCTTAAAAGGACCAACAAGCATGAGAATAGAAAGAGAATAGAAGACATAATATATTTAGATCTCCAAAAGGCCTTTGACAAGGTTAGATCCAGGGGGTTTAAAACCATGGAGTCATTTTGGAATTGGAGGGCATGTTGTGTCATAAGAGAAAGCCAGCCAAAAGATAGGAAAGGATGGGGATGAATAACCAATTTCAGGGTGGTGAAATATAAATAATGGGGTTCCCCAGGGATCTAGGCTACTACTGGTTTTACAGAGCATCCTTAATAAATGATCTAGAGAGTGTGCAGTGAAATCACCAAACTAACAATGAGCTCTGCCAAGTCGGTGGGATAACCTTACCAAAATCACATCACCTCTTAGAACCAAGTCCTCATTTCCCCAGTTATCTCTCCCTCTGCATCCCCTACACACTTTCTATTCACCCACAGGTCTTATGTACTTAACCATATTCATTTTAACATCTATCTTGCTCTCTAGACTGTGAGATACTTGAGGACAGGCAATGTGCCAACCAACTATCTTTCAAGTGCTTTAGTATAGTGCTCTGCACGTAGTAAGTGTTCAATAAATACCATTGATTGATTGATAGATAAAATTTAGGAACAGCTCCCATAGTTGGATGTGGGGGCTGAAAAAGTGAGAGAAGGGCTTCAGTGTCAGCAAGTAGCGAGAAGCAACATGGCCTAGTGGATAGAGCACGGGACTGGTAGTCTGAAGGATTTTGGTTCGAATACCTACTCTGCCACTTGTCTGCTGTGTGACCTTGCATATATCCCTTCACTTCTCTGTGTCAGTTATCTCATCTGTAAAATGGGGTTTAAGACTGTGAGCCTCATGTAAGACACAGACTGTGTCCCACCTGATTACTTTGTACCTACCCCAGAGTTTAGAACAGTGCCTGTCACATAGTAAGCGACTAACAAATACTATTTTTAAAAAAGTACCAGGCAATGCATCCAGGGAAAAGTAATCTAAATTGCACCTTCGTGATGCTAACAGTCATGTCATCTGGGGAAGAGATTTCAGAGTCATTCTTGACCGTTCTTTTAAATCACCAAACGCGGCAACAGCTAAAAGATCAGCAGAATGCCAGATATAGTCAGGTGAGAAATAGAAAACAAAACAGAAGGCAGAGCTTTCTCCTAAATAAAGCAATGGTTCACCAGCACCTGGACTACTTTGTTCTGTACTAGCCGTGGCATCTTAAGCAGAATGTAGTAGAGCTGGAGAAGTTACACAGAAGGGCAGAAAAGCACATCAAGGAAGTAAAGAGGCTTGTTTATGAGAAAAGACTGTTAGGATTTTTCATTCTGCATTATCTTCATTATCATTATTGCATTTATTAAGTGCTTACAGTGCATCAAGCACTGTTCTAAGCACTGGGGTAGATACATGTTCACGAAGTCAAACACACTTGGGAAGCAGCGTGGCTCAGTGGAAAGAGCACGGGCTTTGGAGTCAGAGGTCATGGGTTCAAATCCTGGCTCCTCCAATTGTCAGCTGTGTGACTTTGGACAAGTCACTTAATTTCTCTGGGCCTCAGTTACCTCATCTGTAAAATGGGGATTAAGACTTTGAGGCCCCCCGTGGAAAACCCTGATCACCTTGTAACCTCCCCAGCGCTTAGAACAGTGTTTTTGAAGAAGCGTGGCTCAGTGGAAAGAGCTCGGGCTTTGGAGTCAGAGGTCATGGGTTCGAATCCTGGCTCCACCACTTGTCAGCTGTGTGACTTTGGGCAAGTCACTTAACTTCTCTGGGCCTCAGTTCCCTCAACTGTAAAATGGGGATAAAGACTGTGAGCCCCCCGTGGGACGGCCTGATCACCTTGTAACCTCCCCAGCGCTTATAACAGTGCTTTGTACATAGTAAGCGCTTAATAAATGCTATCATTATTATTATTATTATTACTTAAAGAAGCAGTGTGGCTCAGTGGAAAGAGCACGGTTCAAATCCTGGCTCCGCCGTCAGCTGTGTGACTGGACAAGTCATTTAACTTCTCTGTGCCTCAGTTACCTTATCTGTAAAATGGGGATTAAAACTGTGAGCCCCCCATGGGACAACTTGATCACCTTGTAACCTCTCCAGCGCTTAGAACAGTGCTTTGAACATAGTAAATGCTTAACAAATACCATCATTATTATTATTATTAATCCCTGTCCCACATGAGGCTCACAGTCTAAGAGGGAGGGAGAACAGGTATTGAATCCCCATTTTACAGATGAGGAAACGGAGCCCCGGAGAAGTAACTTGCCCAGAGTCACACAGCAGGAAAGCAGCAGAGTTAGGTAGAACCTAAGTCCTTTGATTTCCAGGCCTGTGTTTTTCCCACTTGACCACACTGCTCTGCTGCATCTTGAAGTTTACCAAATCATAAAGGGTGTGGGCAGAACAAACACGGAATTGCTGGCCACCGCATCCCACAAGAGGAGGATGAGGGAACACCAATTTCAGGTGAGGGTTGTAAGGTGTAATTTGAAAACAAATAACAGAAAACACTTCTCACGCAAAGCGTGGTCAGCCTATGAAACGTGTTACCACAGAAAGTTGTGCAGCCTGGAAAACATCAGGAAGTTCTAGGAGTGGTTTGAATAAATTCATGGGTGAGCAGTACTCATACTGCTCTGGTGAATTTTTTAAAATGGAGTTAAGCAATTTGTTCTAAACCATTCCTTGTGGCCACCGCAATTTGATTCAATTCTTCTGACTTGTCTGCTACTAAAAGCAATTCCTAGAAGGAAAATTAGATATGTAGTGGAGTAAAGTTGCAGAAGCAGCGTGGCTTAATGGATAGCACACAGGCCTGGTTGTCTGAAGGACCTGCATTCTAATCCTGGCTCTGCCACCTGTCTGCTATGTGACCTTGGGAAGTCACTTAACTTCCATATGCCTCAGTTACTTCATCTGAAAAATGGGGACTAAGACTGTGAGTCCCATGTTGGACTCATGTTGTGTGCAATCTGATTAGCTTGTATCTATCCCAGAGCTTAGTACAGTACCTGGAACAAAGTAAGAGCTTAACACATACCAGTAGTAAAGAGTTCCAATATATCCCTAAAACATTAAGATGGATGCCAAGGAGGGCAGCCATTACTGGTTTCACCAAGGATTATGATGCCACTGTCGGAGGAGGATGTACCATTGCTCTGACCCAGCACTGACATTTCTCATGGGCTTATGCTCAGATCAGCAAATAATATTTATTACAAATTCTCATGTGAAAGGTACTGCAAGAGTCCCTTTACAGAATGTCTGACTGTTCCCACAGAAAATTGGAATGCATTTGATTCCCATAATTCTTTACCTTCTGGGGTGGAAAGATAGTGTCCATGCAGCTAAGGGGAGAATCTGTCCTGTTGATGACTGCTCTATGCCTCTCCAGTTGGTGTTTTCATTTGCCCTCTGTTGCTGCTGTTTAGATGGTCAACTGGTAAGTAATAAATCTGGTAGGATGAATTCCTTTCTTATGTACAGGTAAACAGTGTGTCCTAGTGGAAAGAACACAGACTTGGAGTCAAGGACATTTGTCTGCTGTGGGACCTTCGGCAAGTTATTTTACATTTCTGTTCCACATTCTCCTCATTTGTGAAATGGGGTTTAAAGACCTGTTCTCCCTCCCCCTTAGATTGTGAGCCCACGTGGGAAAGGGGCTGGGTCCTGTATGATTATTTTCTATCTACCCCTGAGCTTAGCCCACAGCAAGTACTTAACATTCATTCAATTGTATTTATCGAGCACTTACTGTGTGCAAACACTTGGGAGAGTACAATATAGACTCTGAGCCCGTTTCTAGACTATGAGCCCATTGTTAGGTAGGGATTGTCTCTGTTGCCGAACTGTACTTTCCAAGTGCTTAGTACAGTGCTCTGCACACAGTAAGCACTCAATAAATACTATTGAATGAATATAACAATAAACAGATATATTCCCTGCCCACAGTGAACTTACAGTCTAAAGAAACCATAATTCTCATTTGCATTATGTACGGAGCTGTTCCGTGAAGGACATAAGTGCAGGCACCTTGGCATATGGAAGGAAAGCTTGTCAGTCCTTTCCCTTGGCCCATGACTTGGCATTGCCTACGAAAACCTTTCTTGTCCAAGTTACACAGAAGAAAAGGTGCTTTGTAAATAGGTGTATTTGTGAGTTGGATTTCAGCGTGAAGCAGTTTTTGTCTCTGTTTTTTAAAATTACAAATTAGTTCTTTTTTTTGTTGTTGTTGTTGTTTGACGAGGACTCTGTTATGCCGGCCACACACAATCCTGGCAAGAGCTGAGTTTTTCATTGAACTGCACTGAATTGAGCTGAAGCAAATTCAAGGCAGAAAGCAGTTTTGCTTGAGCCCAGACATCCCGTTGTTGAACAGAGCAGAGTGATTATGGTTTTCTGTGCACACAAGGAAAAAACACCACAAAGGTGAATCGCAGCATTTGTTTACCCCTAATCCGCCACTCTATGCACGCTAATGCTTACCACGTGGGAGTGGTAGCCGGAATCTCCTTTCCCACAAGGCAGTTTTGCCTTTAGAAACCAAACCGAGTTATGGAATTTGCCTCATCAGTCGGTCAGTGGAATTTTATCGAGGGCCCACTGGGTGAAGAATAGTCATCATCATCATCATCATCATCAATTGTATTTATTGAGCGCTTACTGCTTGCAGAGCACTGTACTAAGCGCTTGGGAAGTACAAGTTGGCAACACATAGAGACAGTCCCTACCCAACAGTGGGCTCACAGTCTAAAAGGGGGAGACAGAGAACAAAACCAAACATACTAACAAAATAAAATAAATAGAATAGATAAAATAGATATAAATAGAAAAGGAGAAAACCTCCAAACTGGAGTGGTGGTAACTTAATTATCTCAGTAAGGATCACCGTGGCTCAAATTTCAGGCAGAGCAAGTAGACTCAGAGTCAGTAAGAGAAAAAAAAAGAAAAAGCCCATGCTCTGGGAGCCAGGAAACCTTGTTATAATCACAGCTCTGCCACTCCCACTGTGTGATCTTGGGTAAGTCAATTAACTTCTCTCTGCCTCAGTTTCTTCATATGACAAATGGGGCTAAGATACCTGTTTTCCTTACCCCTTAGATTGGGAGCTCCATATGAGACAGGATTTGTGTCTGATCTGCTCATACAGTATCTACCACATAATTTAGTGGTAGATACATATATACAGGTGCTGTGGGGAAGGGAAGGAGGTAAGATGGGGGGATGGAGAGGGGGATGAGGGGGAGTGCTCTAACTGATGAAGGGATTACAGAGGCGTGAAGACCAGGTCCCTGCCTTTAGGGAACTTGTAGTCTAATGGAGGGAGATAGGGTGAACATGAATAAAGATAATCCAAGATAGACTTGCTGCCCCATTCGGACCAGAGTTGGCTGAATGAGACTTAGCAATTTTGAAAAGGCAGTCAGGGAATGCTAGATATAATTGATGGGTCCAGATCTGGTCTAGAGTCCAGGTGTGAAGGTTAGCAAGGTTACCTGAGACTATGCCAATTTGAGACCTGGACCTAGTGACTCTTCACTGACCTCGGGGTGTCAGAATATGCCTTTGTAATTTGAAGTTAACTGGAGTTGAAGACCTTCCTCTGCTCCTTTATTCCTAGGTGCAATGAAGTCATTTTAACAATAGTAATACTAGTTCAATGCTTGAGGAAGCAGTGTGGCTTATCCCACTGTTGGGTAGGGACCATCTCTATATGTTGCCAACTTGTACTTCCCAAGAGCTTAGTACAGTGCTCTGCACACAGTAAGTGCTCAATAAATACGATTGATTGATTGATTGATTAGGAAGAGCATAGGCTTGGGAGTCAGAGTTCATGGGTTCTAATCCCAGCTCTGCCACTTGTCAGCTGCGTGACTTTGAGCAAGACACTTAACCTCTCTGTGCCTCATTTACCTCATCTGTAAAATGGGGATTAAGACTGTGAACCCCACGTGGAACAACCTAATTACCTTGTATCTACCCTAGCGTTTGGAACAGTGCTTGGCACATAGTAAGTGCTTAACAAACTCCATCATTATTATTACTATGTGTCAAGTACTGTACTAAATTATGTGGTAGATACTGTATGAGCAGATTAGACACAATTCCTGTCTCATACGGAGCTCCCAATCTAAGGGGTAAGGAAAACAGGTATCTTAGCCCCATTTGTCATATGAAGAAACTGAGGCAGAGAGAAGTTAATTGACTTACCCAAGATCACACAGTGGGAGTGGCAGAGCTGTGATTATAACAAGGTTTCCTGGCTCCCAGAGCATGGGCTCTTTCTTTTTTTTTTCTCTTACTGACTCTGAGTCTCCTTGCTCTGCCTGAAATTTGAGCCACAGTGATCCTTACTGAGATAATTAAGCTACCACCACTCCAGTTTGGAAGTTTTCTCCTTTTCCCAAAAACTCCAGTTTAGCTGGGAGGGTTTAGAGGGTTTCCCTTTCTGGAGACTGCTGGGATAGACTAGATGACCTCTGTAGGTTCTAATGTTCACTTCCAGTTTATGAGATAGATGGAGAGACGGGATCACTGGCAATAGTTTAGTGCTTTGAGATTTCCCATCCGTCTTCTCAGTAACTTTTAAGTTTAGGAAAAAAGGGAATCGCTTCTCATAAAATGTGTCTCCTGCCACACTCGGTCTTTCAGAAACTTACCTGTTTATTCCTAGTCTTACCCAATCAGGGGACCTTTATCCCTGGTCATGAAATGCCTAACAAAATTTTTTTATTCAATCAGGTACCATGAAAATGAAAGATTAGAGGAAAAACACCCCATCCAAATTTCTTGTTTCTATTCAATTCAGTGGGACTGCTGGAATTCTATGAGGTCCATAATTGAATCTGGGACCTTTGGACACTTTTTCTATGAGAGATCTCAATCCCAGCTAAGCAATATGACCATTCTTCCAGGCCTCACCTAATCTAGACTGTAAGCTCATTCTCTAGGCTGCAAGCTGGTTGTGGGCAGGGAATGTGTCTGTTTATTGTTATATTGTATTGTACTTTTCCAAGTGCTTAGTACAGTGCTCTGCACACAGTAAGAGCTCAATAAATATAATTGAATAAATATGATTGATTGAGTGAATGAATGAATGGTTGGTGTCTGTTTCAGAGGAAGGAGTGTTTTCCTTCTCTCCCCCAGCCTTCATAATGCCAGAGAATGTCCAGGAGTAGCTGCCCCATTTCCTTCAAACCCATTTACTAAAATTACATCAGTCCCCGGGTGCTCACTGCCTACTGGTTGGGTGGCCTAAATCCCTGAGTAGTTTGGAGTATTTTGTTTGTATTTTACTTCCTGGTTCTTATTTGCTTAGTTCCAAGGCACATAAGTTATGGTGACTGTATTATGTTTTATGGTGGCTATATTCTCAGTGCTAGGCCAATCAGTCAGCCTAAGGCTCATGAAATCTACTGCTCCTTTATTGCAGTAGGATGAAAGCCATAGGAGAGCATGTGGCACGGATCCCAAAGTCAAGAAAAATCAAACTGGCTGAATGAACTCTTTATTCTAAAACATTTAAAGAAAGTGGATGAAGTTTCTGGCATGGAACTCCTTGGAAAAGTGTCTGATGATAATAATGATAATAACTGTACTTGTAAACACTTACTATGTGCCAAGCACTATGCTTAGCTCTGGCGTAAATACAAGACAATCAGTTTGGATGCTGTTCCTGTTCAACGTGGAGCTCACAGTCTAACTGGATGTGAGTAAATTCCTATTTTACAGATGAGGAAACTGAGGCATATAGAAGTCAAGGGTCCTGTCCAAGGTCACACAGCAGACAAATGGAAGATTTAGAACTCAGTTCCTCTGACTCCTAAAATCGGGATCTTACAACTAGGCCAAGCTGCTTCCCGTTCAACAGGGAATTCTTTGCAAATTGTCTGTTCCGGATGAGTCTCTTTTTAACTAACTGCTATTTGGTATTGGGAGGATGCTGCTAGATTGTCTTTCAGCTCTGAGGTAAAATTAATTACTGAAGGAGTGGGGCAATTTGGTGAATTCACTAAACAAACACGTAATTAAGTGGAGTCCAATGCCTTGCAGTCACTGGGTGCAAGTAAACACTTATTGTTGGTGAGGATAATGCCACGTCATTGTTCTGAAGGACCTTATGACTGGCTTGCTACCTCCTGTCCCCAATTCCGTGTATTACTCATTTCTGGAACAGCTACCTGTAACAAATTCATCAAACCACCGTCCCTCCCTCAACACTGCAAAGGAATTTACTGCCTCTGGACATTTGATGTTATTTAAGGAAGGAAGTAGAGGGCAAAAAAATCCATATACACAGGCAAAATTGCCCCATTTAATCAAATGTCACACACCTCTAATGATAATAATAATTGTGGTATTTGTTAAGGGCTTACTCTATGCCAAGTACTGTGGCATGTGTAAGGTAATCAGATCCCGCATGGGGCTCACACTCTAATTAGGAGGGGGAACAGATATTTAATCGCATTTTGTAGATGAAGGAATTGACACAGAGAAGCTAAGTGACTTGCCCAAGATCATAAAGCAGAAAAGTTGCGGAGCCGGGCTTAGAACCCAGATCCCTCTCCTAGACCACATTACTTCTAATGTTAATATATATACTCATTCACACCTATATGATACACATATTCACAAGTAAACAGAAATGGCCTTCATTTTCAAAGGTATCGCTATTAATGATCAAGGGTGAAGAGCTGGCTCTCTTCTGATACTGTCTTCTATATGATGAGCTCATGGAAAATCCTTGTCTTTGCTGATGCATTTGCCTCCTACTGGATCTGTCTCCTTTTGGGATTTCCTCATTCCCAGTCTTCTCAGAGCTTCTTTTTCCTAAAACAAGTGCTCGCACTAGGCTGGCTACTAGTAGTGGCAGTAATGGTATTTATTAAGTGCTAACTCTGTGCATAGCACTGTACTAAACATTGGGAAAGAAAACTCAGGTAAGAATTAGACAGGTCACTGCCTCTAGAGGGGCTAACTAAAAATAAGAAGGGGGTGAGCAAATTGGTGACAAACAGGAGAGATGAAACAAAACACTGACAACACAAAGGCTCAACAAATATCAGTAGGGTCCTGGGTCTCTCTCATGTTCTCCTTTTCAATTAATTATAATGATAATAATAATTGTGTATTTGTTAAGCACTTCTATGAGCCAAGCACTGTTCTAAGTGCTGGGGAAGATACAGGATAATCAAATTGGACCCAATCCCTGTCCCATATGGGGCTCACAGTCTTAACTCCCATTTTACAGATGAGGTAATTGAGTCCCAGAGAAGTTAAGTGACTTGCCTACAGTCACACAGAAGATATGTGGCAGGGGTGGAATTAGAACCCATGTCCCCTGGCTCCCAGGCTCGTGCTCTTTCCACTAGACCACACAGCTTCCCTTTGCAAGTAGCTGCTTGAGCATCCTGTTATCCTGGACTTCACATGTTCCACTCAGTGACACTGTGTTGGTGTGAATGTTGCTTCAATTCTGGTGAACTAATTGTATTCTAGGGTCTTATTATTGGCCATCTTGTCCTATCTTTTGATGATGAATATGGGTAACAAGTAATACTGGTCCAAAGATACATCTTTTGCAATGTGTCCAGGCCTCAGGGGATGAACACCATTACATCTTAATAGACTTTCAACTGAATGTAAAGTTTGATGCCTTATTGTTGCCCAACTATACAAGTACCCTGAACAACATGGTCCTTTCCCGAAGCCAAGGAAATGAACACAGGTCTATCTTTTTATTTTCTCCTTAGCTTGACTTTTTTGGGAGGTTACAAATCATGTCTTTTTTGCAATGTGTGGGACATTGTAGGTACTCAGTCAATTTTATGGAACAGTAAGCACTCAGTAAATATCTCCTTCCCCTCCCCACAGCACTTGTATATATTTGTACAGATGTATTACTGTATTTATTTTACTAGTACATATTTACTATTCTATTTATTTTGTTAATGATGTGCATGTTTTGTTTTGTTGTCTGTCTCCCCCTTCTAGACTGTGAGCCCATTGTTGAGTAGGGACCATCTCTATCTGTTGCTGACTTGTACTTTCCAAGCGCTTAGTACAGTGCTCTGCACACAGTAAGCACTCAATAAATATGGTTGAATGAATGAATATAGCTATAATTCTATTTATTCTGACGATTTTGACACCTGTCTGCATGTTTTGGTTTGCTGTCTGTCTCCCCTTTCTAGACTGTGAGCTCATTGTTGGGTAGGGACCGTCTCTATATGTTGCTGACTTGTACTTCCCAAGTGCTTGGTACAGTTCTCTGCACACAGTAAGCGCTCAATAAATATGATTGACTGAATGAATGAATAGATGAATACCACTGTACCTTGATATCATCAATCTTGCATTCTTCCTCTGGCCTGGAATTCCTTCCCCCTTCATATACAACGGACCACCACTCTTCCCACCCTCAAAGCCTTATCCAAATCACATCTCCTCCAAGAGGCCTTCCCTGACTAAGCCCTCATTTCCCCTACTCTCTCTCCTTTCTGCATCACCCTTGCACTTAGATTTGTACCTTTAATTCATTCCACCCTCAGCCCCATAGCACTTATTTACGTATTCATACTTTAGCGCCTGTCTCCCCGCTAGGTCTCCTTGTGGGCAGGAAGTGTGTCTACCAACTCTATTATATTGTACTCTCCCAAGTGCTTAGTACAGTGCTCTGTGAACAGTAAGCACTCAATAAATATGATTGATTGATTGATTGGGCATCATCTTTAGGGACTGTTTCCTTCAAGGGACAATGGTCATTGCAAACCAAATTATGCAATGAGTGAAAGGAAATTAGAGGAAGAAAGAAAATCAGAAAGGAAACATCAACTTAGTACTTTTGGGGTATCTTCCATAGTTTAGCACTAGAATTTCCATTACTTTATTTTGAGCAGCTTAGGAACCCTGCAGGCAAAAGGGGAGTATATGATGTAGCGATCCTGTGTTTTTTTTAACTGAGGTTTTCACATGAAAACTTTTTGTGGCTTTATGTCATGTTTGTTTTCTTCTCAAGTATGTTGTTACTGAAGTCTTAAAAATATACCAGCCTCTTAGGTACATACGAGAAGCAACCTTTAGAGGAACATAGAACTGCTCCTTTAGCCATAATGTACTGTAAAGAGGAGCTACAGCTCCTCTTGTTTTTATTGCTTTTGGTGTTTTTATTCAATTTTCCTTGTTGGCCCATCACTTCTACTGTCCTGCTCCCCCCACTTTATTCATAGACTGTGAACCATCTGTGAGCCAGGGGTCTTGCCTGAATTATCATTCTTGTACCTTTTCCCAGTGCTTGGTAAAGCATTCTGCACCAAGGAAGTACACAACAAAAATCTGTCGAACAAATGAATGGATATGAAAAATTGTATTCCCTTTTCCATCTGTTCTCCTTACCCTTCCTTCCCCATCCTGGACAAGTTCCTCTACTCTGAAAATCTATGACTCCCTTTCATTCATATCTGTTCTCAAGTTGCTTGGTAAGGAGCAGTTTCCAGAAGCAACCATCTGCTGCCGTAAACAAATAAATATTCCTGGAAGATGTTTTGGGGAATGATCCAGACTTGCCCTAGTAGTATTCATTTCTAATTCTGAGAACAACCAGGAAACTCAGTAAGTGTCTTGGGATAACCCCCTGTGGAATTAATGGCTGTGATATTAGTGAATGACTGTGAAATCTGCCCTTCCCTCTTCATCCGAACTGCTACCAAGTTAACACAATCACTTATCCTATCCCGCCTGGATTACTGCATCAGCCTTCTTGCTGACCTCCCAGCCTCCTGTCTCTCCACACTCCAGTCTATACTTCACTCTGCTGCCCAGATCACTTTCTACAAAAACGTTTAGTGTCACTTCATTCCTCAAAATACTCTAGCATTGCCCATCCATCTCTGCATTAAACAAAAGCTCCTCACCACTTACTTTAAAGCAGTCCACCACCTTGATTCCCCCACCTCACCTCGCTACTCTCAATCAATCAATCAATCAATCATATTTATTGAGCGCTTACTATGTGCAGAGCACTGTACTAAGCGCTTGGGAAGTACAAATTGGCAACACATACAACCTCCTTCTCCTTCTACAACCCATCCCACACACTTGACTTCCCTAATGCTAACCTTCTCACAGTGCCTCCATCTCACCTATCTCACCACTGACCCCTAGCCCATATCCTGCCTCTGACCTGGAATGTCCTCCCTTCTCAGATCTGACAGACAATTATTTTCCTCCCCTTCAAAGCCTTATAGAAGGCATATCTCCTCCAAGAAGCCTTCCCTGACTAAGCCCCCCTTTCCCCTTCTCCCTCTCCCTTCTGCATTGCCCTGACTTGCTCCTTTGTTCTTCCCCTCTCCCAGCCTCACAGCACTTATGTAGATAGCTGTAATTTATTTATTTATATTGATGTCTCTCTCCCCCACTCCAAACTGTAAGCTCATTTTGGTCAGGGAATGTGTCTGTTTATTGTTTAGTACAGTGCTCTGCACACAATAAGCACTTGATAAATACTACTGAATGAATGACCATGTTTCAATTTACACTATCCTCAAGTTTAGATATTTGGCTTTGAAGCTATGTTCAAAGAACTTGCTAGGTACTTGGGCAACCTTGACCTTGGCCAGATTGTTGAAGGCACTGTAGTCAAAATTGTTTCTTCTGCTTCAGATAATTCTCAATCACAGAGGCAATGAAGCTGTTCAACTGCTCACTTGTATGACCAGGGATAGAAGATACCAAGGTTGATAATCTCCATTTATAACCACAATGCTCATCAGGAGATTATGCGGAAAATCTTCATTCGAGTGCTTTGAGACTATTTTTTTCATAGGTAGTTTGTTACAGACTTTTATGGTGACCTTGTAACTCATGTAGGGAGCAGAAACATTGAAAGATTATTACCTAAATATGCACCAGTAAGATGTTTAGCCCCATTACATTACAATTTATTTTCTAAATTATCTCATTTTTTCCTGGGCTTTTGGGTACGCTCCGTTCTCTGCTATTCAAGGGTCCCTGCCTAATGAAATTAATGATTCACTAGGAGGGCTAGAGTTCATAAAGAAGGAAAGTTGGTAGTTTACTTCAGAGAAACTGCATTGCATTTGCATTGATAAAAGTACTAAAATTCCTCTGACATTTCTGAATGACACTCAAGCACTTGTTACTATTGGGAGCCAAGTGTTGAGAGTGAAATCAATCAATCAATCAATGGTATTCATTGAGCATTTATTTTGTACTAGAGTAATAAATAATAAATAATAATTATTATGGTGTTTGTTAAGCACTTACTATGTGCCAGGCACTGCTCTAAGTGCTGGGGTGGATACAGGGTAATCAGGTTATCCCACATGGGGCTCACACTTTTAATCCCCATTTTACAGACGAGGTAACTGAAGCACAGAAAAGTTCAGTGATTTGCCCAAGGTCACACAGCAGACGTGTGGCAGAGCCAGGATTAAAAGCCATGTCCTCTGACTCCCAAGTCCCTGCTCTCTCCACTAAGCCATGCTGCTTTAAAGTTGAGGATTAATGGACATATTATGGCAAACTCTTTTTTCCTGTGTGGGAACAAAGTCATTGTGCCTAAACTGTAAGCTCAATGTGGGCAGGGAATGTTTCTATTTATTGTTATATTTCTCATTCAATTGTTTAGTATAGTCCTCTGCACACTGTAAGTGCTCCAAAAATATGATTGAATGAATGGATGAAGGACCAGATAAAGGACAGAAGGAAAAGGGATACAGAGCCATCACCACTGAAGCTGAGCAGGTGCAGAAAGCTGGAAGAAGAATTGGATGCAGTTGGGGTCTCATTAGAATGAACATACAATGAATCAGCAAAACCAGGCCCACATGCTGCACAGGTACAGTGGATGATCTTCACCCCATATGATCTTCATCCCATAGACAGAATAACCTGGAGACAGGGAGCAGAGATGGGATGCAAGGCCGAACTGCAACCCAGGGCAGGCAGTCTGCTGGGACGCTCTATTTGACAATAAACTCCTGCTTGCTTGAACCACCCATTTCTCTGGAGTTCAGGCGAACAGTTATTTGAGCTATTGTGAAAGAGCACTGCTATATTTAAGCTCTCTCTCCTGCCTCAAGTAGGCTGTATATTTAATGCCTTTTGTCAGTGAAGACAACATTTCTTGGTATAGCTGAATAGAGGGGAAAGTGGGGAGGCAGATTAGCATTTCTGAATCGGAGCTCAGAAAAGCTTATTACACTTGTTTACAGGACTCCCTAAGATACTAGAAATCAAATCTTGAAAGTTGACTTGATTTAGTCCTCAAAGTCATTCGTTCTACAATCTTATGCATGGCTTTCCATTCCTTATTACGCATCTGATTTCTTCTCCTCAGGAGTGACTTCATCTACCCACTCAGATTCTCTAAGAAGAACTAGCACTTCAACAAATCAATCAATTGCATTTATTGAGTACTTACTATGTCTATAGCAGTGTACTAAGCGCTTGGGAGAGTACAATCCAACAGAATTAGCAGGCATGTTCCCTGCCCATAACAAGCTTACAGTCTAGAGGGGGAGACAGACATAAACATGAATAACACAACTGAATCATTCTGTGTCTGTGTGCAAAGGAAGAATCCACATGAAAAGAATATGAAGTTGATGAAACCTTAATTTGCTATTAATGTGTGTGTGTGTGTGTGTGTGTGTGTGTGTGTGAGAGAGAGAGAGAGACTTGAATCTCCATGTGCTTCTTGTGACTATTCAATAGGAAAGCTATTGGTTAAATTTTTTGAGCTTGTTTTTGATGGTTATGATGATGAAATGCCCAGAAAAACTAAAACAGCTGCTGGGCTACTGTTATAGCTAACTTCCGCACCCTTCAAATTAGTGTTCCACCAAAAAATCTTCCAAAAAAAACCCCTCCACCTAGATGAATATTGAGTTATGCATTTACAACTCTGTAATGATTATAAACAGTGGAAAGAGCCCGGGTTTGGGAGTCAGAGGACATGGGTTCTAATCCTGGCTCTGCCGCTTGTCAGCTGTGTGACTTTGGACGAGTCACTTAACTTCTCTGTGCCTCAGTTACCTCATCTGCAAAATGGGGATTAAGACTGTGAGTCCCACGTGGGACAACCTGATCACCTTGTATCCTCCCCAGTGCTTAGAACAGTGCTTTGCACATAGTAAGTGCTTAACAAATGCCATCATTATTATTATTATTAAATAGTCTTATGTTGAGTGATATAACATTGGTAAAAAAGTGGAGCAGGTGTTGTTTTGTGTCTGGAGCACAGTGGTGGCTTGAAAATTCTCTACCACAGACAGATTTTCAAAAGACCTACTGTGTCGAATTTACAACTGGCCTCAAAAATGGCAGCCAGGACTGATCTTTGACATACACAAGAGAAGAGGAGGTGAACTATTATTGAAAAGCTCCCCTACAGGACTTCTATTGTTGAGTTATTTGTAAATATTTTCAAAATTTTAAGACCTTGGCACCTCCCAACAGAGATAACAGAACCTGATTTACCAGTTGACAGCTATCAGCATAGCGTTTTATTGCCAGGACTAATAAAGCAATCATTAAAGGAAAGGAAGTGTCTATAACAAGCGCTACAGCATATGGGTATTTTAGTATTTCTGTTTTACTAACTGTACCTCAATTGTGTTGAATGCAAAAAATTGTGTGTCCTGGTGCGTGCATGTGTGCACACATGTGTGTGTGTGCATGTGTGTTTATATTGAGGGTAAGGGGACATCAGCACCCTTGCTCTTCCTTTGCTTTTTTAAAAAGAATTCATTTTGGCACCTTTTATTCTCCCTGAAAATGGCTCTAAGTACGTGCAAAAATAAGAAAGTGGGACTTAGTGTGAAGGCCTCTGCCTTGCGACTCATGCTGAACCTTCCTATATTCATTCATTCAGTCATTCAATCATATTTATTAAGTGCTTACTGTATGCAGAGCACTGTACTAAGCGATTGGGAAAGAACAATATAGCAATAAAGAGTGACAATTCCTGCCCACAGCTAGTTCTTAGTGTTTCTTTGGCAACTAAGCTTCTAACCAATGGGTCAGAGGCATTAGAGATAAGAGCAACATTTTTGTATCAGGAAAAGAGCAGTGGTTGGAGTGCATGAACTGTATGGATGGGCCGCCTTCTAATATCAATTCATGGTATCTATTGAGCACTTTCTATGTACAGAGTACTGTCCTAAGGACTTGGGAGAATACAATATAACAGAATTGGTAGATACGTTCCCTGCCCACCAGGAGTTTACACTCTAGAGGGAGAGATAGGCATTAAAATAAATTATGGATATGTGCATAAGAGCTGTGAGGCTGAGGGTGGGGTGAATTTCAAGTGCTTAAAGCCAAGAGCAAGGGTGATGCTGAAGGGAAGAAGCGGTGTGGCACAGTGGAAAGAGCCCGGGCTTTGGAGTCAGAAGTCATGGGTTCAAATCCCCACTCCACTACTAGTCGGCTGTGGGACTTTGGGAAAGTCACTTAACTTCTCTGGGCCTCAGTTCCTCATCTGGAAAATGGGGATGAAGACTGTGAGCCCCCACCGTGGGACAACCTGATCACCTTGTAACCTCCCCAGGGCTTAGAACAGTGTTTTGCACATAGTAAGCACTTGATAAATGCCATTATTATTATTATTATTATTGGAAATGAGGGCTTAGTTAGGGAAGGCCTTTTGGAGATGTGATTTTTAAATAAGGCTTTCAAAGTGGGGAGAGTGGTGGTTTATCCTATAGGAGGAGGAGGGAGGTCCAGGCCAGAGTGTTGAAGTGGACAAGGGGCTGGCAGTGAGACAGATGAGCTTGAAGTACAGTGAGTAAGTTGAAGGAGAGAAGTGTGCAGGCTGGATTGTAGTAGGAAATCAGTGATGTAAGGTAGGAGGGAGTGAGCTGATTGAGTGTTTTAAAGACAATGGTAAGGCATTTCTGTTTGGTACAGATCATTCATTCATTCAACGGTATTTATTGAGCGCTTACTGTGTGCAGAGCCCTGTACTAAGCGTTTGGAAAGTACAATTCGGCAACAGAGACAATCCCTACCCAACAACGGGCTCGCATTCTAGAAGGGGGAGACAGACAACAAAACAAAACAAGAAGATAGACGTCAATACCATCAAAATAGAGAAATAGAATTATAAATACGCATCATTAATAAAATAGAGTAATAAATATAATAATAATAATGATGGCATTTATTAAGTGCTTACTATGTGCAAAGCACTGTTCTAAGTGCTAGGGAGGTTACAAGGTGATCAGTTTGTCCCCTGGGGGGCTCACAGTCTTAATCCCCATTTTACAGATGAGGTAACTGAGGCCCAGAGAAGTTAAGTGACTTGCCCAAAGTCACACAGCTGATAATAGATGGAGCCGGGATTTGACCCCATGACCTCTGACTTCAAAGCCCGGGCTCTTTCCACTGAGCCACGCTGCTTCTCTAATATGTACAAATACACACAAGTTCTGTGTGGGGGTAAGGCAGAGGGAGGGAGTGGGGGCGATAGGGAGGGGAGGAGGAGTGAAGGAAAAGGGGGGCTCAGTCTGGGAAGGCCTCCTGGAGGAGGCGAACTCTCAGTAGGGCTTTGAAGGGAGGAAGAGAGCTAGCTTGGCGGATGTGTGGAGGGAGAGCATTCCAGGTCAGAGGTAGAACATGGGCCAGGGGTCGACGGTGGGACCGGTAAGAATGAGGCACAGTGAGGAGGTTAGTGGCAGAGGAGCGGAGGGTGTGGGCTGGGATGTAGAAGAAGAGAAGGGAGGTGATGTTGGAGGGGGCAAGGTGATGGAGAACTTTGAAGCCAATAGTGAGGAGTTTTTGCTTCATGCGAAGGTTGATGGGCAACCACTGGAGATTTTTGAGGAGGAGAGTGACATGCCCAGAGCGTTTCTGTAGAAAGACAATCCAGGGAGCAGAGTGAAGTACATACTGAAGCGGGGAGAGACAGGAGGTTGGGAGATCAGAAAGGATGTTGATGCAGTAATCCAGTCAGGATAGGATGAGTGATGGCACTAAAGCGATAGTGGTTTGGATGGAGAGGAAAGGGCGGATCTTGGTGTTGTTGTGAAGGTGAGACTGGCAGGTTTTGGTGATGGATTGGATGTGTGGGGTGAATGAGAGAGTGCAGTCGAGGATGACACCAAGGTTGCGGGCTTGTGAGATGGGAAAGATGGAGTGCTGTCCACAGTGATGGGAACGTCAGAGAGAGGACAGGGTTTGAGAGGGAAGATAAGGAGCTCAGTCTTGGACATGCTGAGTTTTAGGTGGCAGGCGGACATCCAGGTGGAAATGTCCTGAAGGCAGGAGGAGATATGAGCCTGGAGGGAAGGAGGTGTAGATTTGGGTGTCATCAGCGTAGAGATGAAGCCATGGGAGCAAATGAGTTCACCAAGGGAGTGAGTATAGATGGAGAACAGAAGAGGTCCAAGAACTGACTCTTGAGGAGCCCCTACAGTTAAGGGATAGAAGGCAGAGGAGGAGCCCATGAAGGAGATGGAGAATGTGTGGCCAGAGAGATGAGGAGAACCAGGAGAGATCAGAGTCCATGAAGGTAAGGTTGGATAATGTGTTGAGGAGAAGGGGATGCTCCACAGTGTCAAAGGCAGCTGAGAGGTCGAGGAGGATTAGGATAGAGTAAGAGCCATTGGATTTGGCAAGAAGGAGATCATTGGTGACCATTGAGAGGGCAGCTTCGGTGCAATGGAGGGAATGGAAGCCAGATTGGAGGGGGTTTAGGAGAGTGTTGGAGTAGAGGAATTTGAGGCAGTGAGTGTAGACAACTCTTTCTAGGAGTTTGGAAAGGAGGGGTAGAAGAGAGATAGGACGATAACTAGAAGGGGTAGTGGGGTCAAGAGAGGGTTTTTTTTAGGATGGGGAAGACGTGAGCATGTTTGAAGGTAGAGGTGAAGAAGCCATTGGGGAGCACTGTATTAAGCTCTTGGGAGAGTACAATACAACAATAAATAGACCAATCCCTGCCCACAATAAGCTCACAGTCTAGAGGGTGGGGGAGACAGACATTAATATAAATAAATAAATAAATTACAGATATATACATAAGTACTGTGGGGCTGGGGTAGAGGAGAACAACGGAAGCAAGTCAGGGTGACGCAGAAGGGAATAGGAGAAGAGGAAAGGGGAGGCTTAGTCAGGGAAGGCCTCCTGGAGGAACTGTGCCTTGAATAAGACCTTTAACGTGGGGGAGAGTTATTGTCTGTTGGATCTGAGGGAGCAGGGTGTTCCAAGCCAGAAGCAGGATGTGAGTGAGGGGTCAGTGGTGAGATAGGTGAGATTGAGGCATAGTGAGAAGGTTAACATTAGGGGAGTGAAGTGTTTGGGTTGGGTTCTAGTAGGAGAGTAGTGAGGCGAGGTAGGAAGGGAAAAGATGATTGCTTTAAAGCCAATAGTGAGGTTTTTTTTGACATGAAGGTGGGTGGGCAAGAACCCACCCACTTGGAGAAGCAGCCCAACTTAGTGGGAAGAGCATGGGCTTGGGAGTCAGAGGATGTGGGTTCTAATCCTGGTTCCTCCAACTGTCTGCTGTGTGACCTTGGGCAAGCCACTTCACTTCTCTGTGCCTCAGGTACCTCATCTGTAAAATAAGGATTAAGACTTTGGGCCCCATGTGGGACAACCTGATTACCTTGTATCTACCCCAGCACTTGGCACATAGTAAGCACTTAACAAAATACCATCATCAACCACTGGAGTTTTTTGAGGAGGAGGGTGACATGTCTTGAGCGTTTTTGTAGAAAAATGATCCAGGCAGCCGAGTGAAGTATGGACTGGAATGGTGAGAGACGGGAGGCTGGGAGATCAGCAAGGAGGCTGATGCAGCAATCCAGGTGGGGTATGATGAGTGATTGTATTACCATGGTAGCAGGTTGGATGGAGAGAAAAGGGCAGATTTTAGCAATGTTGTGAAGGTGGGACCGACAGGATTTAGTGATGAATTGAATATGTGGGTTGAATGAGAGAGGAGTCAAGGATAACATCAAGGTTATGGGCTTGTGAGATAGAAAGCAGTGTGGCTCAGTGGAAAGAGCATGGGGTTTGGAGTCAGAGGTCATGGGTTCAAATCCCTGCTCCACCACTTGTCAGCTGTGTGACTTCGGGCAAGTCACTTAACTTCTCTGGGCCTCAGTTACCTCATCTGTAAAATGGGGATTAAGACTGTGAGCCCCCCGTGGGACAACCTGATCACTCTGTAACCTCCCCAGCTCTTAGAAAAGTATTTGCACATAGTAAGCACTTAATAAATGCCATTATTATTATTATTATTATTATTATAGAAAGGATGGTGGTTCCATTTACAGTGATGGGAAAGTCAGGGGAGGACAGAGTTTGGGTGGGAAGAGAAGGAGTTCTGTTTTGGACAAGTTAAGCTTGAGGTCGCAGGAAGACATCTAAGTAGGGATGTCTTGAAGGCAAGAGGAAATGTGAGACTGCATAGAGGGAGAGAGATCAGGGCTGAATATGTAGATTTGGGTATCATCCACAGAGAGGTGATAGTTGAAGCCATGGGAGTAAATGACTTCAACCAAGGAAATGGGTGTAGATGGAGAATAGAGGGGACCCAGAACTGGACACTGAGGGACTCCACAGTTAGGGGGTGGGAGGCAGAGAAGGAGCCTGTGAAGGAGACTGAAGATGAATGGCCAGAGAGATGAGGAGAAGTAGGAGAGGACAGAGTCCTGGATAACATTTCCAGCAGAAGGGAGTGGTCCACAGTATCAAAGGCAGCTGAGAAGTTGAGGAGAATTCGGATGGAGTAGAGCCATTGGATTTGGCAAGTTCCAATCTAACTTCACTCAGTGAGTTTAATAATAAGAGACAAAAGTCTGTTGATGGTACTAGCTCGCATTGGAAAAAGTATAATCATTGTCTCTTGCCTTCTGCTTATGTAACCCCCATCCTACTGGAGAATGACCTCTTGCTAAATCTCAGCTTTCTCCCTCACCATTACCACTCCACCATTTCCATTTGCTTTCCTTCTTCTACAAAAATATAATCCTGCAGTGAGATTGCCACATGAATTATGTTCAATCTATTTTATTTAGAATCCCAGAAAAATGAAAAGTTGGACCCAGCAGATTATCCTGTGGGTAAGGACTGTGGTCTTCAGAACAGCACCAGAATTCAACTTTAAGGCACCAAGGCAGTGGGGTCTTTTTGATGGGTGTCATCATTTCCTTCAGATGCAGACAAAGGTTCTTTGAGGGGAACATCCCCCAAACCTCAGAGTGAAGAATCTCTGGAAAATTAGGCTAAACTACAATAGTGCTATTTCACCTAGAGGAGGAGGAGGAGGAAAGGGAGATATATTTTTCATACCCACTGTTCCCTGACCCCTGTCTTTGATGAACAATCATTTTCTGAGAATATTTGAAACACCTAGATATTATCATTTCAGGAGGAGGTTAGAAGGCTGGTTTGTAGAATGGCAGAGTTCATCCTTAGTTGTGGTTTTGGCTCAATTCTTTTGGCTTCATCACAGTTAGTTGGGTTATAGAGTATTGCAAACACTCCTTTAGAGGGATGTGGACAATTCAGTTGGGATTCATTCATTCATTCAATCGTATTTATTGAGCGCTTACTATGTGCAGAGCACTGTACTAAGCGCTTGGGAAGTACAATTCACAAGAGAACCACCAAAATCAATTAGTCAACTGTATTTATTAGAGTTTACTGTGTGCAGAGCTCTGCACTAAGTGGTTGGGAGCATACAGTATAACAGAGTTGGTAGACACATTCCCTGCCCATAACAAGCAAAGGTGATTAAAGGAATGGAGAATAGGCCTTTGAGGAAAAGCAAAAACAGGCTAATTTGGGAGAAAATCAAACTATCAGTGGTATTTATTGAGTGCTTACTGTGTGCAGAACTGTGTTCATCATTTGGGAGAGTACACTATAGCAGGGTTGGTAGATGCATTCCCAGCCCATGTTGACCTTACACTCTAGAGGGGGAGACAGAAATAATTATAAATTAACTTTTCATATGTACCTAAGTACTGTGGGGCTGAGGATGCGGTGAATAAAATCCAAGTGCAAAGGTGATACAGAAAGGAATGGGAGAAGAGAAAATGAGGGCTTGGTCAGGAAGGCCTTCTGGAGGAGATGTGGTTTCAATAAGGCTTTGTCAGATATGGAAGGGGAGGGAGTTCCAGACCTGTGGCAGGACATGAGCAAAAAGAAGGCTGAGGAGAGTTGGTTTAAATAATGTTCATTTCAGTGTCTTCAAAGGTGAGAAGAATGATGTCTTGTGACCTACCTTGGCTACTTCTATGTGCCAGGTTTCACCTCTCTCATTCATCAGCATGGAACTGTTTTAACCTTCCTACCCCAGAGTTGTGGGATTAATGGGATTCAGATTCTGCTGGGAAAATGGAGCTGATCATATCTTCATTTGGGTTAATTTGGGATAAACGGAATGAAGTCATTTCTGGGCTTGGAAGTGGCCTGTATGAAATAAGATGAATGAATGCTTTCATTTCACCAGGCCTGCTCTTGGATCCGCTGGTGGAGTTGCAGGAGTTACTGTGGGACAGAAAGTGTCTAACTGGATTTGTTGTATCCACCCCAGCACTTAGTACAGTGTCCAACACAAAATAAATGCTTAATAAATACCACAAATATTATTATTCTTATTACTGTTTTGTGGAGAGATGCAATTTTCATTTTTCTGTCTGGCACCTATAACCCAGGGCTGCTGAGGTGTGTGGCAACTGTCTCTCTCTCTCTCTCTCTTCCTCTTCATCCCCAGGTGCTATTTCCCGGGTAGATTTTTGGTCAAATACAGGACTGAGGTCTCTATGAGACCCTTCTAGACTATGAGCCCGTTGTTGGGTAGGGACCGTCTCTATATGTTGCCAACTTGTACTTCCCAAGCACTTAGTACAGTGCTCTGCATGAAGTAAGTGCTCAATAAATACGATTGAATGAATGAATGAATGAATAACCTTCCTTTGAGAAAGGAAAAATTACTACTGGAGGGAGAGAAATGTGGGCTGGGAAGGAGAAAATATCTTTATTTCAACTGAGGCATCATAGTAGATGGATTGAAAGCCTGAGCTATCTTAACCCCTTGAAAAGTTTTGAAGTTACCTCAAGTACTTAAAGAGATTTTTTTTTTTTTACCTTAAAGGGAAATCAAGGTGTTTGGGGTTGATTTCGAACCAGTCTGGACTCATTCAGAAGTGAACTCTATTGTGTTCGTGATTTCCAGAGGCAGAGACATTTTACATTCACCATTCAAGAAGAATCTTTTTAGAAGTGTAGAGCTGGGGAGAGTGGATGGCCTGAAAGTTTCATAGAATGATATTTTTGCCTGCAGGGAGTTGCTAGGAAAATAGGCTCATTGCTGTTCGGTAACTCCACTAACTTTAACTTGATAAACGAAGTCCATTAAAAAACTAGTGTTTTAGCTCCGCATAAACAGCACTGGGCAGCAGAAAGGTTTAGGCGTTGCTAGGGACAAATTTTTTGTTTCGATATTTAGGAATTAGGAAAGGGTTTCACTTGTTTAATGACTTTTGCTGTCAAACAAAAATTGCTTGGGAAGAAACGTAAATGCTGCATTTCATTTTAACGAGGTTTTGCTTGCTGTTTACATAAACTACTATTTTGCTTCTCAGAAAACTTCCATTTTCTCTTCAGAGTACCCTCTTAAAATCTTCCATTAGATTTCTTTTGTGTTTGGAAAGTCACTCTAGCACTGAGTGGACAGGAAAAGACCTTGCTCAGACTCCAAAGCTTTTTTAAGGTCACGTCTCCTCCAAAAGACCTTCCCCGACTAAGCCCTCCTTCCCAGAGTCTCTCTACCTTCTGCGTCATCTGTGCTTTATCTTTGCTTAGCCTTTGGGTACTTGGTATTGACCCATCCTCAGACCTGCAGCACTTATGTACATATCTGTAATTTATTGATTTAAATTAATGTCCTTCTCCCCCTCTAGACTGTAACTTTGCTATGGGCAAGGAATATGTCTGTTGTGTGGTACTATCCCAAGTGCTTTGCTACAGTGTTCTGCTCACAGTAAGTCCTCAATAAATATCACTGACTGATGGATTTTTCAAGACAGTTTTAATGTCTCTGGAAAAATGAAATTATGCTCCTTCTCAAAGACTTTTGTTTAGAATCAAATTCAAATTATTTATGAATCCTGCCCTGTTCAAAATGAATGGTACAGCTTTGGCTTTTGGAAGTTTATTAAGGATTGGTTAAGAGAAAAGAATCCAAACCACTCAGCATTTATCATAATCCCTGATCTCACTTCACAGTTCGTCTCTATCGGGTGGCATAAAAATGATTTCGTCTGTAATGAGGTAAAGAAAAAAAACTTTCAAGCAAATCCAGATTTGTTGCCAAATTGTACTTTCCAAGCGTTTAGTACAGTGTTCTGCACACAGTAAGCGCTCAATAAATACGATTGAATGAATGGATGAATGAATGACAGTGAGAAGGTCATGAAACCTGCTAGTGTATTCAGAGATTTATTTTTGACCTAGGGATGCAATGCCTCTCTTGACTCTAATAGTTGCAGATTAGAAAAGCACCAATGGCTCAATATTAAGTTACGTATTTGCAGAGACCGATTCTGAATTCATTAAGGGCACTTCATAAACAAGGAGTTCCTGCTCGTTTTCTCTAATTACTTTCAATTGACCATCAAAACAAACAAACCAAAAACCTCCTCCAAACCAAAATCAAATAAAAGCACCAGCAAATGATGAAACCAAACCAGAAAACAGTTGCTGGTCACTTTCATCCCCTGAAAACAGCCACCTACATCTCCAGTCTGCTTGTCCTTTGGCATGAAGCAGCAGAGGAAGAAATCCCCTCTGGAAATGGGGAAATTTTCTCTTATGGGGCCTCCCATCACCTCTTGGTGATGGTCAAGTTTGAACTGGAGACCTTCAAGGGGCTGCAGACCACAGTCTGGGGAAGGATTGGGTGAGGAAGTAGGGTTCTACTCCTCCCTATGAGTCAGGGCTGAATCAGAGCTTTCATGTGGCATTCACAGAATGGCTCAAATGGGCAGCTTGTGGCGGAGACCAAAGCTGATTAGCCATGGGCATTAGAAAAAGCCACTCTAACCACAAGGGCATGAAACCACAAAGACCAGGCAGTTAACATGGTGCTCAGGCCCAACTCAAGTCCTATTATCCGTGACCAAGAAGACTGAGCAAATTTCTTCCGAGGTTGAGATCCAGCAGCCAATTACCTTTTTAAACATCAATCTAATTTTGGCCAAGCCGGCCTGGTGAAAGTGTGCCAGCGGTGATTTGCACCTCCGTCCATCTTCAAGTGGAGCCAGTCCAGTCACGTATCGATCTGCTAGTGGGTTTGGCCTTCCGTGCTCAGAAGCAAGCCGCACTGCCTAAGGTGGGACTTAACCACAGAGCAGGGAATGCCTGGGAACTTGAAATATGGTTTTCCTCATTACAGACTTCCTGAGATTGAATTTCCCTGGCAGCTGACGAAAAAGATCTGGTTTCGGACAAAGAGATCACCAGGAGGCCTGGACTTTTCTGTCTCTCTGGTAAAGGTCCATGGCCCTGAATCAGTAGCCATCGGGAAGCTAAGGGAAATCAGCCGGATCATTGAGAAAAGTTCTGGGTGGATAGGTGGTGGGGTGCTTTCACAGACCAGACAACTTTACAGGCAGCAGAGCCTTGGACACCATTTCCCCTCAGCCCTAGAAAGAATGTGTGATCTATTTCGGGAACCTAGCTACATCTTCAGTGGTATGGAGCACAGCTTCTGGGCAAAGATCATTCAGGGTTTCCTGGGAATCCTTGTATTTTAAGGTTAAAACCGGGCAGATGCGTGAGGAAAGAATGGGTCTTTATAGAATGGTATCAGCGCATCGGAAGGAAGTATCTTTGGAGTAACTGTTGAGTGTTTAAGATATCTGGTGTTCTTTAATTCTACTGTAGTGATAAGGGTCACCTCCAGGCCAGATTGCTCCTCAACTCTTGGATGGTCATTTTAGATTAAAGCTGCAGTTCATAGTGAGGGGTAGATGGGAGGAACTTTTATGCACACCCTCCTCCTCTCCCCCAACTCTCTCAGCAATAAGAGAACCTCAATTTCAGAATGGTTTGTCAGTAATCTTTCTACTAAATTTACCGAGCATTTTGAGAGGTTTTTCTTTGCGGCAAGTTTTACTGCTGACAGACTAGGGTATATTAATGACACAAACTGTTCCACAGTCAACTCTCATTCTTTCTCATTTTCTCCCTCTTCATCCCTTTCGTTCCTTTAAAATTTTAAAATAGCTGTACATCATGGCATTTCAAAGTCTTTCTTTCATCTAGTGAAGAGAGATTGTGCAGCCACAGTTGGACAGTAAAATAAAATGCTACGATTTGTGACTCTCCCTTGGAGATTGCCACAGTCTTGCTAACACTTTCAATTACTTTGTGAATAGAACTGTAAAGTAGAGTAATGGCAACCCTTACAGCTTGGTTCAGGAAGCAACCTCAATGAAGGAGGGCATGTATGTGGATGGTTGGAGTCCTGTGGTAGAGAACAAGAGGTGGAAATAGATTGGTACTCAAGAATGGGAGAATATTACTTCTCCCTAAAGGCTGTAAGATTAGGTTGACTATAAGAGCTTAAATCTTAGTCTAGCCTCAGCTGTGAGAAGCCAGGAATGGCTAATTATTTCTTCTCACTAGCACCTGGAATGATCAGTACTGGAGCTTCTCTAGTCTGGAGGAATGGCTTCTGGAACAGAAATTGGATAGAAAACACACTGCAGATGGGGAATTACTCAACATCCTTTGGTGCTTTTTGGAGCATATTTATTTATTAGTGCTCATATTTATTGAGCACTTATGGTGTGCAGAGCACTTTATTAAGCACTAGGGAGAGTACAATATAACAGAATTGGTAGACATGTTCCCTTCCTACTAGTAGCTTACAGTCTAGAAAGGGAGACAGACAATAAAATACATTATGGATATGTACATAAATGCTGTGGGGCTGGGGGTGGGGTGAATAAAGGTTAAAAGGTTAAAATCTAACTGCAAGGAAGTTGCAGGAAGGAAAGAGTACTGCTCCAAGCATGAATAAAGAATACACATTCAAGGCAATACACATAAAGGCAATGCAGAAGGGAGTTGGTAGACATGCTCCCTGATTGCTAAGAGTTTATGGTTTAAAGGGAGAGACAGACATTAAAACAAATTACATATATGTACAGAAGTGCTGTGGGGCTGAGGGTGGGGTGAATATCGAGTGCTCAAAAAGTACAGATTCAAGCACAAGGGCATCACAGAAGGGAGAAGGAGTAGGGGAAATGAGTGTTTAGTCAGGAAGGCTTCTTGGAGGAGATGTGATTTTCATAAGGTTTTGAAGGTAGGGAGAGTGGTGGTCTGTCTTATATGAAAGGGGAGTTCCAGGCCAGAGATAAGACATGGGTGAGGGGTTGGCAGCGAAATAGATATGAACCAGGTACAGGGAGTAGGTTGGTGTTAGAAGAGAAGAAGTGCCACAGAGTGGGGAGACGTTGGGCTGCTGGCCCAGACCTGGTGGGATGGTTTGCTCATTAGGGCCACCTCATAGCAATCCATCTCATCACTTGAAATCAAGATGGCTTTCAGCTCATTGAGAGTGAACTGCCAAGGTGTTCATCTAGAGGGAGATCTCAGACAAGGCTGTGGGGACGGGTGCATGTGTTTGGAATAACTACTGGACTCTGTATATCCCCAGCCAGGGACTGGTGGGTTACATAGTTAAAAGAAACAGACTTTATTTAGGTATATTTATCATCTGCTGAGCTCTTTTCAATGTTAATATACTGTCCCGGACCAAGGAACATCTGCCAGCCAGAATAAAGTGGATTCCAGTTGGAGACAGCCAGAATCATTAGCTAGAGAGGTTCTGGATCGTGTCATAATTTGGGGAGTTGGATTACAATTTAGGACAAGTTGACCCTTTCCTCCAGCCCTTGCCATCTCCATATTGGGAGGATGGTGAACAAACACAAAAACATGTTTTTCTCATCAGCAGGTCATTAATAATAATGATAATAATAATAATAATAATAACGATGGCATTTGTTAAGCACTTACAAAGTGCAAAGCACTGTTCTAAGCACTGGGGAGGATACAAGGTGATCAGGTTGTCCCACATGGGGTTCACAGTCTTAATCCCCATTTTACAGATGAGGTAACTGAGGCACAGAGAAGTGAAGTGACTTGCCCAAGGTCACACAGCTGACAGTTGGCAGAGCTGGGATATGAACCCATGACCTCTGACTCCTAAGCCTGTACTCTTTCCACTGAGCCACGCTGCTTCTCAAGAATACTCTTCTTCTCTTAAGAGTTTTCTTACTGGCCTAAAGGGAATTGAGTTGAATTATGTTAGGGGGGTTAACTAAACCATAGGGTTAATGCCCAATTCCAAAACTAGCCTGAGGAGTTCACTTGATAAATAGTAGATTTAGGTTAATCTGCATACAATTAGCATGTTCTCTAGACTTTAAGCTAATTGTGGGCAGGGAATATGTCTGTTCATTGTTGTATTTTCCTCTCCCAAGTGCTCAGTACAGTGCTCTGCACACAGTAAGCACTCAATATATACGATTGAATGAATGAATGAATGTTTGGCATTTGATGCCAACCTGAACAGAAGTCTCACCAGCTCCTGTTACTAATATCAGGCCTGGAGCATGAAAAGAGTAAAAAGCAATAGTGAGCAGAAACCCTTCCATATTGGGGTTAAAACGTTTAAGATTATTAAACAACCCAAATAAATTGGACTGAGTTTGTGTGATATTCTCTGTGTGCTTCCAAACCTCCTCGGGTTAGGCAGCATTAAGCAGAATCCAGGGCCTGCCACTCTTTAATCCCACCAGTTTAATTTAGCTCAAGTCCTGAGCAAACCAAACTAATTATATCCATACAATCCATATTTAGGGGGATATCCAAAGTGTGTGCAGCACCTGTGCAATAGTGTCCTTGTCCCTTTCTGACTCCTGTAGTCAGATAGTCAAATATGAGGGGGGAAATCTCTGAGGGTTCCTTTGAGGATGCAGAATGTGGGCATTTACTGCTCCTGTCAGTGTAGGCACACAAATGTGTATAGATTCAGTACCTAAAATAAGTTGTGTTATGGACAAGCAAGTATAGCTACAACTACCAGCACTGATATTGTGCTTTTCTGGGTCGTGATATTATTATTATTATTATTGTTATTATTATTATTATTATTTAGACTGAAGACTAGACTCTAGACTATAAGCTTCTTGTGGGCAGGAAATATGTCTACCAACTGTGATATACTGTACTTTCCCAAGTACTTAGTACAGTGCTCTGCAGTGATTGATTGATTGATTGATTAAGTGCTTACTATGTGCCGGGCACTGAAATAAGTGCTGGATTAGAGACAAGATAATTAGGTTGGACACAGTCCATGTCCCACATGGGGGTCCCAGACTGAGCCCCCTTTTTCCTCTCCTCCTCCCTATCCCCCCATCCATACCTCCTTCCCCTCCCCACAGCACCTGTATATATGCTTCTACAGATTAATTACTCTATTTATTTTACTTGTACATATTTGCTATTCTATTTATTTTGTTAATGATGTGCATCTAGTTTTATTTCTATTTATTCTGGTGACTTGACACCTGTCCACATGTTTTGTTTTGTTGTCTGCCTCCCTCTTCTAGACTGTGAGCCCGTTGTTGGGTAGGGATCATCTCTATATGTTGCCAACTTGTACTTCCCAAGCGCTTAGTACTGTGCTCTGCACACAGTAAGTGCTCAATAAATATGATTGAATGAATGAGTGAATGAATGAATAAGTAGGAGGCAGAACAGGTATTGAATTCCCATTTTATGGATGAGGAAACTGAGGCCCAGAGTGATTTGCTCAAGGTGCCACAGCAGGCAACGGGCCAAGATGGGATTCAAACCCAGGCCACAGTTTAAATTGTGGATCCTCAAGCAAAATCAATCAATCAATCAATCAATTGTATTTATTGAGCACTTACTGTGTGCAGAGCACTGTACTAAGTGCTTGGGAAGTACAAGTTGGCAACATATAGAGACGGTCCCTACCCAACAGTGGGCTCACAGTCTAAAAGGGGGAGACAGAGAACAAAACCAAGCATACTAACAAAATAAAATAAATAGAATAGATATGTACAAGTAAAATAAGTAAATAAATAAATAGAGTAATAAATGTGTACAAACATATATACATATATACAGGTGCTGTGGGGAAGGGAAGGAGGTAAGATGAGGGGGATGGAGAGGGGTACGAGGGGGAGAGGAAGGAAGGGGCTCAGTCTGGGAAGGCCTCCTGGAGGACGTGAGCTTTCAGTAGGTCACTTGGTCATGTCTTGCTGCCTCAGCTCCGGTTGCATGGGAGCCTGCTGTTATTTTCATCGGCATACCTCACTACGTCTGAATTTTACTATTATTCAGCTCGGGAGAGACTGCTCAAAGAAGCTCTGCAAAGGGGAGGGTTGGGAAGGAGCCAGTGGGCGTCTACGTTTGGGAGAAGGTAGGGGAGACAGCATGGCATAATGGAAAGAGCATGGGCTAGAAGTCAGAAAACCCGGGTTTAAAGTCCATATCTGCCACATGGTTGCTGTGCAACCCTGTACCAGTCACTTAAATGATCTGTGCCTCAGTTCCCTCATCTGCAAAATGGGGATTCAATCCTCTTCCCTCCAACCTAGACCGCGAGCCCAGTGCAGGACAGGGACTGTGACCAACCTGATTATCTCGTATCTACTCAGTGCTTAGTACAGTGCCTGGGCACATAGTAAGTGCTTAACAAGTACAAACATTCTTTCTTGGGCTCCGCACATGCTGATATTGGCGTAGTGCATAGACCATGGTCCTGAGAGTCAGAAGGTCATGGATTCTAATCCTGCCTCTGCCACTTGTCTGCTTTGTGACCTTGGTCAAGTCACTTAGCTTCTCTCGGCCTCAGTTCCCTCATCTGTAAAATGGGGATTAAGACTGTGAAGCCCACGTGGGACAACCTGATCACCTTGTATCTACCCCAACACTTAGAACAGTGTGTGGCACATAGTAAGCATTTAACAAATGTCATCATTATTTATTATTTGCTTGTATCCACCCCAGCGCTTAGTACAGTGCCTGGCACATAGTAAGCTCTTAACAAATAATAATAATAATAATTAATAGTTTTTTGAACAAGTTTTCCCACACATTTAGTATAATAATAACAATTATTACACTAAATGTGTGGTAAATAATAATAATTATTATTATCATTACTGGGAAGAACCTATGCCACTGGGCTAGTTGCACCTCAGTATGTCATTCTGGAATGATGGAAGGGCTGATGGGGAGTATTGGTTTTATCTGCAAGTTCTGAGCATGAAAATAGATAGTGCAGGCTCTCTTATAAGTGGCTACTGTTCCTGATTGTTGAAGTCCATCTTTGTTCAAAAAGTAGTTCAGATCTGAACAGCATAGAAAAGCAGCATAGGCTTATGAACAGGCTATTTAACTGGGTTACAGGAGTTCTGGATTCTCTGCCACTGCTCTTCTATGTGACGTGGAGCAAGTCAGTTTACCTTTCCGTGCCTCAGTTCACCATCTATGAAATGATCTACCGATTTTAGAATGTAAGTGGAATTTAGTCCTCTGATTCATTCCATGGTCATCTCTGTGGTCAGGAGGGTGGTGTTGATGGTATGAAACTAGCTGATAGTTACCCATTTCTTTAAATATAAAAGCCCTTGTTGGTCTCTGAGTTAGGTGTGCTAGCACTTAGAACAGTGCTTGGCACATAGTAAGCACTGAATAAATACCATCTTTTTTTAACAAGTTTTCCAACACATTTAGTACACAGTTCTGTAATCAGTAAATGTTCAATAAACACAGTAGATTGATTAATGCCTGTCTCCCTCTCTAGACTCATTATGGGCAGGGACCATGTCTGCTCATTTCTCTTTCACTGCACTGTCCCAAGTGCTTAGAACAGTGCTCTGCATGCAGTAAGCACTCAATAAATACTATTGATTGATTAATTCCCTGTGGTTCCTTGATTCTACTCTTTTTTTTGTCTTCAGCTAATCCTGGAAACACTGACAAGCCTCCTTGTTGCTCTCAGGGAAATTCAGCAGCGAGACTCTTTAGAATTGTGGCCCAGCTTTCTGAACATTGGGGGTGGCAAGAATGAACTTTAGAGAAATATTTACCCAAAGAAATCCTTCAGCTATGGCGTTGCTCATCTCCTGGGGAGCCAGAGTAACAAACATGGAGACTCGAACATAATTCAACAGGGACAAGGCAGAATCAGTTACAGTCCAACCCAGTTTCCTTACATCCACTCCAATGCTTAGTACAATGCCTGACTCACAGTAAGGGCTTAACAAATGCCACAATTATTAGGTGAAGAAATATCAGGAAAATAAATGTTGATTAATGGACTCCAATCCCATTCTCCTCCAGTTTTCCTGGCATTACAAAGGAGATGAAGACATGAGCCCTCTGCTGAGAAAGTTCAGATTATATTCATCAAAATGGTGGTGGTAGAGAACTCCTCAGTTCTGCCTCTCTCAAAACTGTCGTTTTCCTTTTAGGGAAGTCAACTAAGTTACCCAGACTCCTCCTGGTTTTTAATTTTTAAGTTACTTGAGGGCAGGGATCTTACCTTCTTACTGCACTGTACTCTGTCGAGTATTTAGTATAGTGCTTTGCAAACAGTACGTGCTCAGAAAGTACAATTGATTTATTTATTTTGTCACCCCTCCAAGCCCAAAGCCAGTATGCCACCATTTGTATCAAGCCCAGAGATTCCCAGCCCTTGTCCCCTCCCCAGTATGAAGTATGGCAACATCCGGAGGTTCTGCTCCTATTTTTCCAGTTTCCAACCAGATTACCTGGATTACCTGGGTTACCCTGATCTATCTCTTCCCCAAGCAGCATCAGCTGGTTATGAAACCTCCGAGAGAATTACCAAAAGAAAGGTGGACTTTCTGAGTGAATAGAGACAGTTTAATTCTGCCCTGTCACCTCAAGTCCACAAATGACTCCACAATCTGTAAAATATTATGTCAAACCCCAAAGAAATCAAATTATGAAAGGTAAAAACTTTTTAACCACAACTGAAACTATGAACCTCAGAATGGGAATTAAGACATTTTCAAGCTACTGATGTTCCTTGCTATGAGAAGCATTAAGCTCCTTGAAGGTAATCAATCAATTGTACTTACTGAGGGCTTACTATGTGCAGAGCACAGTATTCTATCTTTTAAGTTTTGTATTCTCTTCAAGAGCTTAGCACACCTTCGTTGCTCAATAAAAGATTATTAATGATTGATTAATAAGTGTGAGAGAAGCTGTGAGAAGCTGTAAATCAAAGAAAAGCTGGTAGAGTTTTTAAATCCAACTACAAGATTGTTTTGGTTATCATTTTTAATAAAACCATGAAGACACAATACCCTGTCCATTTCTTCCCCAGTTGGGAAAGGGCCCTACAATTACTCATTTAATTAATTGTTTCCTGCATATTAATCAGGATTAATTGTGTTTAAGTGGCAAGGGTTCCTCCAGGGACTATTAAGTGTTCAACAGTTAAAACATATTTATTTAGAAAGCAGTGGGGAAGATTCCATGTTCCATGCAGAGATGGATAGGAATGGCAGTAATGTGGCATTTTATGTCAGATTAATTGGTAATTAATAGTGACAATAAGCATGGTGTGTTGGGCCTTGCTGTGATGAATGCATTCCAGTGATGTCTGACGGCCCAGCTGAAAACAGTTGTGGTTAATATGGTGACAAATATAGTCCTTGGATGTGGAAGATTAAAAAAATCTTGCTCAGCCGATTAACCTCACCCGGCTGCTCTGGCTGCCTGAACTTTGAACTGAGTTTGAACTTCATGCTGGGATCTGAGCCCATCTCTGTTTTGCCAAAACATACAGGCAGCCTGCACCCTTGCACCCTTATCAGCTTTTCATTCAAGAATGCCGCTTCCAGGCTCTGCCCTTGGACCTGTGGGTATAAAGCAGGTGGGTAAGCAGGCAGATGAAGTTTGCCACTCTGGAAAGACCCACTCTGGCTTATTCCCTTCAGTACCTGGCCCAGTCAAGCTAACAAGACTTCAGCTCGGAACAAGTCTTCTTTATTTCTCATTTTTCCTCTCTCTCCTTTCAGCCTCTTGCTTTTTCTTCTCCCCTTCTCTGTTTCCTTTCCCTTCCCCTCTCTGCTCCTTTTCATTCTCTTGGTTTCCTCCTCCTCCATTTCCTCCTCTTCTTCTTTTTCTGCTCTGACCTAATCATCTTCCTTGTCCTCCCCCAGCAGTAGGAGCTGTGTGGTGAGAAGCAGCGTATCCTAGTGGCAAGGGCATGGGCCTAGGACTTGGGTCCTCTGCTTGCATGCTGTATGACCTTGGGCAAGGCACTTAGCTCAGTTTTCTTGTCTGTTAAATGGGGATACAATAAATACGATTGAATGAATGAATGAATGAATACCTGTTGTTCCCCCCTACTTGGACAGTGAACACTTTGTGGCGCAGGGACTGTATCCAAATGGACTAACCTGCATCTATCTCATTGCTTAGTACAGTGCTTGGCAGATAATAATAATAACAATAATGATGATGGCATTTATTAAGCACTTACTATGTGCAAAGCACTCTTCTAAGCACTGGATAGCAAGCACTTAAATACTATTCTTATTACTGGGCAGATGGAATTTTAGGCAGGTGATTCGATGGCCTTGTACCAACAGCTTGGTGGATGTGTGGGAGATGAGAGTGGGTGTGAAGGAGCGGAAGAGGGAGAGGGGACTCACGATCCTTGCTGGAAGTTATTCTGGTCCTCTACGTCTCCTATACTTCTCCCTTTTGGTGTCAGAATGTGTCTATTTTGTTGCTCATTTTCCGCCTCCAGCAGCACATGAAATTCAATCCACTCACTTTTTCTCCTTGTTAGAACCTCTTGTAGAAACTTTAGCACAATTTAATTTTTCCAGGATACACTAATCTCTCATTGCTATCGAACGCTGAGAGATGGGTGCATACAAAAAAGGGAGAAGTGAAAGTCTCATTACCAGCTTATTAACTGTAATATAAGTTTAAAAGGACCCTCAGGCCATCCACATTTCCCTGTGGCCCAATGTATAAACCAGGAGGGAATTTTACATTCCAACACTGGAGCCTCTCGTTCGAGCACCCGCTGACGTCACTTTCCTTCAGTGAGACAGCTGCTACCAACAGCAGGAGACTCCAGAAATACCAGTGGTAATTGAAAACTGTATTTTCAAATAGTTCCCACAGTTTTTTCATGGTGAGAAGTGCTATTGACATGGGAATTTTCAGGTGGCTAGGCTGAGCAGTAGTGACTGAGGACTTTCTTGTGAGACTGAAAGACTTGGTGAAAACCACACTGATCTCTGGGCTAAACATGCATTCTAAGTCCAGGTTTGAAACCCCCTGAGCTCTGTGTTTCCCATGTTTTATTTGAGCATTTGCAGATCATCAGTGTTAGTTAAGGAACGGGCCACTTTTCAAGGAGCCAGAACAGAGGTCTCTATCAGAACTTTCCCAAGAGCCATGTGGGAAGGCCACAAGGGTATTTACAAGTGATTTACAAAATAACATGCCAAATGTCATCTAGTTTCAGTAAAATGGCAGCAGAGAATTCCACTTAGAGAAACACAGCTGCCTAGTGAAGGATGACAACAGGATCCAGTGACTGCTTGAGAGATTTCAATTACAGAAACTGAATTTCCACCCTATTTTCCCTCTCTACTACATTGCTCAAGCACTTGAATTCATACCCCTTAAGCATTTAGATTATTCTCCCCACTCCCCATCTTCCCACAGCAGTTATATATATCTTTATAAGGAGTTTCTTCCTCTTACATGTAATTTATTTTAATGGCTGTTTGCTAGAGTGTAAGCTCTTTGAGAGCAGGGATCTTGTTTGTCAACTGTATTGTACTTTCCCAAGTGCTTAGTTCTTCACTCAATAGGTGCTCAATAAATAACAATGATTGACTGATTGATTTAACTCTAAATTCTTTGTAAAATTCAGTACAGAGTATACCTACAAATAAGAATTGCAAAATCTTTTATCTTTATTATTGATTTCCTGGCCAGGTTAGCACTGATCCTATTTATTTATAAAAGGGTTAGAATATGAGGGCTTTAGAGCTTCAACTTTACTATCACTAGCATTTTATAAATCTTTTTTTAATAAGATCAAGGTTTTTTATTCTAAGCCACTGTGTATAAATCATAAATAGCTGAACTTATTTGCTAACAACAATAAAAAAAAGTGAAAAGTCATCTTTGGGCTGAAACCAAGCATGGACCGTTTCAGATCAGAAGCGTAGTTTTTTAACTGACCAGAATAAAAGGAAACTAAGAATTAAAAATGGAAGGTTTTGTGAAATTAATCCTGTGATCTCTACAGAATGCTACCTTTGTTACATTCATCATTTTTTAGGTATACTTAATTAGTGTTCACTAGTGTGCTACTTACATTACCCAAAACAAGAGAAAGTAGTTTGGCTTTTATAAACTCTGCCCTTCTTAGACTAGTGGTAGTAGTTGCAGAAGTAGCAGCATTTATTGAGCACAACTCCACCTGATACACTGTCCCTGTTGCTTGGGAAGTACAGAATAACAATAACTGATTCATTTCCTGTCCACGAGGAGCTCATACCCTAACAGAGGAGACAAATATAAAAATATTTACAAACTGAGTGGTCAGAATAAATAATTGAGTACATATCTACGCATGAGGGCTGAGAGGGTAAAGCGTTCATAAGTGTTAGGGTTAGCTGAAGGGATGACATGACTTAGGATGCTGGGAAATCATTCAGGGATATCTTATTGTAGACAAAGGAAGGTATAAATTAAAATGAACAGAAGATTCAACAGGGACAAAGATTTGTTTTACCACATAAGCTTCATGTAAGTGTCCAAAATAATCAGTTTCTGAATCTGAAAGAATGCTATTGGTGAAGGTTTGGAGTTGATTGAAAGAGCTAGAAAATTATATTGCTAAGCAAACTGAAAATTATGATTTAAATTGTATACAATAATTGTTATGGGTCAGAACTTGGAGGCCATTTATTTTGGTGCTTTTGTTGTCCCATACTTCAAATTTGACAGATTAATATTTTTAAGGTAGAAATTGTTTTCAAATGTCACATTTTATTGCTTTTGACAACATCTTTTGCGGAGGTACACATTTGTTCATGAGCCTGCCTCAGTTGTTAATTCCAAATTTAGAAGCCTCCCTCATATACACTGAAATGAATTGCACATCAGGCTTCTGCAGGGAAAATGTGAATTTTTTAAAAATGGTATTTGTTAAGCACTTACTATATGTCAAGCGTGGTTCTAAGCTCTAGGATAGATACAAGTTAAAAAGGTCAGACCCAGTTCCTGTCCCATAGTGGGCTCACATTCTAAGTATTGAATCCCCATTTACAGTTGAGGAAACTGAGGCACAGAGAAGTTAAGTGATTTTCCCAAGGTCACACAGAAGGCAAGTGGCAGAGCTGGGGTTAGAACCCAAGTCCTCTGACTCCTCTGACTTTCCATTGGGCCACGCTGCTTCATCTGAATTCCTGTAAGTTGGTCCATTCTCTTTGGGGAATGTTGAGAGCTTTTGAAAGAGCCTTTCCACTGAGCCTTGAGAAGCAGCGTGGCTCAGTGGAAAGAGCACGGGCTTTGGAGTCAGAGATCATGGGTTCAAATCCCGGCTCCGCCAACTGTTAGCTGTGTGACTTTGGGCAAGTCACTTAACTTCTCTGGGCCTCAGTTACCTCATCTGTAAAATGGGGATGAAGACTGTGAGCCCCTGTGGGACAATCTGATCACCTTGTAACCTCCCCAGTGCTTAGAACAGTGCTTTGCACATAGTAAGTGCTTAATAAATGCCATTATTATTATTATTGGAAACATTGGGTCACAGCTTGTCGCATTAGGTCTTTGAGCAATCCTGAACAGAACCTAAGTCAGGGATATATAATCTTAAAAGCATCAGAGGGTTCTATTTGTTATTGTGATTTGTCATTGAAAGGTGTTTCATTCATTCATTCAATCATATTTATTGAATGCTTACTGTTTGGACAGCATTGTACTAAGCACTTGGGAAATACAAGTCGGAGACATATAGAGACAGTCCCTATCCAACAATGGGCTCACAGTCTAGAAGGGGGAGACAGACAACAAAACAAAACATGTAGACAGGTGTCAAAATTGTCAGAACAAATAGAATTAAAGCTATAATGCACATCATTAACAAAACAAATAGAATAGTAAATATGTACAAGTAAAATAAATAGGGTAATAAATCTGTACAAACATATACAAGTGCTGTGGGGAGGGGAAGGAGATAGGGCGGGGGGGATGGGGAGGAGGAGAGGAAAAAGGGGGCTCAGTCTGGGAAGGCCTCCTGGAGGAGGTGAGCTCTCAGTAGGGCTTCAAACCAATTCCATCTTGGAGAACATGCACTTGTGGCAGTCAAAGGTTTTGCAGAGAAACAGTTTGTTCAAGGAATGCTATGCTTGTCTTCAGTCTGTATTCCAAGAAATCTTCCCCTCTATCTTGCTAATACCTTTATGTCCATCTGGAAAGCTCACACCAGCTCTACAGGTGACGGAGGCTCTAGATTGCTCTCAGACTCAGTTCTCTGTGGTCACTGATTATTATTATTATTATTATTTTTATTTTTTGGTTGTCCCCTGGAATACATCCTTAAGAAGGTTCAATTATCTATGTCTCCATTCACTGTCTAGAGTCTGACCCCACTGAAGTTTGTTATTGGTCAAAATAGGAAATGGCAATAAAGAGGTCTGTGCCCAGAGGGACTGTGTTTCACTCTCCGAGGGATTTTTACTACTTAGCCATAAGGGAATGGGATGGTACTATGTGACAGATCATTTTAGTTGTTTCTCTTCTGGGATCAGGAGATTATTCTCCAGGAAATCAAATGTAAAGTAGCTACCGAGGCTTCAGTCTCAGCCTGAAAAATTAAAGATGGTCCAACTGTTTGTGGATGCCTTGTCAAGGACAGGCATATACAGGTAATACAAAATGTGAATTTTGAAGGGAAACCCACAAAGCCACTCAGAGGAGGGGGTGAAGCTGTCAGGGGCTGATTTATGAACTGTCTAGTGCATGCTTTATGCAGCTTTCCTTTTGGCCTCTTTTGCATTTTGCCCAAAGTCATATCTTTCATATGTGCAAGTTTGTGCCAACTCCCAATTCTGGACTTCTGTGCTTTTTCTCGTCAATGATGAGAGCTTTGGAGGTTCAGCTCCGCTGTAACTCCACACTGAGGTGAGAGCAGGATTTGTTTCTAAGTTTCTTTACCTCAGACTTGACATGGAAACCCCCCAATATTCAGAATGGAGGAAAGGGTTGAGCGGGGGAGAAGGGTAATATTCCGGGGCTCACTCTCCCTAGTCACTTTGATCTTTCTGATGATCCTGTTGACAAGAGGGTCAATTCATGCTTATTTTGATGCGGACACCTGTCCTCTTGGAACTGGAGAGAAACCAGGGCCTCATTTCACCCAGGACATTGAACAGCTGTCGTGGTACCACCTGACTTTCCAACTCTGAATTTGATCTGACGACCTACAGGTCAAAGTCTTCAGTTGTCATTGCAAACTCCCTCAGAGCCGCACATTTTTTCCCTTCCCCCTTGATTGTCATCATCATTATTATTATTATTAGAATTATCACATGTACCAACAGTATTAGTGTCACTAGCAACAGTATTTATTGAGCACCTACTGAATGCAGAGCCCTGTGTTAACTCCTTGGGAAACATAAAACAGAAGTAAAATATACTGTTCCTGACCTTGAGTTGCCTACAGTGTATTGGGGAGGACAGTAGACATTACAGGAATGATTTGATTGTAGTTAAGGGGGAAATAATAGATGTGAATATCACTCACAAGTGAGTAATTAAAACAGCAGATGTGAGTGCCAAGATGGTTGAAGGAATGGCATGACTGTAAAGATGTGGGGCTTAAGGAAGGCATCCCTTCTAGAGGAGGTGACTTTTTAGGAGGGTTTTGAAGGAAGTGGTGAAGTTATCCATGAATTTTAATTTTTAGCATTCACCAGTGCATAACACTGAGTGAACACTGAAAAAGTCAGGTAATGTATAATTTGGTTTCTAAAGAGCTGATAGGTTAAATCACATGATGTGCACACTGCCCTGATGTAGTCTGTAAATAATGTTTATCCATTTCCTATCCTACTCTATCCTTTTCCTATTTCCTGTTTATCCATTTAAACTATTGTATTGTAGGCTTTACTCTGACCCACAGGTCAGCTATATAGAAAACTTGGGCATCTCTCTGTATCGACCTCCTTGTTTAACTTCTCTGTGCCTCAGTTGCCTCATCTGTAAAATGGGGATTAAGACTGTGAGCACCATGTGAGACAACCTGATTACCTTGTACTTACTGGGGTAATTACTGATTACCCCAGTGCTTAGAACAGTGTTTGGCACATAGTAAGCACTTAACAAATACCATCAATATTACTATTAGTATTATTTGATAGTCTCTCTGCCTCTTCCCTGGGCAATTAGGTGTCAAAATGCTGCCTGGATCACCTTCCTGAAACATCATTCAACAATGTACCTCCCTTCACCTCAAAATCCTCCAGTGGTTACCTATCTAACTCCATATCAAGCAGACTCCTTACTTTTGGATTAAGGCTCCCTACCAGTTCTTTCTTCATGACTTATGGGTTTCCTTTACCCTCTACTCCCCTGCTCAAAATCTTCACTCATCCCAAGCCCAATTTTTGGTCTAATTCTGCTCTTTCCTTGTCTGCCTCTGACCCCTTGCTCGTGTTGTTTCCAGGCTCTGGAATCAATCAATCAATCACTGGCATTTTTTGAGTGCTTACCACATGCAGCACTTGAGAGAGTACAGTGCAACAGGGTTGGTAAACCCATTCCTTACCCACAAGAAGCTTACAGTCTGGGGCTCTCTTACCCCCAAATATCTTCCAGAACCGATCCCTCCTAAAACCCACCTCCTCCAGCAATTCTTCCTTGAATCATTATCAGTATCCTGATTCTTATCAAGTCTTCAGCCCCCTCTTGCTCTTTGGCACTTATTTATGTCTATCCTCAATGCTTCTGGACAGAAAAATGACCTGTGCTTCTGTTTTATCTCCTAAATTCTTAGTTTGTTGCATTCATTCATTCATTCAATCACATTTACTGAGTGCTTACTGCGTGCAGAGCACTGTACTAAACACTTGGGAGATTACAATACAACAATAAACTGAAACATTCCCTGCCCACAATGAGCTTACAGTCTAGAAGGGGGGAGACAGACGTCAATACAAATAAATAAATTACAGATATGTGCATAAGTGCGGCAGGGCTAGGGCAGGGGGGAGGAGCAAAGGAAGCAAGTCAGGATGATGCAGAAAGAAGAGGAAAGGGTGGGCTTAGTCTGGGAAGGCCTCTTGGAGGAGATGTGCCTTCAATAAAACTTTGAAGAAGCGGAAAGTAATTGTTGAATTTGAGAAGGGATAATAATATGACGTTCGAGGCCAGAGGCAGGATGTGGGCTACGGGTCAGTGGCGAGATAGGTGAGATCAAGGCACAGTGAGAAGGTTAGCAGTAGAGGAGCAAAGTGTGCAGGCTGCATTTTAGAAAGAGAGTAGTGAGGTGAGGTAAGAGGGGGCAAGGTGGTGGAGTGCTTTCAAGTCAATGGTGAGGAGTTTTGGTTTGATAGTGAGGTGGATGGGCAACCACTGGAGTTTTTTGAGTGTCGGGGGTTCAACAAATACCATTGGGACTAGTGGGAAAAGCTTGGGTCTGGAAGTCAAAACACCTGGCCTGCTGTGGGATTTGGAACAAGTCATGAAGCTTCCCTGCACTTCAGTTTCCACATCCTTAAAAGGGGGGTTTAAATACTTGTTCTCTCTTTCTCTGAGACAGCAAGCCCCATATAGGACAGGGGCTGGATAGGATCTGGTAATTAGTGCTAGTGGTTTATTTAACGCCATTCGAATTCTCTCTCCCCCCTGTCAGTCCTGTTTCCACTGGAACACTGGGTGTAGCAAGTGTGTAGTTGAGCAGGATTGGAAAGAGTATAAAATAAATTTAGATTTGAAGCCCATTTATGGCCTTAACATGGGGCTGATGCTATGCTGCAGTGCCATAGACCAGGGTGAGGTCACCAGGTTAGTTGCCTCACTAGCTGCTATGGCCTCCAACACCCATGATAAGCAACTATTTTCAGGATTCCTGCTGAGCTTGTCTACTATTACAGATGCCTGAAGTGGCTCTTCAGTAATAAACCCTAGCAGTCAATCTCCTACATCTGGCTGTTCGACTCACCCCCTCACTGTACTTAGGTATGTGGGAGGTTATAATATATAGTGAGCTTTACAGTACATTTGTTTTTACCTTGTAAATTTTCTTAGTCTGAAATTATGCATTCAATTGTTATGCCTTATCTTTTTTTTTGGTGTCTTTATCTGTAACTATGGGCTTCTGCCTATATGCAAAAGAATACATATATGCAATACATGGTTAAACAACAGTTTGAAAGATAAAGTATATTCCTTGATATGTACTGTTTCTGTTAGCTTCTGGTAAAATTAAACTGCCTTTTGATAGTTATTGGCATCTGCTGAGATAGAAATAATAAGGCTTTAGCACCCTTTCATTGCAAACTCATTATGGGAGTACATTTTCCATTCACTTACCTTTAGAAAATCCTGTGCTGTATGATGTCCCACTTTTCACATATTACCATTTATACTCTTTAGCAACATATAATTGCCTTCTATTACCTGTGTGAGTTATAGTAATCTAAAAATAATCAGCTAGTGCAAGGAGGAAAAATAGAGGACAAAAAATAAAACCAAAATTTGATTACTGCTAATTGATTGATTAGTCTACTCAGGCATGGTTATGACCGGTTGATTATGATGTTGCAGAAACCTTCTTGACGGTAGATGTCCTTAGTTCCTTTGGATTTCTGGTTTGGAAAATCAGGGAGAAAACAAGAGGAATCAATATGGCAATTGCTTGTACAAGTATGGCTTGAAGAGATCCTTTCTGTCTGGCAGTTGTCTTTTTTCCTCTTGCCATTAGTAAGAACCATATTGAGCCAGAAGGCATGTAATCATCAGGAAAATAATCAGATTTTAGGAATTATAGAAAGGAAGAGAAAAAAATGAATACACACATCTGTTTGTAGGTACACACACACACACACAGCATCCCTATTGTGTTCCTTGAAAATGTGGTTGCTGCAGTAATGGCTGAATCCCATAACTTCCTTCCTAAAATGAGGATCCATTATAGAATTTCTGGAAAAGTAGTATGAATGCCTTTATATGCTATATATGATAATGGTAAATGAAACGAAACCATTGTTAAATCTTCATTAAAGTAATCCAAAGTACAATTTCACAGTTTTAAGTAAATGAAGAGTCATAGTATCAATCTGTTTTGGCATCTTGCAACAATGCATTGGGTTGTGTAGTTCAGGGTGGTCCTCACTGGACAATGATACCTTAAATAGAATGCAATTAACTCATCAAAACCTGTATCGCCCATTTCCAAAGCAAGTCACTTCCCCCTTTCTATGATGTCTTTGGTTATCATAGAAACCATAGGTTTGGTTGAGAAGCAGCATGGCTTAGTGGAAAGAGCCCGGGCTTTGGAGTCAGAGGTCGTGGGTTCAAAGCCCGACTCCACCAATTGTCAGCTGTGTGACTCTGGGCAAGTCACTTAACTTCTCTGGGCCCCAGTTACCTTATCTGTAAAATGGGAATTGAGACTGTGAGCCCCCCGTGGGACAACCTGATCCCCTTGTAATAGCCCCAGTGCTTAGAACAGTGCTTGGCACATAGTAAGCGCTTAATGAATGCCATTATTATTATTATTATCTGAGTTCTGTGATGGTTTGGCACATTTGCTGCTATGGCACATTAATCACATGAAATCCTTCAAGATGATCTGATAAACGAGTGTTTTATGGAGGGAAGTGGGGTAGTCTATTGGATAGATCCTGGGCCTGGACGCATGGCCTAGTGGAAACAACATGGGCTTAGAAGTCAGAGGACATGGGTTCTAATTCAGGCTCTACCACTATCTGCTGTGTGACCTTGGGCAAGTCACTTAACGTCTTTGTGCCTCAGTTACCTAATCTGTAAAGCTCCCTTTGTTCTTCCCCCCTCCCAGCCCACAGCATTGATGTGCACAGCTGTAATTTATTTGTTTGTATTGATATCTGTCTCCCCCCTCTAGACAGTAAGCTCATTGTGGGCAGGGAATTTGTTTATTGTTGTATTGTTATTGTTATATTGTACTCACCCAAGCGCTTAGTACTGTGCTTTGCACACAGTAAGCAATCAATAAATACTATTGAATGAATGAATAACATGGGGTTTAAGACTGTGAGCCCCATGTGGAACAGGGACTGTGTCCAACACGATTATCTTGTGTCTACCCCAGCACTTAGAACAGTGCTTGTCACATAGTAAGCACTTAATAAAGAGCACAATTATTATTATCATTAGGAGTCAGAAGGACCTGGGTTCTAATTCTGGTTCCTCCATGTCTCTGCTGTATGACCTTGGGGAAGTCACTTTACTTCTCTATGCCTCAGTTACCTCATCTGCAAAATGGAGATTAAGACTGTGAGCCCTCCGTGGATCAGGGACTGTGTCCAACCTGATTTGGTTGTATACACTGTGCTAAGTGCTGGGGTGGATAATGATAATGATGCAAAGAAGAATTGTTGGAGGAGTGTAGAGCACTGTACTAAGTGCTTGGGAAATTACAACACAAAAGCAGTGACAGTCCCTGCTCACAACAAGCTTACAGTCTAGAGGCGGGAGACAGATATCAATACAAATAAATAAAATTACAGAATTGTACATAAATGGTGTGAGGCTGGGAGAGGGAAGAGCAAAGGGAGCAAGTCAGGGCGACACAGAAGGGAGTGGGAAAGGAGGAAAAGTGGGTTTTAGTCTGGGAAGGCCTCTTGGAGGAGATGTGCCTTCAGTAAGGCTTTGAAAGGCTAGAGAGTAATTGTCAGTGAGATTTCACGAGGGAGGATGTTCCAGGCCAGAGGTAGGACATGGGTTAGGAGTCAGGGTGAGGCAGGTGAGATTGAGGCACAATGAGAAGGTTAGCACTAGCGGAGCGAAGTGTGCAACTGGGTTGTAGAAGGAGAGAAGTGAAGTGAAGTAGGAGGGGGCAAGGTGATGACCTGCTTTAAAGTCAGTGGTGAGGAGTTTTTGTCTGATATGGAGGTAGATGGGCAACCACTGCAGTTTTTTGAGGAAGGGGATGACACGTCCTGAACATTTTTGTAGACAAATGATCCAAGCAAGAAGAGTGCACTATAGCCTGGAGTGGGGAGAGACAGGAGGCTGGGAGGCCAGCAAGGAGGCTAATAAAATAATCTAGGTGGGATAGGATGAGTGATTGTATTAATGTGGTAGCAGTTTGAATGGAGAGAAAAGGACAGATTTTAGCAATGTTGTGAAGGTGGGACTGACAAGATTTGGTGGCGGATTGAATATGTGGGCTGAATGAGAGAGAGGACTCAAGGACAATGCTAAAGTTACAGGCTGGTGATACAGGAAGGATGGTGGCACTTCTGTTCTAGAAGGCCTCACTTCTGTTTAGGTTAAGTTTGAGGTGACGGTGGGACATCCAAGTAGAGTTGTCTTGAAAGGAGGAGGAGTTGTGAGACTAGAGAGAAGGGATTTGGAAGGAGGAGACTCAGGCCAACCACAGGCACACAGATCAGGGGATGTGGACTGTTCATTGAAGATGTGCTCATGGTTTCCTCTGCTGAACCAGGGTGGGCACATACTGAAGACTCTCTGTCCCAGCTCCTTGGGAGAAATTGTATGCCTTTTCAGGGGATGAAGAGGCCACTCTGGCAGGGGCATGGTGAAGGATCCCCATTTTCCCACTCGCCAGCTCGGGCTCCATAGTGGTAGCCTGACTGGGGAAGCCCTTCTTTTCCCTCCTCTCAAAACAGAAACATTCCTGCAGCTCCTTGCTGGACAATGGACCTTCTGGCCCCAGCCTCGGGTGGGCAGCAGGTTTGCTCACTCCCTAGCAACTGTCTAGGGCTGTGCCCATGATGGATGAAATGAGAAGACTCATGTTTGTTTTCATTTCAAAAACTGACAAAAAATAAATCTGGCCTTGACTTTTCTTTTTCTTGTCCTAAACAGAATTGCAGGGTCTGCTCCAGTCGCGGAAAGGCTCTTCTCCTTCCTTGTCTGGAAAGCTCCAGGGGACAGCAGCTGTTGGGGGCAGGGGCGACTCCCAGGCTGGCGAGCACTGTGGCCCAGCCCAGCTTGAGCAGGTGGCCAGTTCCTCCATCTCAGCTGGCTTTGCCACCTCTCACATCTGGCCACATCTGACTCCACTGAGGGCTGGCACGCACCTTGGCTCCTTGACTCCACACTGGGCCGGTGCCTCTACCTCTACCCAGCGCTTAGAACAGTGCTTTGCACATAGTAAGCACTTAACAAATGCCATTATTATTATTATTAGTAGTAGTAGTAGTAGTATTACCTTGGTGGCATGGATGCATGTCAAGGGTGGAGGTAAGACTGAGGTCGGACTGGATCATATGATTGGCAGATGACAATCATGGGGGAAGCAACACCATGTTGGGTCATAGTTCAACCCCTTCTACTAGGAACTGGTAGAATTGTTAGGAAATTCAGACACAGTCATAATCCAAACAAATGCCTCTCATGCAAATCGCAGCCTGGTCATGACCCCCTTGTCTGCTCAGGTGCCTCTCTTCAGTGCCTTGAAAAATCTGACACAAACTAGACCAGACTTCTCCAGATCCATTCATTGTTGATTACTTAACCTCGGTCCAGGTTTGGAGGAGTTAGGAAGGGGGATTATTTACCTGGAACACTCAACCAGAACACTGAGGGTTATCACCCCAGGTTGGTTGTAGCAACTTGGAGTTTGTGTGAATATCAATCAATCCATCAGTTGATTAATCAATGGTATTTACTGAGTGTTGTGTGCAGAGCACTGTACTAAGCACATGAGAAAGTACACTACAATAGAGTTGGTAGACATATTCCCTGCCCACAGTGAGTTTACAGTCTAGAGGGGGAGGCAGCCATTAGTATAATAAATAAATGGCAGATTTATACATAAGTGCTGTGGAGCTAATATCAAGTGTTCAAAGAGTACAGATACAAGTTCATAGGCAGCACAGAATATGGAGAGAGTTGGGAAAAAGAAGGCTTAATTGAGGAAGCCCTTTTGGAGAACATGTGACTTTAATAAGGTTTTAAAGGTGGGAAGAGTGGTGGTCTGGCATATATATATATATATATATATATATATATATATATATATATATATATATATATATATATATGGAGAGAGAGAGAGAGAGAGAGAGAGAGAGAGAGAGAGAGAGAGAGAGAGAGAGAGAGAGAGAGATATGGGGAGGGGCGCGGATTTCTAGGCCAGAAGGAGGATGTGGAAAAGGGATTGGCAGTGAGATGAGATCGAGGCATGGTGAACAAGTTGACACTAGAGGAGCGAGGTGTGCGGGAAGAGTTGTAGTAGTAATAATAATAATTATTATGGTATTTGTTAAGCACTGACTATGTACCAAGTAGGAAATCAATGAGGCAAGGTAGGGGTGGTGAGCTGATTGAGTGCTTTAAAGCCAATGATGAGGAGTTTCTGTTTGATGCGGTGGTGGATGGGCAACCACTGGAGGTTCATGAAGAGTGGGAAGACATGAACTGAACATTGGCTTAATAGAACATGGGCCTCAGAGACAGAAGGACCTGGGTTCTAATCCCAGCTCTGCCATTTGTCTAGTGAGTGATCTCAGGCAAGTCAGTCCCTGTGCCTTAGTTACTTATCTGTAAAATAGAGATTAAGTCTGTAAGCCCCATGTGGGACATGGTCTGTGTCCCACCTGATTAGCCTGCAGCTATCTCAGCACTTAATACAATGCCTGGCATAGAGTACATGAAAAAATGATCTAGACAGGAGAGTGAAGTTTGGACTGAAGTGGAGAGACAAGAGGAAGAGAGATGAGTGAGAGGTCAATGCCGTAGTCAAGGTGGGATTTGATAAGTGCTAAGAACAGTGGAGTTGCAGTTTGGATGGAGAGGAAAAGGCAAATTTTAGTGATGTTGTGAAGAAAGAACAGACAGGGTTTGCTGACATTCAATATGTGGATTGAAATGAGACAGATGAGTTGAGGATAATGCCAAGGTTACTGACTAGTGCAATAGAGCGGATAGTGGTATCATCAACTTGCCATTTGCCATTGCAATTTCTTGTGTTGAAATAGCTAAACTCACTATGTCTTTCTAACATTCTTTCATATTTGGCAGCTGGAAGGAGTGAACAGAGTGTAAAGAGATCAGACATTCCAATATCTGTGGGAGAGAGGGGTTAATTGTCCAGGTTCAGGATTGTCCAGCTGAGAGTCTCACTGAGAATCACTGTGACTCTGCCTGCACTCCTGAATCCTTCAATATTTCCACAAACAAATCCCGGCCATCTCTTCTTCCTTATCTTCTCTATTTCTCCCTCATTCCTGCTCCTTTTTCTCTTTCTCTCTCAATCAGTCCATCAATCAGTGTTATTTATTGAGTGCTTACTGCGTGCAGAATGCTGGACTAAGTGCTTGGGAAAATACAACAGAGTTGGTAGATGTGATCCCCGCTGACAAAGAGCTTACAGTAGAAAGGGGGAAACAGGCATTAACATAGATTAGGAATAAGGAAAATAGTAGAGTATAATAAGAATATTTACATAAGTATTGTGAGGCTGGGGCTCTCTCTCTCTCTCTCTCTCTCTCTCTCTCTCTCTGTCTCCCCATAATCATAGGGACCAAAGTCATTCTTCCAAGAGAGAGAGGTTGTGTAGGTGGTTAATGGGTCAATAAAAAATGTTAGTGGTGTGGTAGCTATCCTGGGGTCAACTCAAAAGAATCTTTAATTTAATGGTTGGTGTAGTCGTGACTGTTCCTCCCTTTCTGCCTAATTTGTCATTCTAAAACCAGATGGCAATATAGAATTCTCTGAGCAAAGTGAAGGGAGAAGGCTCTGCACTGAAAGTAGGCAGGGAGAGAAGTCAGCAAGGAAGAAAGAGGTCTCTTCCTCTCCCCATCACACTTCATAACCTCTAGTCTCTATGGGGCATTCCATTCTGTCTCTCTTCTCTCATGTTCACCTCTGGAGGTAGGTAGGTAGGTATCAGCTGGTGGCTGAAACACGCCCATGAATACTCACAATGGGGTAAACCAACTCACTGAAGAGCTATTTATGTTGGTGGTCAGGTTGAGTTTGTGTAAGTTCCTCTCATGTGAGTGTGAGTTATACAAGAACAATTGTAGTACCTGGAGTGGTGAAATTGGAGAACTCTCCCTTCTCTCACAGAATGATAAGCATCACTCACTTGATGGCAGTGGCTGGAAAGGCTGGTGAGTGTGTCTACCAACTTATATTGTACGCTCCCAAATGCTTAGTATAGTGTTCCGCACACAGTAAACACTCAATAAATATGATTGAGTGATTGATAGAGAAGGGTCTCTCCTGGATAGAGGTCAATCCTACCTGGAATGCTTTTGCTCCTCAATATCTTAAGGATTCCTGTCTGAGTCTGTAACTTGAAAACTCTGAATTCTCTGCCTCTTGGACTCAGCAAGTTGATGTTGATCGAGGGCTTGGAGACAAGAATCAGGAAGACTCGTGTTCTGGACACAAATGGAAGTTATTACTTTGCCCCTGTGTTATTTTACAGGGTCAGATTGCTGACCCTCAGAACTGCTGAGGATGGGACTAAGATTCATTAGGATGACTATTGGGTAGAGTTAAGTTTGAGTGCTGAGATTGAATTGAAGAAGGCTTCTCAGAGGAGGTGGGATGTGGGGCAGGTCCATTTATAATCTGATTATCTTGTATTTACAGTGTTTGGTAAATTGTAAACCATGAATAAATACCATAGCTAACTACTTGACTATTGGGGGACCTTGAACAGGAAGCTTCAGACAGTACAAACTTTAGCTATTTGATATTTGCCCTATTGTTAACCCCACAGCACTTATGTACATATCTTTAAATTATATGCTATGATTCATTTATATTAATGTTTGTCTCCCCCTCTAGACTGTAAGCTCACTATGGGCAGGGGATATGTGAGTTTTGTTGTATTGTACTTTCCCAAGCTCTTAGTACAGTGCTGTGCACATAGAAAGTGCTCAAAAAATATGACATTGATTAATTAATCCCCTACATTAAGGTAGTAGAACAGCAGACTCCTCCACCTCCCAACAACCACAACAATAATTCCTCTTTATGTCCTTATGTCCTTATCTTTACACATCCTTTTAGTGGGAAAGGGTTGGCAACTTCTGCCCCAGGCAGGGTTGAGTCTGTTTACCTTTTGCTTTTCATCTGTTTAGTGTAATCTCCAAGATGTTATTTTGGATTCTCTGGGCTGCCGTTTTTAAAGTCCCTCAGATGAAAAATGATGTTCTTGGACTGCTTCATGCATCATTCTTAACACTAGTCAGAGGGCCAAAATTCCGAAATGCATCAGGAATCCTGGCAAAAGATTTAAGTTTGAAGATAAAAAAGCTGCCTGATTTTCACAGAGTAGGCTAAATGGGCGGCCCAGAGAAAAGTGTTAAAAAACTTGTATTGAGGAAAGATGTGCCAGGAACCACCCATCAAAAAAAAAAAAAAAAAAAATGACCAACTGGTACAAATTGTTATTTTGGAAACAGATCCTATCGCTTCAGAATGAAACTCCCCCACTTCCTGAAAGCCCATTCACAGGACTTTTCATCACGACTAGCATTTCAGATGTTCTCATCTAAAGAAGGAATCCCAGTTAAGTGCATTGTGACCTATTCTGGGCAGGAGAACATCATTTTTCTTGGAATGAATATCCTCAAATAAACTGACAAATGATAGAAGATTTACAGAAACTCTGGTCTTATTTTGGGATTAATCTGAACCACCCTTTGATTTTAGGTTCCCCCAATAGAGTGTAGGGTTCCTTGTGGAAAGGCAATGTGGCTTTTTTTGTTAATGGCATTTGTTAAGTGCTTACTATGAGCCAGAAACTGTACTAAGCACTGAGGCAGACACAAGAATAGAGTCATTGTCCTACATGACGCTCACAGTATTAACACCCATTTTAAATATGAGGTAACCAAGACATAGAGAAGTTAAGTGACTTGCCCAAGGTCACCCAGCAGACAAGTGGCAGAGCTAGGATTAGAACCCACATCCTTCCTACTCCCAGGCCCACGCTCTAACCACTAGGTCACATTGATTTTCACTAGGCCATGCTGCTTCTATTGTTCTTTCCGAAGCACTTAGTATAACACAGTCTCAGGATTGACACTCATCCATCATTCCTGATGGGAGGCTCCATCTTCGTTCATACTCAGTAGATTCTGTTACTAATAATAATTATGGTATTTGTTAAGCACTTACTATGTGCCAAGCACTGTTCTAAGCTCTGGGAGAGATACAAGGTAATCAAGTTGTCCCACGCGAGGCTCACACTTTCAATCCGCATTCTACAGATGAGGGAACTGAGGCACAGAGAAGTTAAGCAACTTGCCCAAGGTCACACAGCAGACAAGTGGTGGAGCTGGGATTAGAACCCACATCCTCTGACTCCCAAGCCTGTGATCTTGCCACTAACTACTACTCTTTGGCCAGCTTGAACCAGTTGTCCTGAAATTTTCCCTTGGCAAGAACAATTTTATCCAAAGAGATATAACCATTCATCCCACCCTTTGGATTATTTTCTTTGTGGTTTGAAAATAATAACCAGAAAGCATTTATTATTCACATTTCTACCCTTCTTATGTTAATTCTCAGTTCTTTCATTGGGAGGGACCAATATGATTAATGCCATTATTCTTATGATAGGATGTAAAATGTCAAGAACACACCTCTCCGTGCCTATGTGCTTAGCACAGTGCTTTGCACACAGTAGACCTTGATAAATTCTAATTAATCAAGAATACAAACTAATGATAATGTCCACTCTCTAGGTTCACTTTTATCCATTTATTATTTGAGGAAATTTTCCGTCTCCTCAAAGACTCACGTGGTTTACTTTACTTCATTCATTCATTCATTTATTCATTCATTCATTCAATCGTATTTATTGAGCGCTTACTGTGTGCAGAGCACTGTACTAAGTGCTTGGGAAGTACAAGTTGGCAACATATAGAAATGGTCCCTACCCAACAGTGGACTCACAAGTCTAGAAGGGGGAGACAGACAATAGAACAAAACACATTAACAAAATAAAATAAATAGAATAGTAAATATGTACAAGTAAAATAAATAGAGTAATAAATATGTTCAAACATATATACAGGTGCTGTGGGGAGGGGAAGGAGGTAAGGCGGGGGGGATGGGGAGGGGGAAGAGGGGGAGAGGAAGGAGGGGGTCAGTCTGGGAAGGCCTTCTGGAGGAGGTGAGCTCTCAGTAGGGCTTTGAAGGGAGGAAGAGAGTTAGCTTGGCGGATGTGCAGAGGGAGGGCATTCCAGGCCAGGGGGAGGATGTGGGTCAGGGGTCGACGGCGGGACAGGCGAAAACGGGCCACAGTGAGGAGGTTAATGGCAGAGGAGCAGAGGGTGCGGGCTGGGCTGGAGAAGGAAAGAAGGGAGGTGAGGTAGGAGGGGGCGAGGTGATGGACAGCCTTGAAGCCGAGAATGAGAAGATTTTGCCTGATGCGTAGGTTGACTGGTAGCCACTGGAGATTTTTGAGGAGGGGAGTAACATGCCCAGAGCGTTTCTGCAAAAAGATGATCCGGGCAGCAGCATGAAGTATAGATTGAAGTGGGGAGAGACAGGAGGATGGGAGATCAGAAAGGAGGCTGATGCAGTAATCCAGTCGGAATAGGATGAGAGAATGAACCAGCAGGGTAGCGGTTTGGATGGAGAGGGACTGAGAGGTCCCTCAGTCCTTGAGAGGGACTTTACTTGAGAAGGACTGATCTGTTGGCTCAGCCCAGTTTGCTGCATGCCTAAAATGGATGAGCTTTTTTCCATTGAAAGGAACCAGCATGTGCTTGATGATGTCAGTCTTTCCAGTAAGTGACTTCACCTCTCTCTGGTGCTAAGAAAAGCTTCTCTCTTAAGGAGGAAAGGTAGGACTTTAGTTGGCAGTTACTATCTTGGCAGTGGGACCTCAGGGAGCGTGTTTGATGTTTTGCTCCATTCTTTAGTTGTTAATAATAATAATTATGGTATTTGTTAAGCACTTATTATGTGCCATTATGTGTACTAAGCGCTGGGTGGATACAAGCAAATTGGGTTGGACATAGTCCTCGTCCCCCATAGGGCTCACAGTCTTATTCCCCATTTTATAAATGAGGTAACTGAGGCCCAGGGAAGTGAAGTGACTTGCCTAAGGTCACATGGCAGACAAGTGGCTTAGCCAGGATTAGAACCCACAACCTTCTGACTCTCAGGCCCGTGTTCTATCCACTTCACCATGTCCCTTGCCAGTGCAGAAGACGATGTTGACTTAACCTATTCGGGAGAGGATTCACTTTCCATGAGAATCAATTTCCTGGGATTGTAAGGTCACATAATGTTGGGAGATGAAGGGCCCTGGGGGACAGAGGGAAAGATATTTAAAACATTCCAACTAGTTTCAGCCCTGAGCTGTCTGAGCTAAGTTCAACCTTGTCTGTAGGTAGGAAGAAGGATGAGATAGTCATCAATCAATCATTCATTCATTCATTCATTCAATCGTATTTATTGAGCACTTACTGTATTCAGAGCACTGTACTAAGCGCTCGGGAAGTACAAGTTGGCAACGTATAGAGACGGTCCCTACCCAATAGTGCGCTCACAGTCTAGAAGAATGTATTTATTTATTTATTGAATGCTTACTGTGTGCAGAGCCCAGGTGCTTATGAGAGTACACTGTAACAGAATTGGTAGACACATTTCCTGCTTACATTCTCTAGAGGGACCTGCCAAATGGAAGAGTCAATGAAAGAAGACCTAAATTGTTGATACTTATTGAGCACTTTGCACGAAGAACTTGGAAAAGCATAGTGGAAACAAGACCAGGGTTGCCTGCCCTCAAGGAACATGTAATCTATCCTATTCCTGCTCCCAGTGTCTTGATTCAAGGGTAAAATGGAGGATAACATCATATCAAATGACTCAACATATTTCTTACCAGGGCTTTGAGCCCATGCCCAGGAGATTTGCCTCTTCAGGTCTCCACAGGTAGTTCTGAAATTTAAACAGACCCTCCTAGACTGGAAAATTTCTGCACCATTACAGGAAGAATCACTGTGAATAATTCAGGAGTTTTTTCTAGGTGACCATAGAGGCACAGGCTGAATTTTATCGTTCATTATAGATGAAGAGCTCATTTACCTACCTCGTAAAAAGTGTAGCAGGGTGGTACCAAGCAACCTTGCATTCTTTGAGGATGCAGCCTGGCCTAGTTGTTAGAGCACAGGTCTGTGAGTCAGAAGGACCTACGTGGTAATCCCGGCTCTGCCACTTGTCTGCTGTGTGACCTCAGGCAAGTCATTTCACTTCTCTGTGCCTCAGTTACCTCATCTGTAAAATGGGGAATAAGACTGTGAGCCCCATGTGGGACAGGGACTGTATCCAACCTGATTAGCTTGTAACTACTCCAACACTTGGAACAGTACTAAAACATAATAAGTGCTTAATAGGTACCATCATTATTTTTATTAAGCAATCACTGGTCCCTGGCCAGTTGCAACCATACTGACCAGGCTATTCCCCCAGATCAGTTGTGAAAATAACAATTTTTATTTTAGAGGAATGCCAGACCTTTTGGAAGCTGGCTTGCTCCTCCCACAACATGCTTTGAAATTGGGTGATATCAGAAAAGGAGAGGGTTAGAGAGTTGTACCCAGAGGCCAAGATTAAAAACAAGACACAACAAAAACGGAGATGATAGAGAAATGACAGTAACTCCATCAGACAGAGAAGGACAGAACTAAGGCAGAGGGAACACAGAGACAGATATAGAGACAAGGCAAAGAAAGACACCGAGACAGATGGTCCCAAAGGCACAAAATTGATCAATTGATCAGTGGTATTTATTGAGCACTAACTGTGGGCAGACCACTCTATTAAGTGCCTGGGAGAGTACAATACAATGGAGTTGGTAGAACTGCTCCGGCCTACAACAAGATTACAGTCTAGAAGATCACTCAATTAGTCAGAGGTATTTATTGAGCATTTACTGGGTGCAGAACAATAATAATAATAATTAGCAATTGTGGTACCTGATATAATAATAATAATAATAATAATAATAATAATAATAATTTTGGAATTCGTTAAGTGCTTACTATGTGTGTTATAAGCACTGGGGAAGATACAAGGTGATCAGGTTGTCCCACGTGGGGCTCACAGTTTTCAACCCCATTTTACAGATGAGGGACCTGAGGCACAGAGAAGTTAAGCGACTTGCCCAAAGTCACGCGGCTGATGAGCAGTGGAGTCGGGATTTGAACCCAAGCCTGAGCTCTTTCCACTGAGCCACACTGCTTCTCTGGTATTTGTTAAGTGCTTACTATGTGCCAAGCACTGTTCTAAGCGGTAGGGTAGGTACAAATTAAGCAAGGTGGACACAATCCCTCTCCCACATTTTATAGATGAGATAAGCACTGTACTAAGTGCTTGGGAGAATAGACCACAGGCCTGGGAGTCAGAAGGTCATGGGTTCTAATCACAGCTCCACCACTTGCCTGCTGTGTGGCCTTGGGCAAGCAACTTCACTTCTCTGGGCCTCAGTCTCCTCATCTATAAAATAGGGATGAAGACTGTGAGCCCTTCTGGGACAGTGACTACATTCTACCCAATTTGCTTGCATCCACCCCAGTGCTTAGTACAGTGCTTGGCACACAGTAAGCACTTAAGAAATACCATAATTATTATTATTAGTATGATACAATTCAGCAGTTTGGTAGACACAGTACCGGACCAGAATAAGCTTACAGTCTAGGTGGGACATAGACACTGAAATAAATTACGGGTGGATATGGACATAAGTGCTGTGGGGCACTACTATCAAGTGATTCAAGGGTATAGATCCAAGTGCATAGATGATACAGGGAGAGGAAGTAGGGGAAAGGAGGGCTTAATTGTGGAAGGTCTTTTTGGCCAGTGGGCACCTGATCCAGGAAACTTAGAGTTGTAATGGCTTGCTGGGCAAACAAGAAGTGGTACCCTCATCTTGGCAGCTCAATTACTGGCCGACTCCCATCTGCTCCCTAAACAGTGGAGCAGAGTTGGTTTGGCTGTTCTCTGGTCAGTAAACTGAAGGGAGGCAAAGAAGTACCCACACAAACCTGTATTCTATGGGTGTTAGTGTTGGATTTTGAATGTTAAGAGAATAATAATGCCAAGCACTTTTCTAAGCGCTGGAGTGGATACAAGGTAATGAGTTGTCCCGCGCGGGGCTCACGGTCTTAATCCCCATTTTACAGATGAGGTAACTGAGTCACAGAGAAGTTAAGTGAATTGCCCAAGGTCACACAGCAGACAAATGGCAAAGCCGGGATTAGAACCCATGTCTGCTGACTCCCAAGCCTGTGTTCTTGCCACTAGGCCATGCTGGTTCCAGTTTGAAGGGGAAATCAAAGAGGAAAAAATGCTTCTCCATGCTGTCATGCAACAGGTGAGGTAAATTGAAGCATGAATACACAGACAGGCTTAGATGCCATTATAAAAATGAGTGATTTCCTAAGCTTTAGAGAACAGCAAACTCCACTCCTGGCATGAGCAACATTTCATTCATTTGATCGTCTTTATTGAGCACTTGCTGTTCATTCATTCATTCAATTGTATTTATTGAGTGCTTACTGTGTGCAGAGCACTGTACTAAACACTTGGGAAGTACAAAGCAACATATAGAGGCGGTCTCTACCCAACAATGAGCTCACAGTCAGTCTTGCTGTGTGCAGAGCACTGTACTAAGTGCCTGGAAGAGTGCAAAATGCAACATTTATGCATGTAATATCAAATTTTCTAAGAATTCATTTGCCGGGGTTATATTGTGAACTTGGTTAGTTTTCCATAGGAAAATTGTCAGTGTGTAAAGTAGGTATCATCCTCAAGGGCATCAAAGGGATTTATGCTGGCTTTTTTTGGCTTTGGTCTGATAGAATAAGAGCTATTCAGAAACTAAGATTGGAACTACACAGTTCGGGTGAAGAAAGCTTTCAGTGTTTATAAACTCTTAATTACACAAAAGCCTTAATGCTTTGGTCCATTTTATTATCCACAGGCCTGAAAGGAAACTAAAGAGGTCATTCTACCCAGATCCTTGTCTCCACTTAAGAAGTCTCCTACCTCCACCTGTTCATAAACTTCTCCATGGATGGAGATTATAATCTTTCTTGGAAGTATGTTCCAGTGACTCACAACTGTTCCTCATCATAATTTTTACCAGTAGTTAACTATGAGAAGCAGCATGGTCTATTGGAAAGAATACAGGCCTGAGAGGCAGAGGGTTGGGGTTCTAATCCTGGCTCTGCCACTTACCTGCTGGGTGACTTTGGATAAGTCATTTAACTTTCCTGTGTTCAGTTTCCTCATCTGTAAAGTGGACATAAATACCTATTCTCCCTCCCCCTTATATTGGGAACCCCAGTTGAGATAGAGAATGGGGCTGACTTTGATTATCTTGTATGTATACTTGGTTCATAGTAAGTGCCTAACATATCACAGTTATTATTGGTTCTAATTCAGCATTTTGCACAGAGCACGGTACTAGGTGTCACAGAGAACTGCAAAGAAGAAAATGATTAGGATCCTGTCTTTGAGGATCTTTCAATGCAGTGAAAAAGAAAGTGGCAGAAAAATACAATTTTACAAAAATAAATTGTGGGGGACATTAAAACTAAGCAACTAAGTGTTGGGTTTGACTAGGTTAGCTTTTATTAGAGCTTTGAAAGAAGAGGGGCAAACCACTTGGCTGCTGTATGACCTTGGGTAAGTCACTTAACTTCTCTATGCCTCGGTTACTTCATCTATATATTGGGGATTAAGACTGTGAGCCCCACGTGGGACAACCTGATTACCTTGTATCTACCCCAGTGCTCAGAACAGTACTAATACCATAATTATTATTTTATGTGACTGAGGAAGAGGTTAGAAGGCATTCCAGGATTGGGGGATCCTTCTAGTGGCTCCCCTAAAGTCTTCTTGACTTTCCCATCCTGAATTCTCAGGAAGTTCAGGGAGCCTAAGAGGAAAAAATCTGCCTCCATGCTAATCACTCCTACTATTCTCTCTTAAAAGTCAGACTTATTGATCTTCTGTATTCCTTTCACCACAACTAATCCAATGAATCAACCTGCTAGAGGGTGAGGAGAGGGGAGGGCAGAATCCAGGGTGGTTGAGGGACAACTGAATTAGAGTGAAGCTGGGACAGCTGAGTGTGTGCCTCAGCCTAATGTGGAGCACCTGGTATAAGTGCTGCTATGGGTGGGCTCTTTCTTGCTCCCCTCATTGCTGATCACTAAGAGCAGTGCTGGCTGGCTTCCACACAGGCTAACTTGGGGCTCTACACAGCAAGTTGGTAAGGTAGGTGACTCCTTAGTCTTTTTTTTTTTTCAGGTTTAGGTAAAGAGTCTAACAGCACCAAGGTAAGACTCCCCTTCCTCATGAATGCTCTACAGCCAGATAGGGGGAGGCAAGAGAGGCCTATGGATAGTTTAATGTGTAGATGCCAGCTCTTACCATTTTAACAAGTCATTTGACCATAAAACTCAGGAGAGGGTGGGGAATTTTTATTTTTTATCCATAGGAAAATCTGAGGGAGGTGTGTTAAGGAATGTGTGGGTGGTGGAACAAGAGTTCTGGGGTAGGAGGGGGTCAGTGGGGCCAACAGCCGTTTCAATTGCTTCAGATACATTGGACACTACAAGAAATTTCCACTTTGCCCTGCTAGAACTCATGTTGGTCCCCTGCCCACCATCCAGATAGCAGTAGCATGTTGGGGTACATCCTGAGGTTTGGTAGTTGCCTATTTTTCTGACTTAGTCTGTTCCATCATAAATCTTCTGATAGTATGATGATCTCCTGAAGTTAAATGGGGAAAGCAGAAGGGGTAGTTATACTTGTGCAAAGTGTGGTTTTACCCTGGAATTTCTCACTTCTCAAGAGTCTTGTAGGAGTTATCATTAGTGCCCTGTGCTATTGAGATGAGCTGGTAGGACTTTTTTTTTTTAAAGTAAGGTTTGAAAGGGTCGTGGTGTATGGGGGGAAAATGGCTTTGATTTATTCTCTGTGTTGTTCAGGAGATTTGGACAACAAGCAGAAAATGTGAGATGGGATTGTATTTTGGGCATTATTATAAGTGAGATGCTCAACTATAGGTGAGATGTTACATGGCTTAATGGACAGAGCACAGGTCTGGGAGTCTGAAGTACCTGGGTTCTAATCCTGGCTCTGCCACATGTCTGCTGCGTGACCTTGGACAAGTCACTGAACTTTTCTGGTCTCCAGTTACCTCATCTTCAAAATGAGGATTAAGACTGTGAGCCCTAAGTGGGATGCAGACTGTGTCTAACCTAATTAGCTTGTAGCTGCTCCAGTACTGGACACATAAGTGTTTAACAAATACCATTATTATTATTATCTGGACACTCCTTCATACTCTATTAGACTTGCATTCATTGCTCTTCCCTCTAGCAACCACAAAAGATAGAGATAAGAGCTTTCTGAGCATGCTGTATTATTTAAAGTTCAGTGTGTTTGGGGCTTAATTGAAGAGTTGTACGGTGTCTATCAAACCCAGATGCTTCTTTAATAGTTCATAGAAAAAGCCTAGGGGTCTGTTTGGAATGAGAGGTTTTTATTAGGTTGCTTTTAGCTGAGGATGGAACCCTGGGAGAAGTTGGTGGCAAGTAGTTATTTCAATGCAATAATTAAACCCACCTCTGCACAATTAAGTTATAATTGAAACTTGCAAATATGTCAACTATAATGCCTCTGTTATTAGCTCTTTCAGTTTTTCTTAGCCGCTTTCCCACCTATGCTTTGGTAGTCGGAAAGAAGGCTAGTCTCCCATGGAGATCTGAGAGTACAAATTCTGTTACTATATACACTTTGTATCTCTTTTCAGAGCAACAGCACACTTTGTTCTCTTGAATCTGACAGTCACGATGGCCACAATTTACAGGTGGGCAAATCTTAGCAGGGAATAGGTGAGAGAAAATCTCTTTCCAAGGACAAAGACCAGTCGTGGGTGATCATCTTTCTTCATCACTTGTCTGCCCCGACTCACTTTTCTATCTGTTCTGATCCTGTCCTGTTGGCTAAAATGCTGCCTTAAGTCCTCTGCCGTTTTGACATGCTTTAGCTAAGTGCCAATCTCATGTTTTCAAGTGTTCAAGCTAATTTGCCTACAGCAGTTCCAGATAAGCTGTGTATTTCCTGCCTTGAATGCATTTTAATTTGATTCCAATTATGACTGTTGTACATTGTGGGGGCAGGGGTTTGTAATCTTTAATAAAATCTAGCCTCTTCCTGGTTATCCACTGGACTTTCCCAAGGTCAGTGAAGGATGGTTAGAAGGTGATTGTGTCTTGAAAGGAGGGGTGAGATGTGGACAGTTGTGAAAATGATCCTCTCCACCTTGCCAGCACAGATTGTGTGATCACAGCCAACCCCACACAGATTTTCTTCCCCAAGCAGCACTCCTGGAGAACGGGGGAAGGCACTAAACAAGAAGGAAGTGCTAAGATATAATTTTAGCGTCTCTGACTAATTCCCTGCGGAGGTTCTTCTGTGCCTCTTCATCTAAGGCTTTGGCATGTTGATAGAAGGCTTCCTGAAGGATGATCCAGGACACGATATGGTCTTTGGAGATGATTATTATAGTTTTTAAGTGCTCACTATGTGTCAAGCACTGTTCTAAGTGCTGGGATGAATATGTTAATCAGGTGTGATACTGCCCCAATCCCAGATGGGGCTCCCAATCTAACTAGGAAGGAGAATAGGTATTGAATTTCCGTTTCGCAGATGAGGAAACTGAGGCCCAGAGATATTAAGTGGCTTGCCCAAGGTCCCACAGCAAGCAACTGACAGAGCTAGGATTAGAACCCAGGTCTTCTGACTACCAAGTCTTTGCTTTTTCCACTAGGCCAGGGTGTCTAGGGTATTAAAAGCTGTGATAAGCAGTGGGGATGGGGTTGAATAGGTTAAAAGGGTCCCAGAGCAGTGAAGGTCGGGAATTGCAGGAGGAATCTGGGAGACCCTGCGGTCATGAGGATTCAGTCAGGGGTGTGACCCTCCTCTGGGTCAGCCCAGGGAAGGCTGCATGGCCTAGTGAAAAGAGCACAAGGCTGGGAGTCAGGCCCTGAGTTCTAATCCTGACACTGCCAAATGCTGGCTGTGGGCCTTTGGGTAAGTCACTTCTCTAGGCCTCAGTTTCCTCACCCATAAAAGGGGGATTAAATAATTAAATACCTGTTCTCCCTCTGACTGTGAGCCCCATATAATAATAATAATGGCATTTATTACGCATTTACTATGTGCAAAGCACTGTTCTAAGCTCTGGTGAGGTTACAAGGTGATCAGGTTGTCCCACGGGGGACTCGGTCTTAATCCCCATTTTTACAGATGAAGTAACTGAGGCACAGAGAAGTTAAGTGACTTGCCCAAAGTCACACAGCTGACAACTGGCGGAGCTGGGATTTGAACCCATGACCTCTGACTCCAAAGCCCGTGCTCTTTCCACTGAGCCATGCTGCTTCTCCATGAAGATCTTTGTTCCAGTCTAATTAACCTATACCTACCCCAGGGCTTTAGAACACTATTTGACACAGAGCAAGCACTTAACAAAATACCATTTTAAAAAAATACCCAAAAAACATCACCCAGGCAATGTTTTAGGTCCTGTTTTGACCCTCCATGCTAGTACAGTTATGCATTTTTGCTCAGGTTCTTAAGCTGGTGGTAAAAAACAAAATGAGAACTTGCAGGAAAACCATTATTCTGGGTGGAACGCTCACCTAGGCCTTGGACTGTGGTATGTCAACCAAAATTGTAAGTTGTCTCCTAAACATCATGGGCTAAAGGGTGAGATTGAGTACCTTGGCTTCCTTTCTAAACCCTCACATGACTTTCACATCACTGGAAACAGCACTCTTATCCTCCCTGTCACTTTCATTCATTATCTGAAGCCTTCTTTTGCTCCATTATCAAACCCAACCAAAACTTCCTAAATAACACGTGTACTTATTTCAACTCCTTTATTCATTCATTCATTCAATTGTATTTACTGAGTGCTTACTGTGTGCAGAGCACTGTACTAAGTGATTGGGAAGTACAAGTTGGCAACATATAGAGACGGTCCCTAACCAACAGCAAGCTCACAGTCTTATTAGGTCAGGAGTGAAGTGTTTATGATTTTATAAAAGTCCCATTTCTTAACTCTCAACCTCTAGTTGTCCTCTTCTATGCTCAGATGATATCACTGATGGTGAAATTCACTCTTGTGTGTCTGAAATGGCCAATTCATGAATCTCAGTTCCAAGTGCACTGCATCCATAAAGACTACCTCTTATTCTGTCATGGAAGCAGTGGGGGCTTTTAACTAGTGATAGGAACATGGCCCTGGAAGTCATACCTGGCCTTTGTCCCACTGACACTTCTCTGCTGTGTGTGACCTTGGATGAATCACTTTTATCCCTCTGTCTCGGTTTCCTCATCTGTAAAATGGGGATAGTGTCCCTGCTCCTCTTCTTAACCCATTAGTCCTGTAGGGGGCGGCCTTCGTCTGATCAGATTTTTCTGGTAACTACCATCATCATAGGTCTATTTGTTTCTATTCATTTTTTTTGCCTCCTTATCTCACCATTCTTACAAACCTTCAGATCAAAAACCTTCTCTTAATAGAGCACGTGTTTTGGGTATGGGTACTCATTCAATTCATTCATTTATTGTGTTTGAGTGTTTTTGTGTAGAGAGCTGCACTAAACCCTTGGGAAAGAAAGTACAATTTAATAATAAAGTGATATTCCCTGCCCACAATGAGCTCACAGTCTAGAGTGGAGGGTGGTAGGCATCGGTGCAAATGAACAAAGTTGCAGATATGTGCCTAAGTGCTTGGGGCTGGGAGAGGGCAAGAACAAAGGGAGAAAGTCAGGGTGATGGGGAAGGGAGTGGGAGATGAGGAAAAGTGGGCCTTAGCCTGGGAAGACCTTTGGAGAAAATGTGCCTTTGATAAGGCTTTAAACAGAGGGAGAATGGTTGTCTGTCAGATTGAGGGAGGACATGGCTAGGGGTTGGTGGTGAGACAGGTGAGATTGAGGGACAGTGAGAAGGTTAGCACTAGGGGAGCAAACAGGCTGTGTTTTAGAAAGAAAGAAGTGAGGTAGGAGGGGGGCAAGGTGATGGAGTGATTTAAAGCAAATGGCAAGGTGGTTTTGATACGGAAGTGGAGGGGCAACCTTTGGAGTTTTTTTGAGGAGTCGGGTGATGTATCCAGAATGCGTTTGTAGAAAAATGATCTGGGTTCCTTACCATGCCCAACTTGGTAGCCTTTGGACCAGTCCATATACCACTGGTTCACACACCATGACCTCTGCTTCTTGGAAACTCCCCTAAAAGTCTGTTTACTCCATGAAGTCTTCCCAGATTACCTTGCTTCCATTCAACCCTCATATAAATCCTTTGAAATGTGAATATATTTGTATTTCACACACATCTGTATGTAGTACTTGAACAAATCTTTCGCAATTTGAACTCCTGACTCTTGCACCTTCAATCTTATATACTATATTTGGGTACTTTATGCTTAATTTTTCCCCTCTGTTGTATTTTCAAAGGCCATGACTTATTTTTATTTTGACTTCCCTCAGTGCCTATCTGTCAGGATAGGCATTTGCCAACTTCAATGTTGTAAACAAACTTGGCATTTTGGGAGTCCTGCTAAAACTACTTGAATGCTCAAAACTTATAATTCACGTTTGGTGACTTGGAACTGTGGCTCTTATTTTGGGGAAAAACTGGTCCTTGAAGTCTTTCTGTGGGATTTCCCCCTGCTATTTTCATGTTTATAGTAGGTTTGTGTGGGGAAGAGGTGATTCCTATGACAGATGGAGAAATTGAGTCCCAGAGAGGGCACTTGATTTGCTAAGAGGACACAGTGATTCATTATTTTCTGTTTGGCTGATTAGACTTGACACCATGAATTCAATCAATCCATCGTATTTACTGGGCAGGAGTGTACAGCAGAGTTAGTAGACCCAATCCCTGACCACAGGGAGACATTTTTAAAGGGGGGCACAGACACTAAAATAACTTAAAGACAGGAGGAAGAAGAAAAAGGGATACACGTTTAGAGAGTCCTATTGCATGTGTTAGATATCCATGTTAGTACTAGAGGTGGTTGGGAATACAGAAGTGCTGAACTGTCAGATTATAACCTGACATTAATTGGGCAAGGCCCCGTGGAGATGGAATTTCAGAAGGGCTTTGAAAATAGGGAGAAATGTGGTCTGATGAATTTGAGGTGGGCGGGTGGTTCAGGCAGTGGGAAGGGTATAAGCAATCAGTCAATTTATTGAGCGCCTATTGAGTCCAGAACAATCAATCAATCAATTGTATTTATTGAGCACTTACTGTGTGCAGAGCACTGTACTAAGCACTTGGGAAGTACAAGTTGGCAACATATAGAGACAGTCCCTACCCAACAGTGGGCTCACAGTCTAGAAGGGGGGGAGACAGAGAACAAAACCAAACATATTAACAAAATAAAATAAATAGAATAGATATGTACACGTAAAATAAATAGAGTAATAAATATGTACGAACATATACATATATACAGGTGCTGTGGGGAAGAGAAGGAGGTAAGACAGGGGGAACACTGAAATAAACACTTGAGCAAGAGGTAGGCAGCAGGAGAGAAGAAAATGAAATGCAGGGAGCTGGTGAGTTTGGGAGGAATGAGGTGTGCTTATGAAAAGCATGTCTCTTCCAAGAAGTCTTCCCTGACTAAGCCCTCATTTCCTCTTTTCCCACTCCCTTCAGCATCACCCTTGCACTAGGATTTGCACCCTTTTATTCAGCCCCACAGCACTTCCATACATACCTGTAATTTATATTAATTTCTTTCTCCCCCTTTAGACTACAAGTTTGTTGTGGGCAGGGAATGTCTAGCAACTTTGTTGTAATAATAATGATGGTATTTGTTAAGCACTTGTGTTCCAAACACTGTTCTAAATGCTGGGGGAGATAAAGGTTATTAGGTTGTCCCAGGTGGGGCTCACAGTCTTAACCCCCATTTTCCAGATGAGGTAACTGAGGCACAGAGAAGTCAAGAGATTTGCCCATAGTCACACAGCTGACAAGTGGTGGAGCAGGGATTAGAATCCATGACCTCTGACTCCCAATCCCATGCTTTTTGCATTGTCACGTTGCTTCTCTCCCAAGTGCTTAGGATAGTGCTCTGCATGCAGTAAGTCTCTTCTACTCTGAGAAGCAGCATGGCTCAATGGAAAGAGCCCAGGATTTGGAGTCCAAAGTCATGGGTTCAAATCCCGGCTCCACCAGTTATCAGCTGTGTGACTTTGGGCAAGTCACTTAACTTCTCTGAGCCTCAGTTCCCTCATCTGTAAAATGGGGATTAAGACTGTGAGTTCCCTGTGGGACAACCTGATCACCTTGTAACCTCCCCAGCACTTAGAACAGTGCTTTGCACATAGTAAGCGCTTAATAAAATGCCATTATTATTATTATTCTAGACTGTGAGCCCGTTGTTGGGTAGGGACCATCTCTATATGTTGCTGACTTGCACTTCCCAAGCGCTTAGTACAGTGCTCAATAAATAAGATTGAATGAATGAAAGTGTTCAATAAATACAATTGATTGTGCAAGCCCAGCTGGGAGAAGAGAGTGGCTAGGCAGGAAGGAGAATGCTGACTGGGTGACTTAAAAGCAGTGGCTAGGAGTTTATTAATAATAATAATAATGACATTTATTAAGTGCTTACTATGTGCAAAGCTCTGTTCTAAGCACTGGGGAGATTACAAGGTGATCAGTTTGTCCCACAGGGGGTTCACAGTCTTAACCCCCATTTTACAGATGAGGGAACTGAGGCACAGAGAAGGTAAGGACTTGCCCAAAGTCACACAGCTGACAATTGGCAGAGCCAGGGTTTGAACCCATAACCTCTTACTCCAAAGCCCTTGCTCTTTCCACTGAGCCATGGATTCTATTGAGTTTGATGTGCTTAGCACAGTGTTCTGCATACAGTAAATTTTTTAATGTCACTGATTATTAGGTGCTAATGGTTGACTTTTTTTTTTTTTCTGCTTGATATGGAGAGGAATGGGTACTATTCAGAGTCTGTGAAGAGTGGGAAAGCCAGGGGCATCTTCCCTGAATATATTATCTATTCTATATGATTCTTGTTTTTGAAACATTTTAAGTGATTATTTTTCAAAGTAATCTTCATTTAGGAAAATCTCAGCAAAAATTTCTTAAGCAGTATGTTAGGCTAGACTTTTCCTTCATAAAATGTCAAAAAGCCAGAATCCCTGAACACTATAAAGGAAATTCCAGTTTCTGCTTGTGTGTACATTTACAAAGAAAGGGGTATTAAGGGATCTGAGCTGGAGTGTCCTCTAAACTCCAACTGCCAATTTTGGTTTAGCTTAGAAGCAAATTTCCAAGACTTTCCCTTCCCTAATTACACAGAGCATTGCAAGGATTGCTAAAGTAAAAGCTTCAATCCTTCACATCTCTCGGCAAGCCAAGCGTTGAACAGGTGACCCTTGACTATAAAAATTATTGTTTCTCTTTCATTAAGAAAATTACCATTATAGCAATAAAGGGAAGGGTCCAGATGGAAATAGGTGTAAAACATAATTGGCTGCATTGAGTTGTTTTTGCAAAACAAGTTGATTTCCTTGAGGTAAGAGAAAAGACATTAAAACTTCTTGCCATTTTTTCATAAAGGAGGGAACAGCACAGATGGGAATTTTTATATTCACCATCACCAGGTGCCTCTGTTACTTTACACCATTTCTCTCTGAATACAAGGGCTGATTACTAAGTACTTGAGCTGACATAGAGCTATGCTCATCCTTTCAAACAGAAAACAGGGCCTGAATCTATTGTTCATGTGTACTAATCAGTAGAGAAACTGGCACAGAGGGAGTGAAGCCATTTTCTCCCCAGGATTATATCAGTGGTATTTGAGCACTTAATATGTGAAGAACACTGTACAAAGCACTTGGGAGTGTACAATATAACAATATATAGACAGGTTCCCTGACCATAATGAGCCTTCGTTTGGTCGCGGGGGAAGAGACATCAATGTAAATAATTTGTAATACATAATTTTAAGATAGTTACATAAATCCTTTGGGGTTAGTTGGGTAAATAAAAATGCCCAAAGGTCACAGGTCCAAGTGCATAGATGATGCAGAAGGGAGAATGAGCTAGGGAAAGTAAAGCTTAATCAAGGTAGGCCTCTTGGAGGAGATTTGATCCTGTTAACACTTTTAAGGTGGAGAGAATGGCATGCTGGCATATATGGAGGGGGAAGACTTGGGTTGGTGGTGGGGTGGAAGAAATCAGGGCACTAGATTTGGCTGGCGCTAGAGGAGCAAAGCTTGTGGGGCTGGGCTGTAGTAGATCAATGAAGGTGAAGTTGGAGGGGGTGAGCTGATCGAGGATTAACTAAAAAGTCAGGGACAGAACAACTTTGGAAACTCAGTTCAGCTATCTTCCCATAAAATGTGAAGCAACATGGCCTAGTGGCTAGAGAACAGATGATTCCTCCATTTGTGACCTTTATCAAGTCGCTTCACTTCACTGTGCCTCAGTTACCCCATCTGTAACATGGGGATTCAGCCTGTGAGCCCTGTGCGGGAAATTGACTTTGTCCAACCTGATTAACGTGTACTTATCCCAGTGCTTAGTCCAGTGCCTGGCACTCAGTAAGCACCTAAAACATACCTTTTTTTTTTTTTTTTTTTTTTTAAAGGAATGAATCTTTTTCAAAAACCCAGTGGGGTTGCTAGGGGTCACTTTAAAATATGATTGGAGAAGAAGGGACAGTAAACTCTTCACATTCCAAGTGGGGCTCCTGGAATGGTTTCTTCCTCACCCTGAGGGTTGTGGTTTCCATAGGATCTGTTTCTGAAGCGCTGTGGGCCTGTGGTCTGGAGATGAGCAGATGTGAAGCAGAGCAGGAGAATGGAATGCTTTCCCATCTGTAGCTCTTGGCGTACATTACAGCTACTCTGCCCATCCATCATTATAACAAGCACGAACTACCACTCCATTCCCTCTCAACTCCGCCCCCCCCCCCCAAAAAAAAAACCTAAAGTAAAAAGAGTGACCCAAACAAGCTGAGGAGTAGTGATGGTTTTATGGCCTGGAAGGTGCCATTGTGGTGATTTGGGTGACAGTGAAGCAGGCACTTCCACTGATAATCTAATGGTTCCTTAGGAATCATTATGTTCTTAACAGACTGCTCTCCAGGTTTTTTGGTATGATTTATTTTTTTTTAAAGTCAAAGATTAAAATTCAGTCAAGCAGCTCTAGGACTCTGGCGTGAAACACCAGAAAGGTGGACTCTCAAATTCTTAAGGAAGTTGTTTAGGTACACCTACATTCTCTGTGTTCTTGGTCAGGGAATTCATCAGATTGCATGGGGTGAGCATGGACTTTAGCAAGTATGCCCACCAGTCATCTGTTCTCTGCGCACAGTGTTTAAGAAACACTATTATTACAAATCTGATCTAGCTACTTCATTCTCATGCCGTTCCTCATCATATCTGACAGACTTCCAACCTCCTCACCTTTAAAGCTCCACTAAAATCACATCTCCTCCAAGGAGCCTTCCTTAACTAACTTCTCACCTCCCCACCCTGTACTCCTTTCTACACCACTAGTGCACTTATTCTGAACATTGATACTCACCCAATCACCACAGCATTTAGGTACATATCTTTAAGCTCTGTATTTTTTTAATGGCATTTTTTTAAGCACATACTATATGCCAAGAATTGTACTAAGCACTGGAGTAAATACAAGCTAATCAGGTTGGACATGTTCCATGTCCCACATGGGGCTAACAGTCTTAACCCCCATTTTACAGATGAGATAACTGAGTCACAAAGAAATGAAGTGACTTGCCCAGTGTCACAAAGGAGACAAGTGGCAGAGCTAGGGTTATAATCCAGGTTCTTCTGACTCTCAGGCCTGTGCTTTCTCCATTTAGGCCATGCTGCTTGTTCTTCACCGTTGTTCCCCCTATCTGTAATTTATCTTATTGTCTGTCTCCTACTCAATTGTAAGCTTCCCAAGGGCAAAGATCATGCCTATCTACCATATGATCCTCTTTCAAGTGCTTAATACAAAGTTCTGTCCTTAGTAGATACTGCTGACACTTGATTGAGGTCTGGCCAGAAGGAACAAATCACATGGAGAGTCAGGGACTCCATCAACAGGCAGATCACAAACCAGTGTTTCATTTTTACTGGAACATGATTTCAAAGGGTGACCCAGCAACTTTCATTTTCAAGGCAGTAGATTTGTTGAAAACACAAGGTTGTTGGACTCTTTGCCTAAGGAGATTTCTAGCCTCCTGATTGTAGAGGGGGCTGGGTAGGGAACATGTCTACCAACTGTTATTTTGTTATGTCTTGGGAGAGTACGATCTTAGTACAGTGCTCTGCACACAGTAAACGATCAATAAATATTTATAGAAGCAGTGTGGCCTAATGGATAAAGCATGGGCCTGGGGTCAGAAGGACTTGAATTCTAATCCTGACTCTGCCACTTGACTGCTGTGTGACCTTGAGCAAGTCGCTTTTACTTCTCTGTGCCTCAGTAATCTCATAACAATAATACGAATAATTTAAGTGCTTACTATGTGCCGAGCATTGTTCTAAGCACTGGGGGAGATACATGGTTATCAAATTGTTCCACGAGGTGCTCACAGTCTTGATCCCCATTTTAGAGATGAGGTAACTGAGGCACAGACAAGTTAAGCGACTTGCTCAAGGTCACACAGCAGTCAAGTGGCAGAGCCTGGATGAGAACCCACATCTTCTGATTCCCAAGCCTGTGCTCTTTCCACTGAACCACACTGCTTCTCTCATCTGTGGCTCAGTGGAAAGATCACGGGCTTTGGAGTCGGTGGTCATGGGTTTAAATCCCAGGTCTACCACTTGTCAGCTGTGTGACTAACCCAATTACCTTGTATCTATCCCAGCTCATAGATCTGTTCCTGGAACATAGCAAGTGCTTAATAAATATTATTATGGTATTATTACCATTGATTGCTCAGCAGTCCTCTTATCTGTTTGCTGTGGGACTTCTTAAGCAAAGCGTGGGTGGTTAAATGCATCACAGACTACCCAGCAGCCGGGATATTATGATGTGGGGAATAGGAGATATCGACAGACCCATCTCCAATCAATAGTATTTACTGGGTGCCTACTCTGTTCTGTATACTGTGATCTCCCAAATACCTTTTTTTATAGTATTTGTTAATCACTTATTAAATGTCAAACACTCTCCCGAGCACTGTTGTAGATACTCTATTTTATTTGTACATATTTACTCTATTTTATTTTGTTAATATGTTTTGTTTTGTTCTCTATCTCCCCCTTCGAGACTGTGAGCCCACTGTTGGGTAGGGACCACCCCTATATGTTGCTAACTTGTACTTCCCAAGCGCTTAGTACAGTGTTCTGCACACAGTAAGTGCTCAATAAATACGATTGAATGAATGAAAGTGTATTAGGTTAGACACAGTCCTGTCCCTCATTAGGCTCACAGTCTGAGTAAGAGGGAGAACAGAGACACAGAGAAGTGAAGTGACTTGGCCAAGTTCACACAGCATTTGACAGAGCTGAGATTAGAACCCAGGTCATCTGATTCCTAGGCCCATGGTCTCTCCACTAGGCCATGCTGCTTCTCAAGCACTTAGTACGGTGAGGTTAGTAAGCATAACCCCTGCCCTCCAAGAGTTTACAATTCAGTGGGGGGATTGTAAAAGCCCTCCTAAAATCACATAATGGTAATTTTTAGGAGCTTACTATGTGCCAGGCACTGCTCTAGATGCTTCAGTAGATACAAGGTAATTCATTCATTCAATCATTTATTGAATGCTTACTGTGTGCAGAGCACAGTACTAAGCACTTGGGAAGTACAAGTTCGCAACATATGGAGACTGTCCCTACCCAATAGTGGGCTCACAGTCTAGAAGGGGGAGACAGACAACAGAACAACACATTAATAAAATAAATAGAATAGTAAATATGTACAAGTAAAATAGAGTAATAAATATGTACAGACATATACAGGTGCTGTGGGGAGAGGAAGGAGGTAGGGCGGGGGGAATGGGGAGGGGGAAAAGGAGGGGGCTCAGTCTGGGAAGGCCTCCTGGAGGAGGTGAGCTCTCAGTAGGGCTTTGAAGGGAGGAAGAGAGCTAGCTTGGTGGATATGCGGAGGGAGGGCATTCCAGGCCAGGGGGAGGACGTGGGCCTGAGGTCGATGGTGGGACAGGTGAGAACGAGGCACAGTGAGGAGATTAGCAGCAGAGGAGCGGAGGGTGCAGGTTGAGCTGTAGAAGGAGAGAAGGGAGTTGAGGTAGGAGGGGGCGAGGTGATGGACAGCCTTGAAGCCGAGGGTGAGGAGTTTTTGCCTGATGCGTAGGTTGACATAGTCCCTGTCCTACATGGGACTGTCTTAATCCCCATTTTATAGATGAGGTAACTGAGGCCCAGGAAAGTGAAGTGACTTTCCCAAGGTCACACAGCAGATAAGTAGCAGTACTGAGATTAGAACCCATGACTTTCTGACTCCCTAGCCCGTGCTTTATCACTATGGCATGCTGCTTCTCCAAGGAATCTTCCCTGACTAGGCCCTTGTTTCCCCTATCCCTGTGTGTAGACACGTGTTTGGCTTGTGTTCCTTTTAAGCACTTTGATGCTCACCCCAGCCCCACAACACTCATGCACATACGCTTATTCTCTTCCATTTCCCCTATCTGTATTAATCTCTGACTTCCCCTGTATATGCAAGTTCCCTGTGGGCAGTGATTGTCTACAAACTTGATTTTGTTGCACTCGGTGCTCTGAACACCATAAGCGCTGTTCAATAAATACCACTGACTGGGGAAGACAGATATTAAAATTACTTTATAGCTGGGCTCTCTGTCCAAACTGACTGCTCATATTGTGTGGTATTTAAGCACCTATTGTATGCCCAGCACTGTACTAAGCACTGGGGTTGTTGCAAGTCAGGTTGGATGGTCCCAGTCCCACATGGGGTTCACAGTCTTAATCCTCATTTTACAGATGAGGGAACCAGAGAAGTGAAGTGACTTGCCCAAGGTCACAGGGGCCCTGCTGCTTAGCCGGGGAGGGAAGTGGCATCTAGCGCAACTGCCCCAACTTGCCTTACTGTGATGACAGCACTCTGAATGTCTCACAAGGAATTTTTCTACCACCCAAGTGCTGACTTGAACTCCAGTCTCTCCATGGAGTCACTGTTTATGGTTTCTACCTTCTCACTAGAGCAAGGGGTCCAACTCTCTAAATTCACTGGCGGGCCTTAAATATGACCACAAATTGGTAAAAAATTTGCCTGTAAAAATATTTCAATATGTGTTATGGGAGGGGACACTAGTGGCAGAAGCAACATTGTTTGTTCTGCAGTGAGGCCCAAGAGTAGTGCTTCTTGGGGTATTGGCTAGCTTTCCTACATTGGCTTCTGCTCCCTAGGTTGCCTGGGGTGACCCTGGCAGCCTTAACATCCCAGAAGGTCTGGGAGTGCTGAACCATAGAGGCCCTCCCCTTCCTGGCTGGGGAGGGAAGTCAGTCAGCCAATTGTATTTATTGAGCACTTACTGTCTGGAGAGTACGCTATAACAATAGACACATTCCCTGCCTATGGCGAGCTTACAGTCTAGAGGGAAGACAGACATTAATGTAAATAAATAATTTCTCTCCTGTTGCAGCAGCCACTTCCAGGGCTGGCAAGCCACTCACTGTCACCTACCTGGGTTCTGGGTCCCAGCCTAGAGTTCCCAGGCTGTTAGGTTCCCACTTTCAGGCTTAGTGTCCCCGTCTCCACTGAACCTTGTGAGGTCCTGGCTTCCCTCTGCCCATTCCACTTTTCCAATGATGCATGTGCCTGGCTGCAGGGTGGGAAGAAGAAGGAGATGCTTTTTATGTCAAGTCCTTCCGTTCCTTCCATCTCTCCTCTCCTTCTCCCCTCCCCACCCTCAACACTTTTTATTCATTGTTTCTCCTCTTTTTATCCTTACCTTTCCCTCCCACCCATTTCTTTCCCCTCCTTCTACCTTCCATTTTTCTCCTTCCTTCTACCTATCTCTTCTCCGACTTCCAACCCCCTTAGTATTTCATTAATTCACTCAATCACATTTATTGACCATTTACTGTGTGCAGAACATTGTACTAAGTGCTTGGGAGAGTACAAGACAACAATAAAGACACCTTCTCTGCCCACAATGAGTTCACAGTCTAGAGTCTAAAGTTTACAGTCTAATCTCTTCTTCCTACCATCAGGTCAGGTTTTTCTGAGGGGAGGGAGCCATAGTATAAGCCCCTTTTGGGCAGGGATCATGTCTATTAACCCTCCAAAATGCTTAGTACAGTGCTATGCACGGAGTAAGTACTCCAAAAATGCCATTGATTGATTTGAGGGCTCTGTGGTGGGAGAAGGGAGGGAGAGCACCACAGTTTCTGGATATTTTCTGGTTAACACCTCGCTCCCTCCCTCCCCATATATCTGAGAAGCAGCATGGCTTGGTGAAAAGAGCATGGGCTTTGGAGTCAGAAGTCATGGGTTCAAATCCCAGTTCTACCAACTGTCTGTTGTGTGACTTTGGGCAAGTCACTTAACTTCTCTGTGCCTGTTACCTCATCAGTAAAATGGGGATTAAAACTGTGAGCCCCTCGTGGGACAACCTGATCACCTTGTAACCTCCCCAGAGCTTAGAACAGTGTTTTGCATATAGTAAACACTTAACAAATATCATCATCATTATTATTATTATTATCTGGGTTTGTATATCCTGGGGAGAGTTCACTGGGCACTCAGCCTCACCTAGCCATGGGCCAAATATACTGTTTGTAGAAATAATAATTCCCTGAGGTTGTCAACTCTGCACTAGGCCTTCTGGGTAGCACTCAGGGCCAGTGGATCAATTTAGCCAGATGAGATTGAGGTGGACACAAGCCCCAGAGGAACCTCTGGAAAAGTGTGATTAAAGATGACAGATGGCAGATCTGCAGGACAGTGGTGATGGGAGTGGAGAAGGACAAAGGCCATCCTAAACTTCTTAGAGTTGACCAGAAGGCAGCCATCAAAAAGCCAGAAGACAAGGCAGTACACACTACTGTGTAAATGAGGAAACTGAGGCACAGAAGTTAAATGACTTGCCCAAGGTCACACAGACAAGTGTAGAAGCTGGGATTAGAACCCAAGCCCTTTCCACTAGGCCATACTGCTTCCTTTGGTACAGTGCTTAACACATGCCATATTTCTTATCATTCTAATTAGAGTCCTTATCATTGGCTTTAAGACACTAAATCACCTTGTCTCTTCTTACCTTCCTGATTTCCTACTCCAACTCAGCCTGCACACTTTACTCCTCTAATGTCAAGCCCTTAATTCAGTGCTCTGCACACAGTAAGTGTATTTATTGAATGAATAAATAATGCCAACCTACTCATTGTACCTCAGTCTCATTTTATCTCACCACTGACCTTTCACCCATATCCTGCCTCTGGCTTGAAACATCCTGCCTCCTTAAATCCAACAGCCAGGTACTCTTCCCGTCTTCAAAGTCTTACTGAAGGGACATCTCCAAGATCTCTTCGACTGAATAGGCTTTCATTCCTCTTCTCCCATTCCCTTCTAAGTTGCCCTCGTATTGGATTTGCACCCTCTATTCACCCCTCCCTCAGCCCCCACAGCACTTATGTACATATCTGTAATTTATTTATATTAACGTCTGTTTCCTCTCTAGATGGCAAGCTTGTCATGGACAGGGAATGGGTCTACCAACTCTGTTATTTTGTATTCTTCCATCCCGGCTCTGCCACTTGTCTGCCGTGTGACCTTGGTGTCACTTCACCTCTCTGTGTATTGGTTACCACTTCTGCGAAATGGGGTTAAAGCTGGGAGCCCCATGTGGGACACGGATTGCGTTCAGCTTGATCATCTTGTATCTACCCCGGTGCTTAATACAGGGTTCTGCACACAGTAAGCACTGAATAAATATGATTGATTGCAAAACCTTTGAAAGAGGCAGCAATCAGGCAAGCTGGAAGGTGATCCAGGCCTAGGGTAAAAAGATTAATTAGTCATGAGAGGATCCACCTATAGCCCTAGCTCTTGTAGGAAAGTGAAACAAGTACAGAACTAGGAACAGCGACACTTGTTGAATCAGTGTCCCAACTACCGGCGCAGAGCCATGTAAATCTGAAGTAACTGTGGCCTGCAGAGGAAGCCTGCTGTGACCTGACAGACTGGACCTTGATTCATAATCCCTGCCAGGCATAGTAAGGAGATGTTGCAATATCACAGTCTCAAGGTGGTTCTTCCTGGATATAGGCTTGAAGAATAACCAGGGAATTACTTAATCTTTTCTGGGCTGTTGTCTGGAGAATCTCAGCAATCGTGCTGAGAGTTAATAAGCCAACCTTATCTCCACTTGGGAGCTTCTCCCCAACTCCCCAGTTAGTGTTCCAAGTTTCTGGTTGGCGGTTCAAGCTGTGATTGGGAAAGAACTTTCCTGACAGTGAACTAGATGGTGAAAGGTGTATATGTGAGATTCAAAAGCCCTGTAATAAACTCTGTTTGGGACCTAACATTTTGGTCTTGTTGGAAGGGGGGCATGACCTCATTTGAATGAGTAGCTAGTCTTAATTCAAAGCAAATCCTCCTTGGGAATCCAGATGGTCCACCAACTTAAAGGCAATACTACACTCGTTTCTGGTTGAGGTGAGTAGGAGACTAGATGTTAGGTGGTCATGCAAGTAGCCACTGTTTTGGTGTGTGGAAGTGGGGCATCTATAGACAAGGAGGATGGCACAGTTATAAAGGTGAATTGTGCCTATAGACTGTGGGAAACAGACCAGCCTAGAAGGAAGCCATCAGGAGAGGGGCTGCTCTTCTTGATCAGAACGATTGTGACCCCCAAGAAAAAAATGAAATACCTCCCCTAATAATAATAATGGTATTAAGTGCTGCTATGTACCAGGAACTGCTCTAACTGCTGGGATAGATACAAGCTAATTGGGTTGAACACAGTCCCTGCCCCACTTTTATGACTTATAGTCTTAATCCTATTTTACAGATGAGAGACGTGAGGTACAGAGAAGTGGTGACTTACCCACGGTCACACAACAGACAAGTGGCAGAGCTGGGATTACAACCCAGGTCCTTCTGACTCCTAGCCACATGCTGTATCCACTAGGACCCACTGTTTCTCTAGCTGCAAATGAATCCGCATAGCCTGGGACAGAGTGTTTTGTGTTCACAGAGTGGAAAGGATTGGAAATTGGTTACTTTTAACTCTAAGCAGATAAAATCTTATTGTCAGTACTGTATTCTGTGAATTTGAAAGACATGTAGTAGGTGGAAATTATTGGAGTTGGAGGATTTGGATTGTTGGTGATTGGCCAATTAAACTCTGTCACAGTTTGACTGAGAAATGTTGATGGTGGTATCAGCTCTGGGTTGCTGTAAGGCCTGTAGATCTCTCTGGAGAAATCATCCAGGAAGCTCCTTTTATGCCACTCAGTGGATTTGGTTCCACCCAAATTGTCCGTTTTGTCAGCATCCTGTGTTTATCTTGCCCCTTGAGTCAGCTGAACGGAGTGAAGCTGCTCATTGGAATAATTCAGACACAGGAAATGAGTATAGAGGTGGGCACTAATACCACAAGGTGTATTGGGGGGAAAATGAGTAGTTAAACTTCAGCAATTCAGCCCCATCACTAGAGAGAAGTTGGCATGAACCTGCCTTAGTAAATCTGGTATCATGCCAGCTTGACTCTGGCCAGAAGAACTAGAAGGGTAATAGTGCCAACACACACCAGTTCTGAAATAAAAATAATAATAGTATCTGTGAAGCATTTACTATGTGCCAAGCATTGAACTAAGTGCTGAGGTAGTTACAAGATAATCAGACCGGTAGCAATCTCGGTCCCACATGAGGATCTTAATCCTAAGGTGAGGGATAACAAGGATATGATTTCCAGAAAGAAGTCAAATGACTTGCTCAGGGTCTCACAACAGGTAAATGGCAGAGGTGGGATTACAACCCAGGTCTAATCCCTAGTATGGAAGATAAAGAAATTGATAGAGGACATAAACGTTCTTTTAATGGGGGAAGGTGGGGATGGTTGGCCTGACTTACCTCCTTCCCCTCCCCACAGCACCTGTATATATGTTTGTAAATATTTATTACTCTATTTTACTTGGTTCATATGTTTTGTTGCCTGTCTCCCCCTTCAAGACTGTGAGCCTGCTGTTGGGTAGGGACCATCTCTATATGTTGCAAACTTATACTTCCCAAGCACTTAGTACAGTGTTCTGCACACAGTAAGCACTCAATAAATACGAATGAATGAATGAATAATGGTAAGGTGTTTGACTTCGGATCAGAAGATTGAAGGTTCAAACCACCCTCACCTTTGCCTTACACGTGGACGGTCCCCATTTAAAAACCAGGCCGAAGCACGTTTTAGAGAAATAGCATTATGTAGTGGATAGAGCAAAAGCCTGGAAATCAGAAGGTTATGTGTTCTAATCCCAGCTCTTCCACTTGTCTGCCATGACCTTGGGCAAGTCACTTGACTTCTCTGTGCCTCAGTTACCTCATCTGTAAAATGGGGATTGAGACTTTGAGCCCCGTGTGGGGCAGTGACTGGGTCCAATCTGATTATCCTGTATCTACCCCAACTCTTAGTACAGTGCCTGGCAAATAGTAGGTGTTTAACAAATACCGTTATTATTACTATTATTATCATTACCATTATTAATTTTTAAGTGCTTACTATGTGCTAGGCACTATGTTAAGCACTGGGATAGATAAAAGCTAATCAGGTTGTGTGACATACTGATTACACACTGGGCTCGCAGTCTTAATCCCCATTTTACAGATGAGGTAATTGAAGCACAGAAAAGAGAAGTGACTTGGCCAAGGTCACACAAGACAAATGGCAGAGTCAGGATTAGACCTGTGCTCTTTCCACTAGGCAATCCTGTTTCTCAGAGGGGATGAATTTACAGAATTAGACTAAAGGAAGGAGAGTCTTGAGTAATCTCCCAACTTTTCCTCTGAAAAAGTTATAAATGTTTTCCCATGAATTCCATAATATAACAAATTCTAGCTTCTGGGCCTCCAAATGCTAATGAATGCTGCTTTTCTAGGATATTGTGTCTACAGAAGTATTGATGAGGAAAAGATACTCAAAAGATATTTTGATTTGGAATGGTTCTACTCTTTTTTTAATGAGAAGGATGAAATGAGTGCAAATATAGCAAGCATTTTGTGCAGGAGAGTGTCCTTGTACTTGTTCCAGGGGAAATTTTAAGGAGTCAAAATGTTGAGTGGTCCCCTGGCATGAAAACTGAATTAATCCCAAACCCAAAGCTTTCACCTCAGTAGAAAGGTGTAGGGTTGAGAGGACAAAAACGCAATAAGACTCAAATAGCAGGTTGACATAAATATTAGTAATAGTATTTAAGCACTTCTATCAACTGGCAATTAAACACATAAATTTAAGTAATAGTATTTATTAAGCACTTACTGTGTGCAGCCACTGTACTCAGAGAGAATATGAATATAGGAATTAGACATTGTCCCTATCCCTTGGGAGGCTCAGTTTCTGTATAACAGATGGAAAAAGTTTCTTCTTCAGTTATACAGATAACTCAGATTCAATTTTTCCTTCCCAACTTTAAAATAGTATGCAAACTGCCTAGATTGGGAAACTGGATTAGGTCCGTTTCAATCCAACTATGGTATTTGAGCACTTACTGTGTACAGAACCCTGTACTAAACTCTTGGGAGAGTACAGTATCAACTGAGTTGGTAGACATGACTTTTGCTTGCTAGGAGCTTCAGCCTGGAGGGGGAGACAGACATTAAAATAAATGAATTAAATATACTTCATTGCTGTTAATGAAATGCCAACAGGATTAAAGGTGACAAACTCAATACTGTACAGTATATTGTTGTCTAACATTGCTAAATAAGGCAGTGTTGACTTCGTAAATGTCTATTGCTAGCCCTCCATTATATTAACTTATCCCATTCTCCCTCCCTTTGGTTCTTCCCCAGCACAGTTCTCCAGAAAGGGATTTCCCAGCATCACCAGTGAGAATCTGGGTCTGGTGCTTGCCATACAGCTCTGTTAAAGCTGTGTCTGGCTTCACCCCCATTATAATAGAAGAGTTAGTTGTGCTGGAACAGTGGCAAATTCAGTGAATCTGATTTCAGGCAAATTATGGATTTAGCATCCCTGTCTGAGGTTTCTGCAGTTGGCATATTGCATGACATACTGGGGGATTTCCAGGCATGCTGGAGAACATGGCGACCCTCTCTTCCTGAGAGGTAATTATGCGTTTTTCAAATGCTGTTCTGTGTACGAAATGACTCCAGACAAATATTGACTTGTTACTAGAAAACTCTTCAGGAGGATAATGAGCCAGTGATTTTTTTTTTCCCCCCTGCCTCCTGATTCTCGGTGGTGGTGGTGATGTCAAACTGTCCCCTCCATTAGCGCTCTCTATTGACTTTTGAATTCTAGGAATAATTCGGTAATTGACAATTATGCCAGGTCCACATGGAGCATCAGTGGAAAAGAGCAAATATCTCTAGGCACTTAGATCTGTACCCTTTAGGAACCTGTTACTCACCCTACCTTCAGCCCCACAGCACTCATGTCCATATTTGTAATTATTTATATTAACATCCGTCTCCGCCTTTATACTGTAAGCTCAATGTGGGCAAGGGATAGGTCTACTAACTCTGCAGTATTGTACACTCCCAAACGCTTACAATGCTCTGCTCACAGTAAATGCTCAGCAAAGCAGTGTGGTTTAATGGAAAGAGCATTCACCTGGGAGTCAGAGAACCTGGCTTCTAATCCTGGCTCTGTCACTTGTCTGCTGTGTGACCTTGGGCAAATCACTTAACTTTTCTGTGCATCAGTTAGCTCATCTGTAAAACAGGAATTAAATGTGAGCACCACATGGGATGTGGACTATATCTGATTTGGTTGTATCAGCCCCAAACTGTATTAAGTGTATAGCACACAGTAAGCACTTAAGGTAATTGTCCTTTTTTTTTTTTTCCCTCTCTTCAGGGCCTGTTCATGTAAGACTGCAGTGGGCTCTATCCTTAGCCCTGAGGCCTCAGTGCCTTGCCTCAGATTTAAATGCTATAGTAAGCCCTTGACAAATGCCATCATTATTATTTAACCTTTTTTTGCCAGGGCACAAATGACTTCCTAAGGCCAAGCAGGATTTCCAGGGTAGGCATACAAAGAGGGAAGTCCCAATCCCAGCACTTAAGTAACAGAACCACATGTTTCCTTTCTAGCTCGTGCTGACCATCTGTCACTTGAGATTTTTTTTTTTTTCTTTTGGAAGGGGCAAGGGAGAAAGAAATCTGAACTTGACTCGATCTTGTCTGATTTTCTTGTTCTTCACTTCCTAATGATGAATGACTCATGTTGTAGGTTAGCACGGCATGCGTGGGTAATTCAACCCCTGGGAGCCAGCAAGAAATCATGGTCAAAAGACACTTTCCTTCTACCTGCAGGCTACCTGTGTATCTGCCTTCCAAATCTGACCACCTCTCACCACCAACTATCAGGACATTAGTTATTCGAGCAGAGATCAGTATTCTCTACTATCCATTAAACTACTTTGTTGCTGACACACCTGCATTGTTTTGAATTAAAAGTCCACATAACTCTGGGCTTCCATCATTTTGGACGTTAGGGGGTTTGTGGTATTGTTTACTTTTGTGTTTTGGGGGCTGGTGGGAGGGATGGAGTTGCTTGGGCTTGGGGGTGTCATTTACATCAAGTCTTTTTGCAGGATTCATTCATTCAATCGTATTTATTGAGTGCTTACTGTGTGCAGGGCACTGTCCTAAGTTCTTTGGAGAATACAATACAACAATAAGCAACCATGTTCTCTGCCCACATTGAGCTTATGTTCTAAAGGGGTTGACAGACATTAATATAAATTACAAATACATACATAATAGCTGTGGAGCTGGCAGGCAGGGGGATGACTAAAAGGAGAATGTCAGGACAATGCAGACGGGACTGGGAGAAGAGAAAAGGAGGGCTTAGTTAGGGAAGGCCTCTTGGAGGAGATGTGCTTCCAATAAGGCTTTGAAGGCCACAAAAGTAATTGTTTGTCAGAGTTAAGTAGGTAGGGCATTCTAGGCCAGAGGCAGGAGGTGGGAGAGGGTTTGGCATTGAGAAAGACCTGGGATAGTGCCTGGGATTTGTCTTGAGCTCTTGCTTTGGTTGTCTTAAGGCAGACATGTTCACTGGCTACAGGCCACGGATGGCCTTTGTAGATATGGGACACTGGGACAGTGTGACATTGAATTCATTACACCAGGCACCCAGAGTATTGTGATCACGTCAGCGGAAATCTTCCTGAGTCTGTTTATCTGGAGCTTCCTCTGACCCTCCTTCTTGCTCCATGGTCTTTACATTCCTCTCCCAGGTCTCTCTGAACAGGAGCATTTCCTCCAACCTTGGGACTTGGTTGCAGGAAGCAAGATGAGTGGAGGCTGGTGCTTAGAAGTGCCAGACATAGACACATCTGGTACTGTGATCCCACTGGGATGAGGGACAGTCCAACCAAAAGCCATATGAATGGTCACCTGAAAAAAGAGAGCCCGTTAATTTACCTCATCCTGCCGATCAGCTGAGGAGTAAGTCCCGAGGGCACTTGAAGTTTGTGACACTCTCCCCATATAATATCCGGAGTCACCTTGCTCTCCAGCTGTTTCTGTCATTAACACTTTGTTTTGTTCTTGCTGGCCTGTTTAGCAATCCATGAGACTATCATTCCAGGCGTATTGTATTTGCTAACTTGGGGAGGGAGAGAGAGTGAGTCCAGTTTTCAGGGGTTCAGTGCTGAAGTTCTTAAACTGGAAACATGGAGTGTGAGGTTTAGATGTAAAAGTGGAGACCGAAGAATTATTATAATTTGGGTATTAAGCAATTTATTACGTGTCAAACACTGTTCTAAGCACTGGGATAGATGCAAATGAATCAAGTCCCTCTCCCACACAGGGCTCACAGTTCAAGTAGGAGGGAGAATGGGCTAATTGAATCCCATACTAGTTTGCCCAGTGATGCTGTACAACTTAAGTTTGGGAACTTGCCAAAGCACATGAGGCAGACCCGTATTAATATTGTATGAGGCAGTAAGAGTACCTTATGCATGAAACCAGAGCTTAAAATGCAACCGAACAGTAGTCCCTTCTCTTAAAGGGGCCAGAACCTATTTCCAAAAGAATGCTGATGTGTTACTGCCCACTAGCTTTATCTTTGATTAGCATGCAAACCCCAGAAGAGTTTCTGAGGAAAGAGCAGTGAATCTTAGCAGACACTCTTTATGCATTTGCCCCAGCACTTAATACAATGCTCTGCATTTGATAAATATGATTGAATGCACAAAATGGCACAGAAGTATAAAGATTGTGCAGGGAATATGTCTACCAACTCTACTGTATTCTGGTATCCCAAGCATTTAATACAGTGCTCTTCACACAATCTTCTTCAAATACCATCGTGTCATTTCCAGCCCATAGCGACTCCAGGGACACAGCCTCTTCAAAAAATCCCATCTTGTCATAAATTTGTTCTGATATTTGTATCCATAGTTTTCTATGTACACAGTAAATACTCAAATACCACTGACAATCTTCTATCATGACAAGGTGAAGAGTAAAGCAGGAGTTTCCACTTGGTAGGCATTGTACTAAGCTCTCGGGTAAATACAAGATCATCAGGACCCACATGAGGCTCTAAGTAGGAGGAAGAACTGATTTTTGAATCCCTAATGTAGAGATGAGGGAACTGAGGCAAATAGAAGTGTGACTTGCCCAAGCTCACATAGCATAACAGAGCCATGCAAAGATCTTCTGACTCCTAGACCTGTGCTTTTCCCACTAGGTCACACTGCTTTTCAATGAGTAGAAAAGGCAGGAAGTTTTCATCAGTGCAGCAAAAGAATAATAATAATAATGATAGCATTTATTAAGTGCTTACTATGTGCAAAGCACTGTTCTAAGTGCTGGGGAGGTTACAAGGTGATCAGATGAGGTCACTGAGGCACAGAGAAGTGAAGTGACTTGCCCAAAGTCACATGGCTGGCAGTTGGCGGAGCCAGGATTTGAACCCATGACCTCTGACTCCAAAGCCCGGGCTCCTTCCACTGAGCCACGCTTCTTCATAAAACATATCTTAAAAAGATATATGCTTAAAAAGAATCCCTTTTTAAGTCCTGAAACCAAAAGTAAATAGAACTCTTCCTTCAAAAGAAACTTTAAAAATCTCCATCTCTTAGTTTGCAGGAACCAATTTGTATTTTCATTATCTCACATGAGATCACTAATCAGCCCTGCTTCCTGTTGAGATAAATCACTCATTTTGAGAGGTCCCAGACTGCTGGTGCTGAAATGCTATCTGCTTTGAGTATGAACTTTATATGTCTTCTGTTCTTATTGAGGAAGGATCATTGATTTTTTTTTTTTCTTCTTGGTATTGTCTAACGTACATGACTCAGGGATGTAGCAGTCTTTTCTTGGCTAGCTTTGGCTAATACCTAAGTGAATAGACAAACAAAATTAAGTTATTTTGGGGAGAATCAAAGTTATCCTTCCTCTGTTAACTTTTAATAGCAAATATTGCTTGCTTATAACTATACCTTATCACATAATAGGTTTCGTTTTATAAGCCAAAATCTGGATCCCGTTAATTTCTGCAGGTGACAGAAACTTTAATACTGCATTTTAAGGTATAAAAAGTAATAGTTGTTTTATTTTCCTTTTATATCACTACAGAGATAAAATATACTTAGGTTAAGTTGAGTCCTACTCAAAGTTTCTTTCTAAATAAAGACCTACCCTTCTACCTCTTATGCCATATGAACCGTTTTCCAATCTATTCTCTGCTTAATACTTTAGCATCAGGCACTGTACAGTACTTGATGATTTCTTCTTGCTTTGAAAAATAGCTTTTATTCCATAACACAACCTCTTATTCAAAATTGGACCCATTCTCTCATTCCTTTGTGAAACTATTGGCTTAAGATAATTTACCATTTGGGAACCAGATTCTCTGGGGCTGGAGGCAGCTGCATGAACTATTTAATTCAGTTGTATTCATCGTGCAATTACTATAAGCAGAGCACTGTACTAAGCACTTGGAAGAGTACAATATAACAATAAGCAGATATATTCCTTGCCATAAATATCTTAGTTTAGAGGAAGAGCTTAGACACACTGCTCAGAACTGGAAAGTGTTTTATATTTCTCCACCACTAGCTTTCTGTACTACTCTGGGACAGTGACAAATGGATGATGTAGATGAGGATAGCCTTTTTTTCTTTTTAATATGCCCATTATTTGTCTTTTTGATTAACTATGGTGTTTCAACTTGAATTCATTGCTTTTTGTTTGTGCCTTTTAAATACTGGATTGGAAGAAAAAAATGAAAATACAAGGAGGTGGATCAGCTGGGGGAACAATATAATAATAATGATGATGATGACATTTATTAAGCACTTACTATGTGCAAAGCACTGTTCTAAGCCCTGGGGAGGTTACAAGGTGATCAGGTTGTCCCACGGGGGGCTCACAGTCCTAATCCCCATTTTGCAGATGAGGTGACTGAGGCACAGAGAAGTGAAGTGACTTGCCCAAAGTCACACAGCTGACAATTGGCAGAGCTGGGATTTGAACCCATGACCTCTGACTCCAGAGCCTGGGCTCTTTCTACTGAGTCACGCTGCTTCTCCAGATATGAAGTCTGTATGCAGAGTCATCCTGGTAAGGAGGCACCATTCATTAAATTATAAGCTCCTAGAGAACAGGGAGTGAGCCAGTCCATCATTCTAATTCTGTGCTTCCAAGCACCTAACACAGTACTCTGCACACTCCTAAGTTCTAATGTACATTCCTGCAGTATTTACATGGCAGAAGGGCTGTTTATGGCATCTATGACAATTGTATTTATTGAGCACTTACTGTGTGCAGAGCATTGTACCAAGAGATTGGGAGGGTCCAAAGTGACAGACACATTCTCTACCCACAATAAGCTTACATTCTAGAGGTGGAGACAGACATTAATAAAAATAAATTACAGATATGTACATAAGTGCTGTGGTGCTGGGAGGAGAGATGAATCAAAGGAACAAGTCAGAGTGATGCAGAATGGGCTGGGAGAAGAGGAAAGGAGGGTTTAATCAGGGAAGGCCTCTTGGAAGAGAGATGCCTTCAGTCAAGCTTTTAAGTGGGAGAGTGTAACTGTTTGTCATAAGGGAGGGCATTCCAGGCCAGAGGCAGGACATGGGCAAGGGGTTAGTGGTGAGGTAGATGAGATCGAAGTACAGTGAAATGGTTAGCATTAGAGGAACAAAATGTGCAGGCTGGGTTGTAGTATTTATTCATTCAATCAATCATATTTGAGCACTTACACTGTGCTAAGTTCTTGGGAGAGTACAATACAACAATAAACAGACACATTCTCTGCCCACAGTGAGCTTACAGTAGAGAAGCAGCATGGCTCAGTGCAAAAAGCAAGGGCTTTGGAGTCAGAGGTCATGGGTTCAAACCCCGGCTGTGTGACTTTGGGCAAGTCATTTAAATTCTCTGTGCCTCAGGTCCCTCGTGTAAAATGGGGATTGACTGTGAGCCCTCCTTGGGACAACCTGATCACCTTGTAACCTCCCCAGTGCTTAGAACGGTTCTTTATACATAGTTAGTGCTTAATAAATGCCATTGTTATTATTAGAAGGGGGGAGACAGACATTAATATAAATAAATTACAGCTATGTACGTAAGTGCTGTGGGGCTGCAAGGGAGGAAGAACAAGAGGAGCAACTCAGGTTAATGCAAAAAGAAGTGTGAGAAGAGGAAAGGGGGGGTGGTGCTTAGTCAGGAAAGTCCTCTTGGAAGAGATGTCCCTTCAGTAAGGCTCTGAAGGAGGGGAGAGTAATTGTCTGTCTGTTGGATGTGAGGAGGGAGGGTGTTCCAGGCCAGCGGAGAGTAGTGAGGTAGGAGGAGACAAGGTGATTGAGTGCTTTAAAGTCAATGGTGAAAGGTTTCTGTTTGATGTGAGGGTGTCTGGGCAACCACTGGAGGTTCTTGAGGACTGGGGAGCATGGATTGAAAACTGTTGCAGAAATATGATCTGGGCAACAGAGCGAAGTATGGAACGGAGTGTGGAGAGACAGGAGACTGGTAGATCAGCAAGGAGACTGATGCAGCAATCAAGGGGAGACTGGAATAAAATGGTGGGACAGCAGTCCAAAACCCACTTACTGTCATCCAAGTAAACCACTTTATTTTGTATTTATTTGCTCCTCAGTTTTCCTTCTCTCATTTCCATTTACCCCATTCTTGTGGCTTTGGGGTGATCCCACCAACCTCAACTGCCTTCTGGAACATTTAGAGAAAGGGCAGGTGTCCACTTCTTTCCCTGCTAATTGGCAGCTTTGGAAGTGATGACTACATTCAAAGTTCTGGAAAGGAATGCAAAGATTATGGAGCAAGTTGTGGGGAAATAGGTCCTTGGGAGAAACACTCTAGGTTTGAAGGGACAGCAAAATGGACTGGCAATGCTAGTAGTTACGTTGTGTGACCAGTGTATTTCATGTGCTTACTGTGGGCAAAGCATTTAAATAAACCCTTGAGAGAGTATAACAGAGTTGGTAGGCACACTCCCTGCCCACAGTGAGCAGCTTATCTAGAGGGGGAGATGCACATTCATATAAATAAATAAATTGAAGATATATAACAAAGTGCTGTAGAGCCTAGGGAGGGGTGGTTAGAGTGCAGATCCAAGAAGGAAGTAATAATAAAGGCATTTATTAAGCGCTTACTATGTGAGACTAGAGGAAATGAGGGCTTGGTTAGGGAAGGCTTCTTGGAGGAGATATTCTTTTAATAAAGCTTTGAAGGTGGGGAAAATGATGGTCTGCTGGAATTGAGGAGGGAGGGCATTCCAGGCAGGTTGTGGGTGAGGGGTTGGTGAGATAATTGAGATCGAGGTATGGTGAGATAATTGAGATCGAGGTATAGTGAGCATTGTATTGGTATTAGAGGAGCAAAGTGTATGAGCTGGGTTGTAACAGCAAATCAGGGAGGTAGCTTTGTGGGACAACAAGGTAATTGAGTGCTTTAAAGCTGAAGGTAAGGAGTTTCTGTAAGGAGGTGGATGGGCAACCAACCACTGGGGATTCTTGAGGAGTGGGGAAACATAGACTGAATGCTTTTGTAGAAAAATAACCTGGGCAGCAGAGTGTAGTGGAGACAAACAGTAGGCACGAGGTCAAAAAGAAGACTGATGGAGAAACACCATGGAATAGGATATGTGCTTGGATTAACATGACAGCAGTTTGGATAGAGAGAATAGATATGTTATGTACACCAATGTGATCAGTATCTGCAAAGACTGTGTCTGTGCCCACCCTATCCCCTGGAGTAGAACAGTGCCATGT